>NC_142204.1:24558226-25236559 GCF_049639895.1 Pseudopodoces humilis
GTTGGGGAAGATGACATTCCAACTTCAACCATTCTGTGAGAGATGTGTAACCACCCTTCTGCCAGGAACTTGTTTGTCCATTCATGGATATGTAGCAACTTCAGAGTAAAATCAAAGCAAATTCTAACATGACAAACCTCATACTGGGGAAGTGCACATATTTTTAGTATTCTCCTAAGAATCACTCACTTCTAATTTAATTCTTAATATTTTGAGCCTATCTGCACCATATATTATTCTTTGCTGGCCAAACTTTTCTGTCTCTTGGAGTTACTACCCAGCCACTGCCACCATTTATCCATGACCTAGAGTTCAGTAGTTTTCTCACCCTACTTACAATTTCAGAGTCGAAACTGTTTATCTGCTTCCTCAGCTTCACTGCTCTGTACAGAGTTTAAGTGATACTGCCCAAGCCAGATGAAATCATCTAGCATTATGCTCTCATCATTCTTTCTTTTTGAGGGCTCTAGGTTTCATAAGAAAGTTCCATGAGTTAATTAGGGTCACTGATCCATCAGAAAAGTATGGGGGCTTTAATGGCTTTGTTTTCAAAAGTGAATTAGACTCCTCACAGGAAAATCCAATTGTCCAGGCTAGCTGGGACTGAGCAGCAGATGCACTGAGCTGCTGCTGCTGCAAAAGAGGAGTGAAGGAAAGTACAGCCCCTTCCCCTCCCTTACACTGGTCATGACAAATCATTGGGACAAATCATTTAAATTGTTTCATGTTATTTCACCCTTGAGACAAGCTTCTTCATTTTAGTTTCAATTTAGTTTCCTTATTTTGGTTTACCATAAAGATATTGGGTCCCAAGAGACAGAGCTGCCACATTTCTGTTTGGAATATCTTGAAGATAAACATACAGGCATGTATTGTGTATAGACAGCCAGAGCCTGTGAAATAAAATCAACACTCTGTGGGCACATCAGGATTACTCTTTGTACTACAAGCACACTAGATACTTAATTAGCACAAGCACAACAGTTTCATGATATGTCAGATTTATTATGATTATGCTGCAGAAATGTTTGGGATTTTTGAACGTCTTCTTCCCTCTCAGTTAATGGAGCGTAGTTGAAGCAGGGCAACCAGACATCTGGAAATTCTGCAGAAGTGTTAGAAGAACCCTCATGGTCCAGGATGGGGGAGGAGGCAGAAGGAAAAAAATGGAAAGTCTGGGAAAATAAGACATATACAAGAAAGCAGTATCTGCTATTAAATCAATCCCCTGGAAATAAAGTTCCCACCACAATTTAGGCCCCTGGCTCTCCACAACCAGCTTCTGTTACAGGAATAAAATTATGCACAGCCAGCCTCCTGATACAAGTTAGAAAGAAGTACTCAAGTACTTGACAACGCCAGAATTAAGATCTTAGGACATTTTTCTCCACCAAGTCCTCCCACACTTTTCCGTTTTCTGCTCCCAGCTCTTCTCTCCTCTTCCCCTCAATCAGTTACTCACCATTTTTCACTGAAGAAATTATCTTCCCCCCTGCTAACTCTCCAAATTAGTTGCTACTCAAAATTCTAAATCAAGCTCTGCAATCTCCTGTCCCAATTAAATCAAAGGAAAGAGTAGTTCACATAAATAACATTTTCAAGATCCAGTTTTAGCTTCTAGATTTTGCAGCAAAGTTTCCAGTCCTGCTTCAGGGCCAGAAGGTTAAACATTTCTCAATGACGCAGGCTCCCTTAGCAAGAGAGAGATGAGGAAGGGGTCCAAAAAAACCTCATTCCTCCCAGGCACTAAATCAACAACCACAGCAAACAGTGACTGCCTCTCTCCAAGGAAAACTGGGAGGAGTGGAGCAGTCTCTTATTATAAGCAGCCACTTTGTCACCATAATGCAAAGGCACAGTACAAAGAGAAGAAGAAAAATAAGCATAAGAAAAGAAGAACAAATTCTAAAAAATCCTAGAATGGAGATTTTATATTGTGCACTATCTAGAAATCATAATAAATTAAAAAGCAAACAAACTTAAATTCTGTAGAGCACTGCAAGTCTGTTGAAAGTTGCTGTTCTTTTCTGGTCCATTTAAAGTTGCCAGTAAATTTCTACCTTAAACTTAAAAGATGCTTTGACTTTTAAATGGGCTGAAATTTTTCGTGCCTGAGACACCACTTTTCATACACTGCATATTCCAGAATCTCATTAATCTCTCAGTTTTCACAGTAAGATTAACAATAGCAGATTTTCCAAAAGGAGTCTACTAATCTGGATTGTTCTTACTTACTTAGAGGTAACATAAAATCAGCAAAGCTATACTGAAAAGTTCTTTCTATTTATTTCAGTTTTAGTAAAAGAACATTGAAGTCTCTAAGCTTTGGGAATGTTTTGCAGTAAGTCAAGCTCAAAGTACTTTCTGAACCAAATGTTTTGGGAGTTGCAATTTTTCGTCATGTCACATAGTAACTTTAATAAATCAAAACCACTCAATATATTTTTGAAAGGCATATATTTGAGTCGACATCAGTGAACACAAAGTCCAAATCTCAAACCTTGAAAAACATAGACAAGGAACAACAGCTTCAACAAGAGTATCTCCAGAAAAATTAAAAAGAAAAAAAAAAAGAAAAAAGAAATCTCCTCAAGGTCATTTATGTTTACAGACTGATCAAACCTGCTTGTGCTTCACTGGAAGCCACAGCTTCTTTATTTGGGATACACTCATTTTTGAGGCAAAACAATCAGGGCAAAGAAAATGAAAGACTACAAAAAACTACAAATACATTTCTCAACCTACTTTTCACATGGGATAATTAAATAGGTTCATATCCTGTTGGGGATCCAATGCTGTGCATAATGCCTGGGAACCATCATTAACATTAGGTAGAGGATCCGATTTAAAATAAGCACCACTACAGAAAGATACAAAAAAAAAACCATAAAGCAGGTCACATTAACAGATACTATTTTAGCACTTGCCTACTTTAAGAATATTGTAACTAAATGAAGCTTCTTCTAGGCAGACTATTTTGCCTGCATTAAGGTTTGTATCAGTTTAACTACAAGATGTTATTTGCACTGAAAGCGAATGTTGAAAACCAGAAGATTTTTAACCAAAGAGAGAAATTCTAGGACAGCTTTCCAGTATGAGTGTGAAATCGAACACTTTCTAAAGTAGTGCTCAATAAATTTATGTAGGGGGCTATATGACCAGATTACTTGCAGAAGGAGGGGAGGGGGCTCTGCAACCCTAAAGAGTAATTCCACTTCAGTTGCTTTATGACTTCTTACCTACCTAAACTATTGCTAAATTATACAGCATTCTTAAACCACACTAAGGTTAATCACAAAAGGGAGTTGTGCCAATGTAATTAAACCAGTTTTCTATATTGATTTTGGTAGTAAAATTCTCTTGACAAAGAAATTGAGGGGAAAGGGTGGCAATATTTTTTCTATTAAGATAAAGGTTGTAGTTTCACCTCCATAAAGCAGGGAGGCCACAAATGAAACACCAGACAGCCTCAGGACAACCAGCTGAGGTTTCTCCATTTAAAAAGACGATTTGGAAGAAGTGCCAGTCTCTCCTTGGAAGAACCCTAAGGTTACAGCAGAGGGTGCTGTAAGTCTGAACTGAGGTGCAGCAGCTCAGCAGCAAGGAGAATCTAGATGCAACATGAAGCTGTTGGCTACTTCAGATTATGGGGTGGGTTTTTTGTCAGGTTTTTTTGTTTGGTTTTGGAGGTTTTTTTGGTGCTACAGGAGTCATTTGAGACTGGTAAAAGCATTGATACAAAATTTATTCACAGTAGTTTCCACGTAACATCAAGCAATAACATCAGAGACAATTTCAAAATATCAACAGTTACCTATAATCCCTACCATTGATCTATACAGCTCTGGGCACACATTAGAACATTAGAGATTGATTCACATTGATGCTTAGACATAAAAAAAATGTGTTTTAATGCCTACAATCACAATATAGAGTGGACTTGGATCCCATTATTAAAAAAAAATAAAAATCTTGATTATAAACACTAATGCTAATTTTTGCTATCCCACAGGCATGGAAATTTGACCACTTTGTTAAACATTACTCATCTCTTTAATCTGACAAACACTGGATAGCAAGGAGTCACCAAGTAACTGGGAGACAGAACGGATGTGCGTCTGCTGTGTATCCCTTTAGGCAAAGGACATGGTGTAATCATCATACCAGTTTAGAGAGACTCAGCATAGCACACGTTCAGATATTAATCCAGAACCTAAGTTAGTGGCAGGCCACAAAGATGACTATGATCTGCCTGAGCCACCAAGATAGGAAATTATCAGTCTGAGGCTATATACATAGTCAATAATAATTCCTACACAATTGTGCCTAAAAGCCCCAAATAAAAACTTGATTAAAGTAATCCTTTTTTATTTCATTTTTCCAATGCACTTGAACTACGTTCCTAAAGAAAAGTTGATTCATATTCATTATGTAAATGAGTGTGTAAGTCACAGGGTATGATGACAACAACTAAACAGGGCCCATTATACATAATGCATTAATTTCACAGAAAGGAAGACTCTGTTTTGATTACAGTTACAACATATAAAACCTGGCATGACTTTACATGCATTTTAAACCTTCATTTTGTTTTTAATAACAATTGATGAATAATACAGAAAATTGCAGTGTGATGATGACAATCTTACTGTGTACACTGGAAACTGTTTAAAACACGCACACACACCCCTAAAGTTAATTCTCAGAAGCTGTATTTTAAAGTAAACTGGAGCCATAAGAAGGGTTATGAGACAAAGCAGTCAATGAATAATCATTTTGTGTCTACCACATTTTTACTGTTTTAGAACAAGTGCAGCCTTGTCTGTGCCCCCCTGCAAGTTGATCTTAGTTCACAGAATGGATAAGGGCAAAAAGCTGCTTGAGTATTCTCTTTCCCTATTCTCTCTTTCTCAACCTATAGGGTAACACTTGCTGTATAAAAAGAATAAACAGAGTATTCTCAAAGTAGATGGAGGAAAAAAAAAATATTCTTTTCAAAAGATGATTTAATGCTTCAACAAATACTTATTACAAGGTTAAAGAAACTTCCAGGAGTTTCTTATTTAAATTTAAGGTTGTCAGTAGAAATAGATACTGCTCAACTAAATTATTATAATGAGTACATTTTATTGTAGACTGTCACTCTTGACACCAAAAAAAAAGAAAAAAGAAAAGCATCCTCTATATATTTAGTTTCAGTAAAACCTTTTACTCTAGTTTGACTATCACAACCACACTGTGATTTGCTTACTCAGTAGTTAATCACAGGGATAACAGGTAGCAAAAGGTTCTGTTCAGATCTTTCATTAATGGCATAACTCACTAATGTGCAGCTTACAGTTGTGCACTCCTTTCTCCATGTCTTATAACAGCCAACCTAGAACTCTGTGCAGTTTGTAGCTCCAGCACAAAAATTTCCATATTTAAAGCTGACTTCAGGAACATCCCATTTGTTGCTTCGGAAAGAATTCCCACTGCATGATGACGATGAAGCTCACATAACTTTGTTCAGTCTTTGAATCACATGCAGGATTCTGGTTAAAAGCCAGTGGAGGGTCATTTTATCACTACTCAGAATATACACACTTGGGGAGCTGCACCAGTGCCGGGGGGAACTCTTTACACTTCCCAGGAACTTGCTACCTAGATACAAAACGTTACATTTCCACATGCCACCGATTCCAAATAGAAATCAAAAGTTCTATTTTTAAAGTGGTGATGATGCATACTATAGAGCCAGGAATGTTCTTCCCTCAGCTCCACCCTCCATTCAAACCAAAATCCCAATTGTCTCGATTCAAGAACTCATTGCAATCTTGAAATTCCAAGTTGGAGGGAGGGGGGGAAGAAAGGAGAAGAAAAATAAAAGTTCTACTACTTGAACAACGCAAAATGCAAAAAACCTCACAACTAGAAAATCTTTCATTAGAAAATGAAAACAATAGCAAGGAAAAAAAAGAGTCCTTGTTCTTGAAAAAGACAGAGTGAAACTAGAAGGCATTTTACTGCTTTAATGAAAGGTCATTCCTCATGTACTAAAAGCCAATACTGAATTTTAAATTTATTTAAAACGGGAATGAAAACACCAACCACAAACTGCAGCTCTGACATTTGTCACTCCTGAAAGAGCTGAAGAAGGGACATGTTCCTTCTAAGAATACACAGATATGCTGTCTGTCCCCTTTCTTCCCATTAAAAGCAGTTCAGCAGCTGACATCCCTAAAGCATTTCAACTTAAATCCTGTAAAGAGGGAAGAAAAACAGCCTAGGAGTTGTGGTTTCAAAGAAAGAATGAAGGGATCAGCACTGCTTTTTCCTAAATTGAATTTAATATGTCCCTAATCTGCTAAAGCAGCTCAAAAATCCAACTTTTCCCCAGAAAATGAGAGAAGTTTTGCATTTGATTCAAAATGACACTAATTTTTAGCTAAAAGAATTGCTCCTTTTTCAGAACCAGTTGGATGCAAAGCAAATTAGACCACAGAAGTCAAGTTTTATCCATGACGGAGAACTAAATTATTTCTGTGCTCATTTACAGTGCTGACTTCAAAACAGCTCTTCTTTTGTTCTCTAAATATGCATGGAAAAACCCCTCTTCTTCATCTAAACCAAACTTCTGACAGTTTAGAACCACCTGCTTCTAGGTTTGCATACCTGCCTTGATATCTAATAGACTTTAAGATTTTTTTTCAGCAGGTCAACAGAACAAACATATCAAACCCCAAAGATGCTAGTCAACAGAATACCCTATGCTGAACAATCTTAATTTTTTCAGTATACTCACGGAAAGAAGATTAAAATGGGACGATTACTAACATTCAATATATACCAAGACAGTGCAAACAACAGTGTTGTGCACTGTAACAAACCAAAGCTACCCAGAACAGTAAACAAAGGTTTTAAGTAGAGCAAAACCATAAGGAAATAGAATTCATTAACAAAAGCAGCCATTTGGCCAAGTGCTAATATTCATGAATTCTGGCAATGCACTGTTAGACTCTACATGACCCTAAGTGGCCAAAACACTTATCCACCCATGCAAAACATCAGGAAAAAAAAAGTCTGAAATTTAGGGTTTCTCTCTGGCTCATTGCACCTCTGTATGCGTACTATACACGCACTTCTGCCCAGCTACCTGCTAGAAGCTGTAAAAAGGAATTTGTGACAAAACCAAATAAAATTAAAAAGAAAATGAAATTATATTTGAAAATTTGTTATTTAAACACAGAACTTCTATATAGAGGCCAGCAGCACACCCAAGACTCCTGAGATTTCCCCCAGTTGCATGAGTCCCTCATATGGCTGTTTAAAAACACTTAAGTGTTACTAAATTGTAGTCTGTGTCCAAAAAAAAGTATGTTTCTAGCACTCTTGCCTCTCCATTAAAAAAAAAGGAAAAAACAAAATAATATTGATGACTCATTCCTTCAGTGGCCAGTCTGTTACAAAGCCAGGTAACAACAAAACTTATTTAGTCCATATCCTGACTGAACACTGACCAACAGCAAAAGAATTCGCAAGATCTCTATATGGGATAATTAGATAATGACACAAATAACAAAAAGGCTTCAGGGGAACAAAAAAAATAGCTACATAGGGAGATTAGGTAGAAGTAGATAATGGGAAGGAAACAGCAAGCTTTTGGAATCTACAAATAAATATAAAGAAAACAAATTATTCAGATGCTGAGAGAGTCAAGGCAGCAAAAAAGACCAAGCGATTCTGGGAGAAGAAACCCTAAAGAGGGAGCTCCTGCTACTAAGAGCTTGGTACATATCTGCACGTCAGCTTCACTGTCAGCAGAATGAACGCACACAAACTAGCACAGGGCTGGCCTGTGAAATGCACTTGGAAACTGAACGCAGAATTTCACCCCACTGTGTATGGCTGCTTTTTGAATGACTGGATCAGTGTAGTGGTTTACTTCCCCAAATGTCAATCAATGTGAAATGTGAAACCACCACAATCAATACCAGTAATACCCGTTCTTTAAATAAGTTCAGTAGTCCAATGAGATGTCAAATAGAGCAGTTAGGTTTTGGTCTTATTTTTGCATTTTTTTCTGGGTCTACTGCTGTTTTGGAATGTCTTTTCAGCTTGATTTTCACTTTCACTTTCTCCTTGCTCTGCTGTCACCACTTGCATTGGTTTTTTTACTCCTCCTTTATTTCAGTTTGACAGACATGTTTGATTTTTTTCTGGTTAATACAATATGCACATCCCTGTTCATGTTATTCTTGCTTCAGTTATTTTTTGTTCTGAAGAAACAGTCTCTCCCTGCTTAAACTATTCTGCTCCCAGGAGAGTAAAGTTGTAATGTCCCCCTCAGTTCTTTCTCCAAAACATTAAGAATGTTTTCTCATCTTTAGTATCAAAGGAGTTGATTTGCATGTGCCCACCAACATGGAATACAGACATATTATTATATGTCCTGGGTCAGCAACGGCTTCAGATCCTCCTGCTTCTTGACTGGACTCCCATTAATACCCAAGCAGTAAATAAGCACAGCCTCCTGACCTGCAGTCTTGAAGAAATTTTGGTCTATGGAGAGCATGCTGTGTAAGCTCTACCAGGATAATTTATTTACCCAGCTTAGGTCATGATTATATTTCTTCAGTGACTGGAAAATTTGAGGAGTTGACTGGGACAACTATTTCCATCTTCCATGTTTCCAGCAGGGCTTCTGGAGATGAACATCAGGACCAAGAAGATTTGAGAAGTTAAGTCTTTCCTCAGCTAAGTCATTTTCCTCATTTCCTCATCCTAGCTCTCAGCAGACAGGAGATGCAATTTCAGCCTCTGAAGTCTCAAATAGTTTGCCCAACACACAACTACTTCACTAAGCCAAACAAGAGCACACCAACATATGAAGTATCGAAATATTACAACTGAACAAATTGGCCTCATCATCAAGTAGCTGTTTTCCTTATCCAGAAGCTTGTAATACACTTCCATTATTCAAGACAGATCTTTAAAACTTCTTATGCACACGTTCCTGTTGTCACACTCCATTTCCCCACCAGTCTTGTGAATCCATTTACGTAAACATTCGCCTGCTTCTTGCTGAGGATTTTTCTAGCAGTGGTTGATCCAGGAGAGAAGAGAGTGGCCACTGATGGAAGAGGTGTAATAAATCTACCCCTCATTAGGTAAGCTAATCTTACCAGGAAATTGCCTCAATGCCACAGAATGCCACTGCATTATCTAGGACTAGGGTTGGCTGACTTAAGCAAAAGCTCCATACAAGAACTCCTTAGTAGGAGAAACTCTCACCCTCAGAATTAAATGAAAGCCTCAGGAGTTACCATAATTTGGAAGAGACAAGAAACACAGCCACACTAATTTTGAGAAAAACCAATACTAATACAAAGGCTGTTTTCCTAATTTCAACAAGTGTTAGTTTATTATGTGAGTTTCCTGAGAATATTACGCACAATTTCAGTTACAAGGACACTGAAATGCGAATTTCATGACTGTTCTTTGTTTGGGGCGGGGGGGAATTTAAAAACTTATCAGAAACAAAGCATGTTAAAATCAACACCTTTTTTCAGGCCTTCATGTAAGAGCCTTCTTTCCAACAAAGCCAGATTAGATACTATCCTGCCATATGCATCCTGCTCAATACCAAACACCCTGTTAGTGTCTAAACCCTTCCTCCAAAATTCACAGACTGCAAGAGTACAACAGGAGGAATGATGTATTATGTACAAACCCTCTTCTGAATCGACACAAACACTACATAAGATGTAGGTCTGTCCTGGAGACAGGAAATAACCATACTTTGGCTCTCTAGACAACAAAGAATATGTCAGGACTATAAGATAAAGGTCATACAGGATCTTTATAGACATATAAAATCTTCACAGATACTTAAAAATACACAAAATTAAGTTAGAGAAATTAACATAGTCAATTCAGGAAAAAAACAAAAACAAAAAACTGAAAAAATAACCAAAAAAAAATCCAGCAATTTTTGGGGAAAAATTAAACTACAGAATTATTGTTTTACTTGTCTCTTTCCTAGTCACTACTTACAGAAATGAAAAAGCATTTAACTTTCAGGAACAAGTTTGTCTTCACACTTTTGGCATTACCTATGTGCTGCTTTTCAGACAATGCTGCCCAAGAGATTAAGAGTATACAAACCCAAACTCCTAGGCTACTACAAGCTTGTGGTCAAATCTTACCAAGGTTACATTCTCTGTTCCCATCAGAGAAAGCAAAGGCCATTCATATCTATATATGTATTTATTTTCATGACTACATAATGTCCTAGAGCCTCAGATAAAAATGCCCTACAGAAGTATCTCATGCTCCCATTTACAGATAATTCTCATTCCTGCATGGCTCACATGTGAGAAATGCAACCCTGTACGTATCTAATGGGTAAGCACAGTATCACCAAAAGGCCACAGTACTTACAAATGAATCATGTAAACAAAATACCATTGTCATTCTCAAGGAAACAAACTTTCAAGATATAAAACAAGTATTGAAAAGTTTCAAATACAAGTTTTTCCCAAACCATGCAATTTAAAATCACTCCAAAGTATCAAGAATATGTTTAATCAGAAAATAATTAACAGTAAAACCACATAAATCAGTCAAAAGCTGAATGGAGGAACAGGTCTTTAGAACACGTCTTAGCTTTGACTGGAGCTTTCTAATCTTCATAAGCCACATAAGTTTAACACTGGAGACCAACAAGGGAAGAAAAGAGATAATTTTATCTCTGATGAAGCTCTAAATTGAACAGTATTTAACATCCAAAAAGTACCCATCTGCAACCTGCACATGAAATCACCACAATTCTCTAATTTGTCTTTATGTGAAGTCACACAGCTTCCTGGCACTTCCTATATAGTTCAGCAACCATGATTCACTAGCAAAAATTAACCACGGTATATGTTTGAAGTGGTACCTGATTGGAGTGTTGTCATCTGCATTTCTGGTTCCAGCAGTGTCATGTCGATCCCTTTCTCAACAGTTACAAGCCCTTAAAGACCTCTCTTTATACAAACACAGATATGTTAAAGAAAAAAAAAATCCAAGAGGATCTCTCAACTTTAATCTCATTCAAAAATTGCAAGAAATTCTCATCCTTGTATCACGAAAACTGTGCCCAGTGAGAAAACTCAAGTCTTTCAAAATTCAGTTCTCTGCTTATTCACTACAGGCAAGTTGGAATAGTCCAAGATCAAATTACTGCTAGGAGAAAAGTGAATACTGCAAGGGAGAGCAAGATGTGAAGTTTGCAGAAGTAAGGTCCGCCCCTTGATGCTCTGTAAGTCGAAGGGAGGGGGAGGGAGGGGTCAGAGACACTATAACTGACAGCTTTTCCCCTTTTATAAGAGGAGGATGACGTCTTGGGTTGACTTTCAATCCCCTAAGGGGCTCTGCTGATGAGGCAATTTCGTTCCAAGGACAAGGAGACCCAGTGTTAACATAAACATGCAGACATCCTCAGCTTTGAAACAACATGGCAAAGTCATATACATCCTGCTGATAGATCAGTCACTTTTCTTCAGTCTTTGCCAGTCTTTTTTCTCAGTAGTTAAACTACTCCCCGAATCAACTCCCCTTGCTAATCACTAAACCTGAGCTACTCTAACAGATGGTAGTTTTGTTTTTGTTTCTTAAAAACAAAAAACTTGGCCTGTGTCATTCAGACTTTTCCCACCATGGATCACACCCTCCATCTAACTGGACTAGGGGTTAAAATAATTCAGTCTTGTTTCCCACATCCACATGATCAGTTTCATTATTTGGGATTATTTGGGAGAGTGGATAAAACTTTTACAGTCAAGTATTTATTGAGTAAAAGATAAAAACAGAATTAAGTCTTTCCTCACTAGATGATTACAGCTCCCAACAGAAAGGAAATTCAGTCTTGGTCTCTAAAGAGTCTCAAGTAATTTGACCAACAGATAATTTAATTATCTTAACAAACGAATTCCAGCACTTCTGTCCCCAGAGCACCTTTCCCTTGTTCCCCATCTTTCCACAAGGCTCATCATCGTTTCTCTTTAGGTCATCTAAATAAGTAACTGCATATATTTCTACCAAGCCCTAAAATATATTGAGCTCTGCACATCTAAGATACAGACAAATTTTTAGATTTTAAATTCCTTTTTAGCAAGTCAGAATCCCTCTCCTGCCGCAACAGTATGCATAAAAATGAGTACCTAGGTGTGCAAAACTGCTTAAGCCCTATTTTCTGACCCCTCTAACATGAAATAACTTCAGGACTTCTCTACCATTCAGATACAAGAGCTCCCAGACAGCTGCTCAACTGCCGAGGGAAGAGCATGGCAGGTTCTGGCAGCGTATCTTCCTTCCTACACACAAACACATCTGGAGCTTTAAAGGAGGCAGGAAAAACTAATTTATCAGCTTTAAACAATGCAGGAGGATCCCTTCAAGTGATTATATTGTGGTATTTACCTGGTTTTCACACTCCATGCATTAGTGTGTTTTAAAAGGACAAGAACCAGTTAATTTGGGTTTCTCTCATACTCAAATGCCACCTTTGCAGTCCTACATCTGCAGACAGAGTAGGCAAAAATCCCAGGCCTAAATGTTCCTTCTTGCTATGCAATCTTTATGAAAAGGAACTGCAACAGTGCACTGTATCCTGATCATTCAGAGACAGAAATAACTCACTTTACCACCTCCTCTGAATATTCATATGCATCATAAATAAAGGAAACATCCATTTTTAGCAGAAGGTATGCTTGTTTTTGTTGTGATACATGGAAATATAAGAGGAAGCAGTATGACCCAAGTGGAAAGGAAATCTTTCCGACAGTTTCCAGGAACATCACTTAACTCTCTGAAGCATGCACGTGTGCACTGTCAGTGACCACGAAGAGGCAGATGAAATTTAAAGCATTAAGCAGATGTTGCTCATTTGACCAGCAAGGAAGATGAAGACTGCACTACCAGATGTCTTCTGACAGAAATTCTGCCATTATACTTTGTGGCAATGCATTGATCGTGGCAGGGGCAGAGCTACAGCTGCAGAAGTGGCTGATGGTATTCCAATAAAATTGAGTTCCAGAAAGCCACACGTTACAGAAGCAGCAAAGGTCCCAAAGCTAGGATTCAGCTGGCTAAGTACTAAGAGCAATTGACTATTGTGAAATAGTGCAATCTTTCTTTCGTGATGCAGCCACTCTCTGTTTAAGTAGAACAGATTGAGAATCCTGCTGAATGGCATTCTCCCCTTTAAAGAGCCAGGCTTCCTTTCCCCATTACCGACCTTAACACTCAAAACAGCAAAACCAGCAACAGAAGTCCTTACACAGACAAAACAGCTGCCCAGATCTGGGCCTGACTTGTTTAGCAAGCAGTTTAAATTCATGAAAAGGGAATGTTTTTTAAAACAGCTATCAAATTGTATGTCTAACATTCATCCAGCAGCCCCAAAGCTTGAAATCTCAAAGGCAAACTGGAGTAAGAGAGAAATTAGACAGAAAAAACAGAAGGTGAGAGTAATATTATGAGTGAGTGATTGTAGAAAGGCGTTAGTCTTGTTAACTTGATAAGGAACGAAAACTTTGTTAAGAGCTAACTTGTTAAAGCCACCATGTTAAAGCTGCCTTTGGCATTATTCTTTCCAGCTCAACTATTCCCCCATCACTATTTAAAAGTTTGTTTAAAATATTTCAGGGAGATTACCACTTCTCAGTTGTTTGGTAGCTCCCATCAGTAACAGGCCAGTCATTTCTGTCATGCTCTGGATCTCATAGCTCTATCAGAAACTTTCAGACAGCATGCTAAATTTATAGTCTCCTGGGACATAAAGTCTCGTAACACAAATCTATCCAAGACAGACTGGTTGTTTTTGTTCTAATAACCATTCCCCTTACTCTCACACAAGAGAAAACAGCAAGCCTCACTGGAATGTGTGTGAAGGACGGATCAGAGAAAACTATATATTTCCTGTCTTGGTCCTTTTGCTACAATACAGACTTAATCTTCTTCACATCTAAGTTCTGGATGAGGCAGTAACCAGCACTTGGTAATGAAATGTAACTTTGAGTCCCACTATTCCAGAAGAAAACCACCAGACCTCAAAAAACTGAAAAAACAATTTACTCTTATCTCTTTAAAACGCTTTCTCAGGAAAAAAATACTATCCTTGTTTATAAGTAAACATGCCTAGCTTCTCAAATTGGTTCACGAGTCACATAATTTACTTTTTAAAATAATGGTTTATGACACGATTTTAAGGAAACATTATTACTGTTTTTAAGGTCAGAATAACAAGAAGACAATAAAATTTGCAAACCCTTTACAGTAAGTTATGTTTGAGTCTAACTGTATTCAGTGTAATGACAATTCAAAATGGGAAAGGGATAGCAGAGGACAGAGATAGGAATGTATAGCTTAACAAAAGAATTAAAGGAATCAATTACCTACACAATTATTTAAAATAAAAAAAGGTGCCCTAACACTCATTTATTTTAATAGTAAATGGGCATAAGAACATGGGCAGTAAATTAGAGCCTTAGAACCATTTTAAAAGTTCAGCTCTGCAATTTCTGAGTATAATCACCAACAGCTTACATAGCAACTACTTATCCCATGCTTTGTACAGCACTAACAGGAATACCTTCCCATACCTAAAGCACATGCCTTTTATATGACTTGAGTCATACTGAAATTCCACACATTCCAACTAGACTTCCCCCAACACGTATGGCACTTTGTAGAAGGCAAGCATCCCAGTTCAAGTAAACCCCAAGCACCAGCAAGCTGGTGCAAGTTCCATCCAAGACAAGTATAAAACCATAAAATGCAACAGTTCATTGGAAAGAATGTTACCTCATCTTAAACAAGCCCACAGTGAGAATAAACCAGGAGTGTTGGAGGATTCTAGCACAATGGTTTTCATGACCCCTGGACAAAGATAACTATGAATTCATCTGGGGAAAACGGGCAAAGAGAGAGGGTCAATAAGTTAGTGGAGCAATTATCATAATTTCAAATTAAAGTTAAGGATAAGAGGACTTTTTTTTTTAGAAATTATCCAACTACCTAAGATATGTATATTTATCACCTGGGGGTTTTTCTCTTTTTTTTTTTTTCTTCTTTGTAAATGCATTCATCAGGGACCTGCTCTAACTCTGCCCTAAGGACAGGGTTAAGTTATCTTAGCATCTTAGTATAGGTGACCAAGAAAAATCAAGATATACTGAAGAGCTTCAGATGACTCCTTAAAGGACTTTTTCTGGCTTGTGTGGCAACAAATGACTCAGTCACACATAATCTCTCATAGTTAAAGAAAGTTGGGGCCTTGATGAACACAGGTAGAAAAGGGATGTAAATATGGGGTAGAAAACTCACTCTGAAGCACAAATTAAATAACTACACCTTTAATGTCCCATTAAGCTTGATGTCTGAACGGAACCTAAGAATTCTGTCAAAATAGTTTACTTACACCGTACCACATAAGGTCTCTTCCACTGAAGTGACAAAAAATTGCTTCCTAGGTATTTGTGTTCAAATACTTCATACTGGAATTCTATATCCTTAATATGTTTTATTGCACTTTAATTGTGTAACTTAACAGCAGCTGTTCAGTCAAGTTGTTCTTGGTCTTTACACCCATGTGTCCATGTGTACCTATCCTTCTAGGAGAATGTATAGCTGTGATAAGAGAGAATATGAAGAGAAATCTGGATCTGAAACAAATCAAAACCAACAAGAAAACCCCCAGGAACTGTGTCTGACTGCTCTTCAGTTCTAAGAGAAGGGAAAAAAAAATTAAAAAGGAATCTGCTGTCCTAGGGCATATGGCAGCATGTGTATACAGGACTGCACTCCCTGTTTTCCCATGGGATACATAATTCCATGATGCTTCATAAGCCAAAGAAATTTCTATTTTAACTCAGCTAATAGTTTATGTTCCAGAACCACAGTCTGTCGCAACAAACATGGTACTAACCCATGTACAACTTCTCTACAGATACCCACAGATAAGCCAAGTCTGTTTAGCAAAAGCTACAGAAAGAGTTAATCTGTTAGAAACTCTCAGCTTAAGTAGTTAGTTCAGCTGTGAGTCAGCAGTGCCTGTCCAAAACTGCAAACAGGAGACCCTTTGACACAGATAGGCAGCTGCCAGCAAGTCTCTTACCATCTCCTTCCCTCCCACTGCCATTCAGCTTGAATCTTCCTCATACCTTAAATTTGGCAAGTTGTCACTGTACAAGGTATGTTCTACAACCACTTTGGATTGCTCAAATGTGTAAGCAGATTGCCATCTCTACTGGTAGATCATCTCTGAACTTTTTTAACATGTTTGAAAACAAGGACACAACAACAAAGGTATGCCATATTTAAAAAAGGAGTTTTAACAAGTTCAACAGCTTTCAACAGCTGTGCAACCTCCACCCCAAGATAACTGAGAAGTTCCCATTTGAAGGAAACCATTTATTAATTCAAAATGCATCAGCTGTATTTCTTAACAGCTCACTAAATTTCTCAGCAGCACTAAACCAAGTGTTCTTTTATGCTGTGACAGTTTGCAAATAACCGTATATCAACAGCACTTTTCATTCCCACAATACTTTAATGAATGTACACACAAAGAACACATAAAATACTGCGGCCTAGGAGAAAACAGCATTGTGTACCTCCTGTGTACCTCCAAAGATAAGAAATATTCAGATAATCTAGCCCAAGGACTTTGGACTTTAAGCCTCGCCTGAAAAGCTGCCCCTCCAGCAGTAAAATTCTCACTATTGTGCTGAGCCTGATAAAGAATCAGCTCTGAAGAGACCCACCTAATGTGTCATTTCCGGGAATATCCTAATTTTCTTTGGCAAAAGATATGGGCAAAGGTGTTCCTTTTCAAATACTTTTAAAGTACAACTTTATTTTACCTGTTCCAGTCAAGCAGATTTGTGGCCCACAATAACACCACTTCAAAGCTGAGTCCATAAAAATAACATTACTCAGATAGAGGAAAACCATCTACTTCTGTTAAATATTCCCAAAATACCAATTTTTAAACTTATCCAAACAAAAGAATCCTGTAAAGACTTTTGTTCCTGTGCCAGAATATCCTTTCCTTTATAACAATGCTATTCAGACTGCTGCTACAAGTTTCATTTTTCTGAAATGTACTCTTATCTGTTCCCTGCACTGGTATCCTTTTCCCACTGGCATCAAAAATAAACTGCTTCTTCCCACTTCAGGATCCTTGATCATGCCTTACTGGCTAAGAGAAGAATCCTGCTTCCAGAAAAATCACAGTGTCACCTTCAGGTGGCCAGCTGTCAGGTACTGGAAACAAAGGTTCATATGCTTTTCCCATGTTCCAGCTCTCTATCTGTTTCACTGCTATCTCGATTAAACACCATTTGAAATCTCTCCTTGCTTCCATAACTATAAAATGCCCAAGTCTACCACTAGAAGTGCTGGGATCACAGTCTACCTTGCTGACTAACATTCCAACGTGCTCCTATTTACCATCACCACCTTTATCTCTATCTGTTGTATTTTATCTTAGAAGACTGAAAACATTAAGGATTAGAAATTTTCTGTTCTGTTAGTGCCATTTCTATATTCTCCATTTTTTGTAAATATAACTGTGATCACATAATGATGGTATAATGTATATGAATGAGGAAAGTATTTTTAACCTCCTAAAGTCCCAACATTTTGGGTTTAAGATAATAAATTCCTCCAAATTGCAAAACACTGATACACCATTCAGAGAAAGGCATGGTCATTTTCTAGATATAAAGATCCAGCCATGTTAAATGAGGTACCCCTTCAATGCAAATTACTGTCCTTCAGTGCACATATTCTAAATCACTTTACTATAAACATTATGTTTTGGCTATAAAGCCACTCTGAAGCTCCCCAGGATTTCTCATATGATGTGTCATGCAACTCCATAATGTCCAACACTAAGGCACACAGGACTCACCATGCCCAAATCCACAGTACTCTGCAGCTGATAGCATGAATTCAGACTGCAACAAGACCCTCATATTGCCAAGAGTTACCAAAATACACACTAAAAGATGGAGTGAAGGGAGATCACCAAAAGGAACCCACAAACAGAAACCACCACTTATCATATGGTTTCATCATTCTCACAGGATGAGGCTGAACATGCAAAGGCTTTCATGGCAGTGTGGTGACCCTGAGCTTCAGACAGTTAACAGCCTTTCAAAGCCAGGAATTCTGGTCACTGAGTGACCTTGTATTTTGCCACTGTATTGTAACCCACTATATAGTTGCCCATAAGATACTTGTAAGTTGAGAAACATACACAGGCCATTCTCACTCTAGGATCATTAGGCTTACTGCAACATTTGATTTTTAACTCTAGGTCTTGCTTCTCCTTCCAGGAAGTCTGAAAGAACCTTTCAGACATTTGCAGTGAGAAAATCACCCCGGGCAAGTGCAGACCAAGGTGACAAAGAAAAATCTACAGATGGCTACAGTCTGAAGGTGAGCTAACACTTCCTTTGACTGTTTCAGTTCTGCAGAACCCAGTAACCACAAGGTACAGGGAAGCTGTTTCTGGTGTTCACCTAAAGTAGTAATATAAAGAGTTTATCACTGGAGCTCTGTGAAACTTCCACAGCCACTAACATGAATCCTTCCAATTGAACAGTGTAAACACATTTTGTGAACTCTAGATCATTAGTTTTTCCTACCATAGTAAGAAGCGATAAAAAGCAGACCCGTTATCAGAACATTTACCATGACACCACCACTTGGTGAGGACACACTACACGAGACACCAGCACACTGTACCACTTACCATTCTTCCTTTCACTGAGTGGGGGGAGGTTGGGGTTCCGGCCATGATGGAGGCTGAGGGTCAGCTCGGGCTGCAAGGAGAGCTCCTGCAGCTCATTGGCAACAGCTTCGCTCTGCGGGCTGGGGGCCGCTGAAAGGGACACCAGCACCGGCTCATCGTCATTTTCGCCAGCCCCTCCTCCGTCCAGCCCATTTCCAGCAATGACGGAAGGGGGCAGGCACACCACGCCGGAGAAATCCACTTTGGCTTTCGTGATGGCAACCTGCAAGACAAAACAGCAAAATATAGACCATAAATCTCACATGAGAGTGTTGGCCATATGTCCAGTTCATCATGGTGTCTTCCATGCTGGAGAGAAACGTGTTGAGTTTGTGTGATCACCATCAGTTGAAATCCAATGAAACTTGCTCAACTCAGCAGTTTAAAAACTTGTGTAAACCTTGCATAAACAGCACCAGAAACTACTGATGAAACTACAACTGATGATGAAGATTATTAAAATTTTCTTAGAAACCATGAGAACATTCTCGACTTTCAGTATTTTAGGAACCCAGTCTTGAGAAGACACAGATTGATTCGCTCCAGTGAAGTTAGCCTATTTGGAACCTTACTGAACTCTTGACTACCGTCCTTTATACCAACAATAGTGTTTTAACAACAGTCTGTTTGAAATCCAGTCAGGTAAAGTAATAAATAATAAACCCAGAAGGACAGCTGAGTACAATAAATGAGAATTTTCAGATAAAAATCAACTGAATGTCAAAAAATAATTCCCTTAGTCCATGCTGTCCTCCCCACTCACAATCAGTGAAAATGAATGAAAGAAAAATATTCCACACAAACAAAAAAGCTTTCCTGTCTTAAACCTCAGCTACAGTAACCAAAATGTGCAATATATAAAGGGCTTTAACAAAACAAGTGATTTTTAAATGTTTTATTATATTTCCATAATTCTTTAAATAAGTATTCAAAAGCCACTTGTATGTTCAAATTAAAATTCTTTTCTGTTCAGTAATTTAAACAGAAACAAACCAGCTGTAAGTCTCCAGTGAAATGGTTACTGTGTCAACATTTAAACAATAACGGACATTATACAAGGGCAATCATATTTGGTTTTGATTAATGAGGACGAGGTCTCCTGCTTCTTAGCATACTGCTGTTTCAACTCAGAAGACTTGGCTGCACCACTGTAATATAGCAAGCAAAAGGTACTTGCAGACACTAACCTTCAACTTCAAAAAGATGCAGGCAGAGAAGAGTCAAAACCATCAGGATAATCCTCCAGAAACCAATCAAAAAGCATAAACTCGAAACAAGGACTTTAACAATACAGATTTTATTATGTATTCCCCACTTAACACTCATAATTAACCTGGATGAGTGTGACATGTGACAACATCAACACTTGGAACAAAGGTGCTCAAATAGTCACCTTCCCCTCTTGCATACTTCAGTTGATTAGCACCATTTGTTCTGTAATATCCAGAACAAAGTTATAAGTGGTACAAAATTTTTTTCAAGAATTTTTTCAGCAGATATTTAAGACAACAATAAGAATTCACTGGTAATGAAAACATGCTATTTCATCCATGTTGTCGTTCATTCATTCCCAGGACCCTATGTCATGATCTGAAGAGAAGCAAAGAAAAGAAGGGTGGAGAAAAAAAATAGAAAACAAAAAAAAACACCAACTGAAGCTGGTGCTTGTTAAAACAAAACAAATGAGACTGAGCCAAACCTTACTGCCATATGAAGTATTTGCTTTTACTTCAGTTAAAATTTGGCTAGAAAGTGCCTATCCCTTCCTTGGTATTTTTCCTGTCCAAAGCAAACATAAAATCATATCTATTTGAAAGCAACTTGTAACCGTAATCTGAAAAGATAAAAAATTGGTATCATGCCTTTCTCTTAATAATGGATAGAGAAAACTTGAAAACACATATGCTTAAACCACAACAACCTTTGCAAAGGTTGGAAAGAGTTAAAACACAACCAATATAGTTGGCCTCAGGCCCTGTCCCTGTAGGATGAGTGACCTGTGGAAAGGGGCTAAAAGGAAGAGTAATTGCCCAGGTAGGAAGCTGGCTGGTAAGGGCTACTGTCAACACTTTCCAGGAGCCAAAGCCAATCTGCTTTATGGAAGGAGATGTACTGGAGACTTTACACCTTGCCTAGTTCCACATGGTGATCAGATCATGCAGAAGCACAAGTGCAGCCAGGCCTGAAATCACAAACAGGTGACAGACATATCTAACACTCACCCAACAAGGATACGGAACAGCAGAATTCTCAACCTTCCCTTCTCAATCTACCCTAGAAAAGAAGAATTCCCTTCCTCTTCTCAAAAGGAAAAAAAACCCTTGACATGTCTCAAATAAGAAAGATCTGCTTCAACTAAGTAAATAGCAAATAGCTTTAAGAATTTCTAACATACTGGACTTTCTTTTCAAGAGGAATTTGTAACCTGCATGATGAACTACGAAAATCACATTTCAAGCACCACTTTAACAACGGTGTTATTTCCCTAATCAGTATACTGACATTAGCCAGACTACTGAAACTGCATCATTTATGGAAAAGCAGAGTATCAAGCCACAATAAAAACAGTCCAGCAGAGCCAGCTACAGCCCAAGAAGGAGCAAGAGACTCATGCTCACACACCATTTCGCTATGTGACCTTGAGCAACACCACACCAAAGGGTGTCAATTGGTCCTGAGATAATAAACCAGAGTTTCTCCATTAAATTGTTCAATGAAACTTCATCACAGCAGCTGGACTATCCAGAATTGCACCTGGACCTGCACGTTTCCTAACTCATGGAGAAAAAGACACAGATGGAAGGTATCTTAATCCTAGTTGGCATGTCAGTCAGTGTTCGTCCCACATGAAAGCAACACAGCTTAAGCAAACCTTGGCTTGACACTCATTCTTGCTCTGCCACTATGTCAAATTGTGCTGGAAGTGCTGCTTGTAGAGCCATACTGTGAACTGTATCAGAAAGCTGATTCATCTGAAATGCAATTTTTCATATGGATCAATTCCTCCATACAAGGCACAGTTGAACCAGCATGGTACAGTTTGTACATGGTACATGGTTTCTGGAACACCACCAGAAAACACACACAAAAAAAATCAGTCAGTCTGGACAACAATTCTGGAAGTCCAAGTAGGGCTGCAGCTCAAATGAAACAAAACTGGCATGAACTATTATGAACAATTAAAATGCATTTGGTGAGCCTGTCTTCTCCTTCCTCCACATCACCTCCCACTTCAGGCCAGCACAAGATTCTACACAGCCAGGTGTAAAAGCCTGCCTTCTGGTTTACACTTCTGCTCAGTCAGGTCACTGGTGCAGTTTGCTGTGCAGCATCACCAGCGCTTGTACCAGCACTTCACAAGGACAGAACCAGCTGATACCATTAGTAAATCCAAACATCCAGCCTCTTCCTATGGGAAAGAAAACTCCTTTTTCAGATCAGTGCCATGTTTTGGTATGGAACACATCGCCACAATCAAAAAAAGAAAAAAGTCATCCAGTCCTCAAGACTACAATAAAATCTATAATTGGATGAATTTGATTTAAATGTTTTCAATTAAAAGTCTGAAGAGGGCAGAGAGGGATTTGCAAGATGCTTTGAGGATTTATAAACTTTCATGCTACAGTATATGGAAGTCCTGTGAAAGACATGAAAACCTTTTCTGCAAGCCAACATAAGTCTGTTTCTAGATTTCCCAGACAGTTATACCACTCTATAACTGTCATTGTAGAATGATCAATCAGATAGTTACACACATTAATATCTAGAACCTAATTAAAATTTTACAGCGTTTGTTTTCCGGTCATTTCCAACCAGACTAGAAACTTTCCCATAAAGAAATGTACCATGCCATGATCTTTAAGTGAGTCACCCAGAAGCTGATGGACAGTATTAAGCGCTAGTATTTCTTATCCTCTATAAGGGTTTCAGAGTAAGTACCCTCAAGGATTTGTATCTGTTGCCTTACCAGGCAAAAGCTTTCTATCATAGCATTTTTCTACTTTTTGGCCAGCTGCTTCTGGGACAAGAGTGGCTGTGATACCACAGATGTTCTACAGCAGCAACATCAGACTAAGCAACCTTTAAGTTTTCCACTGTCCAGCTGCTCACTTCTGTCCCTACACTGCCCCTTCTTTGACTGGGGAATCTATTTAACTGAAAACTACACATTTTTTGGGTATTCAATAAAATCACTTCCCCAGTCCACTGCGAACTACACACCCAGCTGTGTCACCATAATCCATGTGTCCATATCAAACGTAAATGTTGGATAGATTAAATCATTTAATAACGCCTTAAGATGACTGCTATCAAAAGTAGCCATCCTGAGTTCTTTTTTACTTCCCTGTGCCTTATTCTCCCTCATGATAACCAAGTTTTTGTGTGGCTGGCTGGCAAGCCAGATCTGCTGCAGATTAAGACTAGTAGTGTGTGTGTGTGTGTGTGCGAATGTGAGTGTGCGAACAGGTCAAACTTAACACAGATCAGTTTCTTGATCTGATTCAGCCTGTGCTG
Organism: Pseudopodoces humilis; assembly: GCF_049639895.1. Classification (NCBI taxonomy): domain Eukaryota; kingdom Metazoa; phylum Chordata; class Aves; order Passeriformes; family Paridae; genus Pseudopodoces; species Pseudopodoces humilis. The sequence goes on from NC_142204.1 coordinate 24,581,568, forward strand.
GCTGGCAGGAGGTGAGGAATGAGCAGGCTGGACTGCTCCTTTTGTTGGCAGTGCCAGGTTAGTGTCTAACCAGAGGATGTGGCTCTATGATACAGCTAAATTGGTCTAAGCCAGCTCTTGCCAAAAGGGGAGGTCTTGGATGCATGCCTTTGTTGCTTCCCTGTGCCAACACTGGTGCTTGTCTGCCCTTATGATGGGATGATTAATGGAGCTAAAATGACAGGAAACTAATTCTAATCCCTTCTCCTACTCTCAGTTTATTTTTCACTAGTCTACTGTTGGTCAGAGAGGTTTCCATGCTGTATGTGTTTATTTTGTTTCCCTCTCACCTCCCGAGCTTTGAGCTATCCTTCAGTGACCCTGAATGAGCAGCTTCAAGAGAAATTTCCCTAAGTAATTTTGTCACATGGTAAATATAAAGCAGAATACTGTTTTTACCAATGAGTGAGCTAATCAGCTTTCATGTGTGTTTACTGTGATACGGTGATGCAATGGCAAGAGGATACACTTAAACAGCTACCATGTAAAACAAGCTTCAGAGCAGTTTCGTTTTTGTAGTTTGCAGGTTTGATAAAGGGAGTATTCTTCAGAAAATTCTTTATGGCTGTGGTTCCTAACCTTATACCTTGTGCAAAACTGACTCTGTCTTGTTTGTCTATCTGAAATTGAAGTGTTTAAATGCCTTGAGAAGTTAGAAATGGATAAAGATTAGTTATTATTTACAAGTAATGTCTACTGTTTCTCTTGAGCAGATCTGTTTCTTCCCAGGTGTCATGGTTCATGCTTGTATTGTTGTGACAGTGGTTTTGTGTTTTATAGCAACATAACTTAAAAACTCCTGGCTCCTGAGAGCTCCTATTGCCCCTGCATGATTTTGGAAATATTCACATACTCATGGTATAATTAAGATCTTGACAGTGTTTAAATGAACCAAGCACTATCACCTTTCCTTACATGAAAACTCAATAACCAGAGTAAAACATAGAGGAATTTTAACTTAAAATTAAAACATTAAAGAAATTTTAAAGTAAGTGAGTAAAAATCAGAGAAGCACAGGGAAAAAAAAACCCAAAACACATGCAACTCCCAAATCAAGAAAGGACACCTCTCTAAACAGCTCTCCCTTGTTTGCATTATAGGACCAAGTTGCCAGGGCAATAGCAATTTCCTACTGATTTAAGAATTGCTAAGCAACCCCCAGCACCTAACAGCAACAGCATGTGTGTACAGCTGTGCTATTTTGAGTAGACAGGGCGTTTTTTTATTTTAAACTTAAGAGCAGCCTTCTGTTAAATTATCATGCCAGCTGAGATTAGCCAGCCAAGAGGCAATCTTGGAGCAAAGTGGCTGAAGTGGACAAATCTTTGAAATGAGTGAGAAGACTGGAAGAGAATGTCATGACATGCCCAAAAAGCAACTGTATCTCCCAAGTCATGGCAAATTAAAAGAGTAACCCAGGAGAAGTGAAGTTCACAGCAAGTGGAAGCAGAGGCACCACATTAGCTTGAGAAGTTATAACAATCAGAGTGAGAGATATCTTTAGATATCAAAGTCACCAACAGGAAGACCTACAAAGTTGCATTAAAAAAGATATTGCATTTCCTGTCAGTCAGCTTAATTCAGGCACGCAACTGTCAGCAGAATTACTTCTCCAGTTAATTGAGAGCTAACATGATGATACTGTCCATAAAGAATATACAACAGAGTCAGCAGCGAGGCAAACATCACGAAGGCTGTATCCCGGAAGAGGTACAGTCTTAAGGACTGCTCCTTCAGGAATCATCTTAAGTTAAGAATCCAAACTATGCAGGCCACATAAAAGAGGCCACCTTAGATTATGGAGTTTTATTTTAACACACACACTCCACACACATTTGATTTTTGCAAAATGAATCTGTCATCAGCATCCTTCACTTCTACAGTAATTGGGAGCAGGGACAGGCAGAGGGACAAAAGCAATCAAAAAGTAACCAAATTCATTCTGGATTAGAACCAGTGATTTGGAAGTGTAAACTCCATTTTGCCACAATCACAAGCCACTACACTGCAAAGCCAGTATTATAAAGGCAAAGATTGCAACACATAGGAATGAAGATGCTGGTAAAACACATGAGTACAACTTTATCTGAGCTAAAGAACCCAAATCCGTATGTGTACTGTGCCGCTAACACCGCAGTAAAAGAGGATATCTTTGAATCTTCACTGTCTCTCTCTGCTACCACCTCCAGCAAATCTAGCAGTACAAGAGTCAAAATATGCTTGGGTAAGCAAGAAATGTTATCAGACAAAAGGCATGAACAGCTGTACAGAGATGTGAGAACTTGAGGGAGAAAAAATGCACATCTAGTGCAAAGCAACCAACTGCATCATTCATGCTGTAGACAAACACAGCCTTGATCGTTTTAACAACCACTTATCAATGATGGTATTTCTCAAGCCCTAAATATTCCCTTCATAGAACATTAACTTCACTAACATTTCACTAACATGTTCACTAACATTTGCTTCACTCAATCCAGCAGTGATAGAAAGTTTTTAAGAGGTCTTGAAAAATCATTATTAAACATTAATTCCTTAAAGCCACAAATAGCAAACTAAGAAATGTAGTTTGACATTCCAGCTGTTTTTTAAGAAATATTTTTCATTCTTCAATATGTATTTGGAGGAACTTTGTGGCTTTCAAGCTCATGGAACTTTGGGTACACAGAGAACTGATAATACCAAAGCTAGTTTTGAGATTAGCAATGATATTTAGAACAAACAATCCTTGCTGAAAAAAAAAATTAACTCTTCGCCAATTTCTGAAGTTCTTACTTCAGTTCAAAGCATGAATGAGGACAACATTCTTCTAATTTCAGAGGACATTAAGCTTCAAACTGGTGAAGTCCTTTAAAGACACCTAATTCTCTCATACCTCTCAGTGTGTTGAATGAATGATCTAGCTTGTGAGACTAAAGACGATAGCTACTGAAGAAAAAACAGTGTTTGCTGAAGTTCAAAGAAAAAAAGAGAGAAAAAAAAAAGTCATGTTCAGGTGTCATGTGTCAGTGGGTACACTAATGTACTTTAGGCCTTGGTAACGACGGAGTTCGACATCATAATTAAAAGAAGAATTCAGCCTACTGGTATCAAGCTGTTGGTTTCTGCTGCTTTCCCTTTGTCTGATCAAACGATTGTGCACCAACAGGGTGACTCAGGTCAGCCAAACCAGCAGACGATTCACTCTGCAAAAGATCAGAAACCATTTTTGCCCGGATCAGTCAGCTGGCTGGCCGTGCCCTGTGGCTGCACAATCGCCAGTTCTGATGCAAAGGAAGAAGCAGGGGTGCAAGGCTGTGCAGAAGTTAGACCTGCCTTTTCAAGAGCATCACACTGAAAGATCAACTTAACTGTAATGTCAAAGAGCACACTTAAATATCTAGCAGTGGTGCCAACTTAGGCAGCCTGCTACACATTCCCACTCTCATACCTTCTTCATTGTGAAACCAGCATAAATCTTACAGAGACAACATGTACTGGACCAGATGAAAAATAATCTAGAGAAAAACACTTCTTTCCAGGAGGATGTGTTCCCCAGAGTGGCTCACCATGGCCACAAAAACAGCTATGCCAGCAAAACAGAGGGAGCTGAGAAAGGGAGCAAGCTGTTTGAGCCTGCACTGCTGCCAAAGAAATGCATGATGAACTGCAGTGTGTTTAGAACAGGACTGCCTGCTTTCCACCACCTTCTGACTGGCTGGCTTCCTTGCAATCACTGTCTAATGCATCTTTTAAGATTTCCTTCATGTTAAAGGCAAAGCATTCCTCTTCACCCCATAGAGGCAAGTAGTGGAAGCAATGGATTCAGCCAGCAGCAAAGGCATGTGGCAGTGGATGCCAACAACCGATGGAAGCAGGGAGACTACAGCAAACTAGAAAAAGGAATGCTGATGATCTGCAGCCAGATGTGAGCTTTGACTTGGAAATTCACAGCTGAAAAAAGTATGGAGGAACTCTTGCTGAATATGGATGTAGAGCAGACTACATGAGAAATGAGAGAGAATGAGAAAGGACAAGAGAAGCATGGAAGTAAAGCCTCAGAAGAAACAATACACTTTCAGATAGAAGACTTGAAATTTGGGTTTAGAACCAGATGACACAGGACATAATAAAGTGATGACTTGGGCAAGGCAGGAAAGACAGCTCAGGGAACATATCTAGACTAAAATAAAAGAAAATAAATTTTTAAATTTCAAATTTTTAACATAAAAGGAAGAATTAAAACAAAGATAAAATAGTTAAATTTCAGCCAGTTCAGTTCCTGGCACAAGCACTCACTGCAGCACAAAGCAGCAGGCAAAACTGCAAAACTTCATAATCTTAAGGATTTTTTGGCAAGGTTTCTTGGCAACTTACTTTTATGTGTCTGAGGAGGTAGTTTTACATTTTATCTAATTCAGTCTGATCACAAGCTGTGACTGAAATTGTATATTGTATCACCTCACCACCGTTTGAAACTCTCATCTTCTCTCCTTCAAGCAATGACTCTACAGCCATAGAGCAAGTCAATTCATCTTGCTGTTCTGATGGAAAGCTACACCTTGAAACATGCTTGTTTTCCCATTGTGATAGCAATCTGAACCCTGCAACCATGGATTCCTCAGATCTCATTAAAAACAAACAAACAAACAAAAACAAAACATCAAAACAACAAATAAAAGAACAGAGGAGCAATGCCCATTGAAAAATTACAGCTTTAATCAGTTACCTCATGCAAAGTACAGTGTGAAACCAAAGCCTGAAACACAGTCTGCAAGAAGTTTTCTGACCCCAGTCACATTCTTTAGTCATGACAGTATGAAACTGTCTACAGAATTTAAACCAACCTGAACTGGTTTTGTCTCTCCTCCCCATCAACAGACACTGAGTGCAGAATTCAAACTTCTTTGCATTTATTGGCATCTTCTAATGCAGCTACCCGGCATAACATTCATTAAGTGGAAGGCCCAGCAACTGATTTACTAGATATGCTGTTCCCTTTTTCCCTTACAACAGATGACTTTCCACCCTTGGATTTCCCCACTACTGAAAATAGATAAGAATTTTCTTCAGTGATTCATAGAGAACCTAAGATCAATATTACTTGATAAGTCTAGGCATATTTAAGCTAACCAGTTTATTGAAAAGAAGTAGCAAGTGCTCCCTAGCATGGAAATTTAAGCAATGTTAAGAACATTGTATAGGGATGGGAGAATCAGGATTCCTGCTATTCTTTGCCAATTCAAAGGATACTAAATTAAAACAAATTCAACTGCTTCTTCCTTTGAAAGAAGTCTTATTAAGTGCTCGGCAGCACAAAAAAAGTGCACACATGTGCTGTTTATACTCTTGACACTATAAAGTCCTTACTGTACAGCTGTCACACTTGAAACTATTACAAATTCAAAATATTTTATCTCTAAACAATACTATCCCTCATTTTTAGTGGCTACAAGCAATTTTCAAGTCAAAACCTAAGACCAAAAGGTGCAGACTATAGACAGAAAAAAGAACACAAAACATACCTTACTCACAGTTCCCACGGACAAACCCAGCTCACTTCCATGCCAGCAGCTCACTCCCCAGTCACTAAAAGAAAAAACAGGACACAAATACTCAGAGATTTAAAAACAAACAACTAAACAAAACCAAGCACAGTCCATTTTCTCCTTTAAGAGTAAGGAGAAAAGTCCTTTATCCAGTATTCTTTTTAAACATAATCTTTAACTCATTTGATACACACTACAAAAGTTGGACTGAAATGCCATCGAGACTGCCACCCTGGTATACACACACCACGCTACTTGCAGAGCAGAACTTTTATTTTAGGACTGCTGCTTTGTCAGGTCTGAAGAATGCACTGTTTGAGATCTACTAACGTAGAATATTCACCAAATCACATACTCAATTTTCTAGTCCCTATACCGAAATCATTCTTAAACATTGGATAGTAGAACTTGGAGACTGTTATAACTAGCTTATCACATCAGGTTACCCATCCACACAAAAACAGGGAAAAGATAAAAATACATTACAGAGATCTGTCAAGACAGCTACAGGAATCACATTTTGGGGGAGAGGAAAAGAACCATCCCATGCACCTTAAAAACTCATAAATATACTGAAGTAACACACTATTTTTCTTTGGCAATACAGTTCTAAATGGCATACACAGCAGTACCTAACTAGAAAATAATTACTTCAGAGGCACTAGAAGATTGTTGTTTCAAATGGCAATAAAAAGGGTTGCCATACATTTATTCCTACTTCCTTAGCCTCCTTTAAAAAAAATACACATCAAAGTTTCCATTCCATTTCCTCCTCCAAGCTTTTCAGACTCTAGGGCTTCCTAGACATCAGAAGCACAGAACTGCAGTCAAGATGACATGATATTTTCTCAAAAAGATAAAATGAAAAAGAAACAGGCACCTCCCCAAATACAAACTTCAGACCAGATGGGTTTTGGGCATGAGTATTAACATAGTTCCACAGAAAAAGAAAAAAAAAAAAAAATTAAAAATTGTATAAACCATCTACTACTTCAACATCAGAAGGAATAAGATGATTTAGACTGATTAGTCTTGATACTTGGATAGACAGCATAACACAAAATGTGAGTGTTCTGATTCCCAACATATAAAATAATTTTATTCTGTTTACACTGTTTAGAAGGAGCTACAGGTAATGAATTGCACACCTAGTTGGTCCACTCTCCTCCACTTAACTCCACTAATCTGAAGGAGAAGCGATTTACAATACTGGTACAAAAGTGAAAAAAAAAACCAAACAAGTAAGGATACAACTACTTCAGAAACTTCCTTTACAGAGAATGTTCCTATTTTTCTCTGAATAAAATGTGCCAGCACACATTAATCATGGCTCTATCACAGAATCAAGGAGTCATTCTGCCACCTCTTACAGTATTTGTCATCAAGTCCGTATGTAAAATTACTTACAACTACTTAATTAATTTAATGTGAGAACCCATAATAAGTAATTATTTTTCTTTAATAAAGCAGTCAAACTGACACAACTGTAATTAAAACATAATAATGATGCAAGACTACACAATGAAGTTTCTTGGGTTTTTTTTTGACTGAGGTATCCCTGAAACCACTTTTCACCAGGAAGTGTGGAAAAGTTAGAAATGCATTTCATTTGAAGATTTCTGCTGGCCAATCCCGTGTGATTTCCAGTAATCTTGGTTCACTGAATATTATCTTCCAATTTAAGATTGCAACAGCATTGATAAAGCTGAACAATCACCATGCTGCTGCATTTAGTTTCCAGCACTTAAGATCCATGTTCTCCAGAGTCTCAGTTGAGTCAACAGTGAGTTTTTTCTTGATCTGCCTGTCCTGGTAAAGGGAATCTACAAATTTTCTACAGAAGTGAAACCCCATAAGCAGTCAAAATAATCTCTGTATTTTCTTCAGAGCATATTTTTTTTTTTCCTTGGCTTGGTTTTCTACCTCTCCTGACCTTTCAACACTTCCACTAGCCTTCTCAGGTGCCTAGAGATCCTTGTTCTCCCACTCAAAACTGATTCTCCTGGACATCAGATATTTTTCTTACTTTCTCTACTAAGAACTAAAGTTCTATTGCAGATACACTGGAATAATAAAAGGTCATAATAAAGGTTTATTATAAAATAATAAACAATAAAAAGTCAACTTTTAAACTTTCAGTCCCGTTTGCCAACAAAGCTCCTGCTCAACCTGAGACAGTTAAAGTATTGCATCCTGCAATTTACTGCATGGTCATCTGAACCCCAAACAGAAGACAACTGGCTTGCAATAGGCATGAACAGTCATCAATTTATTTTTTTTCTTATATGTGTGTGCTATTAAGCTAAGAGATGCTACAGGTATAACATATTCCTACCGTTATTCTTATTCACTCACTCCATGGAATTTCAATCCAGCTTCAAGACAAAACAACAGAAAACCCAGACACAACCTACTTTCAAAATTAACAAGTCAAACTTCACAAATATTTAGCAGAACAACCTTACAACTGTAATGAAAGACAAGCTCTTTACTGCTCCTTCTACGCTGCAGTGAGTGAGCAAAGATTAATCTGATAACTGAAACATTTTCTGGCAAAATTCCACAGTTAAACTGCTTTTGCTATTCTTTGCCCACAGCATAATCAAAACATTCCTCCAACACTCCTTTTTCCTCTCACTACAGTCAATGCAGGCAGAACTCTACTGTCCTAGATTTTCTGAAGAAAAAATCGTGTCATCTCTAAGAAATGCAGAAGTCTCATCTTGCTGATAAACTTCTCCATCCAATGGAAAAGTTTATATGTCAGTGTTTACATGTTCAAGCCAAATGGCTGCTATTCCAGTGATTACAATGGCTTATTGCCTTCACTGGTGACTTGGAGTTTCAGCATGCCTGAACAACACAGAAACTCACTGACATGACTTGTAAGCCTGATCGGAACAAGGGAATGCAGAACTCATATCCCACCCTTCCGACACCCAGGCTGTCTCTCAGATGGAGGCTTTAAAAAGATTCAAACTCAAATTATCTGCTCCCATAAGTCATGTCCAACAGGACATATGAGAGCGAATTTAGAGACAGTTATATTAGGCCTAACATCACCATGGCCCTACCAGTCACTCGGAGAAAAGGCTCATCTGGATGCAGGTCCATTTTACACCGGGGAACAGAAATTAAGTTACAATGTGGATTGTAATGACATTCTGCTGGGAAATGTCTTATATTGCTATAAAGATCACAAGGAAGGGCAAAAATAGTATTTTTTTTAAAAAATCATTCCAGTAGAGTCTTTCAATGTTTTTTTTATGGAAGTTTCTGCCTGAAGGAGGAAAAGCTTCCCTGTAATTGATAGAAAGTGAATCCCGTCTCATCTTTGCTCAGAGCTGTACCATCACACATACAAACAACTGCAGAGCGAATGAGTTCATCACAACATGGCTAAGGCTGTGTGTAAAGGATGATCTCATCTGAGTAAGCCTAAACAGGGTGTCAACCATATGGATCAGTCGTGCAATGAAAATATATCCTCAGTGCTCCACTAAACCACGGGAAGGGTAGGACTCAAGGAACCACACATCCCCTCCCTGGTGTGTCTATAACTAGTTGTAATTGCCATACATTACAGGAAACATTAATTTGAGGTTGCTGCAATCTGTGATGTAGACTGTCTCAGAAGAAAATTAATTTCACAGAACTAGATATATCATTTCAGTCTCCTGTTCCCCTCACATGCAGACACTTTGAAGATACTGTGTAGTCAGCACATTTATTTGCCTCACCAGAAGATGGCAAGATAGGGAAGCTTCTGCACTGCTTTATGCCAGGGTCCCTGCACCGTGGTACATACACATTTCAATATGCACCCATGGCAAGCAGAGACAACAGCAGCAGCAGCAACTCCTGATCACGTCCAGGAGAAAGTTTCTCTCTCAATGCCAAAAAGGCAGCCCCCAGTGATCAGCTGTTAACAAATAACGTGCTGGCACATGCAGCAGCAACTACCATGCCTCCTCTGCTGCTCCACAAAAACTCAGCTTTTCTGGATCAGCAGGGCCCAAACAAGCTGAAATCGGGAGCACAAGTTAATTAAGAAGGATAAAAAGTAGTCAACACTCTAGTTTGCAGTAAGAGAGCAAAAGCAGATGGATGACATGAGGTTAAGGTGCAGAAATTTCCAATTAAAGCTCAGCCTTATAAAGATTTGTGACTCTAGGTTAAATTTCACCTTCTTGCAGAGATGTTATCAATATGGCTGTGTGCCCAAATCCAAAATATTTCTTTGCACAAGAATAATGATGCTGCACACACACAGAGAAAAATATGGGAGAGGGAAAGGGAAAGGAATGCTGCACAAACTAAATTCATTACATCAATTTCTGAAATATAAACCAAACTAATTTAAACAATTACATTACCTTACTAAGTGACAAATTCTAAGATTTATCTGTGTGGAAAATAAGAGCCTTGAATAAGAAATAGAAAAAGACCAAAGGAAGTGAAATTCTGTTAGCAGCCTTGTTTTTCCACATCTGAAAACAGAGTATCAGACTGAGGGCAGATTCCTGTACAAGCTGCATGCACTGTTTGCCCTCCGCAAGGACAACCCACATTTAAAAATCAGAAGGCTCTGACTGACCAGTGTGGCATATCTAAGTCTGGTAATGAAAGCTGTCCTCACCCCAATGCCATTCATTTCCCCTGAAGAAGCCACTTAACAGTACTTGCACTCCAGAATTATTCAAAGGTTGGAAAGTAAAACATACAAATTAACCATACACACAGCATCCCTGAAAAACTGAACAGAGTAGTTGACAAAGAAATGAGTTTCTGAATTCACACAAACTCATCCATTTCATCTGACACACACATAAAAGAATCACAGAACAGTTTAAACTATAGTTCCTTTCAGCTGTAGCTCTTACTAATCCACTCTTCCACTCCAGCTATGCATTCTTGCAGCTCTCCCTCATTTTTTATTTGGGGGAGTCTGAGGGGGAGAGGAATAGAACATGCCCAGATTAAAAATCATGTCTCTAACCTGGACTAGCACACAGCTCCACAGACTCCACATTACTACTGAGGTGACAGCAAATGGTGGGGACGGGAGAAAAAGGCAAATGGGAATATGAGCTGTTTAAGACAGCCCTACCACCAAAAGAAATGTCTGTGTAACCACATCCTCTGTTTGCAGTCGCAGTTCAGCAATATGTCCAACAGGAAATAATTAGATTTGGCTTTCCCAGAGTAGGTGTCTGACAGTTTAAGACCGCTGAACAATTGCTTTTTCTGCTTCCTCTCCAGCAGTTTCTCAGGAAAAGACATTGACCCTCAGGACATAACTGATAAAAAAAAAAGAAAAAACAAAAAACAAAAAACCCCAACCAACTTAAAGGAAGAGCTTTGTATAACTGTAATATGATTTGCTAATTATTACTACTTTTTACATGGAGGAAATCAACTGCAGTCCTCAAAAGGGATCTGAATCAAATACTGAGTTATCAGAAAGTAAACAGACATTGAGATAGTCCTATTGTGTTATCTACAACATGGGAAGGGCAGCTGAGTATAGAGAGTAAAGGCAGAAAAGTGTTGGAGTTGCTATAAATTGCGTTTTTGAGGTAAAAATTATATAAGGAGACACCCTGCACATTCCAAATGAGTGCAACAATTAATCTTGTGATAATGTTTTGACACATCATAAGAATTCATCCACTTTCTGCTCCAACATCCAAACCTTTTTTGTTCTGATATTTCTCTCTCTCTAGTACAGCTGCTGCTTTCCCCACCAAATAAAATACAGGAATTTAATCATGGCTCAATAGTGAAGGAAATCCAGTAGGGATTGCTATTATTATTATCATCGTCATTAAATTAAAGGGTACTTTTATTGCCTGAATGTACATTTCACCTGAAGGTTCAAGGATGGAAGTCTGTGAAAAATGTTGTTGTTTTGCCATGTCAGTAGAAGTCAGGGTTAAAAAAAACCACAAGCAAGCAAGCACTCCTCCTCAAATCTAAGAGTTTCCCATTATTTCATATTCGAAAGGAGGAAAAATTAAAGACTGCTTTTGGAAAAATGCCACATTCTCTTAGTTCTACGTCAAAAAGTCTTCTGTACTCCCTTTCTTTGCATTTTATTTCAAGATCTGCTTGTAGCCTTAAGATTTAGAAGCCTTCTCCCACATGATGATAGGAGTGGATGGCCTTAATTAAACTGAAATTAAAGCTGATTCCACAACCATTGGAGCCAACAAACACAGCACTGCTCACATTTTGTACAGAACAGGGTGATGCTCAAGAAGCTGTAACTGGCAATACTTCACTCTTTTCCTGAAATCACAATTGGTTTCTAAATTATAAGTGAGAAAGGACTGGAAGGGTCTCAGTAAGCCAATATCTAGTAATTAAGAAGGGCAAATTTGCCTACTTGTGGAAAGCTTAAGGCATTTGCTTTTAGCCCCGAGTCTTTTTCTCCCTTCAGCAGAAAGCATGAATCTAAAGAGCAAAAAAGGAGTTCATAGTCAGCTTCAGATCGTACACTTATTTTAAAATCTATTATTAGATTCTATTTAATCACAACTATTAGATCACTCATTAAATCACTGCAGCAAATGGGAACAAATTGGTGTCCCTTTCATTTCATATTCAGTAATGACTGAAATATTTTTGGAAATACTTACGAAGATCTAAAGGCATTACACCTCTACCAGTTCAACAGTATGGATTTTACAGAAATGTGTCATTACAGAAACCTAGTGAGGGCTTTTGTGCAAGAAGCAGATATATTTTAAAATCAGTGGTGGAAGTTAATTTGTATTTTTACCTGAAAACCAACACACAAGTAGAAAACGCAATCACAATAAGTCATCTATACCACAACTAGCCCTGATGTCAAATACAAATTTAAAAGACAAAAGACAGAATGTTGGGTTATACACATTCAGCCCAGAACAGATACATTTTATATTTTCCAAATATTCAGCACTTTGTCTTCAGATCCTACCAAGAAACAAAGAGCACATTTTGGGTTCCAAGATACAGATAAGAAGCTACAGACTTAAACAGAAACATTTTTAGTGTCTTCAAAATGTATTTTCTATGGATGGTAGGTTAAAATGCAGTTTCACAGCACAGGCCCTGATGCTGTCTGGACAAATGATACGAGAAAAAGACTGCTACATGCAGCAGCAAACCCACAACCCTTTATTCAGCTCACTCAAGGCTCGTTTTGTAAAACGGAGCCCCACAGAACCGTATTAACACAAAGTTTGCATGATGCAGCATAAGGCTACACAGATCCAGATCATAAAGGTCTCAGGAGGATTATTTCCACTAACACACATATAGATTTGTCGGTTTCCATCCGCGGTCAGGGAAGATATGAAATTACAGTCCTCTTTGATAGATTTTTCAGTCACAGAGAGGAAAACAAACGGCTGGGACACGCGAATGTTACCTCAAATAAGCGCCCAGCCACAGCACGGACAAGCATCTTCCCAGTGGGGAAAATCGACCCCGCTCAATGCAGCCCGGTGGGGGTGGCAGGACACGGCGGCGGCTGCTGCCCAAACCCTTGCGAATCCCTGTCAGCACTGCCCGGCCTCCAACGCCGCAAAGAGCCCCCCAAAACCACCCCACACCGACCCGCTGAACGCCCGGGACCCTTCTCAGGGGGGAGGGCGGGGAGCGGCGCAGAGCGCTCCGGGGCAGCGGGGACACAGCGCGGGGGCTCCGGAGGGGGCGCAGCCGCCCCGTGCCCCAGCGCAGGGAGGCCCCTCAGGGAGGGCCCGCGCCCATCCTCCCTCCGTCTACCGCTGCCGCTGCTCGGGGCCGCCTCGCAGCCCCGGCCTGAGCCGGAGCTCCGCGCTCACCTGGTCACGGCTCCATCTCGCCCGAACCCGCCCGTGCCCGTCCCCGGCAGAGGAGGCGCCGCCCCCGCTCCCGCAGCCCGGCCGCGCCACCGCCGGCCGGCGCCTCGCAACCGCGGAAGGGCCCGCCCCCCGCCAATCGGCGCGCAGAAGCGCCACTGAGCGGCACCAGAAGCAACCAATGGGCCGCGAGCACCTGGGGAAGCTAACGGGAGCGAGGGGCGGGCACCATCTGACTGACGGGGAGCTCAGCCAATCGAAAGGCAGAGATGAGGTCATCGCGGGCGGGGAGAAGGGGCGGGTGCTTGCTGGGCGGGGAGAGGCGGGGCCTCGCCCTTAAAGGCGCAGGGCCGCCCTTGTGGGCGCCGTGGGGTTTGGGTTACTAAAGGGGGACTGGGGTCAAAAACATGGAGCACTCGTACTGGCAGTTCTGGGAGTTTCGGGTTTAATGACAAGTCAGGAATATTTACCTTCCTTTCTCCCATGCTTTCGCCCAGCACCACCCACCCCTAAATCCTTGGGATGGGAATGGAGGGGTTCCCGGCAGAGGCTGGATCTTAAGTGCTGGAAACTAAATGCAGCAGCATGGTACTTGTTCAGCTTTATCGCCAGACTGTCGCAATCTTAAATTGGAAGATAATATTCAGTGAAGCAGGTTTACTGGAAATTAGAGATTGGCCAGCAGAAATCTTCAAATGAAACGCATTTCTAACTTTTCCACATTTTCATGTGTGAAAAGGGGTTTCAGGGGTACCCGAGTCTCAAAATCCCAGAGCAGCCCACAATGTGGACTGTGCTGCTACCACTGCCTGACCTGTGGCTGAACTGGAGGATGCCGGACAGGGAGGTCTGCTCCTTCTCTCGGAGAAACATGAAGCTTCTTGATGTGGTACAAAGCCAGGAAAATAAATGGTGCAAGGGGGTGAAATGTCCATAATGAAAACCTGGAGTTTTAATGAAAATGGAGTGGGGTTGCACAGAAAATGGAGGAATGACGGCATCCCTAAAGAGCAGGGCAGAGGACCATAGTTGGAGTGTTACAATACCATTATAAATACCCTGTGCGCTTTACCTGCAGCGATGTTCTCAGCCCTGCTTACTGTATCTCAAAGGGACGTGAGTCATGACAGACTGTAACATTGCTCTGTGAAGGATTGCCTCGCACTGTGAAGCTGAAAAAGTTAGGCTCACCTTTCAAAACAAAGAAAAGAGCGAGGTATACAATAACAAGTGATATAAAGAAGGCGTCATGGGCCTTTCCTTATTCTCTCATGCAGTCAGAGAACTGGAGGACATGATATAACTGCAAAGCAATGTATGTGAAGTAGTTAGGAAAAAATGTTTGTGCCGTGTACAATTAATCTGTGAACTTCATGATAAGAAGCTTGATGGTACAAGTATGTTAAGAAGAACCAAATTCTTAGCCAGTTACTGCCAGTCAGCCACTGTCTTGCCCTGGTTTCCAGTCCTGACATTTACAGCTTTTTGCTTTTCATTCCCAGAGATCCAGTTCAGCTTTGTCTACACACATAAATCTTTGAAGTAACATAATTCTTCTCGCTGCTGTTTGACAGGGTTAGCCTTCCAGAGGCAGTTTAGTGGAAGGATAGAGTCAAAAACACAAAACAGTCCCATGTATGATGGTAATCCTGGGAGTTTCAGGTTTAATGACAAGTCAGGAATATTCACAGCTATTTAGGGGTCTGAGACAAATACTCCAAGTGAATGAGAAAGCATGGATAACTTCCTGTTCTACACTGCAAATTTTAGCAACAATGGTGCATGGCTCATTCTTGAAATCATTTGCTTAGCAGACTTCTTAATAGCTCTGTTTACAGAACAGGGGAGGAGGGATGATGTGTGCAAAGGTGTCCTGGTTTAGGACAAAGGGCACACCACAAACTGATGGCAAAACTCACAGCTCTGCCCATATTTCCAGTTCACAAGCTGGAGTCCTACTCACTGTATCTTCCTTCAAACAGGTGAACATTTAAGAGATGGAACTGATTTACAAACTCTGCCTGTTACAGATTGATTTCAGTAGGTACTACCATGCTTTACTAAGTTTTCAAAGGTATTTACAGACCTTGATAAATATACAGTAGGGGAAATCATAAAGAAATAATTCCACTTGTCCATACAATCTTCCTGTCTTCACCAAGAACAAGAACAAGTGAAGAACACGTGTTACATCCGAGCTATGTTTTTTGTTTTAGTTTTGAAGGCCTCGTTATTTTCAGTAGTTTTCAATTTCCTTAAGACTCGCAATGAATTAAGTAAATCCACATTTTATTAACAAATGCAGAAGAACATCTGCAGCATTAGTAAAGGCAGCAAATGAAGTCTATTATACGACTCCCATTGGATTTAATGTTAGATGAAAGTTTACACTGAACAGAGAAGGCACCAGTGCAGTGTAACAGAATACAATAGAATTCAGTATAGTTACAGTGAGACTGTGTATGTGCACTTCTGAACTTAATTGTGTAATTACAAAATCAGGTCACTTCTGGGTGCCTACCACGAACAACTAAGCTTGGGATCTTATGCAGAAATATTTTATTTTCCTGACCTGATGTTTTAGTCATCATTGATTTAGGATTATATTCACTTTTGTGTTTGGATTTCCTTTCTCTTTAAAGCAAAGCAGGTAAGAATGGAGGGGTAAAAAATTAAAAGAGAACAAAGTAAAGAGTGTCCATAAGAGTCTTTCTAAAGATAAAATTCTTAAAATGGCCCAGTGTGGTGCTTAACATTAAAGGCTGGATGGCCTTCAGCCATCTAAAGATGACTCTGCTTAAAACCACAAACAATTACAGAAGCCTTAATGACCCAACAACTCAGAACATGCCTAACAGTGCTCGGCATTAGGCTGATGGACAAATCATCTTCTGATGGAGAAAGAACCTTGTTGGCACAGAACTGGTCCAGCTTCATTTTGGGGGGAGTAGTGAATTCTGCTATCTTGGCTTCTGACTGGTAACATGCATCTTAGCAGCTCAGCAAGATCCCAGGTTTTCCAGTGGTTTGCACAGACCACAGCAGCAGATGCTCGTGTGTGTGCGTGTGTACCCACAAGCAAGAGTGTGCAGGGACTTCCCAGGGCTCTGGGGAAGATCCTTCCAGAGGCAGCTGGCCAAACAGGGATGATTGCCAGCCCTGGGCTCAGCAGAGCCTGCACACCAGCTGCTGTGACCAGGCTCCTGCAAGACCTGTGCTCAAGGGAAGCCACCCCTGCGGCACCTCTGGTGAGCACTTGCATGTAGACAGATTCTGCTGAACCATAATTGCCTGGATCATGGCTGCAGGAGCCCTTACAGCAGACCAAGCACTGTCCATCACTTGATCAGCTCAGCTTCCCTGTCTGGCCTCAAGCCAGAGCCTACAATTCCCTCACAGGCTGCAGGGCAGAGGTTGAGAAGGAGGGTGTGCCAGACAAAGCTGGGCAGGGAAAGGAACAGGAGGATGCAGAAGTACTGGAGTTCAGGCAGTGTTGGGGTACGCAGGAGGAGGAGCAGGCTGTGGACAGGGAGGACTGGGCCCCAAATGGAAAGCAGAGGGCTGTGAATGGTCCAGCTCTGAGCAGGCAGCTGCTGCAACACCTCACGGTGGTGCCACAGTCCTGCTGTGTTGGGAGTTCTTGAGAGACCTTTAAAAGGAGCAGTTGACTTCAGGGTTGCATTGTAAAACTCGGAAGATATGGTGTGTTCTCAGCCTTATTTAATCAAGTCCTAACAAGCAAGAGACAACTGGAGAAAGTGCCTAACAAGATTCCTTGCCTTCAGTAAAGCAAGTTGCTTTTACTTTTTAAATTGAGCCCTGCTCTTTTTACATGGTTTCATTCTTTGTTTCCATGATGTGCACATCAGTGGTTGATTTCTGTCCTATAATCCCTACAGTATAAGTGTCTCTTGAGAAAGGAGTTGGGCAAGGACATAAACATCTTAGAGAGGTAGTTCAATGATTGCTCAAAATGTTAGAGACACTTATTTTCCTGTCTTACTACAATTTTCTGTTTTGAAATGGGTCAGCAGTTTCAGTTTGGTAAACACCAACATATTTTTATTAATCTAAGTTTTTGTCGGCAAGGAATCTACCTTCCTATGTACCCTCTACACAAAAAGAGGATTTTGCCTGCTCAGCTGCTCAAAGAAAGAGTAACATATGGGAAAAACAGAGCAAAGGAAACTGAAATCCTTTTTAAAATTATGTCCTTTAGGCAAATACCAAGCACGAGAATTTGCAATAAAGAAATTGTTTGGGGAAGTGTAAGTGCTCGTAAAAAAGTGTATGGACTAGTATCAGAGTCCAGGGTTAATAATTAGTGCCTTCCATCAAATAATACATTAATCATTAACTCGAGGCTGCAACATCCAAGTTGTGACCCACGTAGATAGAAAAGCATTTACCGTAGTAAATAACACAGCTTACAAACTCATCGGTTCAAAAGTGTAGGGATAAAGCTACACCGTAGTTTATGAGAAGAGGTGAAGGTTGGCCATCCTCTTTTGGCTCGAAAGGACTGGGACAGACACCAACTCGTTCCTGGGGCTTTGTAGTATTTCCCTGCTCCCCGTAGATGGAGCCAAACTCACATCGTCCAGCTGCCTGTGACTCACCAGTAGTGCATGCAAACTTGCCCAAAATCAGAGGAGAACTATGCAGCAGGAGAGTTTGTCACGGGTGCCTAAGCCCCATTTCCTGCCCATTCCCCTAGACTGACTTCCCAACACTGGTTCATTGCCTCCCAGTTCTGTTCCCACAGTGCCACCACGACAGACAGTGACACATAAATGTACTAATCTGACACTGCCTTCCCTTTCAGCTGGAGTGGAAATGGTTTCTTCTAATGTTACAGATATTACCTTTCTAACCACACATTATATCGCAGTTTTTACTGTTGGCCTGTTCATCAGCACACTGAATGGACAAGGCATTAGAAAGCATCTTTTGGAGGCTTTTTCCTTCCATGTCACACTGTGATCTTGGGCAAAATTCTGATCTACCAGGCCTTGTGACTCTGGCCTTCCACTGCAAAAGGTTTGGGATCTATATGATTGCAGTGTAATGACTTGTAATAGAAAGTAAGAACTTCATGTAACAGAGAGGAGGAGTCTACAGTCTCTGCTACCTGTGAAGTGAAAGCTAAATTGCAGCAATCTGATCAAAAAGCTGCATAAGGAAGAGAGACACAGCCATCAGCAAAACAAGGATAAGAGAATTACAGGGTAAGGAGTGAGCATTTCCAGCCTTTGGGAGTAAGAAACCATAGTTACTCTCCTGACAGCAACTTAAGGTTCTTTCCTCAATTCAAGAGCCAAGAAAGGCACCTTCCCATATTTGTTCAGAAGAGTACAAAGCCACTCATGTCCCAGTAAAGGGCAAGAGTAAATATTTCCACACTGATTTTACTTACCTGGCAAGAGATGTTACACTGGATTTGAAAGTGCTGTGGAAACATCTGAGGCAGCTTAGACAGAGTGCCCTTTTTCTAGCCTTTTGTTTTTAAGCAAAACCACAGAACACATAATTTTCTCAAAAGACCATTAAATTTAAAAGGTCTGTCTTGTTATCCTGCCATTCAGTGTTCAGACTAAATCATGAATTGAAACACGGGACTGTGTTGGTAATATCCCAGTCATGTAATTGTGGAACTAACTGGAGAAAAGATCTGCATCCAGTTTTATATCCCTATCGTTCTACACCTATCATAGCATTTGCAGAAGTCATTTTATTCCTTCCACAGAGGCATTTGGAGTGCAGCAAGAGGCTGTGACCACCAAACAGTTGAGGAAGCTGGGAAAGGTTTTCTGGTCAGACCAGTCTTTTAGATGGAGCCTCCTTTTCCAGAGGCTTGCTGAAAAGATGCTGGAGCCCACTCTTGTTTGGCACATCCTCATCAGGGCTGTATTACTTCCCAGCTGCTGTTCTGACTCCAAGGTCTGCTCTCGAAGGAGCTATGTTCTCCATCTTTCATTGCCAGAGAAGGTGCAGCTGGAGGATTTGCAAAGAGAAGATTTGATCCCCACACAACCCTTGGGGTTCCCCAGAGTGGTGAGTAATCAGCACCGGGTGAGGAAGTGTGTGACACTCTCATCTTTACTTTGTTTAGATGTTTCCCATGAAGCAACAAGAGGATCTTTGGATTTCTCTTTGCAAAGCCCGGGTCTGATTTCAGCTGCGATGTCACCCTGCAAGAGCTGACTCATCCAGCAGGGCTGCGGTTCCAAGGAACACATGCAGAGGCTGGGAAAGTTCAGAGCTATTTTCAGAGCTTGGGGGAGTTGCACTGTGGGGTCCCACTCTCTGGAAGAGGTGCTGGACAGAGAATGTGCAGTCCAAGAGGCTCAGTAACACTGGACACTGCCATGACCTCACAGGCTCAAAGCAAACAGACTGCAAAGGCAGAAAATAGTCGAGGAAAGTAATCACCATCCACGGGGAAAGAGTTCCTTTGGCATTTTGATCTGACCAAATACCTTTCCATGGCTTAGCTGCAATAAATGGCCTCTGGAGCAGGACTTTGGCAGTGCCCAGACAAAGATGGACCAAATTGTGCAGTACAATGGCAGAGTAAGCTGATATTCACCAAAATGAGTGCAGTCTCATCTTCTGCCTCAGTTTATCTTCATCTGTTTACCACGACCCAACTAACATGCCTGGTATTTTCAAAATTCTCCCTGGTCTGGGTAAGGCTTGTTAACATAACATTCAGCCTTCCAGCCTTAATAACAAGATTTACAATTGTAATAAGAAACATTTTAAAGTGTGATTTAATACATACATTAAGAACAGTGGAGGGTAAAGCTCTGGAGAAAAATTAGAGTATTCTGATTTATGCTTGAGAAAAGAGGGATCAAATGGAAGGAAAAAAAAGAGAGAATGAGTGCTTAATGCTGTCTGGGGAACACAGCAGCAGCCTCTCTCAGACAGGCCTGATGTTCCTACAAAATAGCCAATCCACAAATAAGCGTTCCAGATAAACAAAGAGGCACAAACATAGTGAAGTAGGAATGAAATTCAAGTGGAGCTGCTTTCCACTTTCCCCTGCCCCCTGCTGCAGGACAACACTGAAACTGGGCAGATGAATTTGCTCCCAAAGAAAGATATCCTTGTGTGGCAGTTGCCTGTCAGACACCAAAAGCTCTTCCAGCTGCTGGCAATGTAGCAAGAGCACCGGGCTCCCGGCCAGGGCTCTCCTGATGGAGCCCACGCAATCAGGGGAGTGCCCGGGGGTGGTTTGTTAGCGCTGGGACTGCTCAGCATCTTGGATACCAACACTCCTCTAGTCCTTCCGGAGAGCCTCTTGTCAGAGTTAAATGTCTGATGATAAAGCATTCTCACAGAGTTGATTTCTCCCAAAATGTGCGTGATGCCAGTAAGTAATGGCAGGAGGCAGCTTTGCCTGAAATATCAGGGGCATCTCATTTCAAAAAAAGGACACTGATGAAAGGGTGTAGGTTGGAATTGAATGATTAAAAGGAGGAAGATATTGCTATGCTGAAGCCCCCTGTGATTATTTAGTTTACAGGGAGACATTCAGGAAATGGAACATAATGGAAAAGCAAAAAATACTGCAGTCTGTAAAGGTGTTTTACAGTGCCCTGATAGCTCCTGTACTAAATGAGGACTCAGTGAACCCAAAAATAATGTATTTTGAAGTGGAAAGACATGTTTATCGCAGAATAAAGTTGGGTGCATACAGGAAATGTATTTTTTACTACAGAATAATGTTATTTGTGAGACTTTCGCAGACCATCATTGAGAGCAAGAGTCAGCTTAAGACTTAAGTAGGATTAGACAGGGGAAAAAAGAGGATAATCAGAGGTTGTTACTTTTATTCTCTCTTTCATGTTTGAGGGATGAAATCCTACTAGCTTCAGGGCATAGAGCAACCTCAGAAAGCCCATGACTAGAAATAACTTCTTCTGTAGGCCAATTACCCTATTCTTCTCTTGAACTTTTCTGGGAATAATCTTCTGCTGGTTTCTGTCACAGATAGTAGCCTGCAGGGGTAATTTTTTCAGTATGTTTTTTACTGCTGGGGTGTGTTAGGAAAGGTATGAGCTGGAATTTCAAAGACTTCTTTCAGGTCACTTTGACTGGCAGAAAACCACCATGTGACAGATGAAGATACAGGTCAAGTGACTGACTTTTTTCAACCACTTGATTCTCTCCCAAACATAAGAAAAAGTATATTAAATCTGTGTTTTGTGACTATGTTTCTTTTTTTCTTAGTAACCTAGCCTTCAGAGAATCTCCTTGGTTAATATTGTCCAGCTTTGTAACTTGAGCATCATCTATTTCCTGGACATTGTCTGCATCTCTATTACTGTTTATGCTGTAGAGAAGAAATCCAAACTTCTCTGCTGCCACCACGTTCCAGACATCTAAATCTTTGAAATCTGTCAACGTGTGGGCAATAAGCTCTGGCATGTTGAGAGACCCTATGTTTGCTCCCCCTGCTGTGGATGTCAGCAGTTCTCCAGCACCTCTATTCTTACTGCTGCATACACAGACTGATGTTTAGCCTCTATTTACCAATTTTTCTCCCTAAGATGTTGCAAGTCCCTTCTTGCTGACTTGATAATTTGCCTTCTGTGAGCACATTACCCTGGTTTGGCTCCAAGGCAGGCTTATCCTGATGATGCCAGAGGTTGTGACATTCACTGTCCCAACTCTGGCTGTGTCCTGTAGTGACCTGCACTTACTACATGCAAATATTCTGAAAGATCAAGTCTCTTCTGGCCCAGCAAAGTGCCCAGCTGAGGGTGAAGTGAGCTACACGATTGTTCTAAATCTGGTTTCCTCTATCTGCTGGGCACGGTGCCCCTTGCTGCCGTGGGTACACACATCCTCTGATCCTCATCTGCTCTTGCACCTGAAATGGGCACTTCATCCTGGGCTGTGCACTGAGCTGGCTCATCCCTCTCTCTACTTGGTGGGTTGTGAGAGCTGTCCCTGGGTGTCTCTGTCAGGTCAGCGGCCCAAGGCAGGCAGGGACCGACCACACGCAAGCCAAAAAAGTAAAAGTATTTGATCTAAAGGGATATAAAGAGACTTACAGGTGCCTAGAATCCAGAAAGACTTCAAAAGGATGTTTGATTTTCCCTGGTGATTCCATGCTTTAAAACATTTAGACAAATCCAAAGTATAATTTGGTCGAATGACAAGAATATATATAGAAGAGAATGATGATAATAACTCACAAAGCTTTGGAGGATATAAATGTCAAGGAAAGAGTTGTTATGGTGGTACTAATGTGATAGCCAGGAGGACCTAAGTGAATTTGAGAAAAGGAAAATTTTGGCTCAGTACAAGGAACAAAAATATAAACTAAATAAAGCAACCTAAAATAAGTAACTGTACAAAGCCTAAGAAACCAAACAAACCCTTTCCTCCAAGCAGTTATTTTGGAAGAGGAAAAGTACCAGATACTACATTGAGTTCTTTGCAAGCTTCACTCTTGTTGTGGGTTTTTCTATGGAAGCCAGTCAAAAAGTTATGGTGATGGTGGCTGCCTAAAATGGAAAGAGCCAACAATAATTGCTGTTTGATTTGAACAATCCCCAAAAGGGAGAGGATGAAATCCCTCAGAAGCAGTAAATTAAAACTGAGCAGAAACCTGGCACATAGAGTAAATGACGCAGAGAGGGAATGGCACAATCTTCTGTTGGGCACTGTGCATAGAGGACAGACACATCATGCTTTTCTGTGTCTAAAATAAAAAGCCTAAAAAAAGTACTTCTTCCCATTATGGAGACAAATAGATTTGACAAGAGTGATTTTTCTTCTTAATACAGAATTTATGTGTTTTTTTCTTTCTTTTTTTTTTTTATTTGTGTCCTCCTTTCCCTGGTGAGCTTTAAGTGCAGAGAAAACAAAGGTGTCTGATCTGGGTAAGAGTCTGGCACAGATGAGGGGTCTGAAACTGGGACAATGTCACTGCTTTTCACATTGACAGCACTCTCTCTTCACTGGAGTGTCCCTGGGGTTTAGATGATGTGATAAAGTACGTTCAGTCCAAGTGGAGGAAATGTTAAAACTTCAGACATAAATAGATGTAGCCTTTAAATTTAGGCACTGTGTTAGAAAATTGTAGCAGGAGCTAAACCAAACGTTTGAAGATGTAGAAATTTAAAGTCGGGCTAATGGTCAAAACCAGAGAACAAAGCTGATCGTCCCAGACAGACTTTTCTATTTTTAAATGGAGGTTGTTTTTTTTTTTTTTAAATGAAGGCTAGAAATATCTGTTTATTGATGGCTGCGCTTTGATGGATGAGTAGTAAAACAAGGCTGGTCACTGGATCAGTGGGACAGATGCTGCAAAGGAGAGCACCTTTTTCAGCTTTATGAAGCATTGGCTCCTGCGCCAGCAAGGAGGCAAAGAACTGCTGCACCATGTTCACAGTCCATTAACCACTGGCATTTTCAGTGCATACCAAACTCCAGATCAAATAACTCCGCTGTTAGATCACACTAAAGTGCTCCACTGCTTATTTCTCTCCGTCACATCCCAGTTACCAGGCTGCAGGGGCACCCGTGAAAGGGGCATGTGGAAGCTTTAAACTATGTAAACTTTGGTTCTCGAAACAAACGTGCAATGAATGAGCACTCGTTGTTCCCTTGTTCTGTGTTTATGCTTTGGTGAAGAAGGCATAGGGTTCCTGCTGGAAAGTGGGATGACAAATTTAAAAGGACATGGGCACAGTGCCAGGCAGCAAGTCCCCACATCACCCCACGGTGCAGAGGCACCACTCTTCTCCTTCCTGCTGCCCTGGTTCCTGGCATGAAGGCATCCAGCTCGGTCCTCGCCTCTCTGCTGGCTTCTGCCCCGGGCTGGCTAAAGATAGCTGGTAAGAAGGAGGCAGGAGATGGGAATGTGCTGCCATCATGGCACTCACTCTCCATTCCCCTCCGTGGTTTTGACCTCTTGGGCATTTTGTTTCAAGGGCAGCACTCTCCGGATGTTTTCATTCTCGTGTACTTGCAGATGTGACGCTCTGCCAAGGGATGTGCCGTTTTTTATCTGGGAAAATCCTTGCTGTGTTTTACGAGACGGACATACGAGGCCGAGGAACTACCAGCACGTACAATCGCCTGCGATCTTTCTTCAGAAAAAGCCTGCGGGCCGGATTTTCGCCATCCCCCTCCCCGAGGGAGCAGGGATCCGTGCTGCTGTTTGCGGCCCCGGGCAGAGCCCGCAGCCCGGCCCGGCCCCGGGTGAGACGTGCTGGGTCCGCTCCGCTCCGGTTCTGCTGTGTCTCTGCAGCCCCGGCAGAGCAGCCGGAGAGGCTCTGCACTGCTTCACTGCTCTAGCGTGGGGAATGAACTGCGCTGACCCACTGCAGGCTAAATCTCCTCTCCTGTTTTGCCACCTAATCGTGCCGTGCTGTCCCTCCCAAGCTCCATCCTTCTCTCTTTTCAGATCCTGTTTATTAACCTCTTCTCCCAGATATCCACCACTGATTTTTTTCCCCTCTAGGTCCTGATTTTTGTTTTAACCCTTTTACCTGCTCTACTAGTGTACACCCAAATCCCACACTTGAACACAAATCCTGGAACCCCTGACCATACCAGGGACAATGTCTCCCTAACATTATTATCATTACACTCATATAACAGCATGTAATAATTACAAATACATATAAAATAAGTAAATTAATGCCAGTTACACACTAGTATCCTACTACTGGGAGGAACAATTCCCAGGAATCCTCTGGTCTGTTCAAGGATGGCATAGCCAGCCTGTGCCAAAGGAAACACAGGAACAGAAAGAATGGCTTCTAATACCAGCAGGCATGGAGCAGAGGGTAATAGAAAGACTAACTTTGTGTCTGAAGTCAGGGTATAGCTGTGTTAGAAAATCTTAATCAAAGAGGATGTGGTTTTCTTGTTATGCTAATAAAGCTTGTTTCTCTTAGGTGTGGAGAAATGACTGTCTTGTTTTAGCCGAAATTTTCCTGAGACAGTACAGGCCACGCATAGACACCCAGCATAGAAACTTCCTGCCCACACCACTTGAACACTATCAACAACTTGAAATCAGACTCAGTAAGATAAAGGTTCAGGTAAACTCAGCCATTAGCATTTTCCTCCCTGTGCCTCTCATAATCAGATGTGGCCCTGTTCTTCTTGCTGGGTCACAGTTTTACAGCTAGGTGAGGCACTGGAGGAGACACATACATGTACCTTCAGAAATCTGCAATGTTCAGCTCTTGTTTTTGTTTTATGGCAGGTGAAGAAGATGTGAAAGGACAAGGGATATCCAGCAGGGTGATGTGTGGTGTGGAAGAAGAAAACCTGCATCCTCTCTGAGCACCCACCTCCTTTATTGGTGCTATAACATAACACCAAAGAATCAATGGTGGTATTTGTGCTTGCCACTGAAAATATGATCATGGAAGTAGCTGGACCAAGCTGGGTCAGAATCAGCAGGAGCAAATGTGCCTGTGTCTTTTCTTGCTGTTCAGACATCCATATCCTGAGAAAACCCTGCACTGTCCAAAATAATGGAAGTGTTCTTATATTTGCCAGCTCAAGAGCTGCTTTATTATTAATATCAAGGGGGAAAACACAAGAAAAAAGGTGTTAATGAGGTCAGACCATCCCAGTCCCTGCTTATTTGTGATTTGGATTGCTGTGAGCAGAGCTCCAAAACCCAGTGATGCAAACAGGGTGTGACCCTGGCAGTAGAGTCCCCCTGTTGAGGAAAGGCGTGACACTGGGGGTCATCAGGGGGAAAAGACCCTGCATCATGGCTTTATTCCTACAGCCTGTGCAGTTTAACTCTGGACAGAGGTCTGAGGCCACCATCTCCTGACTCAGGTTCCCCTCTAGCACTGCTTGTGCTCATGGAGCCCTTGCTTCCCCCTTACATCTCCAGCCATTCCTTCCTTCAGCTGCACTTCAGCACAACCAGCTTCGCAGCACCAGCACAATGGCTTGGAGAGCCAAGTGCTGAACCCCAACAGAGAACTGATCCAGGCTAAAACCCCAGTGTAGCAGGATAAGAAGACAGCCAGATCTCTTTAAATGGGAGTTGCCACAAAAAGCCCTTCAGGAAAATGCAGCCCCTGGGTTCAGATGGCAACCATAAGCAGGACCAGCCCTCCCTGGGCATGATGTGTGAGCCATGGAGAAACCTGTCCGTATTTTTGCCCTGCTTGGATCCACTGATTTAGTCTGCTCCTGTGTTGAGAGATAAACTTTACATGGAAAAATGAAGGCAAGTGCCTTTCTGACCCTACTTTGCTCACTAGTCAAACATCTAAAAAAAAAAAAGTGGTTCCTACCTTCAAATTTTTTCTTCTCTGTCAGAAATTCAGGTCTCAGCAAGCTGGCTTCCTTGAAAGCTTCTGGTGATAAAGCAGAAGCAGTTGTGTGAGCTACCAGCTGCAGCAACTTTTCAGGGAAAATCAGAGGGAGGGGACATTAGTTCATCGAGACCACCTGGAGCTCTGTGTGCCACCAAAGAGAACCAGTGGGGCAGAAAACAGCAGTGAAAGGTCATCTTTTCAAGATAAATATGGAAACAGTCCTTACACAGGATTTCTCTGGTAAATTAGCTTTGTAAATATAAAAAACTCCCAGAAGTGAGTGTTATCCGCAGTACTACACCCTAATTAAACCTCTCCAGCAAATCACAGCCACAGACCCCAATTCTACTTGCAGTTCAGCTTCCTCTTACAGGGCTTCTGGGCTTCCCAGTGCTGCCACAGCTGAGAGCTACCCCACCCTTCAGAGCCCCCTGTGGCCCAAGCTGTGCTTACTCACTTGGTGAGATGAGGTTGTCCTTTTGAAATTCACCACTCACTTCAACCACAGCCTGAAAGAGCTGCTCCCATGTGGAGGTGGCTGAAGTCCAAGCAGATATTGTTGCTAAATAGCTGGTGATAGAGCTCAGTTAAAAAGCAAGAGGCATAGTAAAAGCATGAGTGCAAGATTTCCTGGTGAAAAGGAACAGTTAATTGAGCCTTAGGCACAACGTGTCTCTCTTACACTTAATTTAACACTCATTCTGACAGCACCTGGTGATGCAAACCTTTTATCTGCTGGCTGCAGCCTCTCACACAGCAGTGACTCAACCCTTTCCTACAAGCCTTGCTTGAGTGGGAATCTGTTCAAGTGGTCCTGGTAAAGTTCAGTCCCCTTAGACCCAGGAATTTCTTACCTCTCTAGGAATAATTCCATCAAGCAAAGCCCAGGAAGAGCTGGTCTCAGTTATTCCTTGTTTGGGAAGAGGAGAAGCACTACTTCAGGCCTAAGCTTACTTCGTCATGGACAGGAAAACACCTCCATGCTACTCTTGTCTCTCCTCCCAGTCCTGTGTCCTCTGTGCTTGCTGTTTTATTATATTAGCAATATTTGAGGAATTGCATTTGCTACTCTGTTTTTGTTGGATAGGAGCAGGGGAAAACAGAGCTGCAAAGGGTTTATGATGTTCATCAGTCTGTTCATGCAAGTAGGAAGTTTGGTTGGTGATTTTGAAAATATTAATGTTTCCTTCATAAACTGGCTTTCCACCCAGTATTATGCTTCCCTGGCCTCTCCCTCCTGGCAGGAAGGCTCTGCCAGAGAGCCACCCCCGTGGTGCAACCCATGGCAACATTGCTGTCTGCTCCCACAGAGAACCAATCTGAATAGGTAGCATTTAGAAAAATAAGAAATTAAGCAGAGATTTAAAAAAAAAAACAAACAAACAAAAACCCCAAACAAACCAAAAACAGAAAAGCTTTTTTTTTCTCAGATATGCTCTCTGCACTGGCTTATTAAATGTTACAATTAAATTAAGCCAGGATGAGGGTCCAATTTATTCCCATCCTTGCAGTGCCCCTACCCTGACTCTGTCTGGCTGCTGACCAGGTGAAAGCTGCACTCAGGCAGGGGGCTGCTGGGGAGACAGGGAGGCTTCACTGAAAAGCTTGAGGTGCACAAGGGCTCAGATGGAGGAAGGGACTCTGGAGGGCTGGCTGGAAGTGCTGCTCACAGGACTGACCAGCTGCCAGCGGTGGCTGAAGCCACAGAGAGCATCTCAGGCTTAAGAGACCAAGGGAAAACTGTCAGGGAGCCCAAGAGCAGGGATGGCCAGGGACTTGTCAAAGCCCAGTCTGAAGCTTATGGGAAGGTGAGTTTAGGAGCAGAGGGAATTGAGGTGACTCTGCAGCTACCCCAAGCGACACAGTCCCCATTTTCACCCTGAGCAGGCACCCAGGGCTGATTTTGGTCCTGATTCAGCCACTTTTCTCCAAACAGGAAACTAAGAAATGTGTTTATGTCTTCCTCAAGAGGGAAATAAAACAAAAACAGAGCAAAAGCCTCCACTTGGGATTACAGGAATGAAAGATGGGCAACAGGAAACACTATTTCCAGTGCTGGGAAATGCAGTTGTTATGTCAACCATCTGCTGCTGGCAGTCCCACATGGCATGATAAATGGAACTGGGCTTGGTGTGGAAGCCAGCTGACCTGCACCAGCCAAATCCTTATGGGAAGAGATGAAAGCTTGAGGAAGGGTTTGTTTGCACCCAAATGTGGGTGGCTTTGGAGAACCTCAGCTATCAGTGACCCAGGTTTGCTGTGGGTTGGAAGTTGTGAGCCAGCACGCCAAACCCACCCACACAGTTTGCCCTTGAGGACAGCAAGAGATTTCAAGGGAAACCTTTTCCTTTCAAGGGTGACCTCTTCCTTTCACACAGTGCAAAGCCAACATCCTCCTCACCTCAGTCTGAGATACAATCAGGGAGCAAAAAAAGAGGAAGTAAATGAACTGGAAGAGTTGAGTGTCCCAAAAGCCCTGGGTGTGCTCTTAAACCCACTGGGGGTTTCCCCTCACCTGACGCAAATGAAGAAAAGCCACTGAGAAACCACATGGACCCCCTGAACCACATCTGAGCCAGTTCCATGCCTGGTGGAACCACCTCCTCATTGACCTCTGCCAGTGACACAGGGCTGAAAATCCCGGTGGGCAGCTTTGCTCAAAAGCAGGCATTGTAAACACATTGGCTGTGACATTTTGTACCAGAAATAGCGTGGCCAGTAGGACCAGTGTGGTGATCATCCCCCCATACTCGGCACTGGCGAGGCCACACCTTGAATCCTGTGCTCAGTTTTGGGGCCCTCACCACAATAAAGGCATTGAGGTGCTGGAGCATGTCCAGAGAAGGGCAGTGGTGAAGGGTCTGGAACACAAACCTTATGAGGACTAGGTGAAGGAGCTGTGTTTGTTTAGCCTGGAGAAAAGGGAGCTCAGGGGAGACCCTATCACTCTTCAAACTACCTGACAGGAGGTTGCAGCAAGGTGAGACTCAGCCTCTTTTCCCAGGTGACACAAGACAGGACAAATGAAGACAGCCTCAAGTTGTGCCAGAGGAGGTTTTGATTGGATACTCATATAAATTTCTTCACCAAAATGGTAGTGTGGACATTGGACCGGCAGTCCAGGGAAGTGGTGAAGTCATCATCCATGGATGTATTTAAAAGATGTGTAGATATGGCACTTAAGGACATGGTTTATTGGTGGACCTGGCAGTGCTGTGATAAAAACTGGACTCAGTAATTGTCCTGGGGTGACTTTATGATACTGGTATTCCCAATTGCCCAATTGGTTTATGTTATATATTAAGTTCTGCACCTTTAAGACTGGCTTTGAGAGCAAAGGAAGTTAAAACTTGATGGGAGTTTTTCTCCTGGCCAATAACTAGCCATTTTTGAGAATTGACAGTGGTTTTAACCATGGAAAAGTGAGATCAACCTGTGAACACCACCTTAAGACCAAAGTCCGAGACTTTATATTTTTCTTTGGTTTCCAGCTTCTGAAGAGGTAACAGGGCTCTGGCTCAGCCTTCTCCTCCCCCTGACCACCAGCCGGACAAAGCCACGGAGGGTGGAGGGGGGGAAAGTGGGGCCAGCCGGGCCAGGCCAGTTCCTGGCTCGGTTTGCAGTTTCTGCTGCTGAACTGAAACCTGACACCATGAACACCTGCAGCCTGAGCAAGACTTTAACTCTTTTACTACCCAGATGAGACTTGCAGATTAATCCTTTTTTTCCAGAGAGAGAGGAAGAGAGAGAGAGTGATTAACATGTAAAGAGACACCATAAACTATCAAAGCCAGTGAAGAAAGGAATTAAGCTTCAGAGGGGGGAGAGAAATAAGGAGATGCTTTAATAAGCTGAAATATTTTTCTGTTAAAGCAATGGAGATGGACAGTAGTGTTCTGAAAAAAACTCCTTTAATTCATGACAGTATATTGGGAGGAATGGAGTATTTCAAAGTGTGGGTTTTAAGCAAATGGTGAAGGAGTTGTGATCTTATGAGATGCTGGAACAGAAAAAGAGAGAAGTAATAGTTGAAGATTTGTAGCCTTTAAGAGGCAAAGAGAAAACTTCTGTTTCCAGAGAGGCTCACAAAGACAGATGAAGAGAACTTTGGCCTTTGAATAACTCATCCTTAAAAATTACATCCCTAGACTCATTGACCCATAACACACCTCAGAGTGATGTGAAATGGGAGGAGAGAACTGATGGCAGAATTTCCAGGCAGCTGGCATCAGAGAAATAGAAAGCCATGAAGAAAATGGTTTTCTTGTGAAAAAACTCCATAGATTAGCAGAAGAAGACTTCTTTCTCTCTACAAAGACTGATGAAAGGACTATAGCAAAATTAAGACTGTTTTAACCACCAAAGTTTTTTTGTCTCTATGCTGTCATGTGAACAAGGGAGTAGTTGGGTAGTGGGGAAAAAAGGGTTTCTGGAAGTTTTATTCTGGTTTCTTATTCTTGCCGGTTTTGTTAATAAGCTTTCTTTGTTCCTTTTAAGTTTTAAGCCTGTTTTTCTCTTGTTCTAATCCATTTTACAGCAAGAAATAAGTAAGTTTTCTAGTGATTTTTAGTTACTGCTTTAAAACCACAACATTTATTTGGTGCATTGGCCGGGAAACGAAACTGGCAAATCTAAACTACTACAATAATCTAAAGGTCTTTTCTAAAATCAGTTATTCTATGATTCCATGATACTGTTCTATCTTTGTAGCCCAGAGAATAATGTAGATGCTGACTTCCCTGTTGCAGTGCTGGCAGCTCTGCAGGACCAAGTGCTGGTTCCTGTATCCCAAAGAACATTCGAAGAAGCCAAAACTGCAATAGTAACAGTCCTGCAGGGACCTGACACACAGTCCAAGGGGAGGCTTGTATCCTTGTTTTAGAAAAGCAGTCTTTTCAGACAGGTGAAAACCAGCTTTCTCTTCAGTTTTAAGTAGATTTTCATAATAAAATTATGAGCTTGTCCCTATTTTGAGGGCTAGTCAGACCATTTGACTGCTCAAAATTGGATGAGAAGGACTCCCTGATGCACTGTAAGCAAATATGCCAAGCAGAGTGGCTTGAGAGCTGAAATAGCAAGTTAGCTCCTTTCCAAAGGTCGGTGGCAGTATCCGGTGCAGTGGTGACAACATGTAACAATGTTTAAAATACAGAGAACAATTATTGTGTCCTTCTGTCCACACCCGTTTGCCAGCCTTCCAACCCAGCCCTTCCCAGGAGACAGGGGAAAGGTAAAGCCCACAGCAACTGATTTAATTGGCTTCACTGCCCTGTAATTTTTCTCCTCTGCTGTACAGCTGGCATTTTGTTTACATGCTCCTGTATTCAATACAAGTTAACAGTGTTTAAAAGGGACAGGAATATTGGTCTCAGATGTACTAGATCTTGGCCCTCCCCATAAACTCTAACTTCCACAGATTAAGTTATTTAGAAATCCATGGGTGTAATTAATAACAGCCAAAGGGCAGAAGTATTTAAGCAAAGAACAAAAGGGAAATTCTGTGTGAAATAAGCTTAAATTTTATTGTTAAAAAGATGCTTTAAGCAAATGTATTCAACTTCATCAGTGAAGTAGTGGCTAAAATTACCAATAAATAAAATAAAGAACCCTGAAAAACTCTCTCTGCTATTGTCTAGCTACTCCAAAGAGGTTTTGTCATCCCACAGCAGCTGCCCTAGTACAGCAGAAAAAATAAACTGGTTTTGGCTAGCAGATCCCCTCCAGCATGCTGGCTTGTAGCTGCTCCCAGAGGAGCTGAGGGAGCAGAGGGGAGGCAAAGGAAAAGCAGTTTGGCTCCCAGAGCACCTCGACCACCCCAGTCCTGGAGAAAAGAAGCCTTTGGGGAAACCTCATTGCAGCCTTTCAGTACATGAAGTGAGCCTTGAAATAATGAGGACAAACTTTTTGTCAGGGCCTGCTGTGGTAGAACAAGGGATGAACTGAAGGAGGATAAACTTCAGTTAGCTATAAGGTAGACATTTTTTATAATGAGAGTGGTGAAACACTGGAGCAGGTTGCCCAGGGAGGTTGTAGATGCCACATCCCTGGAAGCATTCAAGGTCAAGCTGGATGGGACTGAGCAAACCGGTGCAGTTGAAGGTGTCTCTGCTCATTGCAGGGAGGTTGAACTAGGTAGTTTTTAAAGGTCCCTTCTAACCCAAAATATTCTATGATTTGAGCATCCTAGAGATTTTGGGAACTCACAGTGAATTCAAAGTGCAGTACTCAATTCCTGTAGGGACCCCTAAAGCAGGAAAGGGTCCCAACACAGAGGCAGTCACAGCTGGCTCTGCAGCCTGAGCTGCAGAAGGATAGCTGAACTAGCACAAAATTAGCTGAGTGAGAGGAAGTGAGGGAGTGGAAAAACAGAGGGGAGATGAATGAGAACAGCAGTAGAGAAGAAATCCCTGCCACAGGTCCTCATGGAACCTCCTCTGTTGGCTCTTGTCCACCTGCCCTCAGGTGTGTACTCACAATGAAAAGTGATGCACTGTACAAAAACCTGACTTTGTTTCCCTCTTTCCTGTCACTAACTCGGCCTGGTGCCTTCCTCACCGAGAGCTTTTTTGCACAAAGGCTGTCTAACACCTGCTGAAACGGAGCTGGACTTTCCTTTAAGCACATCCTTCTTGCTGGCTGCAGGGCTGCTGGCACACTGAGGGGGAGAAGCTGCCAATTGCCCAAGAGATCAGAATTTCAGCACAAAGCAGAATTAGTAGGAAGGTGGGCTGGGATGGAGGCAGGAGGAAGCAAAGCCATATGGGCGTGAAATGCTGGAGGCGGTGAATGACAGTGAGGATGGATGAAGAGGGCTTTTGTTATAAAGCACAACTAAAAGAGAGAGGCGCACCTGTCCCTGAACTTCAGAGCCCGGAACAAGGAGCCCATCCATGTGCACCTGTAACCCATCTGCACTTCTCTGGGCCACGGGTGGATGTGCATGTCTGTGGTGTCAGATTCCAAACCTGAAAATACCCGGTGCCCCTGGGGTTGGGCTGAGGGAGCAGCCAACCAGAGAGAAAGCCCATAGGCGAGGGGCACAGGCTGTCAAGCACAGAGGAGCTGGGAATTGATGCCAACTACACAGGCATGAGGTGGACAGAAAATCCACTGGGAGCAAGGTCAGGAAAGGGAAAGGAAGGGAAGGATACTCACTTTAGATTCCAGAGCAGTGGTTTTTGGGGCTGACCACAAAGCCAGTCTAGGAGGCTGGGATACTACTGGACCAGTGCACAGGAAGAAAATTATGATGATGGCAACAATAATGCTAGCCTCCAAGGCTCTGCAGGGCAGCTGAGAGGCAGGGGCTGGCAGGTGATGGCAGCAGCAGACAGCTGCAGTACAAACAGGGGACAGAAATGGCAGCAAGTTTGGCCACAGATTAGCTGCCTGCTCACCTTCAAGGCAACACAGTGTGCCACTTCTACCCAGCCCTTCTCTTCTGGGAGGTTCACAGCTCAGCCTGGCACTCATCCCTATCTGTGCAGGAGGGGGTGTCGCTGCTGATCTTTTGATGGTGGCATTAGAAATCAGTCTTCAGAAAGGCTGCTTCTGTTGCCTTCCACTTCTTTTATTTTTCTGCATGTTTGACTGTTTCCAGGAAGATTTACATTAGTTTAGTTTGTTTTGTTGTTTTTTGTTTGTTTTTTTTTAATTTTGGGGGCTGTTTGGCCTTTTTTTTTTTACACTTGGGTAAAGAAAGTATGAGCTGTGAAAAGAAAAGCCCTGAAAACAGGCAGATGTATCAGCAAAAGAGCCTCTGTCTCTCCCTGCTGTGGGGTTTTCAGCCTCTCATGGACACATCTGCCTGTGAGAGAGCTGACAAGAATTAAAGAATAACATGATTTAACCTGAGCAGCGCATGTGGGCTCGCCTGTTCCTGCAATTACACACTCAGGAAATTAATTTTGATAACTGCTCCTGAATACCTTCCTGTGCAAACAAAACCTGGCTGGATTTCTTTCCTCTTCTATCACTGGGGAATCCCAGAGGGGATACTGAGAGGCCCTGAAAGCGTGTTATGAAACCACCATGAGGCAGGAACCTTCACATAAGGAAGACCTGGATCCTTGCCCATCCCAGCTGGGAACACCAGAAGCTGCTCTGTCTGGATATGCTTTGGCTCATGGGGACGTAGTAACAGCTTCTCCCACTCTGCCTTGGTGAAGAGGTCTAGACTGTGCAGGGAGGTGGAAATTGTACGTGTGTGACTCGCCACAGAAATTCTGTATTTCAAAACTGCTTAAGCTACCCAGCATGGGTTTTGTATCAGTGATCTATACACACTCCTTACCATGAGGATTTTTTGTATCAGTGACCTAAATATGCTATTTGTTATGTGTAGCTGCTGTCTGTTTTCAACTCAACCAACCTGAGAATTAAATCAAAACAAGGTACTTGCTTTGAAAAATCAAGCCTGATCCCACAACTTTTCACAATCAGCACCACAAATTGGAGCCATCCAGTACTTTTCACCAAACAGCCCAAATTTCACAAGACTAGCTCTCACTTCAGATGAGAACCCCAAGCTCTTTTGAGTATTATAGAAGAAGCCACAGATTTATTTTTCTTTTGTTTCTGATGCACATGTGAAGTTTTAGAATTCAACCACTGACCCATGCTACGAGTTTTCAGATGTTTCTGGCTATGGGCCAGTTTAGGGGCAGGGCTTGCCTGACAGCAGTGGAAGGGGGCAGGAGAGGTGATGGTTCCCTTCCCTTCAGGACAGGGAGCCACTCAACTCCCACCTGCAGTCTGCTCCTGTTGTACCACAGAGTGCCCAGGTCACCCCCCAGCTTAGCCTGGGAGGAAGGGAAATGCATTCAATGTTGGACATGAAACACTGGTAGTGAGCACAGGGAGGTGGCAAATGAAAACTGTCCATCAGCTGCTCGTGTGAGTGCTCAGAAGCCTGAGCTTGTTCCCTGGCTGCACACAGTAGGATCTTCCCTTTGCTGTCCTGGACTGTATGCTCTTGCCTCGGGAAATGCAGTAAGGAATACTCTGCTGAGCACTCCTGGGCCAAAGTCACTCTTTGATTCATCCCACTTGACCTATAAAAGATCCATCCAAATGATGCAGCCCCCTTTAGGGCTGTGACTGTCCAGATAAGGACAACCACAGGAAAACTGCCCAAATACTTTAGCTCCCATGTTTTTTGGTTTTTTGGGGTTTTTTTATGAATCTACTATGAAAAAGGACAAAGGGAAAGATTACTCATTTTCTGTAAAACTACTGATTCTCTCCTGAAGAGAATTAGTTCATTCAGTTGACTCCACTTCATCCCAGCCTCGTATCCTATGACTGAAGAGAGAAAAATTGCACCCCTATTTTGCACACATAACTCCAGCCATTCAGAATGAACCTGTTTTCCCACTGTTTTCTCTCTTTTTTCTGCCTAGAATCAGTCCTAGCAAAGTGACACATGGGAAAGTAAACCAGAAACTTCACAACTGCTTTCTCTTGCAAAGTATATAAAGTGTAAGGTTCCCACCTTGTTACCATGACAGGAAGGCACTTGTAGAGTGAAGATGGAAAGAGGAAAGGAAGCCTTTCCTTCCTTTTCTGTTTGCATGTTTTTAAATGATCAACACTCGAGAGAAGTATAAAATAATGGCTTGATAGAGACTGTCCTCATTCCTGCCAGATCTTTTCTCAGTAAAAAAAATAGGAGGATGATCTCTAATGTCTTCTGCGTGACTAGTGTGCCAAACTCACCTTTCCAGGATTCCTCTACTGAAACAGTTGTGAGTTTAAACCATACTTGCATTTCTTACCTATATTCCATAGTAATGATTACTGCAATGACAGACAGAAAATACAAACTCACCATAAGACGCAGCACTTTGTCACAAAGGACAATCAGGAGGAGACCAGGAGGAAGGCAGCTTTCATATTCCCACACTTTTTGGCTTCTTTTACCAGACTCCTTGCAAGACAGGGCAGGAATAAATCATTATCAGTGATAACAGTGCTGGTACAGTGCAGCTTCCTGTCCAGAAGCAGCTGATTGCATCAAACAACTCATCCTGGCTCATCAAGGCAAAAGTCAGAGGGGGAATTCCTGTGTTACCTTCATCTCTGGGCAGACTTGTTGAGGTTCAGGAGGTCTCCAAAAACATCCCCCACCAGCTGAGAGGTCTCAGCACACTTCCCCAACCACAAGTTGTATTGTGGCCAAGAGAAGAAATGTTAAATTTCTGTCCTGGGTTATTCAAAGCCTCTCCTGGTGATAACCCAGGGCTTTTCTGAGCACCTCCACCTGGGATTAGAAGAAATAGGAGGTGTGCTGAGTTCACACCTCTCACTGTGTGCTTAGTGGATGAGGGGATTTTCTGCAGCTGTATCTAGATTGGAGAATGGAATCATAGAATTGTTTAGGTTGGAAAAGGCCTCTAAGATCATTGAGTCCAAGCAGTAACCCACCACTGCCAAGGCCACCAAAAAACAATATCCCTAAGAACTACATCAACACATTTTTTTGAAAACTTCCAGGGTCAGTAATTTCAACACTTCCCTGGGAAGTCTGTTCCAATACTTGATCACTCTTTCAGTGAAGAAATTTTCCCAATATTAAATCTCTTCAGTTCAATTCAGTCAAATTCAATTCCAGTTGTTACCTGGGGGAAGAGGCCGATGAACAAAACCTCCTTTCAGGTAATTGTATCAGCAGTAGGGACCAGGGCAGACAGGGTGCTGATCCGTAAGCTCTCCGAGACAGACCTTGTTTGCTTTATAACTTGCCCTGAACTTGATTTGGCCACATCTCTGCAAGATGGTGCTGTGTGTCAGCAGTGATCACTCCAAAAGTCAGCATTGATTCAGCTAACTTTTCCAACTTAAAAACAGGTCATGTTCACATGGCATTTGCATTAAGCATGTAGCACTGGACAAAGAAATTACTTTCATTAAGGTCTCTCCTCGTGAGATGGGGATCAGATGTTACGCCCATTTTACAGATGAGACAAACAAAAAGGTCACAATTTGCTGCAAAATCAGGCACATGTTCCCTATTCTACTCAGCATGAGACACGATCTGAAAGGTTTACGACACGATCTGAACCACACTAAGACAGCTGGAAGATCACAGAGCCCACGCTGTTGAGCTTGCTGGCCCCCAGACCTCCTTGAGGAGGTACTCATGGTCTCTTCACTTGGAGCAAACTGCACTGTATGACCTGTGCCACATTTTGTAGAGACAGGTGGGTGTTGGACAATGCCTGCACCCACAAAACCACATGGCCCAGCTTGTACACAGCCACCAGTCACTTACTGGGACCCATCATCCTCACACAGCTTCTGCCATCCCCTGCCAAGGGCAGTTGGATGTCATTCTGTGTGACATTGGAAAGACAAGCTTCATGCTCAGGTGACATATCATACATCACATTAGCTGCTCCTGCAGCTAGGAAGGGACAGTCAAGATTCATTAATGCTGCTCTAACATTAATTATGTTTGTAGAGCAGTGCTGCAAAGGAGCCTT
Source organism: Pseudopodoces humilis (assembly GCF_049639895.1). Lineage (NCBI taxonomy): Eukaryota > Metazoa > Chordata > Aves > Passeriformes > Paridae > Pseudopodoces > Pseudopodoces humilis. Next base: position 24,619,766 of record NC_142204.1, read on the forward strand.
TTGACAAGCATGTCCTTCCTCAGCTACATCATTTTTCCCTTCCTTTGCCTCCCAGAACCACACACTTCTTTCCATTAAGAGAAAATGACAGAGCGTTATGGTCTGTCAGGACAGCATAAAGCAATTCAAGGTCATTGTGATGTTCACTGAACAGATGACTTTTGACTTTTCCTCCCCATTTCTTCCAATGTATACAATATTAGATCACTGCCCTGTGGAAACTAACCCGAATTCCTTTCTGAAAGCAACTGGAGAGGTGGCTGCCTGGAACAGTTCTTGTTGCAAAGAGTCAGCTTTCTCAAAACAATGCTCAGAAGTCTTTGTCACCTCAAACAGAGGAAGCCAGCAACTACAGCCACTACAAACCATACAGGATTTCACAACTGAAAAGTGTGTTTTCCACAGAGATTGGGCCACATTCTCATTCACCTTTGACCTTCTAATGCAACTGGAAAGTAACTTCACAGGAAAAAAGGAGGAATACATACAGGCAGGAGGAGAGCTGGGGGGAAGTTGTAGCTGGGCAGAGGAAGGGTGCCTCAAGGCTCAGGTCATTGGCAGGGACTCAGCTGCACAAACCAGGAAGCAGAGACTGAAATCACGGATGTTGGCGGCACAGTGAAATTATTTGAAATTAAATTATACTTTAAGCCAAGTGCTAGTAAGAAACATCGGCAAAATGCCAACAATCACACATAGCAACATCTACTTTTGTCAGCCTAAGTAATTCACTTTGTCTCACAGAATCATGTCAAATGTATGAAATAAACATGACAATGACAGGTTTTGGTGTTGGTGGCAGCAATATATGTAATATATTATTAATAATATAATATAACAATAAAACATGGAAATATCATACTGCCACATCCCTGGGGTGGCCTGAGTTCAGACAACCTTTTGCAACAATCACGTTACAAATTCTTCCTTCTTGCAACTTAATTTTTCCATTTCCTGTAACTCCATGGGTTTCACTCTCCCCCCTGAAATGTCTTGCACTGAAACCCACAATTTGGCTATTTCTTTTTCTTCCCACCAGTCTCTCACTTTGACTCAACATGTATTTTTCAAACTAGAGATTTTTTAGAGATTTTTTTGTTTTGTTTTTTTGCCCATTCAAGCAGCATTCAAGGCAATAGGCAGCACATTCAATTCATTGCTCTTCTGACATGACAACAAACAAAAATGTTGCCTGTATTGAAACAAAGACCTGAGATTCACCTAAGGTTTTAATTCACCATAATGGTATAATGATACCAAGGAAAACATTTAACCTCACTGATGTGTACCTGCAGCATTGGACACACACAGCTTAGGCCAAGTCCAAGCACTCAGCACACCCAGCACGGAAATACAACTTTGCTACACAAAATGGTATTGACCCTCCTCTTTCTCAGCTTCTGGTGTGCCCTCTCTCCAGTCAAAAAGTTCCAGATCTTCTGATTGTAATTTGATTTCTTTTGGCTCACAGAAAAGTCCTTCTTCCTTGGGCTGCTGGCAGCGACGGAGACCAAGGCAGGGCAGTGGGGCTTGGCTGCCACCTCCTGGCGTCTGACCGCCTTCTTCACTGGACACACTCCAAACCCCATCGAAAACAGAACGTACCAAAAATACAAATAATAACTGGCACTGCCCTCCAGCTCCTCGGGTTGAGCCCCTTCTAACTCTGCAGGAATAAAACAGACTTATCATGGAGAAGGGGAATGAGATAGGTTGCTGAGCTTCAGGGTGATGAGCTTCACAAATTAATATAGTTTTTATGTATATGAATATGCATATGTTCATAGTTCTTAATAATATGAAAGCTTGTGTCACACTACAGGAGCAGTTAACATCTTGCACAAGGCTTCTGTGAATGCTTCTCTTTCAGCTTTAGAAAAAAACTTACATGCATTTGTCCCAGAGAAAAGCAACAAAGAAATCTTACTAATTCTTCTCCATTTTTTGTCCTCTTCCCTGCTTTTGAGGAAAATAGAATTTTTTCCCATTTTATCCTCCAAAGACTAAATATATCTACTAAACACAATATTTCAGTTTTCTTGGAACATTCTGCTTTATTCTTGATATATACTTTGAGAATTTTGGAAGCATCATATGAAATCTCCAAATTGCATTTTTCAAAATATTATGGAAAGACTAAGGTTTGTCAAGTGAAAAAAATACAAAACCCTCATACATTGCCTTCTGTAATCCTGGGAATTTTAAAACTAGAAAACACTGGTGTAAAAGTATTCCTGTTTCATGGCCACAAAGCAAGCCTAGGATAAATAACTCAAAAGAAATGAAGACATTTGTTTTGTATGCAGCAGGTGGCTCTGAGGGTTGGGACTGAATGGGCATGTGCATGAGGAAAGATAAAGAGAAAAATCCATCAAATTAGTTCTCTCGCATCAGCATTCATGAAAGACAGCACTTCATAAAACCTTCGCATCAACAAGTCACCATGACTTCTCAAGGACATTAAAGGAATAACGAACTTCCCAAAACAACAGGACAAAGGAATTTTTTTATTTGTTCAAAACAGCAATTCTGGGCCTTGATGTGCCATCACTCAGCTGAGACAATGAAACAATTAGGGGAGGCCCTATCACATCTTGAATCCACCCAGACATGGTGGGACTCATGGGCATCTTCTGCCCATCACAGATGAAGGTCAGAAAGGCCAAGCCAAGAATTGTAAACTGACGATTTTCAGCAAGGAATCCACAGTGAAACCAGCCAAAGCCTGGCCAGCATTTGTCTCAAATTTGAATGAAATCCTATTGGGGAAAAAACCCAACCTCATCCTCCATATGTGGATGTCAGAGTGCAGAGGAGATTAGCTGTTACTAAGAATAAGACCGACGTGCACTGTGACGACAGCTGGATAACAGGCACCAACAATTGCAAACCCCCAATGTGAACTGAGCACCAGCCAAAGTCAGAAAAATGTGGTTTCCTATGGATAAACCTGGGCTGATCCCAGGCCCCTTCTGCATACATATCCCTGAGCCCAGCACATGTGAATCAATCTGGTGTTTGGCATTAGAGATAAAGCTACAAATACAACACTGTTAAGAGGCTTTCCCTGCAGTTAAAATCTGCTCCTCTGAGGTACTGTTCCCAGTGTGGCCAGTAACTGTCTGGGCCTTTTCAACTGTCTTACAGTCTGGCACACTGCCACATTTGGGAGATTTTCTAAATGCCTTATGCAATTTTGGCAGCAAATCCAAATGCAAATACCAGCAACCTAGACACACCTATTATTTTCTTCAGCTGGTTTGAAAAGTCATAGAAAGCAACACAGCAAATGAAAAGTGCTGAGCAATGGGGAATTCTACAAGAAAACCCCCTGGCTATCCAGACCATTCCAGCTCCAAAAGAATATACACCCGAGATTTCAGTCAGGGATTGTTAAAATGAAGGCTCTCACCACCGGTACAGCTGAGATGGGGGTATGAACTGTGAAGCTGATTACTGCTGTGTTAGGACCACCGTGAGCTGGGCTCCACTGCGCAATTGCTACACCAGGATCTGGTAATGTGCTGGAGAATCTCTCACAGAGATTCTGGCCATGTTATCACTTCACATTTCCATTGCTGCAAGTTATGGGGACTCTTGTCTTGCTGAGCTTTCTGATCTGGACCACCACCAAATTCCTGCTCTTCCCTCTCCTCCAGCTGAAGTAACTGGAGGATAATTTCTCCAACTGCAGAGGACAGAAATAAACCTGTATTTGCACAAGCTTCTGCCCCTTTACCTTGAAGTGGCTGTGTTGTGCTCCAGGCTGCTCTGACAAATTCACTATGTTGCTACAAACAGCAGTGAAAAATGTTGTCAGCCAAATAGAAAGGTGGAGAGAACTCTTTTTAGTTATCATTTCACAGAAAGTTCTGGAGTCCATTTCTTTTAAACACAAAGCAAAGGAAGAATAAAGAAGTTAAAATATCTCTCTAGCAGGCAGTTTATTGCTTGGTGCAGTGTCAGTTCAAAAAAGCTCTTTTGCTGCTGTTCAGTGGATCCTTTTACCTAGTGCTATCAAAACCTGTAAGCTATGAATATTATGTAACTTATATATGATATATCCTAGTAAAGTTTTACACTAGGTCAGCATCAATAGCCCTGTACAGACCATGCAATCATGCACAGCTTGATTTGTGCAAGAGATGGACCTGGCCCCTCTCTGTGCCAGGAAAACTTGCTTTGAAGAGGGTTCTTCAGTCCATGTAGGCCATCAGACCATGCTCTGAAACCTGTTTCTGCTGTGAAAGACTGCAAGAGGCAGAGAGGTTTATAATGCCCACAAAGTACCCTCTGCAGACACAGAATTCAGCTTTTTAGATTAGGTGATTTAATAATTATACCAATTATAATAATATAATAATAGTAAAAACAATTATATGGTTTATACCCATTTTCCTTATCACACCACCCTCGTTCCTCTTTGCTTTAAACAACATTGATTAAAAAAAACCAAAACAAAAAAAACCCCAACAATGGGCATAAACAATACAGGCCTTCTATATATCTCCCTTTCTACAACCCTGTGATCTCCTGTCCCATGCTCACCAGTTGAGAAATGTTTTTGACATGTGGTGTAAAAATAACTGCATTGATGGCAATGAATACCTTTTTCAACAGACACCTGTGCTAGGAATATCCCAGTTGTGAAAGCTCACCTGTTTTTTCCTCTGAATGGACTGCCTGTATTTACTACAGAAGTCCAGCAATGAGCAGGGTCAGCACTCCCCCTCTTCCTTCCTCAGCAGGGGAGCAGTAATACATGTAAAGAAGGATTCATCTGGACAAGAAGCTTTGCAGTGCAGCGCGCTTTATTCCCCTGGGTCAGATCAGAGGTAAATCCTGTTTTTCCTCCCACAAAGGGTATGCACCAGCTTTCAGGTTTTAGTAACTTTCTTCAGTGCAGCCAGAAAATTGTTTGATGGAGAGACTCTTCCAGCAAAGTACAGCCAGCTCTGGCAGCAAGTACTCAGCAATCCAACATTACATAAGACAAAAAGAACACATTATACCCTGTCAGTTATCATCCTCCTAACTGAGGCTTAGTGAATACAATTTCAATTATATTATATACTGAGATATATATATATCCAAAAGATAAAGATATATATATAGATAGATAGATATGTTTATATAAATGACATTAATGAATAAGCTAAAATGTGTTAAATACTGCTCCTACCATACAGGCAATCTATAATACCAGGAAACATAGTTTGGAATACAAATTGGAGAAGAATTCATCCCAAACATCACAGATACCCTAGAAGCCACTTGCTTTGCAATCTCTAAAATGCTACATGCTAAAATGTCTTCCTATCTTCAGTCAAAGTGTAGGGTGGGAAAGAGAAAGAAGAGCACAGAATTAAATTTAAATCTCCTAAATTGAGCCAAGGACAGAATTACTCATGATGGAACTCGGCTAAGACAGACGATCCTCTCAGCTGCTGTCTTTTTTTATCATCTTTCCTTTTTCTCTTCTCTCAAAAACAGTATTAAAAATATAGGGAGAAGATCTGTTTTTCATCCAAAAATGAAAATATTTTCTGTTAAATTCTCTAGGAATGCATTTACACAATTTTTGGATGGAACATACCACACCACCTCATACTCTGCCTCCATGTTCCATCTCCAGCTTCAACTGCTAGAATCATGTCCATGGGGAGCCACCTGTGTCAAAAGAAACACTTGTATGTTTTGTGCTGTTTGACAGGAACTATGTTATTAGTTCTCCTACTGTCTTCCTCCAGTGAAATGACAAATCTACAGAGCCAGATTAGCTGGATTATATCTTTACAGCACCCCCTGAAGCTGTTATTTGCTTATGAGGGGCACAGCAGGAAATGACAATTCATGTAAATGTATTTTAAAACACAGTAAAATTATTTTATTTAGTTTCCATTTCTGAACAGTATTTATCCACCAACAATTAATTACAACTCCAGTACCAGGATTAAAAATAGTCTTTCATAGTTTGCTTTGACAAATTATGGACTTTCTAATGTCAAAAATACTCACCAACACCTCTGAAGCCCAAAATAGTTTTAGGCTGTCTAACAGACATGTCATCATCTGTTCAAATTACATCTGAGAAAACTCAGGTAGAGGTACCAGCTGCAACATGAACATCTGCCTGCCATTTGAACAAATGACTAAACAACTCCTCAACCACCTGCATTTTGGCTCAGTCATGCAAGGTTATGTAGTTTCTCAGTTATTTCAGCTTAATGTCTAAATCAATACCAGAGAATGCAGAAGCAAGAAAAGTTTTAAATGCCCACACGTCTATCATTAAAAGAAGACTGGAGACACTCCCAGCTTCAGTAGCTTTTGCTCTCATTCCTTTATGAAACTGTTTCATTACAATTGCTCAGCAGAGCCAAGTAGAGAGTTTAGGGCAAAATGTCTGTTCCAGGTTTTATGGTAACGCCAACACAGCCAAGGCCAACACACCTTTACACAGGGCTTCTGTATTTAGCTTTTTTGCAAAAAGGAAATACATTAACCATTTGAATCCACACTGGCAGGTAGACAAGCATTTTTTTGCTAGTAAATGCTAGCAAGAATTAATTTTCTTCTTATAGGTAGAGCAACCAGAAAAACATTTCTGCAGGAATTGCTCCTTCATGCCACAGACTAGAAAGGTCTGAGGTGCTGAACTCCAGCTCCCGGCAGTCACACAGATTTCAGCCAGCCTGGCACAAGAACCACTTTGCTTCCCCACAATGATTCTGACAGCAGGGATTTTGAGGTAGTTTATCAAGAGCCATACTACCGATTCCAAATTTCTTATTAAAAACACTCAAAAGACAGCAGATGACCTTTCCACAGGGCACTTCATTACAGAAGAAATTTCATTTTCACTGAAATTTTCAGAAATGTGATTCATTCTTTTCCAGTGGCGAGGTCTCCAGTCTTTCATTTTCATCTTTTAACAAAGTGTAATTACAGCTCATTGCACTTTTTTATTCTTACTTGTCTATGTAAATCCTACTTGAACTGAAAGCCAACCAGCATTTATTTATTTAAATATTTAATTAATTAATTTAATTAAATTAATTGAATTATACATTCTTCTTGTATAGATACTCTCTGTATTCTCTATTAAAAGAAACAATTGGTGTAAAGGTGCTTATTCTTGTTCAAAAGACATTATCTGCAGAATTATTTAACAATTTCATTCTTAAAATTATCTCAGTTCAGACTCCAAAAACAGGTGCCATTTTGCAATTCAGTAACATACTTCCTGCAGCATTCAAGTCTTCTCCTCCCAGACATCCTTGGTGTTAAAACTGCCATGAAATTTTTCAATACTTCAAATAGAAAACTGTTCTTCAGAACAATCCTACTGCCAACTTAACAACGGACAGAGCATAACTTAATTTGGATTTTAGGGTCTAGGAATATTGATCAAAATTGTGCAAAATAACATAAGCATGTACACTAACTGGGACAACAGTTATGACTTTTATGATCTGGGAATATCAGTGGAAAAATAAACAAAGCACATTTTTGAGCAGGCATAGCACTTCTGAAGCATAGGGCAGTGCCCCCTGTCTGCATAAGAACATGGTGTGAACTCACATATTCTCACAAGGAACAGGGTCACAAAACTTCAGTCCATTTGAGGCATCTTAAGGGACTCAGGTTGAAAAAGCAAGAGTTTATCTTCCTCCTGTCTAGGCAGTATTTGCATTCAAAATTTTCAAGATTCAAAATAGCTGGATTCAGGAAGCCAGATTGCACACTCCACTTGTAATATCCATTCCAGGAATACAGAGACCTCACCATCAGGTATTTGGGGCAACATCAGATCCTGTGCCACAAACATACTTGAAGGTAAAGGAAAACCATGCCAAAAATGTTATTCTTTATTAATTATTTTAATGAATCAAATATGAAGTGACAAGGTCACAGGTCAGGTCACAGGTGACAGGTCAAGGAAAATAACACAAAACCAGCCCCACCAGCTGCTGACAGAAGGTAAAGATACAAGAAGAGCTGAGGACGATATGAGGGCAGAGAAGAAAGCATAGTGAGAGATAATCATTCTTGCCAAAAATAGCAACCAAATAACCAAATCACATAATAGTTTAAATTTCATGTCATGTGCTTAAATAAGGTCTCTTTTTTCTTAACACAGTGAGTACACAGAACAATAGGGAATGGGCTCTCCCTGAATTCGTGGCAACAGGTCCTATAGAGCATATTCCAGATTTCTCCAAATACTGGAGATAAAGGTGGCTAAAAAGAGAAGCAGAGAAAGTGAGGACCCTTTGTTACCCAGCCAGGTCTCAAGAATGGAATGTGATTTCTAGACTCAGTATCTTTGGCATAGGTTCCTTTTCAATGTCTGCGCGAGTGCTTTAATCCCATGACTGTGAAGGTTGCAGCGGTCAGTTTCTCATACACCAGAAACATAAGAGCAGCAGTAAGGACTGTTTGCAGAAGCTTTGCTTCAAGGCCTTTATAGAGTCCCATTAATCCAAAGCGCCTAAGGAGGAGAAAAAAAACAAACAAGAAAACAAGTATGAATAGCTTACTTTAAGTAAATCTGTACACTACAAAGAGGAATCAATATCACAAGTTAATGACAACTGTAGGAATCTTAAACCCATTCTTGATCTTGACCCAGCTATGTCTAATAATATTTTAAAGAAAAAATTCTGCAGCAATTTAAGGTCTTTTGTGCAAGAAACCTGCTTCAAGTTGAGATTGTGGGCTTACTCTACAATATATTACAAAAACCAGGTTGACTCAAATGTCAAGTTTAAAGGAGGCAAAAGGAAACAAAATCCAGATCCAGCAACATTTTCGAAATATTAGTAATATTCAAGTCTTCTCTATCATGGTAGGAGAAACAAAATGAGAAAGCTCACCTCACTCTCTGTTGAAGAAGGTAAAGAACATTTCTAAGACTGCCTAGTGTTCGGTTCTCTGGGTTCAACCTGTGACGTCCAAACTGAAAAGGAAGAAGAGTATTTTGCTGTACTGTTTTCCCACTGTGCTTGGCAGAGAACACCATACATGCATGAAATCTGGAGACCCTACCCTAAATTCTTTAAACATTTTCCACATTATAGGACCACCAACAGAGAACAGAAGCCAAAGCTCTCACTGCAAGCATTAAAATCATTCATTCTACTGTAATTTGGTTTGGTTTGAAGATGGAGTCTAACAAATATTTCCTCCCTTTCAGTTGCTCTGCAGGAAGCAGTTTTCAAGATCTCAAAAGTGTAATTTGCAGAGTCTTAGTAAGAATACGACACTCAAAGCAAGTTCTTTCTGGCTTTCTCAGCTTTCACTTTGCAAAGATTCAGACCCTCAGACATCTGCAAATCATTACTACATTGAGACTGCATAAATGAACACAAAATTTATCTGCCCAGCAATGGTCCTGGAGCACTTATGCATGAACTGCTGTGGAAGAATTCAAAATTGTTTGATCCACCACTTGCCTGACCTAAATAATATTTCTCTTTTACTCACTGCACTTGCTTATCCCCAAGCTGGTTTTCAGTAGGCATGATAGCTGCTGCTGTAGAGTTAAACTAGCAATTTCAGCAACTCCATTTCTAGCATTCATTGATACTCTTATCTGATACAGGTCAATAGTACTGTCAGCAAGCTGTAACTATGAATTATTAATATACAAGAGTTGGCACACTTGTATTTGTAACAGCACAGCCTAATAGCTTTTTGAGACTGCATTAAGCTTCTCTGCTAAGAAAGGTGATCTTGAGCAACTGTATGTTGGATATTTTTTTTCCCAGAACATGCTCAGGCAACTGCTATTTCTTAGGTGTAAGAAATTGCCATTGACAGTAGGTAAAGTATGCCACCTGATTTTAGGTAGCTCAGAAATTTTAAGAGAATGCTAGGATGATACAGGTTCCTTTACTATGTGTCTTAATAACTTGGGTGGAAACAGCAGCCACAGAATGCTAGTGGAAACCCCCTGTTATTAGGTAAATATGCACTCAAAATCCACAATCTTCTCATCAGCAACTACCCATTTGATACTGACAAATCAGTGTTAAAAGTGATCGTCAAAGACTCAGACATGCCCCCCAAAAACTGTTAAGTTCCAAGTTACAGTGTCCAGATTATTCACAGGTTTCCACACTACACCACCATAAGGTGCCTCATTCTCCTCTTTTATCCACCACTGGACAATTTTTGTACTACAAACAAAGGTCCATCAAGACAGAAGAAACCATTAATTTTTCACTAGGATGTTAGCACTTCAGTGTTTACTGCAGAAGACTTCCCGAAGGGATTAACATTCTCTATGACAGTGAAAAAAAGACTTCAGTTTTAAAGACAACTTTTTCATCTGGGATCACTGAGAACATTAACGGTACTGCTGTACCTCCAGAGGCAAATTTCATTTATTGGCTCTTTACTGACACACAGGCTAAAGAACAGTTTCACTGCACAATGAGTAACACCAGTGTCCATAGTTTTAATGACTGGGAGAAGGACATATCAAATGGCAAACCTGGAAGCTGCTATCACTGTCAATTACACAGGATAACTGTTCATTATATGTCAGTAAGAGAACTGTGCCAGAGTTGAAAGCAAAGGTGTAGAGACTTTGTTACAAAGAACCCTAATAACTTTCAAAAAAGAGTAAGTTTCTAAAGGTTTAAGGTTAAAAAGAAAAAGAAAAAAAAAAGGCCCTGTACTATTTTGATGACAGAATTTAGTTATGATATGTAAATTTATATGAATTATATTGAGCTTGTATTAGTTTGTGTGCAAATCTGCTAAAATTGTTTTTAAAAACACCTGCAACTATATGTATATTTTTTTTTTCATGCAGAATATTATTTCTGAAAATACTAAGCCTTTACTCATAACCTTCTTTTTAACATCACTTAGTGTGAGTAACAAAAACTTCATTAGGTAGAACAATACCAACTTTAGATTAGAAAACATGTCACAAAGTAGAGCAAATCTGAACTGGACAGCACAGATGTCACAGACACACACATTCCTGCTGTCCTTGACAGTTGTGCTCAGAGCTCCTGGCTATTCTTTCATAGAGCAAAGAAAGAAGTCATCCCGAGTGACTGCAGAACTAGAGACAGGGTCTTTGTGTTCCCCATCATCACAAGGAGAGGATGGACTGCCACGGGATTTTTCTTTTTTTTTTTTTCTTTTTTTTTTTTTTTTTTCACACTGCTATTAGGAGTCAGAAGAATTTTATTCAAAAAGCTGAAAGGAAACAAATATCATGAAGCCTCAAGACTGTAACCACTTCTCTAGGAACCATGGAAAGGGCTGAAGCTGTTATATGGCTGCAGCCCCACGAAACCTGCACTGCTGTGCAATGCTCAGGGCTAAAACAGAGCACTCCAGCTTTTCTTCCAGCTCTCCTTCACACCAGGAGAAAACAGGAGCATCACAAATTAGAAACAGACTGATGATGCAACTTATCCAAACAGAGCTATTTTTGCTTAAATGTTTTTCTGTATCTGCCACTCCAGTAGCAGAAGTCTGTGTTATTAGTTTAGCTACTACTGAGACATGCCCAGGTTGTTAAAACAGGATATGGCATTGAAAGAAAGCACAGGTTCAGCTGATCAAAAATTAGGCAAACTTCAGAAAACATGACTTCTGACAAAATTACACAGTATTGGAAATACAGCATCCTAACTATCTTTTTACAGGTTACAAAAAATCAAGATACATTTATTACACTTCAATTAGAGAGTTACAAATTATTACGAAATTTGCTTGAAAAATATTTTTTCCAGATGAACAATTAACACAAAAATTCCCTTATTAGAGAAGTCTGAAAAGTGATACTCTTAGCATGGAAGGCTCGTTTTCAGTAATTCAACTCATTCTCCAAATTTGTCCAAGTTTTAGAACATACACAATGGCTTTACTGTACAGGCAAGTTAAGGCTCCTCCTTACTTAGGAAAATATATTTCATGTGGAAACACTTATTAATATTTAACTGTTACACAGTTTAAAGTACAATATGCTTATGCATCGCCAGGTCTCTCCTTCCCTCCTACTCCCCAGTTTTGTCTGCTGTCAATATTACAACAATATTGGTACACTCTGAAGGCAGCAGCATTATCCAACATATATACAAATTGCAAGTAAGAATAAATGCACCACAATTAGCCTACATGGCCAGGCAAGTGGTTAAAGATATTATTTATGAAGGTTAAAGATATTATTTATGAAGGTTAAAGATATTATTTATGAGGTTAAAGATATTATTTATGAGGGAGTTCAGCTTCCCCTGACGAATTACATTCTGGACAATGACAAGGTCAGACCACCATCTGAACAACAAAACCTATGAATAAAACTTTTTTTTTTTTTTTTTAATTACCATAGGTCATCTGGAAACAAGCTGGTTTTAGAAGACTTAATTTTAACTTCCCACTTGACACATTTTGCATTTATATTCCAGGAAGTAAATGTACATTTTGTAGTGCCTAAAAGCAGTACAATGCATCAGCTTCTGTGAGACACTATACCAATACAATACACTGACAATCCTATCAGCTACTTGAAACAAATGTGCACCAATATACCAAGCTCAATCAAAACCAAAAAAGGAGAGCCATTCTAATCAGTGACCTACATTGGGAAAAAATGCCTCCCAAAACAATGGATTCATTAACACAAATAAAAACAAGTCCTGTGAACAAGGCTTGCATCATACAGACCACGTCAGAGGCAGAATTACCATGAAATGAAATTATTACTTACCCGCAGAATTGACTGTACTGTCTGCAGAGGATAAGTGAGGGTGGTGGCAACTGCTTTGGCTATTGCACCAATGACAAAAGCATCCAAAGATGTGAGCTGTTCAATGGATAAAGAACAAATTTACTTCTATGTAGTACCAAAACAGCCAATTATCCATTTGTATTTGGGGATTCTGTACTGGTACCTGCTACCAGATTATCTAAGGATCTTCAGGGTTTTGTCATTTTAAAGAGTAGGTTATGGTTCAACTAACTTTCCCACATGGTACAGTTTGTTTGTAACTTCCACCTGTTTTCTCATTTCTCAATATAACTAGACTACAAAAACATGGTTGATAGAAGGCCATTTCAAAGCACTGAGAGTAGACAAAAGATAAGGAAGTATCATTTAAGCACACCATCAATCAATTAGCATTTCAGTTTTTGCAGCAGTGGAATGTCATATGGTGCTTGCTTGTGGAAGGGTGACAGCAAAAGATCCCTTGAACATCACTCTGTTTTCCTGAGACATAATCCATAATCGCTACACTCCCAGGCAGAATTTTAGTCTCGATGCCATAGGCTAAAAATTTCATCCCTTATTAGTTAAGAACCCCTGCTGAAAGCCCATCCTCAGCACCAAAACTCACACTACTCCAGGATGCACCAAATACATTGTTACAGCCTATGCTGATTACAGTGCACCTCAGTCTAACAGTGTGAATTAACCACTGAACATAAGTAGGTGCCCTTATCAAAACATGCTCAAAATATATTCTAAAACATATTGATTGCAATCAAAAATACACTCAAGCATGCACATCTTTAAAAAAAGGTCAACCTGATATATTTAGGACAAATAGGAAGAAAAATGTTTTACAAAATAAAAATTCCCATTCCTAGCTGAAAAAAACCTTTTTCCCCCTCTTCACTGATCATGGACAAAGAAATGCCCTAATTTAAGGTGGAACTAAGTAATTTAAAAGAAACAGAAGAAATAAATACATATAAATAAATAAATAAATAAATAAATTGTTATTCGCCAACAAGAAAATAACAGTGTTGATGGAAGCTAAGCTCATTATTCAAAAAAAATGTGCATAATGTAACTGAGGAGATCCATCAGGCACAAATGGGGTGCTACAGCTGCAGTATTAACTAAAGACAGTAAAAAACCCAAAGTCTCATTGATGATGCAAAAATCTCATATAAAAATAATCTCACTGTGTCTTGGGGAAAAACAAGATGGCTTGGTAACATACTGGTATGACCTAACATTCTAAAATCACAAATTAACAGCAAAGCACCTCATCTTAAAGATACATTATGATGTTATCTGAAAATGTAATACAAATGCTTTTCAGTTTGCTGGAACATAAAAGGAACATGAGTTCAGCTGAGATTCTGTATCTGATATAGACAAGAAAAAAGAATAAGGAAAAAGAAGAGCACTAAAAAGCAGGGCCAGAAAAGTGATTATACTTCTGTTTAGAAAATCAGGAAGGTATGATTGCAATGCTATGTTTAATTCTAGTGTCCATCCTTGGGAAAATTATATTGAAAAACTGAGGTCTTCAAGAAAAAAGAGGTTATTATATACTGCAAAAAGGGTTAAAAGCAGATCTCAAAACAGTCAGTATGTAAATATATAAAAAAGATATATTAGAATTGAAAACTCTACTTTAAATCAAGACCTGTGAACATATGCAAACAAATGCGGACCAAAGGTTCAGTTTTATTTTTACAGGTAAAAGAATTTATTACAGGAACCTCTTCCCTAGGGACAGGAAAGATTCTCATCTCATTTCACATACCTGAACCCTTTTTAGACACACTAATTCAAAAAATCACTTGAAAATACAAGAACCAAAACCAAACCTATAGCCTGAATTTGTTCAAGTGATGCATATCAAAAAACCTGTCTTCTAACAGAGCATGTTCATCATCTGGCCTCAAAACATACTCACTTGCACCCGCTTTTTCAAAAGCTTTCGTTTAAAGCCTTCATAAAACATAAACTGTATGGCGGGATTGAAGACCAGCAGCAAGGAGGGGAAAGTACCATTCCACAGAGCTAAGACTCCTTCATCTCGTACTATCTGATGAAAGGCATCTGAGACAAAAGGTGAGGAAAAAAAACATTAACATTTTGAGTACAGAACTCTGAATATAAAATATAAGAGAAGTTACTCTTAAAGCCTAATATTCGAAGTGTATAAAAATCCATGCAGTCTTTTATGCAAGTATTTTTATCTTCCATTTTAATCCAGAAGTTAACAGAAAGGTAGTGACAAAGGAGGTTCTTGTTTGCATCACCATTAACACAAACAACATTTATCATCTGCAAGGGAAGCCCTCTTTTTTTTTTAACAAGTGTAGCATCCACATTAAGGTCTTCCAAACCTTCTTCAAAATAACAGTAATGTTTATTTGGTTGGTTGGTTTTAAAAGAAGGACAGCCTGAACATGTCAGTGATTAAGAGATTAAGGGGAGTGAAGTTCAATTTTCAGACTGTCTGTCCAAACTCAAGACTACCAGCTACCACTTCATGGGGTTCACTACTGCACCACTATCTCTATGATAACATATGTGCCCTTGCAAAAGGTATTTCAGTTACAGGAGTGAACACTGCAAACTCCTAATTAACATCAGAAATAGCCAAGTCCACTTTCCTGTAAAACTCAATGACTGCAAAGTGACAGAATAGCATAGATTACAGGGTGAAAACAGTTACATGAACTAAAGTCTTCCAAGTCCTTGATACATTTAATTTCATGAACTTCTCTTTGGTTGAAGACAACAACAGGTGTTTACCTATTATGCCTCTGTAATTGGTTGGTACAATGTCTTCATTTCTGAATTTTGCGCCCTGCAGCTTCAGGCGTGTGTTCACCACCCAGAGAGGGGTGGTCAAGAGTACATTCACCACTCCTAATGCAAAACACAGCACAAAGAAAATCAACATGAAACAGAAGATTTCAAATGTTTTCTTATCCCCTTTTCCCCCCTGATTCACATGCTACTGAAATTTCTGGTAGGAAGAGGGAAAAAACCAACACAGCACATGGGAAAAGTAAATGATAATTTGTACCCTAATTCCTGTAGCCTTTGTTCCAAAATATACTTATGTGGAATTTTAATGCAGACATACAGCCAGCTTAAGAATTTCCTTCTTTACTTCCACCAGCTATTCAGCCAGTCATTATACCTGCACTGAAAATACAAGAAACTACCAACTCCTCCCCCAACCCCCAGAAAAAAAACCCCAAACCCAGAGGCCTTTTTTGCAGTTTTGTTTGTTTTTTTGTTTTTTTTTTTAATTGTTTGATTCTATGCATTTGATTCTATGCATTTGCATGAGCAACAGAACCCAAAGAATATCACTAGCAAACACAAAGCCCACAGTGGTAACTTTTCACACTGGATGTGCTAGAAAAGTCACTAATGTTACTATCCCTTCAAAGAAGGCACTGCAGCATCCACGTAAGAGGACAGAATAAAAAAGAACATATGGTCCATTGGACCTGCATATATCTAGGAACTTCCTGTCATTTTCAGGTGACAACCCAAAACCAAGTCTGAAAACTGACAACCAAATACTTACACTAAAATTTCTTACTGTAATTTAAATTACTTCAAAATCGGCATATATCTTTTCCTCTGAAAAAAACCCAACTATCATCTCTCTCTGCCACTTGCTTTCAGCATCTCAGTGATGATGCTTAGGTACCTGGTATCACCACACCAGACACAAGTATCACACTAAGCCACAACAGCACTTGTTTCATGCTGGAATTCACAACAGGAATGGGTTATGCATCTCCGTATGAGGCGGGGACGACACAGAGGAGCAATCAGAAAGAAGCAGGTCTGCATACAGTGGGAAGTGTGAACACTCAGTGTGGCCTCCAGAGGACTTCATAAAGAAAATTATTAGATAGAATATACCAAAAATACATTCTTGACAAAATGGAGATTTTTAAGTATTACCTGCAACAACCCCAAGAACCAAGTCTTTTCCAGTGGTTGAATGCTGGCCTTTGACCCAGAGGGCTTTAAGACTATTAAATGTATAAAAATAAACAAAATTGGAGCAGCAAAGGCTGGAGATAACAGGGAACCATCCTCGATATGGTGCCAACCTAATGGAGAGCAAAAAGTCACAGTAAGAATCAGCAAAGTATTTATGTGATCTGGCTGATTTTATGTGTTGGTAGAGGATCCCAGACATACAATGCTGTATACTACAGGGAGTACTAACTAGGTATGTCTTTATCAGCAATGGTAACAAACTATACTTAACTCCTGAGTAAGGAAAAAAAAGTATCTGGATTCTCACACAAAATTTAAAAATTGAAGACTAGTTACCGAAATTCATATACTACACCTAGGAGAGTTTTGCAAAGGATGCAACCTGGGGACACAAGATATACAGGTGGGAAGAATTTCTAACAAATGCCTTACTGTAAAATCTAGGGCAAATCAGTCAGGTAAGTAAGAAAAAGGCATTACCTACTTAAATTTAGCTAGATTAATCACAAATGAAAAACTGAGTATCATCTAAACCTGTCTTGATTTAGGAATGATTTCGTAACAATGGACTAACAAAGCTCCCTTCTCTGACAGGCCTGATGATCCTGTAAAACAGGGACACTTCAACAGCTATCCTACATTCCAAACATGTTCTACAACATATCTAAACGAAAGATAATGATACACACCTTCACTGGAGTTGCACAGAACACACAGACAACTGGTATCATGTTAAAAGCATAAAAAAATCACCTCAACAGCAGTAACTATGGAGGATCTTTAGAATTCATTAAAATACTGGGCGTACATAGAATTTAAGGATCTCTAATAAGACTGTAAAAGATGCAAGGCTGGTAAACACCACATCTGACTTTTCTTAAAATGTAAATGCTACTTTTTCATCTCGAATCTATTGAGTGCTTCTCTCTCCCATGTAGCTGATAATACACCTTACTGTTACAACTGCTTCTGAAGTTAAAGCTAACCATACAGTTACAAATTAACTGACTATGCAGTTATTCATAAGCCAAATTAAAACAATTCTTATATTACCTATCTCTTATGTGCTGGAAAAGAAAGAAAGAAACATCCTCTAGGGAGCATGTCCTCTAACTGAGTGTTAGTTTGGGCTTGGTTGATTTAATAAGAATGACTTCTGATGATTTTCAAATTAAACATCTTGCAGTACAAAACATGAAACTAAAACAAAACCCATGAGCTTATTTTAAAAACTTAAGTTGTCAGTAGTAGCATCCATGATCCACTGCAATCTTGAGAAAAACTTAGTGTACATTAGTGAACACCTTTCAGATCACCTAGAAAAGGAAGGGAGTGCAGGGAAGAAAGCTGCTTGATAAACTTCTGCAGGAAGTCCTTTAGCTCAACCTATTTGCTTTATCTAGACTAGAGAAAGAGTCTCACAAAGGTATGGTAATGAGACAAGACTCTACAAGCTTATCTGAGCAAAATGTTTATGATCTCGCATCACATTCCAGATTTGTTGCTGTCTGGAGTTTTTTTGTTACTTTAGACACATCTAAATTAGTACCACTGCTTCACCGGGACTTCCTAATACCTTTGGAAGAAGTAATGTTCCTCTCTTGTTGAGCGACTGATTTTTCTCCTTCACAGGAAAAGTAGGATGACCACTTTTGCAGTCTTTCTACCTCAGACAACTTCTTCAAACATGACAGTGTAATGTGGGAAGGCGAACAAGAGAGATCAGCTGACAGAGAATTCCTCATGCATACAACTGCCCAAGTTCAAAGGTAACACAGCATTATGGGCCAAGTTAAACTTTTGTCAGCTTTAATGTCTAGTTTAAGCTCCAGTCTAGTTAGGAGTTCCAGGGATTCAGTTAGGAAAATACTTCTAACAAGGACAGGCATAAACTGTTTTTCCTAGCCAGCTTAGCTCAGACTATGACAAATACTAAAGCACAGCACAGCTGTCCTTTTAGATAGATGTTGAATCCCACCAATATAAAGTGTCATGTGTTGTTTACTTCTACATGCTTAGGAGAGAAAAAAACCTTCCAACTGGGAAAGATGTCTCATTTCTCCTCTTGAAAGTGGCTCAGTTGTCCAGGAGTTTCATCTTGGTTACTGAGAAATTGACACACCCAAGAATCCAGGCAGACAAAGCTGGTTGATCAAGTATGTGAAGGTACATTTGCATTTCTGAGGAGGCACAGCTACCTCACTAATGAAGGCACAGTTACATCACTGAACAGATCAATTGCATAAGGGGCTCAAGGAAATTAATCGTAGTTAGCTAAAGATGAACACATAAGACTATGTAAGTCATATCACACTTGTGTGGAGACATTTCAATTAGGAATAAATATCTGTCTACATAGATACAGGCTAAGCGTTCCACTTTAAAAGCATATTCAATTTAGTTTTAGAGCTTGTCTACAAGATGACAAAATTAGAAAATTATTATCTACTCACAGGCCTTCTTCTTTGATTATTTCCAAAAGGACTGCCGGTGTTGTCTTTGACTTCCGCTTCTCATCAACTGGAAAGCAAAAGAATCAAACTTTTAGATGATTCAGATTTTTAGCACTCTTTTTCAAGTCCTTATCCTCACAATTCTGAATATACCCTACTAGTACATGTTTCTTCTCCCTCATAAAGGAGAGAAATATCCTATTTCTCCTTATTTTCGTTTGCTAGGTAAGACTACTTCCTTTTTTCATTCTTCCCCAGAGTGGCAGGTTCTGTTGTGCTCCAGAGTATCTGTAATTACCAGTTCCTAATAGTTGTGAGTTGAACTGAAGGTGGGTTCCCCTAGGTAAAGGGCTAGAATTGGGCCTGCCTAGCTGCTCTCAAAATTATTCCTTGGACAGCAGACTAGCACCAGTAGCAGAGCAATCTCCTACAGCTCATCTGCAAACAGCTAAGCCTTAGCAAAGCAGTCTCTTCCTGCACTGAAAGCTGTTAATTTCTCAACCACATATTTCAGGCAACCTGGCTGATGATCTCCCTCCAGTTCTTAACACAACTTTAGTCATAGCTCTAAAATGCTTGGTGATTCTGTGACTTTTGATTAGAAGATAGAGTTTTAGAACAACACAGTTTATACCTAGATGCATTTTTGTAAATATTGGATATTCCTAATCTCAGTTCTAGCCCTGACTTTTCTCTTTAAAACATCCTCTGGAATAATTCTAGACCTGTTTTTCATGATATTGCTCCTGCATTTTGAAGTGTTCTCAGCAGCCAAAAACAACACACAAATATAATCCTGTTCAATCTCACATCTTTGTTTTTGTCTTTGGTTTTAGATAATCCTTTAAAAGCCACAGAGCACACAGCCTTTTCAGCTAATTAAAAGGCTGCCCAACTTTCAAAAGGAAGAATTACCTTCAACTGGAAAAATGGTGTTACTGTGCCACAAGACTCTTGTTCATGTAGAACCTCCCCCCCTACAACCACCCAGGCCAAGATGAACAGAAACACCATTGTACAAAGAAACTAGATTTTGACACTTACCCTGAAGTCTAAGCCTAGCTGTATCCAAAGGAAAAAATACAGTCATTGCAGTCATACTGCCCTGAAAAACAAAATAAACTGGCTGTATAGTTTATCAGTTGCTTATACAGTGCCTGTTAGACTCTTGTAACCCTTCACTTCTCACACACAAATCAGTCTGCTGAACAAGTTTAAAAGGGGGATAAACTCCATATATAACGCATTTTTTGATCCCATACTTACAAATAAGGTTTGTTTTTTGTTTTTTGGGGGCTTTTTTTGCATTAGATCAAGTTAAAATTAAAACCATTAAAAGCTTTTTGCCAAAAGAGAAAGGATTTGAAGCCTGAAAGTTGATCTAGTGGGCATCAGAAAACAAACATTGAACTTTCTCTACCTCCTATTACCCTCAAAAAGGCCCTGGCTTGGTGTAAACCTGTTTTCCATGCATCAGGTGGCTGCTAAAGCTGTGGCATCTCTTCTGTAAGCAGTCATGCAAACTGTTTAAATGGTGGGAAGGTCTGGGATATAGCAAGTCACTCCATGCTGTGTTTAGAGTATAGTGCACAGTATGACTTGAGCTTTTCTACAGCTGTCTTATGCCATACATTTAAGTGAGCTTTGCCTCTGGAAATACTCCAGCTCCTCAGCAGGCTGCTTGGATCTATCTCTACAACCAGCAACAGAGGATTCATTTTCTGTGTGGTGTTTCCACACTAAAACAGTTCTGTGCTGAAGTGTTAACTAGACTTAAATTTTCTCCAGTATTCATAACACTAGGTAGCAGATGTAAGACTTGGCCACAATTACCTAGTTATTTTAACCCATTTAGTTTGGGCTCTTGCCAAAACATTGATCATTCTGGTCTCCCATGTACTTGTCCTGTGTTGTATCATTCTCAGTACCTACTATGTACCCAGCTAGACAGCAAGTGGATTAATGAACCCATTGGACTGAAAATTTCTAAAAAGCATATTTCAGTTAGAAGGTTAATGCCAGCAGCAAGAAGTGCCAGAAAGAGCCATAATACTACTCCTAATGAGAGCTTCATTACCACAATTTTGAAGACAGCCTCAAAACACAGTTACACCTACACACAGAATACAACTGCACAGTCACTACAACTTCCAGCTTTCCCCTGCTCAATTTATCCTGCTTCCATCCTCCCAAAGTGAGATTTATCCTGGATAAATGCAATGCACCACACAGCAGCAACACACACACACACACACACAGACAGACACACAAGCTTGCACTCAAAATTAGAAAATGGAAATGAGGAAATAGTCAGGTAGCATCATACAGGACACACTGGATGTGTGGCCACAAGACACAGAATAGCCTATTTAAATTGGAAAGGACCTGCAGTGATCACACAATCCTGCTGCCCCCATCCCACTTTAGGGCTGACCAAAAGCTAAAGCACATTAAGTGCATTTCCCAAATGCCTCTTAAACACTGACAGAGCACTGACCACCTCTGTCAGCACGCTGCATCAGTGCTTGACTGTCAAACTGGCTTAAAACTTCAATGGAACTATAGATCAAGAGAACACCATGAGATACCTAAACTGACCTAATAGATCACTGTACATAAAAAACAATTTCTACCCTCTCCCCTTCTTTTGCTAAATTGAGAGAAATAGAAAAGCCAAGTTACTTTTCTCCTGGGTTTACAAATGGAACAACTCAACTACATGATGAGGAGGCTGCCAGAAGCATCACATGGAAGAGACAGGATTTCATGGCTAGAAGAAAGGAAAAGAGGGATGAGCAGGACCAGTCCTTTCCCCAACAAAAGCCCTCAAGATGGACTCAGATTCCTTGCTAAACTGCATTGGGACCAGCAGGTAAAATTATACTACTGAGTGCAGAGCAGATGCTGCCATGTATTACCCTGCATTACCAGAAGGGTGAGGCTTCACTGTCAGCCTTCACACCACCTCACTGTCAGCACTGGGTAGTTTGCCAAGTCACATTACCACTGAATAATCACAGGGACAGGTACAGACTGGTTCACGTAATCCCAGGCTCTTGGTCAACTGTATTTGTACCCCTGCCTCCTCCAAGCTGGCGGCATAACTTTCTGGGCACCTACACAATGATGCAGACACAGAAACTAACCTGGCTGAAAAACAACTTTTTCCACTGGGCTACTTTTTCAGTCACATCAGTTCACTGACTAGCTGCAGCACCAGAGAAACAACTGTGCAGGAGACAAGAGGTGGCCAGAACAAATGGTCTGAGGTGACTGCTGCCAAGAAAATGTGTGCAGGACCGCAACCTGAAGCTGGGCTTTATAAAAAACAGTAATAAAAAAAAACGTGAAACACATAAAAAAAAATTTATCTGCTATTTTTTAGCCACCATTCCACCAATGAAGCAGCCTGACTGCTCTATAATACCCCCATAAAATTCTCATCCCTATACCTTTTGCAACAGGAAGATTACATTTTAGCTACATGCACAGTTAAAGAATACTTATGTAATTCAATTAAAGTTGACAGGAAATCAAGCACAGGGTTTTTTTTTTACTGTTCACAAAACTATTCCTTCATCTCAAACTTGACTAGGTTACCTAGAAGGTATATGAACTTTCAGTTTATTAGATTACAAACAAAAATTATCATGTTGTGGTCTGATATGTGCTTCTGATACATTAGCTCAACACAGTTCTGGGTTTACGGATGGATTTATGAGCTTGGTTCACACCACAAACTTTGTTCAGGGGCATAGCATGACTACAGCAATCTGTATTTGAAGGGAGAAGCTAACAGCAAGATCTAGAAAGTATCACTGACTTCTGCAGAAGACAACAAAATTAAAATGGGTAGTATTTCAACAATGGGATCATTTGAGAGAGCTCCACTTTTTGAAAGTGGAAACAAAATCCCCACAGCCTTTGATGTTTAAATAAGCAGACTTAAAACAATTTAAAGAGCAGACAAAAATCTTATGTTTATTTATAATGAAACCAAAACACCCCTTAAAGTCTTGGTTTTCCTTTTAGAATCAGCCTATATAACAGAATCACTGAATTGTCAGGGCTGGAAGACGACCCAGTCCAAACCCACCCCCCTCAAAGCAGTGTCACCCAGAGCAGGTGACACAGGAATGCATTCAGGTGGGGTTTGAATATCTCCAGACAGGGAGACTCCATGACCTCCCTGGACAGCCTGTTCCAGTGTTTATCGTTCAATAACATTTAGCAACTTTCATCCTACAGGAGACATGAGGAGTTCTTTCTATCCATCAGTATGCCAAATCCAACATGCTACATGCACCAAAATTCTGAATCTGTTGGAAGCAGAAGGCTGATTTACTATTTAGAGCTAAAATTTAGAAAAATTCAAGGGCTGGGCACGCTAGGAAATCTACATGAATTAAATGCGACTTTTTTTTTTAATTTGCAAGCGTCACATGTAAAACTAAATACAGTAACCGACACAAACCACCTCCGGCTGCACTGCGCTCGCTTTACGTTTTGATTAGCAGCTATGCGCTGCCTCACCCTTCGCGACTCCTGAGCATTTATGAGGCCGTGGCAGGAGGCCGGTGCTCGGTCCGGCTCTCGGATTACACAGCTGAGGTGCTGCCCCTCTGCCCGACTTTAGCTTTTCACCGCTGAAGGGATGCCCAGCTCCAGATGCGCCAAACCGGCTTTCTGAGGGGCAGCTCCCCGCAGCTCCCGCTGGCTCAGAGGCGGCTCCGGCTGCTCAGGCCCGGCGCCGGCCTCCAGCTTTGCCAAGCCCCGCGCCGGTTCCCCGGCCCGGCCCGCCCCGGCCGAACAAAGGCAGCCGCCGGCCGCCCCCCCCCGCCGGGCCGGCGCGCCCGCTCCGCCCGCCGGGCCCCCCGCCCGGTGCCGGCCCGCTCGCTCACCACGGCGCCGGACACGGCGTGCACCAGGCTCTCGTAGGAGGCGACGGAGGACATCGCGGCAGCTCTCGGCGGGTGCTCCGCCCGGCCCGGCGGCCCCGCGGCCCCGGCCAGCCCCAGGCTGCCGCGCGCCGCCCCCGCTCCCGCCATGGCGCCCGCCCTGTCACGTGCGGCGGCGGCCCCGCCCCTCGCGGGCCCCGGGGCCGGGGGGAGCCGGCGACGGCGCCTGGGATCTGCCGCGGGGCCTTTGGGAAAAATACAGCACCGGGGTACCGGGAAACGCCTTCTTCTTCCTTCCTCTGCAACTACAATACCGCCTTTCCTCTCCACCAGCAGCTTCGCTTCTCTTCGACGGGACGCCGCCGAGAGGGCATCTCATCAGTGGCTGTCGGCTTCTGAAGGGAGGATGGTGAGAGGATGGAGCCAGGCTCCTCTCGGTCGTGCCGAACAATAGGACAAGAGGCAAGGGGCAGAAACCGATGCACAAGAAGTTCCATTGAATATGAGAAGAATTTCTTTACTATGCGGTGACCACACACTGAAACAGATTGCTCAAAGAGGTTGTGGAGTCTCCCTTACTGGAGATGTTCAAGAACCTCCTGAACACAATCTTGTGCCATATTTAATAGCAATAGTGCCACTTTTTATATATATATATAATTAGCAATTTCACTTGAGAATCACAGAACAGTCTGAGTTAAAAAGGACCCAGAAGCACCATCACGTGCTCTGGGATGACCCTGTTCAAACAGGGAGGCTGGACCAGATGACCCACTGTGGTCCCTTTTCAACAGGACTCATTTTGTGATTCTGTGATTCCCTTTCCCAAACATTTAACATAAGCGTTTAATTACAACGAGGAAGCAATATTAAACTTCACATTCTGATTCTACTTTTTGCTAACTATGGTCCCTTCTACCTGCCTAAAGTCCGGTGTCTTCAAAGTCACACTTTTTCAAGTCAATAGTTTCTTCTTATTCTATGTGGACCAGTCAAGTCTGATGCATTTTCAAGCATCAGGGGATGGTTTAGCCTGGAGAAAATAAAGCTCAGGGGGGACCTTATTGCACTCTACACGTTAAAGGAGGTTATAGCAAGGTGGGCGTCTTCTCCCAGAAAACAAGTTACAGGAAAAAACAGCCTCAAGTTGCACCAGGGGAAGTTTATACTGGATATTAGGAAAAATTTCTTTAATAAAGAGGTTAGCCAACACTAGAACAAGCTGTCCAGGGAAGTGGTTGAGTCACTATCCCTAGAGGTATTTACAAGACATGTAGATATTGCACTTGGGGACATGGTTTAGTGGTGGATGTGGCAGTGCTGCGTTTGTGGTTGGACTAAAACTCAGAGGCCTTTTCCAAACTAAATAATTCTATTATTCTATTTTGTTTACTGCTTTTCCCAGTCTGTAAGCCCTTGCTACTTTGCCACATCATGCTGCAAGCCTGCAGCCAAAGCACACCGCTAGGAACAGAACATCTCCTGGCTTGGCACACCCTTTGGTAGCCAAGGATGGAGTGAGAAGTCCTAGCAAGACAGCGTTAGACACGGGTAACTGGCCAAAGCCCAGGGCTCACTGCAGCTAGGGCACACAGAGACAAGGCTATCAGACACAGTTTGGGAAAACATCAATAATCCTACAGCCTCCTTTTAAACTTTGATGTAGGAGAGGTTCCACAAGTATGAAAGAGCTGAGGAAATTAAATGAGTTTGAACATGTCCCAGTTTATAACAGCACTTGGGAGATGATCTCCATGTCTGTTCATATCCTGGGCAATGAGTTTTTTGCCATTCCCATGTCTTACACTGGTTTCCAGATTGCTTCAAGGTTTTGTCTGTGTTAATAATCACTCCCCTTTTGTTGGCTTCACCTATACTTCAGGAAAAAAAACTATAATTAAAGATAGGAATGAGTATTCCCTTTAGCTTTGTATCATGTTACTCCTGGGCTCCTTGGTTTCTATTGTTACTCCATCATCTTTTGTTCTCATTCTGAAAGCAAGAATAACTTCATAACTTTTTCTTCATAATTGTAATTCTTAGTCTTTCAC
Organism: Pseudopodoces humilis; assembly: GCF_049639895.1. NCBI lineage: Eukaryota > Metazoa > Chordata > Aves > Passeriformes > Paridae > Pseudopodoces > Pseudopodoces humilis. The sequence continues at coordinate 24,645,918 of NC_142204.1, forward strand.
CCTCAACTCCCCAACTGTCTCTTGTTTGAGCTGCAAGAGCTCCTAGTGCTTACATTTGTGGTAGGAATCACCATACCATCCATTACTTAAACAAGGATAGGGCAATTGTAACATGACACTCTTCCCAAAAGCTTCTGTCCCACAATTGGGTAAGCCATTTCCTTTTGAGAAGATGTTCCTTCTTCGGGTGGCTGTCAACAGACCCCTTGTCTCCACCCTTCTGTGAAGAAAATCCCATTATCTTCTCTGAGGGCAGATATAAAGAACACAGGCTATGCTGCCTAACCTGTTTCAGCTGGAGAAAAATATTTTTCTGGTGCAGTGCTCCAGCACATCCCTGTACTCAGACTTTAGATGCTGATACCAGCAACCTAAGAGACCACAATTCTTTTATACAATGCTGATACCACTGAGAGTGCCATTTTTATTTTTTTTTAATAATGCAATATCCCTGTGATGGATGCACCCCTTCTGACTGAGCGACAGTACTTTGGTTCAGGCATCACCAAAAAGGAGACCTGACTAAAAGCATCCCTGCAGTGCAAACTCTGAGAATAATCCTAAACTGAATCTTATCCAGGAACAAAGGAGTTTAGACCTCTCTTATCAGGAGATCAATACCAGACTGAGCTTGGACTAGAAAGAACTGAAACTGAACTGTGCTGTACACCTGCATATACACCAAAAGGGGCTCTGGCTACAAGTCAGTCATTTTAACCTCTAAATAAATATCTGTAGCCCCCTTGAGCCCACTGGGCTCCCCTGTACAGCAGTAGGCTGCTCAGCAATTAACTCCCCCTCAGACAGGGATGGCTCTTAAGGTTAATGCTCAAGGCTGAAAGATCCCCTTACCAAACATCTGAAATCTGTAACGAGGAAAGTGACATTTTACATTAAGCCTAAAAGTATATTCTACACTTGCTGCAGCTTTTATAAATCTAGCTATTGCTTAATTATTAGATGTACATTAAGTAGAAGAGTGTTTGACCAGAGTGCAAATTATTGTTTAAACAATAATTTAAAACATTGTTAAATCACTTTAATCACTGTTTAATTACTGTTCATTTATTGCTTAATAACAATTCTACCATCATTCACTTTTCATTTAGGTGTCAATTATCTTTTGTCATAATTTAATCATTAATAAAACTTTTTTAGTTACACCCACTCTTAATAACTCACCTGTGACACACTCCTACGTGCAACAGACTCAGAACTTAATTTAGAATTAAGGCACACACAGGTCACTGGCTCCTGTCACTAAAGCAGGCAGGAGCAGCTTTACAAGTCCAGGGAACAATTATGCAAATTAATTGCACGATGAGGTCCACAAGGTTTTGGGAGAAATGCCTCAAACAGGACACAGACTCCCATTACTGCTGTTCTATGTGGTTTTGTCCCTCTTGTGTGAAGGGAAGCTTTCACCAAAGAGTCAGTTGGTACTGCAGACTGGAATTCCGTCATAAACGTGCACCCAAATAACTCCACACCATTTCTACTATATTTTTAATACAACACTATTCCCTGTGTATATTGCAAAACAGTATTAACAGATAACACAACAACTGCAATATTGTAAAAGCAACTTTCTTTATTGTTGGAACATACAGATGTAAAGAAGGTTTCTGAGAAATACAAGGGCACGCTACAGATGAAGTTGAACAAGATGTGCCTTGTATTCTACCAAGGGAAAACAAAAGGAAATTACCTAAAAACCTACATAAACCTATCTACATAAAGGTTTCCTGAAGACATGGCCTTAAGGTCTTCACATAAATGCCACAAATCCACCAGGTTTCCAGGCAAACACATAGCATGCACAAGTGGGGTTTAAGGAGGGACAGACAGCCCAAGCCACCTACTTTTCCTCAAATCTGTCAATTCTACTGGAAAGCTTGGAAGAAGTGAACTAAATTAAGCAACTACAAGTACAAACATATTCTCTGTACCTGAACTATATCTTTGTAATTTCTTGCTTGCGTAATTCTGTAGGTTCCTGTACAAGGAGGTAATCAGTCTTGAGAAATTTTGTTCTTGATGGATTTTCTTTGGCTGACCCAAACTTTGTTTCTGATTCATGACAATGAATGAGGATACTGTTGGTGACTCCAGAGGTCAAATTTACTGCCTCTGCACTGTGTCCTACCTTTGCAAGAATGAACTCTGTACTTAAACTATTGCTACCCTAGTACTTCTCCTTATTCTAGTATTAATTTTTTATAAAATTAGAAATACGTATCTCCTTTATTTTTGCTCAGAAATTCAATTCATGAGACAGTGCAAACATGTTAAGACAGAATTTAATTACTACCTTCAAAACTACTTTCTGAATCTGTTGCAAAATTTTATCTCTCAGAGAAGGTGGATAAACTGGATTATACTCCCAGTACATCACAGATAAAAGCAACTAGAAATTAACAAATGAGATTGCATGTGCTGACAATTTTAATTCATTAAATGGAGCTATTTGGTCACACCAACTTGTCAAGATCAGGCTCAAGTATTAAGACCAAGTAAAACCAGCCTCTTCCAGAAGCAAGCATTGTAATCACACACATATTAAGTTCACGTGTGTGAACTTCAACTGAACCAATTTTGACTGAGCCTCTGGAATGATGCAGAATGTTCCCTATGCACTTCATCGAGGTCCAGGGACATCAGAAAAGTTGAAATTATTTTCATTTTCAATTACTTGCATTTGCCATTATTACATTTAATCTCCTATCATGGTATTTGCTCAACCTAACTAGACCAAATGTCTCTCAGCCACCTTTAGTTTTACATAGACTAAGTAATTGTTAAACACAAATTTTTGTTGCCTTGATGTTGCTTTTTCCCTTAGGCGCTTGGTAAATGTCTAACATCTGTTCTAAATGCACATTTTTCTGTTTGGGTTCTTTTTTGGGGATGTGTTTGTTTGTTTTTGTTTTGTTTTTCTAAAAGCTAGTAATTAATTCCAGTTCGGAATCTTGCTTTTTCTGTTTTCACACAGACTACAGAAGAAATGTGCCAGATTATAAAATGGCTTCTGAAAAACCTTTTTTTTTCCAAGGACTTTTCCTCATGTAGGGTAACACACAAGAACGTGTGAGGGCAAATCACCTTGTAGAAGAGCTGTGTTAATTTTTCCTTATAAACTTTTAGCAGTAAGCTGTACTTTAGACCAATTTTTAAAAAATCTTAGATAAGAAAGCACAGGTGGTTTTCTCTTCCAAATAAGAACTAGACACTAGTGGCTAAACATCAGAAAGAATTTTCTCTAATAAGAGGCAGTGCAGCTGGCAGCAGCTCAGACACTTCACACTCAATATAGTACTTTGGTATTTTTCCGTCTAATTCTGATGATTTCCTAACAACTTGTACCTCCAGCCCATTTTAAAAGCTAATTTTATTGAACCCTGCACTGGTTGTTACATGATGTCAGCTATGATATTTTTCCTTCTGAAATATGACATGCAAATTCAACTCATTTCTAGAACTCTTACCCACCAGTGAGAATGTTAGAAAATGAAATGTTTCAATAATGGAATTCAATTTACTGTTACCTGCTTTAGACCTCACCTTCTTGTTACTTACTTTACACTTGAGTAACAAGTACCTTGTTTTTCTGAATGCTTTTGTTCTATAAAAATTATGCATACCATCTGGAGTGCTGCAGCTGCTGTACATCAGGAAGAAATTCTAAGATAAACTGCTAGCCTAAACCCTGTAATCCTTCAAGTTTAATTTCTTTACATACAGTAGCAACTCACATTCCTTGTAGCCTCTAAAATAAATGTTTATACATTAAAAAAAATCCTGTGCAACAACAAAGGTGCCAAAGCTGTAACCCACTTAACAAAAAGAGACGTAAGACATTCTGCAAATACATTTATTTACTGATAAGATCTCAAGCTTGTCTGAGATCATCCATCTAGAATACAGCTTTCAAAAGTGTGTTGGTACAGCAGACATATACAGTAGTAACACTTTGTTAGCAAGATTGCAAATGAATATCTGGATTTGGTTAGTCATCAAGATTCAGATTTACAGGAGAGTCCTCAGTATTTACATTCCATGGGACCTCGGGACCTCCAGTCAGTTGGGACAAGGAAAGGTTTGTCTTACATGAAGTTCCCGTTTGTGAGGATCACATCAAGTGAACATAACTTACCCAAGCTTTGATTCACAAGGTGATCGGTGACTTGTAGCCTAGTCACTTGAGTTTTTTTTCTTGCTCCATAGTACAGATCCACCAGCAGCCACCTCATCTGCTTCATTTATTTGCCACATTAAAACTGTTCCTTCTTCTTCTGTATTTGCATTTTCTTATATCACTACTGACCTCCTATGATTTGTCTTGTGGCACTGAACATGGAGGTATCTGCATTATATTGGACACCACCATTTTTTACTCCACTTCAGCTCTTTGGTAATCCAGTATTACTTTCTCACAATGCTGCCCTCGCTCCATCATGTGTGAAGAAAGGTTGAGGCCCACCTCTGCAGAGCTCTGAATATGGTTCATGAGACACTTTTCTCTAGGCATCAGAGAAAACACTGCTCCTATTTCCCAGTGAACCACCCTCCAGCTCCAGGTTACCAATCACTGTCAGTACTGGTAACTGCCAGTGTCAGACTGCCCTGGAGCAAATGAAAGGAAGCAACCTTCCTGCCTCTGCCACTAGCATCCCTCAGCCTGCATGCCCTGGGGGATTTCAAAGGGGCTCCAAACACTTCCAAGTCAGCAGCACGCCATGATCCATGGGAAGCTACATACCAAAGCTAACCTGGCTCCAGCTCCCCTGGCTATGTCCAGAATCTCCCATCCATACGGGTGAAGGATTCTGCTTGGACAGCAGGTGTCATGAGCTCCCGTAACAATTTTATTTGCTCGTCCATTCCTCAGAAGAGGGATGTACAGGCATATGTAAGAGTGTGGCTTGTATGAGCGTTACGCAAAAGCCCTGAAAGTAACACACAAGAAAAAGGAGGTGGCATTTAAAGACAGGTTTTTTAAACCATATATAGTACTTGCAAAAAGCTGTTTCTGTAGCATGGTTTTACCTTTACGTGGCTTTTTAATACTTTTTGACCCATTCTCCTCTGGCTTATCACTGCTCTACCTAGCTTTGTCCCATATACTTTCATCCAACTTTTAGAGTCCGGCTTCTACTCATCCAGTCACTGCCTTCTGACAAAGACAAACCAAGTCACCACAACAACTACCATTTATTTATAGCCCAACAATGAAAGGAGAGATTTCAAAAAAATTCTGGAAAAGGAACCAAGCTTTGCATTTTCCACATTACTATGCAAAAGGATTTCCTGTGAACTAGAACAGCCTGGATATGGCAACTGAGCTGACACTTGCTTTCCCTTGGAGCAGCAGCTGAACCAGAGAGGAGTCAAGTCACTGGGACTCACACAGGAACAAGGCTATGAGCCTCTGCTACCAGTCAGCTGCAGGTGCATCACTGCACTCCTGTCCTGGGCAGCCCAGGTCATTGAATCTGTGGCATGGGATCAGCCAAACAGCACAGTGTAGGACTTGCGCACAAGGCAGAAAGGCACACCTGAGCCAGGGGCAGGACTGGCAGCACTCTGTCCCAGCTGACATCAGTACGCTCTTGCAGCTTTCAGAGACAAACTGCCAGCAGAGATGATTATTGCCACTGCACTTGCAACAACCACTCCTACTCTATGCTGCAATTGAACAAATGACCTGAAGGAGCTGCCAGTAAACGCAGGAGCAACCAATGAAAGTAACAACTTTCTCATTTAGCTACTTACATCCCACATTTGGAACTTTCCATCTTTGCTCATCTCTTGTGTAGTTAGCTTTTTGCACTTTTACTTCTCTTCAAATCAGTTTAGCTGCTTGGATGTCCACACACCAACTTGGGGAACTGAGATGACAACTTGTCAATTTACTTGCTGAGTAACCTAAAAGCAAAAAAGCTCACACACCAAGAGAGTCATAGGATGTGTATTCCCAAAGAACAAGAATTCAGCTAAACTGCTAATGCCAACATCAAAATGAGAGAGAATGCTTTTATAGAATCAATCAACTCTCAGTAAGGGCAACTGATGTGTAAGCAAGCAGGCAGGACACAGACACGACCATTTCTATTAGGTAGGAATAATTTCCTACTTTTGACTACTCATGGGTAGACAGACACAGCCAAGTTGGAATAACAGGAAACTGTAGGGGATAAATCTATATTCAAGATACTCTAATTTGTGCATAACACATATGCATTAGCCTGAATGCAGAAGTCAAGATTTAGCTTATACTGAGGGGTGACCTACTTCAAATATCTCTTCTTGGGAATAGGACATCAAGACCATGAACAAAATGCATGCACACAGCAACACACAATTATAATTTGAGTTCATTTGGTCATGAGGATGAGCCCTTAGTCATTTTGTTCCAATTTAAAACACAAGTTATAGATACAGTTTAATTAAAGCACATCCACATTTAATTTAAGCAAAATAGTTTTTAACAGAAAGTTACACAAACCCAAAAAGCAGTGTTTTTCAAAACCATACTTTATTTTTAAAGGCGAAGAGAAGTATTCAGAACTGTATTTCTTAAGCAAAAAGATTCACATTTCACTGTGCAGGTCATTAGTAGGAGAAAAAGCATTTGGGGATTTACTTTTTTCAACTGCTGTCGAGTTCCTACATCAAACCAGATTTGTTTAAAAATGGTAACATCAGTTATGGCTTAAGATACAGAATTACAAAAGATTAACACAAACCTTGAAACTCAAAGGGTGAACAGGTAACTATGGTCATTCTTTCCACATAAAAGATGTTTTAGCCAAGACAAACAGAAGCAAATGTCTTTATTGGTAGACAAACCCACTGAACATCATCAGCTTCAGACACTGCTTCGAAGATACCCATGCTGATAAATGCACGTGCTAGAAGAATGTTCTGTCTGTTCCAATTACTTCACCTTTTCCTCTGCATCACAAGCCTCAAAACCATGGAGGTATAAAACCACAACAACAAGATACTTTATTTCTTTTTTAAACAAGAGGCTACAAGAAAAGACGGAAGACTACAGAATGTGGTGAAGAAAGAGTCATCACCTCTACAGAGACAGCAGGACTTTGACCAAGAAATTTTAATCACTGAGCATGTAAGAACCCAAACCAATTCAGAACCCAGAGCTGCATTTTGTTGGGTACTCTCCCCTTCACCGATCTGTAACTCTGCATGTACATGTTCTGGATGGCTTGCATTCAGTGGGACAGAGGTAGTGATGGGAACAAGATTCCTTCCCTAAAGTTTCCAAATAGATGCAACCTGGTAAGCATGGCCCCAAGGAAGGGTGAATGCAACCAGCAGAGGGCCTGCCAACTGGGAAAGGACAAGAGCACAAGCACAGACAGGAAGCTGCTCTCCCTACCTAGACTGATAAATTAAATGTTATGTAAAGGTGCTGGACAAGAACTGAACAAGTAACATCCGTGGCCTCAACAATATGTACTTCATGCCAGGTTGTGCAAAGGGTAGAACTGAACCTTTACTGCACAGTTATAGTGATCAAAATGATATAGTGTTTGCAGTACTGCCAGAAGTTCCAGTGTGTAACTAGCTAGCCTGATTATACTGATAATAGCTCTAAAAAGTCAATCATCCATAAAAAAAAAATAATTGTATTTGCAGACAATTCCTTTATCCAGTTAATTCTTCAGACTTGTCCCACCTTTGCAATTTTTCTGTCCTAAGGGGATTAAGATAGACTTCAGTTGTTAAAGTATTTTCCCCTTTGCTCAGTGAAAGCAATTTTAAAAAATGGCATATTTTTATCTTACACTCCTGGAATACTACAATTTGTTATAAGAATGTTCATTCAGAGGAAGCTGTCTGTAATACTTGTGATGAAAGGTTACAACTTTTGGACAAGAAGGGATGGTTAAAAACTAGGTCATCTGAATATAATTTGAGTTCTATAAACCAATAATTGAATAAAGTCAATACTTGGGGCAAGAGAGCAGTTCTCCTTAGAAGAACACCCCATTTCTCTTCTTAAGAAGATCAGAGGTAAAATGGTTTGTTTTATTGCAACGCTGGTTAGCCAAATCCAATCCTTGCCATTCAGATATGATTTTTAAGAACTAGGGATTTTACGGTTTACTGCCAAATTTGGCAGACAATTTACTGATGAGATTCATGACCTTGGGATTGCTCTGGTACTTGGACATATTTGCTGGGTTCTGGGCAACATCTTGGAATGCAACCATAACTTCTGGATCCTACAGGACAAAAAGAAAAAAAAAAAAAAAAGAAAAATTAGGGCACTTGTAAAACAACTACAAAAGTGATTATGTGGTTCCACATGAATCTAGTCTTGCTCAGCTCTTTTACATGACAAGCCTACACTAGTCTTCTGGCAAGAAGTCTCTAAAGACAACCCAATAATACAGTGCATGTTGTTAAAACCGTGTCACTAAACACCAGAGTCATTACTGAACTTGTTACAGTAATAGTTCAGTGTGTGAGAAGGGGGATTGGATAAGACTTCTGTTTCCCCAGGACAGACGTTATCAAACACAGCCACATCTGCTGTATTATTTCTGTTCAGGTATCTTTCAAATGCATTTTTAAGGAGGTAGGAGTTTGATGTGTGTACCATGCATGATAGAAAAGTTCTACTCTGAGCAACAGCTGATTCTTATCTTACTTTTTCATTCTAGCAGTGGAAGCCTGAAACTGTTGGGTTGTGAGCAGACAATGTGGCAATGTCTGGCTTTTGAAAATGCATCTAATTCTCAGTTATTCCCCACCTCCACTGAGAATTCCCACTTGGAAAAGAACCTTGTTATTTCTCATCACACTACTGTGTTGCAGTTGATAAATACATTCACATATTCAATAAAGTCAGTGCCCCCAAAAAAACCTCTCCATCTTCTCTACTTAATATGAGAAGCATGAATGCCTTTTTCCCATACTTCTAGTATACCTTTGGCCTCCACTGAACTTGAACTGGTTTTACTTGTTTTACCTGTGTATGTTTTGAACATAATGAATCGGTATGTAACAATTTTACATCTCAGCTTGGAAAAAATGTTTCCATTATAAGCAATACCTACAAAAAATTCCAATTTTCTCTAATTCAACAGAAGTGCAAGCAGTTTATTATGTTCAGTACAAATCACAAATGTTAGCTGTAATTTCATCTGCTGTTCTAAGACATTTAAGTATTTTCACCAAAAGACACACTGCTTCCTAGACCTCTAACCCATTGCTACAGCAGGCATTTCTTTGGAATCCATCACAACCCAACCAGTGTGCTCAGAGCTGTCTGTGATACAGCAACACCATCCTGTATCTATTCCAGCATCAGACTCAGTCCAAAGCTGTTTAACAAGTCTGATCCTAAATTGCATTTGGTAGGTGTGGACTCCACTGAAAGCACCCACACACCTCAGTCATATTTTATACATGTTGGGAACCAGGAGTCCAGTCTTATGGGAGGATTTACAAATGTGTTGTCTCCCTCACAGAAAATAATCTGCAAAGTATATGGAAAATAGAATGCTGACAGAAGAGAGACTAGATACATTGTCCTCTCCACTTTACAAGATTCCCATGGAAAGAAAAAAGGCAGACTTTCACAACCTCAGGCTTCTTGAACTGATTTCAAAATAGGGCACATGATTACAAAGATTATATGTCATGTTGTTAAGTCTGTGGTTTCACTTATATACGAATCTGGAACAAAAAGCTGAGTAATCTTAGTCATTAGTTTGTATCAAAGCTCTCCTAAATATCCTAAATGTTAACTATCCAGTTTTCTGCTATGTGTTTCACTTTCCTATAAATTCACAGCATGTAAATGATTCTGTACTTCTGTGACTCCCTGGAAGCTCTCAACCTTAAAGAGTGTGTATAACATCCAAGGTTTAACAGTGATGAGCAATATTATCAAAATAAAGCGCAAGACTGAGGATATCTACATTTCTAAACAGTTCAGGGAAATGTTTAGTGCATAAGATAGAATGGTAGCCATTCCATTAATGGTACTAGGGAGACATTCAGTTTTCTAATGCTCTGGTCTTTAGTTGCAGAAGGAAAAATAACACTTCCAAGAAAAAAAGTTATCACTACTTTTTTTTTTTTTTTTTAAACTTAACACTTTTCCTTGGAAGTCTGTGTCTAACATATGGCTACATGGCAAATAAGGAATCCATAGGTTAATCTTACATATCACTCCTTATAAAAAGAACTTCTACTTGACTCCAAAATGCAAATGTCATGTGTCTAGAGAAAGCAGTTATTTATGCAAGATATGAAGTACTAGACGACCCTCCAGACAGACAAAACAGTAATATAAAACACACTAAAATTTCAGTCAATTCTTCTGGACACTAGAAAGCTTAGGGGCAAATGAGCTAAACTCCCATGCATTAGAAGTCACTGCAAAAAGTTACAACTTGCTACCAGTAAGAAGCCGTGAAAAGAAATACCAGAGAATTTTTGCTGCTTTGAGAAAAAAAACCCTAAAAAACTTTAAGAAATTAATCTTCAGGTAACGAAACCAGAAATCTTCCTCATGAAATAAGTTTTTATAGTGGTTTGCAGAGATCACAAAATCACAGAATTGTTAGGGTTGGAAGGGACCTCTGGAGATCATCTAGGCAAACCCCCCTGCCCAGGGCATGGTCACCTAGACTAGGTAAGATTTATGTAGATGACAAGCAATAACTCCCCTAAACATGTCCAAAGGCAACCATATCTGGTTCTTTGCTTCTGTGGATGACAAGATGAAGTTAACAGCAAAACTCGTTTAATCTGGCTTGTCTTCAGGCACACATGGTTGTCAGGTTTGCTAAGATGTCAAAAGACTCAGGCACATTTCAGTGTTAACTCATGGAGAATAGTCTCCAAAATTACGAAATCATAGCAAGTCTAAAGAGACTGAGGTGGTGTCCTTTACTCTTAGAATATTCCCATTTTGGCACTAACACCTCACTATGAAAAGCCTCTACAGACTAGCAGTTAAAAAACAATTTTGCAGCAACTCGTGTGCTTCAGTATGTTCAGACTTTTTTGTTACCTCAGATAACAGACATAATATAATAGCTGCCAGCTAACATTATCCATCAACACATTCTGTAGCTGCACTGGGCAGATGCCAAGCAGTAGAAACTAGCGTCTTTTAAAACTACAGCTTACATGGCCAATTCAGAAAAGACCAGAAAACAGAGCTGGACATTTTAGATAAAAAGGTGGCAGTGTAGACATGGATCAGGCTCTAATAAATCATATCTAGATACAAAGTTGATGCAAAGAGTACAGTAAGAGACTCAAGGTTTGCTAACAGGCTGTACATGCTAAAGCCTGCCTGCATTATCAGAAAACACTGTCAACACACATTCTTGCAAGAGTCCTACCCTATGGTGGGGCGTAAGTAATCAGCATGCAATGGAGTTTTCTTAAAAGCATATGACAAGCACTGAATATTTAGCTGCACCTCAACACTGTTTTCAGCAACCTCTCATCACAAACTCCAGTGTTACAACAGGAAGTAGCCAGGTAAGGAAGACAGCAACAAGTCAAGGACCCTTTCTGCATGGTTTGCATGCAAGCCAACACTGCTGACTGTGGTAGCCTAAGTGAAGGTGTGTTTTCCAACACCAGCAACCACTAAGGGAATGAACCCATGAACTTTTGCAGGGAAAGTGATGATTTCTTTGTGATTCCAGGGCATACTGAATAAGCTTCCTTTGTGATTCCTGTATTTCAGTGAGCTGAGGACAATACGTAACTCTAATCACAGCAATCCACAAAAAAGAAACAAGACAGTTTTATACTTGATCATGTAGGAATGTAAATGTAACTACACAGCTCTGACTTTTTCTAGCCCACCTGCCCTTAAAGCTGGTGTTGTCAGACATGTTCCCTTTAATCTGTTGAAATATTTTTCTTGAGTAGAAGTAGTTATGATATTGAGTAATTAATCAAGCCCACTATGGAAGTAAGCTTTTTGAATATGATTTCAGAAAATGCCAGAGGAAGAACTATTCTAATAATACTTTGGCAAAAACTCAAACATTTAATCTTCTAAAAGGAAGGCAATTCTCATCACAATATTATTATAGTATATTGTGTAAGAAAAATATTACCATTTTTTCTTTTTGTGCATAATTATTCCTCTATAAAGTGTATGCATTCAAAAAATGAGCAAGTGAACCATAATGTGTAGAAAACAACCATTTGAGAGACTTTTTCAAAAGAGATGACAACTGCATATAGCACAGTTTTGCCTATCATAGACATGGGGCAGGGTTTGTGTGTCATCTTTAGTTAAGCTTCCATTAGTTTGCAAAACAGCTAAGGTTGAATCCAGACAGTCTGAAGTCACACACATCAGGCAAGAATTTTACAACAGAAATAAGTAAACACACCATTGCTATCCAAAAGGTCACATCTTCCTTCCTCCCCTTAGGTTCATAGGTACTATACTTTCCTCGCTCAGAACATGTAGCTTTGACTTTAACAAATACTCACCTGCATGGCCGCAAGAACCTCTGGATCACTGAGAATCTCATTGAGTCCTGGCATACCTGCCATTCCTGGCATGCCTCCAGCCCCAGGAAAGCCACCTGAAAATCCAACACAAGAAAAATGCATGACAAAAAACGTTCAACTCACCTACATAGTAATTATGCTCCCTGAGACCAAGATGTACTGCCCTTGGCACATCTATAAAGCCATGTCTTCTCTACAGCTACAGCTGGTCCACTCAATGGAAAGCAGGGTCTTCACCTTCTCTTTCTGTTAACACCTACATCTTATTTCATCCATGTCTGTACCCAGTTGAATAGGAGGCTTTTAATGAGTACAGTTCTTTTCCTGGTTAACTTAAATGAGGTAGGCCTCAAGCTCAGGAACATAAGGAGTTTGAATGCATGGGGTGAACCATTTAGAGCAGAAGCAGCTCAGTATTATGTCCCAGGCACATTCTACATTTAGCAGGAACTTTAGGTTTTGAAAAATTGTACACCAATGGGGAAAAACTCCAACAAAATATCAAGAAAAATACCCCTGAAGCAAAATGCTTGAGGTTCTCTTATGGAATCCCTATTCTGCAGCTTCCCCAGGTGTGCCGAGCATGACACATGTGGTCTCTATCTGGCTGCTGATCCATTTAGAGCACACACACAGCCTATCTCAACTCTGAACTACACTACAATCTTCAAGAGCATCAGTACTTTTGTTTCTGCCCAGTTAATTGTATAACATGGAAAGTCTCATTTTTGTGAAGCTGTCAAGGATAATTTTTCTATAAGGTAATCTGTACTACCTTCTTTAAAGAACTATTCTGTTGAAAACAGCTTGCAACTAGCAGAGATTTCCCTCATGTTCAATCCTAATTTTCAACTTCAAAACTACTGTCCTTAAACAGAATGGATTCAAGGCACCCTGGGGAATTAAGAAAACATTTTCATACTCATTTTTTAAACACATTATCAAGCAAATTCTGCTTCTTTTGTTTTCCCAGACCTAAATTCTTTCATTCTGTTATCCTTCAATTATTGATTTCTGTCTTGTCTCTACTTACTACACAGCATCAATCCTCTTCAAGAGAAGGAATCCCAACCCTTTTACTACTAGTGCTCCAACAGTTATTTGTATACAAGTTCTAAACTTCACATAAGATTTTTCTCTCTATCTTGAGAAAAAATGCTACAAAAACTGCAGTTATACTCCATACGGAAACAAAAGCCGCTTCCACCTCAAGTATTGGTGCTTAAAAATAAAATACCTGGGAAGCCACCTGGGAAGCCACCAAACTGAGCTCCTCCTGCCTGTCGTCTTGCTTCTTCCTCCTGCAGATGAAAGCACATCATTCCACACAAAACAATGGAACTGCAGTCTCTTTTCTACTGCTCAACTGGGTTTAGGAGAAAAAAAATAGCCAAGACTGTTTCAGGCAGATATGCTATCACAGTGAACAAAGCACTCTACTACCTTTGAAATCACTGACAAGAAATTGCTTTGTCTATACTTAATTTTGTACATGATTGCAGGTTAGTTATGCAGGGTATGTTTCTACTGAACATGAACTGTACAATTTGTTTTAGCTCCCCAACTGTATTTTTAGAACACCCACCCCCCACATATTCAAGTACATCACTAAAGCATTAAGAAAAAGCAAGCAAGCTGTGCCAGGAATTGAGGAAGAGAAGCAAAGTATTATTCTGAATTTAAAACCTCCCACTTTGGGATACATAAGTGCTTTAAGTGAAAACTATTCTGGAACAGTCATACAGTAACTGACTTCTTGAAGAACAGGATTAGTAGCAATTCCAGAGACTGTTTTTGTCACAAGCAATAAAACCAGATTAACTCAAATGCCCTCTTCTTCAGATTTCATTATTGGTTAAGCAACCAAGACAAAAACCAACTCTCTAAAATTTAAAGCTTACATTTAAAGTATTTTTTCCTCTGCAATTAATGCTAACCAAAATTAACACTCTCCAAATTATTAAGAAATATTAAAGCCTAAATATTCACCCGTTGTGCTTTCTCATGCTCCTCCCGTGCCTTCTTCACCCTTTCCATTCTTTCCTTGATTTCCTTTTCTTCCCGCTTCCGCTCATATTTTCGTCGATGTTCTGCAATTTTCTGAGCCTGTCACAATGGAATACCAGGAGTTCCTACACATTTCCAGTATATCACACAATGTATTTCAATGCAAAACACATGTAAGCATAACCAACTCATTCTAGCAGTTCTTAAAACTAAGAACCGATTTCTCATCCTAAAATTTTGCCTCTCTGTTTCAGGAGCTGTTTGCTACTTCTTTCCCATGACAGTCAGTCATTTAAGTCTACTCAATCCTGACTGGATTCACCAGAACACGCACTCTAGCATATTTTTTTGCAGTAGTTTCAGAACTTGCATCATCGTTAGAACTTGAACATGTTATTATTCCATGTGCATTTATGCTTTTATGCTGAAATACTGATTTCTCTGGAGCTAAAACCAGCAAGTGCCCTGGAAAAGGGCACAACAGGAAGATAATTTCCACTACACACACACACACACACACACACACACACACACACACACACACGTTCTAGATAGTGCTATTGCTGTTTCAGATGCCTCTACAGCATGTACAGACCGACACAAGCACAAAGAATTACTCAACCAAACCAAGAAAGGGCTGGTGGGGAGGAAGTTTGCTTCCTTTTACTAACTTTTTACTCAAATTTATTAAATCTATAGTCCCAGCGAAAGAGGAATTAACAATGAACTTCCCAAGGCTCCTCACTCGGGGCTCCTTTTAACAACAGAATTAACTGCAGCACTGCTTTCCTCAAAACAGAACGTATCCTTATAAATAATTGCAAAAATGGTTCAAGATTTCAGAAATGGAGTATGACAGTTACTCTGTAATATTCCTGTAACTAAAAAACACATAGCAAAACCCGGGTGCAAGAACAAAGATACTATTAAGACAATAGATACTCTTGTATTCTTTTAGAATACTCTTTAAAGGAAAAAAATATTTTTGAAGTAGCAGAGCTTTGATACAGCTAGTTTTAGCTAGGAGATACTCATTCCATACTACATCATTCCTGAAGTGCATCTGCCAGAGAAAGCACACTGGAGGCAGCAGGAATGATAGTGTATGCAGTACCTGCTATCAGATCCTGACGTCACTAACATTTAGTGGCTCATTAAGAGAAAGGTAAATGCTCTGTTTTCTTTCTAATGAAGCATGAAGAGTTTCCAAATTTAAGATTTTTGCTCTAAGTATTTCTCAAAATGAACTAAACATTTTTAGAATTTAACTTAGACTTTAAGTGAAAGTGCTACAAAGTAAAAAATTCTAGGAAAGCTTGAAGTGAGTAAATTAGATGAATGCATCGTTTTCACTTACTAAAGATTTTGAAAATCACCCATGAAAAGATCCTATGTTCTTCCTAGAGCTACATACACAAATTCCCATGCAGTTAGCAACTACACATCCATGTATCACAGATACTCTGCTGTTTCTGTGCTCAGGCAGATTAACTGGGAAAGAAAAGGTTCCCCCTCAGCCATGCATTAAGTATTACTTATTATGAAAACCAGTTGAGACCTAAAACCTAATTACATTAACCACAGATCAATAGTCTCCAAAACAGAAGACTAATAGGTTGTAAACCGGCTTCCATTGTCATTTTGCTGGAGAAGCAAAGACATGGCAGAAAAACTGAAAGCTATTAGACACAGGAATGTTTATGCTTGGGGGGGTTTAAGCCTGACTGGCTGCCTGATGTTCACTAAGCTGCTCTCTCACTTTCCCCTCCTCAACAGGACAGGAAGAGAAAATAAGATGGAGAAGCTCTTGTCTTGAGATAAAGACAAGATCATCCACTCACTACCATCATGGGCAAAACAGACTCAACCTGGAAAGGATTAATTCCATTTATTGCCCATTAAAAATAGAGCAGGATGATGAGAAACAAAGACTAAACTAAAGCCACCTTCTTCACAAAGCTCAGCTTTACTGCTTCATTCCCCACTCTTCTACCCTGAACAGCACAGTGGGATGGGGGCTGTTATCAGTTCACAACACTGTACTTCTGCTACTCCTTCCTTTTCACACTTTTTTCCTGCGCCAGCATGTCTTCTCCACAGGATACAGTTCTTCACAAACTGCTCCAGTGTGGTTGTCCCCACAAGGTACAGTGCTTAACCAACAGTGTTCCACCATGGGTCCCCCATGAGCTGCAGCTCCTGCCACAAAACCAGCTTCTGTGTAGGCTTCTCTCCACAGGCTGCAGTTCCTGCCAGGAGCCTACTCCAGGGAACTCTCCATGAGCTGCAGCTTTCTTCAGGGCAGATCCACTTCCTCTGTCATGGGATCCTCCATGGGCTGCAGGGTGGATTTGCCCCACTGTGGATCTCCATGGGCTCAAGAAGGACAACCTGCTAAACCATGACCTTCTCCATTGGCTGCAGGGGAATCTCTGCTCCCATGCCTAGCACACCTCCTCCCACTTCCTTCTTCACTGATCTTGGCGTCTCCGAGGGGTTGCTTCTCTCAAATTTTTCTTCTTTTTTGCCCATCCTCTCACAGCTGTTACACTGCATTTTTAAATCCTTTTTAGAATATCACAGAAGCACCACTGGCATCACTGACTCACTCAGCTTTGGCACCAGCTGGAACTGGCTCCCTCTGACACAGGGGCAGCCTCAGGTCTCTCCTTACAAGAAGCCAGCCTTGCAGTCTCCACCTTCCCCCAAACTTCCTATGTAAATCCAATACAATGCAACAGCTGCCATCTGTGGTGTGTCAATCATTTCAAAGAAGCAGCCAAAAACATGAAAAAGAAAGCCTGCTATCAATAGTGTTACAGAAGTCTCTCCTTACAAGACTCTCTCTGGGGTCAGCCAGGGGAGAACAGCTGAAAACCAGTTGTGCAGAGCTGAGGTTGCCCCCATGGGGCTGACTAATGAAAGTACAAACCATTTCAAAATGCTTCCTTTGGAAAACGTGCCTAAAGTCAAAGCCTTGATCAACTCAGAAATACCTTGGGAAAAAAATCAATTACTAGCTATCTCTGGCTTTTCTGAAGGTTTTTAGTCTAGATCCTAAAATACCTGGCAAACTTCAACTGCTTCAGATTCTTCTGTTAAAATTTTAAGAAAGAATGTATTTCATATTTCTGTTACATGCCCAGCCCCACACACTCAATTTCTCTACACACAGCCATAAGCAGATGTTACCAAAGACAGAAGTATTTATAAATTCAGTCTGAAGTGTCAGAAGATATATGAACACATTTCTTCCAGACAACGTCTGTTGAAGAATATGAAGGCAGCTATGTCACTCAAACAAATACAGGAAAGACCTCCAACATTCTTCCCCACTTACTCTTGGCTGCACCTCCTTCAGCATGGCACTTGCATCTTCATCATAATCCAGTTTACAAGCTAATGCAAGATCATGAGCAGCCTCCTCCCAGTGACCAAGAAGTCTGGAATTCAGAAGACACCAACAGTCAGAAGGGAAAACTGACCATCTGCAGCTATTCAAAACATTAAACGCTGCATCACTCAGAAATTTTACCTAGAGCTACAAGGACTTACAGAAGTTTAATAATCTGTGTTTAATGGTTTAATGATGGTTAATAATGTTAAATAATGGTTTAATAATGGTTAACAACATTTAATAATAGTGCTTCCTCTAAGCTGCACACTACAATACCACTAGAGGACACTTGCTTGCTTGCTTCATATCCTTTGAGTAACTTCTACTTGAAGTAACAATGAGTAAAAAACTCTCCATGAGATCATGTCATTGTCTGCTATAAAGAATGATCTAACAGGGGGAAGGTGCCCTAGCTAAACACAAGAAGCACTTCTATCACCTCAGGCTTAAGTGGACACTCTTACATTCAGCACTCAAACCCTGTGACTGGATGCACCATGTCTTAATTAAAGTGGTCATGTAAGCCTCTGTGCACACTTCCTTACTATTAATTTACACATACGCTTGACAACTAAAAATTTTTAAGCAAACTGTGGTATTACTAAATGGTCAAAGCACTTCTGCTCACAGACAGGTATTAATTCAAACTGTTCCCAAAAACACAAATAAAACAAGCAGTCCTAGATCTCATAATCTTTACCAAATGATTAGAAAATGTTATTCAGAAAAGCAGGAAGCCATTAGAAGAAGAGACAGAGAGAGGAAGGGACCACAGTACCAAGAGGACTACTCATAAATTGCCATCAATAAATCACTATCATCCTTTCTATTCTCTAAGCCACATATTCAGCACAATGGTGTCTTGGCTCACAGCTACTGCTCTCAGGTACAAGACAAACAGTTCAGAGGCACAGAGAAGGAGAGAATGCATGAACAAAACTATTCCCTCCAAGTAAAGATAACATCAAGTACAGGTGCAGTTCATTACCTATGTGCTTTCCCCCTCCATTTATAGGTCTGTGCAGAGTCAGGATTAATCTTGATGGCTCTGTCACAATCTCTAATGGCAGCATTTGGCTTCTGTAGTTTCACAAAAACACTGTGGGAACAAGAACATTTATCATACATATTGAAATACCAAGTTACTAACTTAAGCTGGAAATAATTTTGGATGACTAACAGGCAAGCTAGTGAGATAATGCATTTGAAGAGCTGAGTTCAAAAAGATTTCATAGTAGCATAGATAACAAAGTCGCAAAAATTTAGTCTCACCCTCCCAGCATTGTAGGTGAGTCATGAGCAAGAACTGAAAGCATTCATTGTTCAGACTCAAGCCTTGTCAGCAAGAATAACTTCAGAGCAGATGAGAAGATACAAAAATGCAAAGGACAGTTCAGGCCCATGGTGCTGGGGTCTATGGCCAATGGCAACTAGCAATTTGAACAAAACAACAATAACATTCTGCATGCCATATTGCAAAGTCTTTAACACAGTAACACAAAGAAAGCATGAGGAGTTACACAGGCTACAAGGATCAACAGCTAGATTCATGGAGGTAGGAGATGAGTCATCAAAATCAAGATTAGCAAAACAAACACAAACTCAGCAAGAAGCCTCAATCCCTTGTCAGTTAAACATAAAAACTGAAAATTTTACAACACACAAGCATATCAGACTAACTAGTAGAGTGGTACATTAGGAGGTTCAAGTAATTGAAATTTAAAATCTCTTAAAGAAACACTAAAAAACATTCCTGAATTGGTCAAAGTATTCAATATTCAACATATTCCACATTAGAACTTCTACATCTACATCTAATTCTACATCTCCCTTCTACATGAATCTGAAGAGTTTCTCAACAATTCCTGTAAGTAACTTCATATTAAGTCTTCTTATAAAGCAAGCACGAAGTCACACATTATCTTCTAGGAACAAACAGGTGGACAGGGTGCCAGGGAAGTGCCCCAAAGCTACACCTCATCGATGAGAGCCATTCCTATGCTGCTGGCTCCACAAAGCCCTTAGTCTCTCAAACACACAAACACCCCAGAACCAAAACCATGGATTACTCCTAGCACTCGATCAGTATGGTAAGTTTTACAATATCCTAACATATTATTCATTTCTTTCTACAACAGACCAAATTGAGGGAACTTTTAAACTTCTAAAATTCTTATTTTTCATTGCTACACTCAGTCCTGAGAAGACAGGACACTGTAAGAGATTTTAAAAATACCGTTATGATCGCAACAGCAACAGTGTACTATTAAGGTATGCAAATGGTGTTACATGAAAGAACTTTGATATGGAAAGGAAAAAAACATCAAGGCAAGTACCAGTCAAGATGTATTACAATGGAACAGTATTTTGTATTACAAAGGACACTAATTAATCTTATGAAAGTTTAAGTTCTCTTTGAATAAAACTTTGCTAGGGAAAAGATCCATTAAATTATCAAATCATCCATGATTAGTGGACTTTTGTGTAAGAACAGAAAAAAAAAAATCCACTTCTGCAACCCATACTTGTCAACTCTTCCTGAAGAATCAGGAAGATAAAGATGTTTGTGCATTATGAATTTAGAAAGTTCCCAATGCATCATCTGCAGTCTGGTAGAGGTAAGTAGCAGTAAGGTGGGTAGAGAATGGGCTGAGATACATATGTGTCCTACTCAAACATAAGACTGTTGAGCAGAACCTGGTCTGCTAACAAATTAATTTAGCAGATACAACAGGGAGAGAATTCACAGGATTTTTAACTAAGTTTGCATCTAAACAGAATATCACATCAATCATCATCTTAATCCCAGAATACACTTCAGATTTTACAAGAGTTTGCAACCCAGCATTATTCTAGCTCAACATCCCAAAAGCATTATTGTTGAGGAATACTTTCAGCGCAGATAGCTCCATGTGCAGTTGCAGTGTCAGCTGAAGACTGAACTCTGGGTGGTGAGAGGCCCAGGCAAGAACTGGTGCTAACCTCTGCACAGGGAGCTGTGGCCCAGCCAAGTGATTGGACACTCGCAGACACAACGGAAGCTCATAACCCCAGACATCACAAGCACAGACTGTGAAGGTATAAAAGCCCAGGGCTTCCTCTGTTTGGAATCCCTCCTCAGAAACACAAGCTCAAGCTGTTATTTTGTTATTGCACCATGATGAAATTATTTTAAGGATCCAGATGTCTGAGAGTCTGCTGCGGGAAACCCAGGGTCAAGACAGTAAGGAAACTTGATGTGACTGAGTGTGGGGTGTGTAGCTGCAAAGGCCCTTCAGTCCCAGCTCAGGCAGTGCAAGCGTGACTGACAGGGTGTCCCCTGGAAGGTCAGACAAAGGAAGGACTCTTAAGGTTACCACAATGCATTTTGGAACACCATTCTGTTATTTATCCTATTACCAAGATTATTTATATGGCTGCTACAGCAAATCTGGTGAGTCAAACAGAAGAGAAACTGCATGAAATTAACACTTCCCTTTCCCTCCTGTGGTTTAAGTTTATACAGATCTTCAAGTTGCCTTATATTTAGGCTCTTTAAGGAAAATAACAGAACAGACAGAAACATTAATCAGCAGTTTATGACTCACCTTGCCCTCTTGGCATACAAGATGGCCAAACAAGGATTCAGCTTGATAGCATCTGTGAACAAGTCAACAGCCTTCTGAAGGTCCCCTAAATATAAGTACCATGAAGTTTCAATCATTATGTAATGAAATTGCATCTGAATTCTCAAACCTGCCTTACACATGGTTACGTAGACACTTCTTAGAGAGAACATTATCAACAAAGAAAAATCACTTTCTCCCTCTCGCTATGTTACTGAACTACAAACTCCAAAATTAATGCTTGAGGAGAAGAGATACTTTTCCCAGTTAAATCTGTATATTTAACTTTGAATGCAATCAAACAGAATGTCACATCTTTACTATACATCTTTTCACTGTATTAAGACAAACCACTAGAGACAATATGGAGGGAATTACTACATTGATCAATTTGGAATTAAGATGCTGCAGTACCTCATTCCCCCCTCTCAGCTGTCCCTGAACTATGGCTACATTGGACAAACAGTACTTGAAGAAGCTTTCATGTTCTAGATAGTTTTGGGTATCCAACAAGAAGTATGTTTTCTCCTCCTCAAAAGCATTCAAAAATGGTCCAAGATATTCTCCTTTTTTGTAATAGGAGAGCCAAAACTAATTAACTAATAACTTGAATAAGTACTAAAAAAAAAATTTATCACCTTCACTGAGAGCATTTATTGCTTCAATCTTCTTTTCATTAGCTTGATCCGCCATCTCTTCAGTTACCTAATAAAATAAGATGAAAAACACACACACAACAAACCCCAAAAGCTGTAGAGTCCAGGCCAGAATTACACTAAGACTTTGCCAAAGGAGAAAGTGCTTCAGTTGTCCAATTCCAGAACCTTAATTTTAATTTGCATTGAAATAATAGTTTAAAAAAAAACCCATAAAACCTTTGCTTTTAGCTTGAAGACGTTAATCAACATTATTTTTAGCTATAAAACACTTGAAAGACAAGTTGAACAATGGTAGAATTCTACGTCTCTAGTTTGCATGGGTGTTTTGATAAACTTTGCTGGCATTTTCTGACCTGATCTTCCACATGGAACTTTTTGATTGACTCTAACCTTGAATAAGAAAAGAACGTGATTTTAAGCCAGTTTTCTGTTTAGAAGAAAAAGAGCCAAAACAACAGCAGGCTACACAGAAAATAGAGTATTCATCCTCACTCAGCTGCTATCCTTGATTACAGTCAAACCCTCCTATCTTTCCTACTGCCACATTGAAAATATTTTGCTTACCTCCACATTTTCATCTCCCATTTCTTGATGGTCATCGTTGTCTGGTTCAATCACTCCCTCATTATCAATTTCTGGGGGAAAAAGAAAAAGCAAGACTAAGCTCCATCTACAGAGACAGGATTTCCAGAATCGTTCTCACATTGGCAAAATGCAATCAAGTCGCAATTTTCCCCACCTAAGTCGCTCTCTTCACTTTCTGGTTCAGGTGATTTAACCGGCTCCTCTGGGTGCTCCTCTGCTTTGCCCTGAGAGAGACACATATTTGTAAGCACACATTATTTCTGACCAATGCTCTATTCCCACTCTCATAAATAACAATGTATTAGAAAAATCAGATTGCTATACAGCTGAACCATTTTATTTTTAGGATACTAGTGTCCTTTCCCTCCTCTCAGATTAAGCCTATCATGCATGCAAGTATTTCAGAGCCCAAATTTGGACTCATGAACTTCTATTATTGGTAAAGCTGGTCCTTCAAATTCTGTAATTCAATAACCAAAAACAAATAATCCAAATAACATCCAATTCAGATCCACTTTTGCAGTGATTACTAACCAACCCTTCCAATCTTCCTGCCTCCCCTCACACATTCTCTGGATCAAAAATTCTCTCAATTTAATACCATTAAGCTAAGATCCTTTAGCAGGGAACAATAACCTGATGACAGTGATTTACATATTGTTTTCATTTGCCAAGGTCTGAGATAGTTGCCACTTCTACGTGCTTAGAATATTTTTTCAAAAATTTCAAATGTTTTCTTATCGACTTCTAACTAAATTTCATCTGAATCCTGTAACTTAGCACATCCTGTCTATTATCACAGATACAAGCTGCTTGTCCTCATACTTAGTGTCAGACTATATTCAGTACATATACACAATACCTCCATATTGCTCTAACTAGCCAGTAATTCCAGCATCCAGTCTCGCTAAAAAAAATTAAAAACATCTTTTTTCCAAAATAAATTCAAACTTGAAAAAATCCTGATATAAATATTTACAAGGAAATTTTATTTTCTCCCTTAAAATAAATCCACAGAAGCCAACATCTTCCACAATACTGCCTTAAAAATTTGATAGTTCAACTGATCACTTCATTACTTATGATGCTCATAAATACTTCTTCTCATGAAGAGATTATAATTTAATCCACTAATGATTAGAGAAATGGTTTATAAAGAGACAAGAAAAAACAAACAAAAAAAATAGAAATCAAGACTCTGTACGGCATTTGCATTGCAGAGAACATCAGGCATTCAGGATTAGGGAAATGGAGCATGATAACACTTGAAATGAACTAGGAAGCCATCTGTAACAAGTCCTCTACAATACACAATGGAGGAGCTTCAGACTGAACTCTAACATCCACCCCCCCATCTGAGTGAAAAATGACAGCAAATTTTCCCCTTCTGCTGCTCAGTAATTTTGCCAGCATCAATTTTCAGTGACAAATGTTTCATATCTCACCTTACTTGTCTCCTCTGTGGAGGCATTGGCTGGAGCAGGCGGTATGGTGCCTCCCATACTTTTCAGCAAAACAGAGAAAAGACAAAACGAAACAGTAAGATTACCAAAATAGTGGCATGTATTTTATTGATTCAAATCCTGATAATGCCAGCTTTTTGTTGCAACACAAAACATGATGATCCATTTCACTGTCAAAGCAGCTGAGTATACGTCCCCCACACTTTTCTCAGTGTAGTGCAATGCACACTGTTGTACAACTCCACTGAGACTTGTAGTCACTCGCATCATCCTTCACCCATCCACCCTTTCTCACAAAGGAAAAGGTGTCTCTTGGCTCAAATGGATTTTCTCCTTTAAATGTAACTTATGTTTGAATCAAAACTAGATATTATGATTATAGAAATTACTAGAATTAGAATTATTTTTTGAACAGAGATCAAACAATTAAAGAGAACATCCTAAAATGCTTATGCAATTAAAAAAACCTGCTGCCTAGAAAAAAAATTCTCTTAAATATTTCAATATTCCTGCTTTTCCTTCACCACAATTAAGGCGCAGTCTTGGTGGAGACAGCATTCTGTCAATATAGAATAAATTTCCACATGCTATCGACTTTGATTAGGAGCCAGGAATAAGCAGAGGCTGAATTCTCCAGCTGTTAGACAGAACATCTAATCATACCTATGACAGCACACCACAAGGAATACCATTCCCAGCAATCCTCTGCCCCACATTTCTACCTACTGATGGTTTTCAATAAAAATGTTTCTATGAACTCAACAACCAACTCCTTGGGGCCCCACACAAATGGTTAGATGGGATTCAGGGGAGAGGAGAAGGATGTGGGTAAACAGGGCTGGGCAGGTGGAATTGGAAGGACTATCTGCTTTCAGGAATTAGTGCAACATAAAATTATCCCAAGGATGAGAAGTTAGAGCTTCTTAAGTCAAGCTACTAAAGTGCATTCTCCCCTCTTTCCTCCCCCCTGTCACCAGCACCTCAGACTCAGGCCTCAAACTGGCTGAAAACAAACCTGAATGAGGCAGAATAGGAATGAACTGGGGGAGAAAGGGTAGAAGGAGTTGGAGAAGGAGTTGACAGAATTGACAGATCCTGGCACAAGGCCCTGAAGCAAAAGGCAAGCAAACAGCACTAAACTACTTCTCATTTACAAGAGAAAACTGTCAAACCCAAAACCAGCCAACCAACCAAACCCCAACAAGTGACAAAGCCCAGCATGTTCAGAAGCTTTTGCAACAATCTCTATGCATGCCTGGGATGTTGACATTACTTAATCAAATTTATACTGCAAGGATTGAACAACTGCAGCCTGAGAAATCATTACCCAGCCAGGCAGAAAAAAAGGAACACAGACTGTTCCTCCTGAATTTTTGCCCTTGTAGGCTGACAATAGAACACATAACTCTGTTAGTCTCTAAAAACCAGATACGACTACAGGGACCATCTAGTGAAGCCTTGGAACTTTTCTTCTGCATAAAGGAAACTACAAATTACAAAGCATTTTAGCAGCACTAATAGATATTATTAGCTGGTTTTAATTCTGAAACCTTAAATCACCTCAAGACTGAAACAACTTAGTCCCCTCTGTTCTCTTCATATCCCTCTGAAAACTACCCAAGTTTAGTTCAGTCTGAGAAATGTTTACTAATATACATGCATATTTTATAATATGCTATTTCATGAACTGCCAAGGCTAAACAGTTTCACTCACAGTACTTGAAAATCTTTTTGCTGTCCTGGTAATCTCTATTTAAACTACAGTTATAATCCCAGAATAATGCAAAAGCAAGTTACTCTAAAATCTCTTAGCCTAGTATTTGATAACAATGATTGAATACACAGCAGGGATATATGCAATGTTTGCAACGTATTAAACCTCAACAGTATATGGAAACACAAGACACTCTTGAAGGGAAAGGCAGCTACTGAGCTGTAGAAAAAGCACAGACACACACAAGACACACAAAGAGTTTAAAGTGTGTGATGCCAGTAACAACTGGGAGTTGTCAGGACTCCACTGCAACAGTGACTGCACATTTCCACTCATCACAGCCATGAAAAGTGTCACATTTATGACTAGCTGGAAGAACTGCAAAAGTGATTTCTGCAACCACTTTTATTATTCACAGCAAAATTATCATTAGAGAGAAAATGGATTACCATGAATTCAAAAGGGTAAAAACCTATTTGAACAAAACAACAAAAAAAGACAAAAAGCCTTATTAATCAATTAGGGATTTTGTGTTTTATTTTTAAGGACTGTTATTGTTTCTTTGCTCCATTGCAGGGTTTTGAAATGTGTTTCCTTTAATGACTCATTTCATAATAATTCAAGTAAAACATTTGCATTTTTATGCAATTATGAAAAAACTGTCTTGATAAAAGGAATGTCAAAACACTTTCCAAACACGCTCACGCACTACCCTATGCTTTCTCTACAAAGAGCATCAATATAGAAATTAAATACAACAGCTAGGCAGAATAAGGGTTAGAAAACCAAAAACCACAAGTGTATGAAAACAGGTAAGACTTAAGGTTACTGATGCAATATTAACAGCTAATCAGAAATAAAGCATCCCATTCTGGCTTCAGGAGTAGTTAGCATAATTTAAATTACAATCATTAGTTTTATGGAAAAAATCTAAATCAAAGCAATTAGCAGGATTTTACTTGAAAAACTTAATGATTTTAGTATAATTTAATCATTATTATAATCACTCATAACACTACCTAGGTAAACAAATCTATATATTTCAGATTAGACAGGTAAGCCAAACAGAGATATAAGAGTGATCAAGTTTATTTCCACCTGAAGGCATGCCATGCTGTTTGAAGCAGTTTCCAAAGAATGATCAGGCCCTATAATGCACTTAGCAGTTCTACTGCACACAGCATGCAAAGGCATGAAGGAAACCCACCGGAATTCCAGACAAATTTTACATAGTAAGTAATTTGGGTACCACTACCACCATCCAAGTGTATTACTTCGGCAAATATTCACTCAAATATGTGAAGAAAATCAGAAAACTTGAGAGAACTGTGGGAGGCTTTGCTCTTAAGTATTCTTAAACTTTTGAGACAGAGACATTCAATGAAGATTTTATATGTAAAAAAATATTCCATGGCTCTAAATGTAATAACTGTATTTATAAGACAAGCACCAAATACAAATTCTAAAAACTAATCTGGAAATTAAAGCCCTTCCCATTAACACAGAAAAATCATCTTTGCATTCCCTAACACTTTCTTCGGCAAAAAGAAGTCAGTGTTCTTCCTCTCCCTTTTAAAGCAGTGTGTCCACACCCTCAGATTTATGCAACAGAAGTACTGGAAGAAGCCTAGGGTAAGACACTGAAGTATTTCATGCAGTAGCAAAAGGAATAGACCTGTAGTAGGGTGAGACAGACATCGATCTCCGTCCTAGGCAGAGGTACATCTACTGTCAGTACTGCAAAGCCAAGTTCAGTTAAATACCAGTGGTTTTACAACCACACCGCCATTCAGATGCAAAAAAAAATTAACTATCACTGTAAAAAACCACGAATGAACACTTCATTGTAGCCATTTTCATTATAGGACGTGTTGTGAAATGCCAGTGTTTACTTCTCTATATATACGTACATATAAATACATGTATACACACAAAACCCCGTTAAGACGTGATTAACACAAATTTTCTAAAACGAATCCCACTTTGTCATTAGATAAAAATCTTTTAAATTCTCTTAGCTTAAAACGTGCACCTGAAAGTATGTCCCTCACTTCTCAAGAGTTCTTTAGCACAGCAGCCATAAAACCCAAGTAGAGGCACCGTAGCTGAACACGGGGGTTCTGTGGGTTCTCTGCCAGCAGCAAAGAATCCCAACCCTTCGAGCCTCGTGATTCTGGACGCTTAGGGTGGAACCCAAAGAGGATTTTTATTTGAGAAGCATCTGCTAAGGCAGGCCCCGCTCACACAGAATACGTGCAGCGTAAACAGCAGGTACCTAAATGGCTCACAGGGAGCGGAGAACTCGACTACCTTTGAGACATTAAACTTCAAAGAGCAAAACACGTTTTGGACAGGAACTGTAGCTGTCAGGTATTTTGTGCTTTTGGGTACCAGGTACGCCACTCAGCGCCCCAAAAACTCGGCTCCTTTTTAAGACAGGCTAATCAACTCTGCTGCGTAATGCGAGAATTAGCTCAATTAATTATTACTCTGGGGCTTTCCAGGCTGGAAAGCTGAGCCACTGAGATGGCCGGGGGGCAGGCTTTTTGCAACGGCAATAGCCAGCGTTAACGAAACAAAACGAAAAACTAACGAGTCTTTTTGACGCGCCAGGACTAATCCCGGAGGGAAGAGGAGGAGAGGGCGGGAAGGGGAGGAGAGGGCGGGAAGGCCGCAGCGCGGACCGGACCCGCGGGGGCGACACTGTGCGCCCCCCCCCCCGGCCCCGCGCCGCGCCGGCGCCCCGGCACGCACCCGGGAGACACGCCCCCCTCCCCTCACCGCGTCCCGCGCCAGAACACCCCTCCCCCCCCCGCCCCTCACGGCCGCCTCCTTCCGCGGCCCGGGACCGACCTCTCCACCCACTCGCGGAGGAAAGCGAGCTCCGGGGTGTGCAGCAGCCCCGGGTTCTGCTTGCACAGCCGGACGAAGGCCCGCAGCTCACTCAGCTTGCGCGAGTCCATGGCGGCACGGCGGCGGCCCAGGCGCGCTCGTTCCCCCGCCCACCCGCCGCGGAACCTTCCAGCCCGCCCCGCCCCCCAGAGGCCCCGCCCACAACCGGCCTGGTTACGCCCACCAGCACTGACTCTGCCCATGCCAAACAGCGTCCCGCCCATAAACTCCACGGACGCGCCCACAAACGCCGCGCGGCGCCGTAGAATCTTCCAGCCCGCCCCGCCCATCCCATTCCGAGGCCTCTATCCCGCCCACGCCAGTCATGGCCCCGGGCCTCCGCGGCGCGGCGGGGGGAAAAGTTCCCGAAGCCGGCGGCCGCGGGCCGGCCGGGGCGCCCCCCCCCGCGCGGCGGCGCGCCCCCCCCCCCGCTGCTGTTCCCGCCAGCCCCGCCGTGGCGCGGGCTCCCCCTGGCGGCCGAGGCAGGCGGGCCCCGGGCGCTCCTGAGGCGGCGCCGCTCATTGGCGGCGGGCCGCGCGCCGTGATGGTGTCAGCGCGCGGCGCCGCGGCGCAGAGAGGCCCCGCCATGCGCCGTGTGGCCCGGCCATGTCGCGCCTCCCGCAGCAGGGGCTTGTCCTGGCGGCCCGGGGCTGGCGCGGCGCCGCAGGTCAGACACCCCTCCTTCCCCACACCCCGACACCGCCCGCGGCTCCGCTAGCGACACCCGGCTATCGCCGCTTATAGCCCCGCTTTCGCTTCTCGGGTCGCGGGAAAGCGGCTCTCCCCGGCGGTGCAGTGGCCACCCCGGTCAGGGCTGAATCCTAGGGAAGAACAGGCAGTAACTTGAATAATAAAGCGACGGTAGAAAGCTCCTCGCCGCCTTCGGGGTGTTGCTTTTATTTAATGCCCGCTGTGTCGTCTCGTTGCGAGCTGCCCTGTTTGTCTGCCGTGTATGTGGAGGGAAACAGTAGAAACACCAATTTTAAACTAGACTGCACAAGAAACTGCAGTTACATTTCACCGCCCGGGTCTGCAGTCAAGCATCACATAGTGAACGCTTCATGTTGTGACTATTAGTTGTCAGCCACAAATGATGTTCAATTAGAGGCTAATCGTACTGGCTCTCACAGCAAATCCATGTACGTACGTTTTGCTTTAAGCCTCGGAGACTCAGCTACCTGAAAGGCAGGTGTTTTGCTTGTGTTATCCTTACTTATGCTGGTGAAGATGTACCAATATTTGTTTAAAGGGTAACAGCACAAATTAGTTTTCTAGCAGGCACGTGATAAGTAACATACAGAGCAACCATTCTAAATACATGTTTACCTTCTGACTACCCTTTCCTTCCTACATGTCTGGATGATTTGTATTCAGGCACAAGCACTTCTTCAGTTGCAAAAGGCTGTTACAGAGAATTGTAAACTTTCTGACAATTCATTTTTAGCTTTAGATTTTGTCTTACAGTGTCCATTCCCAGCTCACAGATGCACACTTGTAGTATTCTTTAAAACTCACCTGCTTTGGCTGTGTGTGGGTTTGGAGGTGGGATACAGTAACTATTCAGTTTGGCTAATGCTGCTGTCATGGGAGGTCAAGACATAAACAGGGACTCACGGGTATCCTCCACGCAGGAAAATTCCTGTATAAATCTGTGTTATTTGATGGTTTCTTTTCAGCATTAGTAATAAAAAACAGAACTGGAAAGGCCTTGAAAACTTTATAATTTTTCCAAATGAGAGAAACTTTTTGAAGACATAGTCAAGAAGAGACAATATACAGGTGTGGTGCTTGTAGCCCTTTGGTGTTTGAAGGAAGCAAGGGAGGGAGAGTGCTGAGTACCTCCTGATTGTCAGTTGTATGAATTGGGATGTGCAAACCAACAGAGCTTCCTGGGTTTTGTTGCTGAATTGTCAGGTTTAGCATATGTTTGTTTCTTTCTGTTATGAATATATTTGTTTTTATCTGTTCCACGAGTATTTGATTGTCAGTTGAGTTGTGTGCACATTGTTTCATAAACTTGTGATGCACAGCAAATGGAGACCTTAAGGAGGGATATTTATGTCATATAAGTGAAAAAATGCTGCTAAGGGTCAGATGACTAGACCACAGTTCTGCAGTTTCCTAGCTGGAAAGATTAGTTTTGGTTTTTTTTACCTTGACATGATGCGTTTCTTTTCCTCTAGTTTGCAAATCATGTGCTCTCCGAAGATTTTCCATCCAGCCTGCCCAGCAGAAGAAGATTCCAAACCGGTATTTGGGCCAGCCCAGTCCCTTCACACACCCACATCTGCTCAAACCAGGTGACGTTTGGGCCCTGCATGAACTAGTCATTGATATTTTCTTGTCTCTGTTTTTCTGAGTATATTGATTTTCTGCATCATAGAGTTGTTTGTGGTTTCAGCTGTTTATGACTTCCTTCATTAGCCAGTAATTACATTTAGTAGCTAATTTCCTTGTCTAAGATGATACTGATTCCAAAAATAGGCTTCACATGTGATGGCTTTCATAGCTTCTTTCTTTTTTCTCGTGATGTACTCACGTCAGGGTTGTTTACTTGGGTGCTGCAGATCTTTTGTGGCAGTGGCATTTTGCGGGCTCGTTGTCCTGCAAATAAATATGTTTTTTATTAAGAGGGAGTATTCTGTGCAAGCTGAGCTGTCAGAATGGTTCATATCCCATATCTTGTGAGTCACAAAACAAAGGTGCAGTTCAGCAAAGGTGAACGGGGAGGGACATTGATAGATGGACACCACTTATCTAAAGAATGTGCCTTGTTCAGGGGAGTATTCAATATGAGGCAAAGGAGAAAAAGAAACTTGTGACTTTGAAGTAGTGATAGAGGCTGAAGTTGTGCATTTTTTTGAAATTCATGAAAATGAGTGTGTAGGCATAAGATGACCACAGTTAAATCTTAAAAAAAAACCCCAAAAAAACAAACAAACAAACAAATGCAGCAAAAATATTTTCAAGAATATGTCCAGGAAAACATTCTGTGTTTTTCCATAGGTGTGTATAAAGGAAGAACAGATGAATATATGTGTGTGTATCTATATATATACACATATACACACTTCTGTATTTAATTGTAGAATAATTCAGGTCAGAAGGGACCTCACACAGTTAACAGGTTCCCCCAGTGATCAAAGCTGGTCTAACTTCAGCGTTAGATCAGGTTGCTTAGGGCACTCATTGACAGCTCACAATAAACAAGGCTGACTCCTTAAAGTGCAGCCGAAGCACTGGAAGTGAATTCCAGTTATCCAAAGTATTTTTCCATTTAATAAAGCAGAGGTGGTTTCTTTAAAATAATATGACATTGTTTTATTGCAACAATTGTTTTAAAAAGCAAATGCCTTTAATGCAAAGAGAATTTCCAGGCCTCACAACTGGAAGACAGCAGGGATTCCCATGTTTCACCCCATTGCAGCTTCTGAAATTCATTGGACTGTGGCAGTTAAAAAGCTGACTGGAATGTGGTGGAACACAGGAAATTTGCATTATAGCATTGTGGAATTGTGAGGCCACATTGCATTAAAACAGTTTCTGTGTTCTCTGTCATTTCTACATTTATAGAGTAAAACAAATGTGGTGGGGTTTTTTTGGTTTTTTTTGGTTCTTTTTAAAGACTTCTACATCTAATAGGCATTGAGGATATAATTGAAAAGGTGTAAAAATTAATGCAAATAGAACTTCCCCTTCCCACTGCACTCATGCAAGAATTCACTGGCAATATAAGTCAAATGTAAATTTTTGTTCTAGAATTGTCACTGTGTAACACATGAAAGAGGAAGAAAAGATTATGAAAGTGGAAAGTTAACGAATGGTATCAAAATTCAGTTCATCTTAAAGCAGGGTATTAGTCAAAGTACTGATTAAGGCTCTTATATTAATTTAGATCGTAATTAGGGAGTCTCACAATTTTAAAAATACATACTTCAGCTGCTGCTGGTTGTCCTTTGAACTTCAGTCCTGTTTTGGTGAGTATCTTGATTGCTGTACTTCATGTCTTTTGGGACTGGAGCAGTTGAAAGAGTACCTCCATCTGAAAGATCATTTGCTTAGTGTTATTAGAAATACAGTATTCAACTTTAGAAAAATCTGAATTGTTAAATATTGAGAAAAGCTACATATGTCCTGGAGAAGATCCCTTCCCTTAACAGGAGTCTGATGGCAGCCTGCAGTCTGTGGTTTGTTTCTGCCTGGAATCTTGAGACTGGTTAGACTCTGCAATCTCTGTTGCTTCTGCGTGATCTCCCAGAATCTCTGACACTCAATTTGCCCCTTGTGGTTTAGAAATAGTCACTTTATGAGTTGACTTAGTGTGTATTTGGACAAACATTCTAGCTTTATCTGAGAAAATTAATGCTCAACCTCAGGAAGCAAACTTCTGTTCAATGTCCATGCTGTAAAACCCATCAGTTTTTAGCGGTCAAAGTTCAGTTTGCCTTGCCCCATCCCCTTGGTTTTTTTTTTAACACATTCTCTGCAAACATTTGGATGTTTGTCTAAATCTACCAGTTTTGTGATTTCTACCTTTGCACAGAAATATGTAACATAGCATCCAGTTGGTTAAAACCAATGTCTGTCTTTGCATGATGGAGAAGCAGCATGAATGAAGATGTGCTGTAGGGATGGAAAGTGAAGAGTAGCAAGGGAAAGGCTTATGAGGGATGACAAAGGAGCCATGCACATGTAAGGCATCAGGGAGTAGGCAGGAATTGGGCATGTGATGAGTAAAATACCCTTAGTGCCTTGAATTTCTCCATCTGATTTGTTTTGTGTTCACAGGAGAGGTAACGCCAGGATTGTCACAGGTGGAATACGCTCTTCGCCGGCACAAACTGATGGTGTTGATCCAGAAGGAAGCCCAAGGCTGGGATAGTTTGGACCACACAGTGATTCTGCTGTCCAACCCTACATACTATATGAGCAATGACATCCCCTATATTTTCCACCAGGACACTAATTTCCTGTACCTCTGTGGGTTTCAGGAGCCTGACAGCATCCTTGTGCTGCAGAGCATTCCTGGCAAAGCGCTGCCATCTCACAAATCCATACTTTTTGTGCCCCGGAGAGATCCAAATCGAGAGCTGTGGGATGGGCCCAGATCAGGCCCAGATGGGGCAATTGCTCTCACAGGAGTAGATGAAGCTTACACCATTGAGGAGTTCAGGCACTTGGTGGCCAAGCTGAAAGGTAACAAAAAATAGAGGGGGAATGAGATGAGATGTGGTCTGTAGATGGTACAGGTTTGGGAGGTGGTCTGTGACATCACTTTGAGACTAAAATGAACTTGGAGAGGGGCAGGGAGTATGGTTGTGACAAAGGCAGTTGGAAGTTCACATTAGCTCTTTGAGGGCCACCAGTGGATATGTAGTTTTGAAAATTTCTGACTTTCTTGTGTATCCGTGTGAATGCCAGTCTGAGTATCTGTGAAATATTAAGGAACAGGGTGAGCAAGACCATGTTACTGATTTAGTCATATCTGTTTGCTGACAGAGCCAGAACCAGATGACATATAGGAAACTTGAAGGCTTTTTATTCATAATAGGCTTGGAAAACGATCTACACAGGGAGCTTGTTAGTCCACTCTCATTTAGCTAGATGATGACTTTCCCCTGAAATACAAACATTGCTGTGCTTTAGAAATATTCTTCTGCATCTCACATCACCATGTAGCCTCAATACTTATAATCTAGGGGGAATTTAAATGCATTATAGAATGAAGTTGAAGAAGGCTCATGACAAT
The DNA here is from genome assembly GCF_049639895.1 of Pseudopodoces humilis. Lineage (NCBI taxonomy): Eukaryota > Metazoa > Chordata > Aves > Passeriformes > Paridae > Pseudopodoces > Pseudopodoces humilis. The sequence continues at coordinate 24,680,520 of NC_142204.1, forward strand.
ATAAGGGCAAGTGTGACTTTGGAGGGATCACACAACTAGAGGGAGAGAATTCTGGAGTATTAATTACTATCTTGGAATCTGTTATTTTGTTTCAAAAAAGGATGTCTTGAAAATAGGTAAGTCACAGGGCAAAGGATGATCAAAGAAACCAGGAAATGTGTGAGATACATGCTGAACAAACCTGCTCAGCTTGAAGGCAAGGTATGAGATGTGTATGTCTCGTGGACAGGCTGAATGGGAGAACGATCCAGAAGATGCGCTGTAATGTGATGGCTGCTTAGCTTACCCAAGTGCAGTCTTGACAGTGAACTCTGAATGGATCTGAGTCAGATGCATATATTCAGTGATGGTTGTAATCCCCATTATTTGCCCAGAAGTGGGGATTTGTCAAATCAATATACTATGAATTGGTAATCTTCCAAACTTAGAAGACATTGCTGGTATTCTGGGACAATGCAAGTGTCTATAGCCTGTCAGTGTAGATTCAGAGAAAATTACTTTTCTCAAATACAGCCACAGATCTTGTTTAAGGGGAGCGAGTTAGTTTAAGATGGGGAGGGACATTTCTGCATTTATTTTAGTCTGTGGCAACTTTTGTTTTGTTTGCTAGGTGAGTCAAACATGGTTTGGTATGACTTGAGAAAACCAGTGCATGCAGAGCTGCACTCTGACTACATGCAGTCCCTGGCTGAGGTAAAAGCTCGGAGCAAAAACCGCATCCAGGGCGTTCGACATCTCGTGCAAAACCTTCGGCTGATCAAATCCCCTGCCGAGATTGAGAGGATGAAGATAGCTGGCCGGGTGACAGCAGAGGTAATGGGGTTGTGTGCTCTCCTAATGAACCAGTGCATTGCCTTGATGAGGTGACATGAGTTGGGAAGGAGAGCTTTGGTCTAATCTGTTACTGAACTGCTCTGTCTCAACCACTGGCTGGGCTTGGCTCCCTCCGCAGAACAAGGAGAAACAGGAAGACTGCTTAGACTACCAGACTCTCTCAATTAGCATAACTCCAGTGAAGAAAAGCCAGCAGCTGTTAGACTTTGTTTGAAAGCAAAGGCTAGCCTTTTCGCTGTCTTCCCAGCTTACTCTCTGCTTTCCAAAATAATTTTCTTTCACATCTATTATGTTTATTTTGAGAAAATAGGGTTTTTATGAAGATGTTTCCTATGTATGTGTCTGCATTCCCCCTTCACTCTCAAGTACCTTTTGAACTCATTGGCCACTTTTAAACAAATCTGACAGATACCTCAAATGCAGTTACATTTTCGTAAATGTTATTAAAATAGCCAAGTAGACAAGAGAGGCACAGATTGTCCTTCTCTGAAGGAAAAGCTGCATAAGGCAATCCTGTTATACCTGAGGGAATCCATAAGTGAGACAACTTCAAAAATGCCAAAACCATGGGATCATCCTGAATAATCTAATTTATTTTATTTATTTTTTTTTCCAAAAACTAGAGTCAGTCATCACCTAAGTACAGTTTCACAAGGCACAGGGTATAGACAGGGTATAGAACTTAACTGGTTCTAGTCTTGACAGCACTTTCACCGAAGAAGTTGATGAAACCCACTGATTCTGGGCCAGCTGATTTTGGGCCTCCCTCAAGAAACAACAGGTGGAAAAAAAAACAGTTCATGCTCCTTTGCTAACTGAAAGTCCCTTCATTTTCACAGGCTTTCACAGAGACAATATTTGCCAGTAAATCCCCTGTGGATGAAGCTTTTCTGTATGCAAAGGTGAGTACTTCGTAGCTGGAAGTGAGATAAAAGGGCTGGATGTTGGTTATCCTTCCAGAAAACCAGAAATGTCAGATGTCTATCACATGTCTCCCATTGTAGCACATTTATTCACCCAGCTCTTGGGGTTCCTTGGACTTGCAGAAGAGTCAGTGTGAGGAATTCTTCAGCTGTATTTCCTGTACCCTTATTTAAGGAGTGTAGCATTTGTCTAAGTTTCTGTTGATGACTATTTGTACTATATAGAAATGTAAAAGCTGCTAAACAATTGTAGGTAGAGTTATTACCTTATTCTATAGAACAGGTCTGTTGTACAAAATTTAAGTAGTTATAACACCTGTTTGTAAAACCTGCTTCTCTTGCCTCTAACCTCTTACTACATCAGATTACCACAACCATCTTGAAGCAGTTTAGATGCCTCTCAGTTACAAAATAAGGACTGATTGGCCTGCACATTTGGTAAGGAGCTTTGTAAGCAATTGCAGTGAGATGCCTGGAGAAACATCAGCAAGATTTGGCCCTCTGTTATGAAATGGATGGGCCTGTGCTGACATGGCACTGGCAGTAGTGAGCTGAAAAAACTAATTATAGTGTATTTAACAGGTCAGTTTTTCAGTCCAGACCAGGATTGTAAAACCTTTGCTCCATATTGGCATCCTGGAGTGTTCCACATGATTTCGGTACCCATAGAAAAGACATGCTATTAATATGTTGAGGGTCTTTATAGGTGTAAATTTATTCATTTCCAGCCTTTCATCAGCTTCATCATTCAAGAAGGGTAAAGATCTTGAGGCTTAAGGTGCTTTTTTCTTCTATCCCCTCAGACATCAAGGTAGTGCATGCTTTCAAACCTTCTTAGTTCAACAGTCATGAAAAATAGACACTGCTGTAAATATGCTGGTACTTTGCAATTTTAAAAGAAAGAAGCAAACCATGACTGTTGTCATGCTGACATATAGGATCTTTGAAAATTTGCAGAGTCATATGGAAAATAAGAGCATTATTTTATATAAGAACAAATCCTCACCTGGAAATGTGACAATGTAATTAATATTTGAGACAGTATTGAACAGCTTGTACCAGAAAGAGCTTCCTGGAAACCTGGTAAAGGCTTGAAAAACCCTTGAAAAAGTGGATGGTTCTGTATTTTTTTCCTCCAGAGTTCCTGCAAAATATTTGACTGCTTTCATTTCGTCAACTCACTTTCCAATTTCACTTTGTATTGTACAAATTAAGAAAACAGTTGTAGGGCAAAAATTTTTATGGTTCTAGGGCAGTTAATGACCTGAATCAGCTCTAATGGTTTTCTCTTCTCTGTATTGTTGCTCCAGTTTGAATTCGAGTGCCGGGCTCGTGGTGCTGACATATTGGCATACCCCCCTGTTGTTGCTGGTGGCAACAGATCAAACACTTTGCACTATGTGAAGAATAATCAGCTCATCAAGGTAACCCCTGTGCTGTCCAGTAACTTGAAATCCAGTGCTGTGACACAAATATACGTTCCCTAGCTGCTGCTTGTTTTGACTGAACAGATCAAAGCACTTAAATACATATTTTTTAAGTGAGCAAGGGAAAAGAATCCTGCCCTGGTTAATTTTACTGTCAGTGGCAGATTCAGCTTGTCCTTCTTTCCTCTCAGTTCTTGCTGCAGTATTTTCTGAACAGTGCAAGGACTTGCAAACAAGGTTGCAGATAATTTACTGAATGTCTGCTCTCACAGCAGCTTGCAGTGCTGAGGGCCTCACGAAAAAAGGGGAGCCACTGTCGCAGGCAGAGCAAAGGCACCGGAGGGGATCTTCTGCTGTCACTTGCATTCCTTAGCCTTGCTTTGCAGTATAAGGGCAAAGTGCATTCCTGCTCTGGTGAAGCTAAAACATATTTTGGTTCCATGTAGCCCAGCAGAGCAGGGAAAGGGAACAAGTAGGGAACAGATCAGCATTAAATGTCAAGAGGTGGAAGAGTAATGTGTTTTGTCTTATTTTGAAGATTCCCATTGAACTGAACTCTCTCCAGCTTTCCTGACAATAGGTCTTTAGATTCAGATAAGTATTTTCAGGGGCAGTATGCCCTCACTGCTCTGCTCACTATTTACTTTTCAGAGGAGCATATTTTTCCTCTGTCTTAAGGCAGAATTAAACTTTCCCACTAGCATTGTCTTTTCTTGAAACTGGCACGCTAGCAGACCTTGAAATGATCTGCAGAGACAAATGTACAAAAGATATGACAGGCTGCTTTTGGCAGGAAGAAGCCTCCTTTGTTGTTCTGTCATCCAAGGTCAGGCGCGCTGCTGTAACTCCAGTTGCTTCTGTTAAAGTTGTTCAGTTAAATGACTGTCACTTGTTTTTTTCCAAAACTATTAAGTAGAAGGCTAAACCCATAAACTTGACTCTTCCTTTGTGTGCTGCTTCCTACAGATCTTGTTTCCAAATAGGCTAACAAAGTGTCTAATTTGGGAGGTATCTGAATGTTTCATTCCGTTTTTTACTTAGAGGGATCCGCTTTAAAGAAAGGACAAGCACAGCATAAGGCATTTACTGGATAATCAAACCACAAGCTGAATTCCCTTAGTCAATAAATTGTTACTTAGCTTGTTTAATTGCTTGGAAGATGGCAGGTGCTGTAATTTCAAATTTGCCTTAAAGAATTCAACCAGCTATTCTGTAAAAGTTAAAAAGTACAATTTAAATGGATAGTTCATGGCCTGTCTATTCAGAGGGATAGTGAGATCTGCTCACTGCTGGTTTATCTGCTGCGTGTCTGTGTCACTTAACTGTACACAATGATAGCAGCTAGTGCTGGAAGTAGCACTAGCAGTGAAATTCTGCTGCTTTATTCTTTCACATAACATGCTGCAATTATGGCTTGCCATTCCACATCATGTCTGCTGGCACAGTCATGGATCTGTGGAATGAATCTCTACATGTAGTGTAATCTATAGAGAATTTAATCCAAACTTTTTGAATATCTTACTGCTCTATTTGTTGTTAGCCCCTTTAAGGAGGGAAAGCAAGACAGTGGTTTTGTTCCTGGCCCTTTGTCTTTCTTCTGTGTGACTTTTTGGGAGATGTGTAGTCATTGATATGTAACAGTTTTGCTGAAGTGGAGATTCACATATCCAAAATTTTTTTCTTCATCACCAGATAGATCCAGAAAGATACGTTAAAACAGTCAAGAAAGTCCTAGAAGAGAAAGGGAAGGTTGTACAAGCTATTCACCAGTGCATTTACAGCAGTGATTACAGCAGCTGTCCGATTTTGTGATACAAAGTGGTTTTACTGGGCCCTCATATCCTATGAAAAGGGTAAATTTGTAGCTGTTAGTGATCCTGAGGGGAGCTCAGAAATCCTATGCTTTTGTTGCAAGCCCCCTCTGAGTCACTATAGCTGAGAACTTCTAGTGAAAGGAATCATAGGCATAATTTGCTGGAGTAAGTGATCCAGGTGGGAATAAGACTCATGTCTCAGAGAGCAGAATAGTTCAAGGCAAATGCCTTTTTTTTCTCCAAAATCTTCATCTTAAAAGTTCAGGCGGTAGATAAGCATAACAGTCAGAGTCTACCTTGCAGAGACACGATCCAACTGGAATAGCCCATTTATAAACAGTAGTACCTGGGGTATTACTCTGCAAAAGGAATTCACATTTCTACAGCTGCATTGTGAAAATAGAATCATAATCTCCCTTCCTGCTCTCAGACAGAAAAATCAGTTGGATTTAATAGCTGGACTGACCCACAGAGAATTCTTTCCTGTTATTCTCTAGGATGGTGAACTGGTCTTGCTAGATGGTGGATGTGAATTTTCCTGCTATGTGAGTGACATCACACGTACCTGGCCTGTTAATGGAAGGTATGCTGCAATAAGTTTTTTAGAAGAATTTTGATAAGTTATTACATAATTGATGATTGAATGTGTGTTTAATCATAGTTTTACCATGTCCCATTCTGTGGTGCTTCAGAGTAATCAAATTATACAAAGTAATCGTTCAGCTCTATTCCCCACTGCCTCATTAATTACTGCATGAATATGTGTGATTATTGCTATTTTCAGCTATTACAGCATGCTTAAAGTGCACAGATGGCTTTCATACATCTGACTTCAGTTGTGTGTAAGAAAACAGGAGTTTCAGTTGATGTGTACATAGCTCTGCCAGTTGTGAATTTGCTGGTGTGGCCTTTTGTACAAGGAGACAGTTGCTTTGCTTTCTGGTTTTCCCTTGCGCCATCCTTGAACTGAATCTGTCCCCAGAATAGGTTCTGGGGACAGAACCTCTTTTCTCTTGGAAACAGAGGTTTAGTTGTGAGATACTCCTTTACTCAATGGCCTTCAGGTTCACCAAACCCCAAGCAGAACTGTATCAAGCTGTCCTGGATATCCAGAAGTCCTGCTTGAGCCTCTGCTCCCCTGGCATGAGTCTGGAAAATATCTACAGCCTCATGCTGAGCCTTATTGGACAGAAATTGAAAGACTTGGGTGTCCTGAAAAGCAGCATCACCGACAGCCATTTTTTCAAGGTACCTCAAGTTTTTTACTCTAGTTTACTCCTGTTTACTCTAGTTTACTCCTATTAATCCTGATTATTCCTTGGGTAGTTTTAGGGCTTTAATTTGGGTTACAAATGTGGTTTCAGGATATCTCTTCTAATTTCTGCTACACAGTGCTGTAATTCATGTCGTGGGCTGGTCTCAGCACAGGAATGAATTTCTCTGAGACAGGGCTAAACTCCAAGATGTGATTTAACCATTTGGTACACAATTTGATCTGAAGTAATCCCCAGTCTTACATGCACATAGTGTGAATATTTGTTCCTTGGTTCTTGCTGTTTCACTCTGCAGATCCATTCCCATTGCTTTGCACTACTTCCCAGTGCAGAAACAGCTTTAGAGCACAGTCTGAAGGGAACTATAGGCACACGGGCACTAACACAAGATTCTGGGTCTAGGGCTGGCTGCAGGCAGTTATTCGTACTTTTGTGGTCTGTTTTACATCACAAAAATCTGCATTGCCACCAAAAGGTGCAGCCTGTTCTCAGTCATTCCACCTGCCGCCTCTTCTGCACCATTTTGTGTCAGTACTGGAATTCACAGAGCTACCTGCTGAACAAGACCGGGAAACTGGTCTGCCTTAGAGCAGAACCTGCAGGTAGATAGGATTGGTTTGCAGTTAGAGAAGTTTGTGCGGTCACTCGCAGTGCAGAGCACAGCTGCCGATGCCAGTAGTGCCAAGATGGCGGGAGCAGGTGAGGGCGGCACGGCCTCGGCAGCCGGACAGGTTCCTGCCGGATTCAGCTGTGCGCGGTGCCGGTGCCATGGCAGCCCCGCCGGCCGAGCGAGGTGTCGTGCCGCGTTCCTCCGGCAGGGGGAAGCACAGCCAGACGGGAGCGGCGCCGCCGGCTCAGTCCCTTGGGAAGGAGGAGCGTAGGCTGGGGAGGAGTTCTCCCCGATTCCTGTTTCGGAGGGAGGGAGGGAGGTTAGGATGGTGCGGTGGGAGGCGGTGTCCGTGCCTTGTAGAGGTGGATTGAAATCATGCTGTCGCTACTGAATGAAATCGGCACAGTATTTGCTCTGCTGTGCATAGGAGACAACTTTCACAGCCCAGAGCAGCTGTACCCACTAGTGTCAGTTGTGAAGATCTGCTGATGGGAGTCGTGCAGGGCTTGGATGTTTAAGGGATGTTTAAGGGTTGGGGCAGCAAAGCTCAGCGATTTGCAAATTGACATCTTGCCTGACGTGCTGAGATGGGTTTGGGCTGTTCTTTTTAGTGCAGGGGAAAGGCAATCTGCAGTGTACTCATAATAGGCACCTGGTACTGGCGGGTTTTAAGGGCCATCCAGTTCTAGTCAATGGAAGGCAGGCCCTGGTGACCTAGGCATGGCAGTAAGACTGCTAGTTAAGCACATAACTGTTCTGCCTCTTTTCCCTATCTTTTGTGTTGGAACAAATTGGGCTGTGTTTAACTGCCTCTGTGACACTTGTTCTGTCTTCTCGTAGGCTGTTCGAAAGTACTGCCCTCATCACGTGGGCCATTACTTGGGCATGGATGTTCACGATACCCCGGATATATCCCGATCGCTCCCGTTCCAGCCAGGCATGGTGATAACCATTGAACCAGGTAAAAGCACTCAATGGTGGACAAAAACATGCTGAAGACATGAGGACAAAAACTTTTACTGAGGGTAACAGTATTGCCTTTCAATAATTAGCTGGTCCTACACACCAAAGCATTCACATCCTTTCTGGTGTAGCTGGAAACTATAGCAGTATTGGAAAGTCTTAAGTTATTCCCCTCCCAAAGTCATTACAGTATTAGGAAACCCTATTTCCTTCCCAAACATAGCCAAGGTAACACGTAGTGGGAGTAAACTCATGAAGCAGAGTAGTGTAGAGCTCAGGCTGTGCAGCATAGGTGAACTGCAGTGCAGAAATCAGGGTCAATTCACTTGTGCTGCGTTCTGTGTTCCTGCCACTGAACTTCTACCAGTCACTGGTATTGTCTCAAGCATTGCAGTCAGCAATTACAGGGATTCACACCTGAGCTTTGCAAATTAGGCATACTGTGAGAAATCTTTCTATCTCCTTGTCACTAGATTTAGAACTGTCAGCTGGAAACTTATATTTTGCTTGCCTCTTCTCTCTCTCTATTCAGAACATTGTTAAAATCATTGTGAATGTAACACTGAGGGCAAGAAGTGTGAAAAGGCCAGGTAACTATGGAAGTTTTTATTAATGTGCTGATATCTGTAGCCACAGAGGGACACTTCCTTTGCCCACCAACAGCCATGAGTGAGAGGAAAGAGAGTAACTTTCCATATTAAAAATTCTCAGGATCATACACATTATGTTGCTGAAAGTCCAGCCCTGCTCTCCTGGTGGTGCAGTAAGGGAAAGGTGGTGTTCTGGAGAGTGTTGTGTGTTTTAATTCCATTTCTTCTTTCAGGCATTTATATCCCTGAGGATGATGTGAATGCTCCGGAGAGGTTTCGTGGCATTGGTGTGCGCATTGAGGATGATGTTGTGATAACAGAGGATGCACCTCTTGTCTTGTCTGCTGACTGTCCCAAGGATATCTACCACATTGAGCAGATCTGTGGCCGCAGCTCATGATGCCCCTTCTCTACCTCTTTCATCCTCCTTGGGAGATGCAGCCCTGCAGGGATGCAGATCCCTTCACTGGCTGTAGTTGTCAAGTGATGGAAGGCATGGACACTTGATGGCTATTTCCAAGATTGGGACTGGGCAGTGGAATGCAAAAGGCTTGGGTACTGAGGGATGAAAGAACAAAGCAACCTTTTCTGTACTCAATTTTCTTCTGATTTGTGCTGATGTTAAACTGTTGTATGATGTGGGAGTGGATTAACCCCTCTGCTGTGTGTATCCATGTGTTCTGGGACCCTTGGCAGGGGTTGAATTTTGTCAGCGCCACCTGATGCATAGGTACAACAGCTGAGACCAAGGTCCCCTTTTTTCCCCCCTTAGCAGCAGTTTCACAACAGTCAGATTTTTAAAATGAGGCTTTTATAAATGCTGGTTTGGGATAAGAAAGTGTCAGCTTGAATTTTATAGAACCGTGTAAGGAGATAGCCTGGTAATCAGGAAGATGGGTTTGTTGGAGAGGTGGTTGTATCTGAAGCCAATGGAGAATTCTTTTCGTATTTTAAGGATAAAGATGTGTTTAGGCCTTGTTCAAGCGTAGGCAAAATACACCTGCAGCAGGGAAAAACACCTTGTCTTTCAGCTTATTGGAGTGTTTCATAATTTCAAAAAGTACAAATAGGGCTCAGAAGGTTAGACATACCTATTCTTGCTGTCTTCCACCTTCCCTTCCTTTTGTCCCAAAAGTCCATTTGTTTTTCCTGCTCTAAGTTCCTTTCTAATGTAGGAAGCAGGGCCATGTTGATTATGCTAGACTCCACTAGTGAGCTGTTGGTTGTCACCCAGATGGGAGGTGTCCAGTTCTGGGACAGTCACAGCACCTGTCTGGCTTATGCTTGCTCTGTGCTGTAAGTGCCAGCAGCTTCAGCAGTGTGGTTTTAAGGTGTCTGTCCTATGGCAAGTCTTTACATGGCTTTTATATGGAATTAGTTGGAATTAAAAGTAATTCTTCTTTTCTGAACTCAGAGGGCATTACAAGAGCTGACTTTTAGGTTTTTTCCAAGTGCTCTGACAATATTTTTGAAGCAGCTGAAAATGTTACTGGGACTAGGCTGGGTGAGGAGTAAAGAGAAGAGTTTTCTACCCTGAACATCAGCCTACCACCCAGGCCACTGTATGCCATAGTAAATACACTTACTAGAGGTAAGCACAGCATCTGTGTATTTACTGAAAATATTTAGACAATCAGCTATTTAACATGTCTGAAAAATGCCTCTCATCAGAGCATCTCCTGTTATTTACACTTGCTGTTGCATCACCTTACTTCCTTTCTTATGATAGCTTTCAGTGCTCTTCATTTGTTACTCTAAATTTTCTTTCTCTTCTCTTCCTAGATTGTCTATTTTTGACCCACTATGTCACTGCTTCCTAATCCATTTTACTTTCTTACCAACGTCACTGCCTCTTCCTCAGTTTGGCCTAATTCCCCACAGTGAATGTAGCCACAAGCATGTGGGAAAGGTGCTCAGGGTTCTGGAGTTTGACCTCTGGTTCTGTTGCTGTGTAACCTCTAGCAAAATCTGCACTTGTTTTTTCCCCCCTCCTTGTTTTTTTCTGTGTTTCACTTAGTGAAGGCCAAGTGGGCAGTGTCTTGCATCTCTCATTGCATTTAACATGAGCTGGGTGCATGCACTGGAGTTGGAATTTTGGCACCTGAAAGGCAGCCAAGGCATGCCATAATTTTATTTTCTAAATATGACAAAAAGAAATGCTTTTATGGGGTATAGTGTATCAAGTTTCACCTATTTAAGGGAATCTGCTAATCTCTGATGGCAGTGCTTGTTAAATACTCCTGTGTTGCAGTGATAGCTACAACCTAAAATGTTAGAAGGGAGGCTTCCTAAGTATGAACACAGACCTGATGAATACTTTTGATGTTGTTCTGATCTGTAATACATTTGTTCCAATTACACCTGTTAGAGCCACATCAACTGGGCCAAATCTTGGGAATTTTGGAACTATGTAAGCAGCTTAAAATAACATTAATCTGAGAGATACATGTGTGGGCTGATCTGCACATCTGCCCATGCATCTAACAGAGTTAATAATGGTACTTACTGTAAATAAGCCTTTAAAATGCATATATACAAATTATTTTTAAAATAAAACAATTTGTAGGAAGTAATTTCTTAGGCCATCAAGTTGTATGCTGTTGAATAGATATATGCACCTCCAAAAACAGCATTGTTTTTGAGGGAGATTTATAAATTGTGTGTGACCTGTTTTGGACTTGAAATAACATTGTCAAATGTTATTTCACACACTAATTCCTACTCCTCTCAGGAAAATCCTGCAACTTGTAAACACCAATAGATTTTAGGTATGCTGCAGATGAATGTTTCTGTTAGTAATGAAGTGTTTGTGACTCTGCTGAGTGGAAAGTAGTGGATCTGCTAGGGCTGATGACTGTGTCTGATTCAGGCCATGCATGTTCTGTAATTTTTCTACTGTGTTCTGCCATTTTTTCAGCACGGTTTGAATGCTGGTTTGAATCTCTTGTTCCATGTAAAGGGTGCATTTCACAGAAGGTATTAAATCTGCATCCTATGAACCTAAATTTTGGAAGGCTGTTTCTCACTTGTTGCAGAGATGAATAATCTGTGACCTACACACATGCTGCAGTGTCCCTTGCAAACAACCAAATCCTTGAACATTTTACACGACCTTCATCAAGAAACCCTAAAGAGCTTGGTTCTCTGTCTGCCGGCACGGCACATACCCGTGGTGTATCTCCCCTGTCACTGATCCCTTCCTGCCAGACTGCTTCTGCCACAGAAGAGATTCCTCCCTCCAGCCACTTGGGTGCAGGAGCAGCTCTCAGTGGTGGCACAAGTTGACAGCTGCTTGATGAGGGCGTTGGTGGGATCATGGGGAGTGAAAGAGAAATTGAGGTACAAACAAGTTCACATGGGGAGAGATTTTATTCATGTGGCACAGGTCTTAAGGACATCAGAGTATGAGAGAAAATGAGAGCCAACCATCCCTGTGGAGAAGCTGCTTTGTTTTCAGAGGAACTCTGAGAGGCTTTTGGCTTTCCCACTTCACCTTCTGCCAGGGGACTATTTTGCCTTGCAGAGAACTAGTAAAGTCCTGTTGTTAAATACAGTCTGAGCAGAGGTACCAATTTGCAGATTTGCTTCTGTCATTGAAGTGGAACAAAATTTGTCATTTAACACAATTTGGCATTCTACCTCTATGTGGAAAAATACAGTATGTCTTTCCTAAGATTGCATTCATTATTTTGCAAAGGAACACAGTGTAGGAAGTAGCAAACTGAGGTAGCTCAGTAAAGAGAATGGACTTGGAGAGTTTTGGGACCGTACAATGCAATAAGAGAAGAATCAGGAGAAGGTTGTGATTTGCAGCGGCAGGGATGTGTGCCAGGGGGATGGGAGAGCAAGGAGAGAACAACAGAGCACAAACTGGCTATTGAGTATGTTGTCAGAATGGTGCAATAGCTCCAGAAAACTGGTTATGCTGTTTCATAACCCTGATTGATTTGTCCTACTCAGTAGGGAGGAACAAAAGAGTCAAGATTGTATTGATGAACTTCGTCTTAACAGTTAGTTTAATTATTTCTTTTAAAAATCAATAGAATTATCATACATGAAAGTTTTATGCAGTTTCAGGTTATTGATTATGTGTCATATTTCAAATAATGTGAAGGAATGTGAAGGGAAAAATGTATGTTTCTAGGCAAAATCTTCATTTTGATGGAGGGAGCGAGGCTGAGGTTACATGCTCTTATGCTATCCAAATTGCTGCTGTGGAAATTGAGTAATTACTCCCAGGAGAATTACCATAAGGTCAAAAGAGTTAGGGCTAAACTTAGAAAAGAAATCTGTATGAGATAAATGACAAAAATGTTTTAATTGTGATATTTAATACTTTATGTAATTGGATAACAAAAGTCTGCACTGACATAAATTGATGGTTTTAAATTTCTTTTAAACTGAGTTGTCCAGAAGCCTGTACAGCCATCTCTTTATTAGTATGCAGATCTAAAGTGCATTTAAGTTTATAATTCTGACATCATTACAGCATATCTGTTAAATATACTCCCTACATGTGTGCACAGCCTCCACTTGATTAAAAATCATCCTTTGGACACTGTCACAGTGCTGGCTCTAGGATTGGGTCTATAAAATCCACTGTATTTAAGAGGTATATCAATAAATTACATTTTGAAGCAGTATCTATAATTGAAATGGACAGTGAGGCACCATGGGCTCAATAACACTCAATTTCAGCTCCTTTCTCCTCAGGTCCTTTCTCCTTCTCAGTTTGTCTTGCTGCCTTAACTGCCTGGCAGCTCTGAGCCTTCTTCTGTAGCAGCATGTGGAGCAGTGAACCCCTGTCTTCCCAGGACAGCTTATGCCTCAGCCTACCTGGTTGTTTCTCTGAACCACCACGCAATATTTGGCTAACCAAAACCAGGCTTTTCAGAAGACGGGCAGAAAGGAACAAGGAAGACTTTTCAGCTTCTCCATGTGTACGTTGCCCTCACTTGCTGACTCATACCATGTATACCTTTTTAACAACCATGACAGAGTTATCCATTACCAATGGCAAAGGAAAAAAAAAAAAAAATCCTGTCTGGGTAAGCTTAACAATGAGATTTTTGAACAAGGAAAAAGTTAACAAGCAAGCTGGTTCTAGACCCAGAAGTGAGAATGTGTACTATAGGCTTCAGTATGTTCCTTCCCGAGAACTCTCAGCCTGTGGTCCAACTAGGAGTTGTTTGCATTCCAGTGAAAACTTTTAGAAATGCAGTTCTTTCCAGGGAAATAGCTCACTGCATTTTTTTGGTGAGTAACCAGGCCAATATGAACAATATTTCATGAAAGGGAGAGAGACTCAGCTTCTTTTTATTCCCAGCAGCACAAGGCTTCTGCCTCCGTGTGCCTTTGGGATATTAATGCAAAATGGGATTGGCCACTGATCCAAGTTAAGATTACATGATCTGACTCTTGTACCAGGAAATAGTTAGCAGATGTCAGGTAATGTCTTATCATGTGAATATTTTACTCAGGTAGTGCTTTAAGTTTAGGGATAATATACTGTGTTCTTTCAGTCTCTGTGCACAGAGAATGTAACATACAACATAAAACATCTGTTTTGCCTATAGGAGCTACAAGCAGCTCCTCTGTAATTAATGGTATTACATCAACGTCATGAGCACCCAGCAAATTATTAGAGTCATTCAGAGAAAGCGCAGCTGCTAATGGCACAGCAAGGGGTTGGGTTTGAGCTTTCTCTACAGGCCTTGTTCCAGGCTACAAAACCTAATGTTCCTGGTACAACCTATGAACACCGTTCCCTACCACCTCTTGGTAGAATGACCATTTCTATTGGGTGGCCTCTGCAAAATTTCTGGTGGCATTTCTGTGCTGTTGTCTTAATGTGTCATCAGGATCTGCTTAACAATTTTAGCATTGCTTCTTGGATAGACAAAGTTTGGTACGGCATCAGAAGAGTTCTGCTGTGGAGCCAGGTCTGGCTGGCTCCTCGCAAGCTGTGCCCTTGGTCCAGCAGCCCAGTTGCTCTTGTCTCCATGTCCTCAGCAGGACAGAGAGACATGGCCCTACTGACAGCACAGGAATGTCCTCACATCCCCATGCAGCTGATCCTGTCACAGAGGCCTTAATCTCCAAATGTCTTTCTAACTCCTCCCCTTCTGGATGTGCAGAGGTACCAGTCTGGAGCCAAAAGCTGTAGCCTCTGGTGTGCTTGTTGCACTGACCAATTGTCAGACTCCATACAGTGCCACTGATGCTCCTGTGATGCACTGCACTATCTGGTATGTATATTGCTTCCTAATTTATGCTTTATCCTCTTCTTTTTTCCAGAAGATGAGCTATTTAACAGCTACATGGGTGTTACTGTGGTGACTGTAACTAAGCAAAACCATGCAGTTTGTACTGAGATAGTTCTACATTTGTGGACTTGGAGATGATTAACAAATTTTTAAGGGCTTGTTGTGTTTTTTTGGTCTTCCCTGCAGAAGAGAGGTTTCTTATGAACTTTCAGTTACTATGAAGTAGAAAGGTATCATTCATCTTCAAATGCACAGATGTATTAGTATCTATACACAAACAACACATATTAGGCAAATGAATGTTCTGACTTCTAGCTAGCTAGAGATTTAAGAGATGTTTTCTCAAACCATAATTGATATTGTTTAGATATTTGACTCTTAATTTCTTTGTGCTTTGTTTGGATTTCTTGTTACATGTAATTTTACCCTAGAAGTTCCAAGGTTTATAATTCTTCGGGTTTGAATAAATGCATTATCTCTCTAATGGATTTACTGTAAGTCACTGCCATATAGCCTTACCTTTGCTTCATTCTTCAGGGTTTTTTTTCACTTTTATAATACAATTTCCCTGCAGTATGAGGCTTTTTGGGGAGACAGCATTCTGTGTTTCTCACCTGAGAAGCGCCTTTGCAAAAACGGTGAGAATGTGCTATCTGAAAGATGCCATTATTACTCTTGAAGCTTAAAACTGTGTGAGTTTTGAACCCAAATGTACCATTCTAACTTAGGTTTTTAGGGATATAAAATTGAATAAGTATAGCAATTCATGGAAATTAGGACTGTAGTACAAATTTAAATTCCTAATAAACTGATAATTGTAAATTAATCTCAGCAATTAAACATAAAAGCTATTTTCCTCTAGCGTGCAACTCTTCAAAATTTTACTAAACTTTAATAATAAATTACAAGACTGATAAACTGTCTAAGCTCATTTGAGACAAGAATTGCACCAAATGCCACATTTCTGAAGGACTCAATTTTTAAATTATTCATAAGCTAATAGAGGACTGAGTTGAAATCTTCCAAAATATTGGCTATATTTCGTTAATAGAGTCACTGAATGAAAGGGTAGGACTGAGATCTTTGATCAAACGGTTTGAGCACCTTTCTATTACAGCAACTGCATTTCATCTCTTCATTTAGTGCATCTCTTCATTTTAGAGCCTGGTAGTTCATATGTGGCAGCAACAAATCCCTCAGTAAGGCATCAAACCTTGATCAGAGGGCTTGTGGAGGGAGAAGGATAAGGTGGAGAGTGGCTTCTTTCTGTCATCTGCTTCAGCTGTTAATCACCCCATCATCAAAAATCTCTGCATTTTTTTTTCCCACTCCCTATAATGCCCAAACAGGCATATAGATGTCAGGGAGGATAAGGCGCAGCTTTATATGTTTTGTGAACCTGCTCTGGGTTCAGTGTAGCCTTGACAGTAGAACTGTGACTGTACTTCTGTGAAAATGTCTACAACTGTGAAATTCATTCACATTTCTGAGCCCACAGAGCTGCACAACAGGGCCATTCATAGTTTAGCAAGAAGGACAAAGAACCAGAGAGGAAAGAAAGAAAATGAGCAATGAAGAGACATATGTGTTGCATGACTCTTCTCTGGTAGAAAAGATCTTGGATGCATACAAACATGAAAAAGAAAATCAACTCTTCTGGTAACTACTGACATCTCCTTTTTTATTATTTTTTCCCCCGGTACTTAACATAATCTTGGTGTGTTTAAAAAATTAAGTGTAATGATACAAAAGCTTCTGCAAAGTGACTCTGAACCTGGGTCCATACCAAACTGGGACCTGCCCTGCCTGCCCCTCTTTCTGCCATCATGTTTGTTCCCCTAAAACAATCAACTGTACAGGACACAAGTATTGTCCAAATATTATCTAAGTCTTCCCTTTATTCCCTGAATCATCTGGCTTTGATCGTAGACTACTCATGCCAACACAAAGTGAAAGAAAACTCTAAACCTGAAGAGTAAAGGAGAGAACCAAGTAATCCTGTGAACTGACATTGCCTTTTGGGTGTCACTCTGCATTCAGGATCTGGTGTTTCAAGAAAAGCCCATCCTTGTGTGTGTTCTGTTACTTTTGATCACTTTAGCCACCTCAGTAGCAAAGATCTTTCCTTAAAATCCTCATTGTTTGTTGCTCTTGCTTTACATTTGAAATCTAACAGGCACAATACAAACTTCGTGTACCTCCAACTTTTTCCCATGCCACTTGGTATACTTACATTGATCTGGCTACAGTATATTTAACAGATAAAAATATACTGTGGCAGAGATCTTTTCATCCTGTCACCTGGTATTTTCAAAACATTTCTATTGGAAAGCTTGCTCTAGATTGTATGTTGAATACCACTGAGTGTAGTTAAAAGGATGGATGGCCTTTTACATGACCCATAACCTGAATTTGCCGTGGAAAAATTTTTGGAGTAGGTCTGATGTGGGCAGCTTGTCCCAACCCCAAACAATGACTAGGAGGATGTCTCTGTGAAACATTATTCCACACCTGGAGGAGAAGGCTTGTGAGCCTATGTACACACACCGTGTGCTTTTCTGCAGACTTCCCTTTTCAATTCAAATAGGGAGCAGCTGATTGTAAGCTACACCCTTACATTCCTTTCTTCAGTAATTAATTCAAGAGAAGTGCCTAAATCACAGAGCAATTGCAAACGGAGCACTCAGTGATGGATAATTTCTATTGCTTGTTTTGAATTCATTATTTCCTCTATCTTCTCAAGCCAGTCATGTCATTATTTTGCTCTCTTTTCAGACTCTTCCACTCAGTCTCTTGTAACCTGCTTGCACACAAATCATTATTTCATTTTATCTGGAGGTGGCTGGACTGATGATAATATTTAATTCATTTCAGGAAGTTTGAGGTCACCAGAATCAAGGAACAACAATTTCCCTTAGCTTCTTTATTAAGTTAATTCTTTTTTTTCAATAAAGTATTATTTTACCACAAAAGAGAAGTATTCTTGAAATTTATACTTGTTGCAGATATCATATCCTCTTCCACCAACTTTGAGATAGTTACATAAACCAGAAGATTAAAAACATTTTTTATTATAAAAATCTAGGCAAGGAAGAAGCCGATTCTTTATTTCTAGCTTTTTTATGCAATAAACACATTTTAAAAAAGAGTAACATTTTAGGCAGAAGATTAACTGATTAGCAAAAGTTAACAATATGAATTGCAATTAATGAAGGTAAATTATTCTAGATAGTAAACCCAGATCTCATATTACAGATGGGAGCCCAGAATTTTTAGATTACAAATGGAAATCTCTTCTATCTCTGTACCATTATTTTGGTTGTTCCACAGATACAGAAATCCACAGTTGGATTGTCTAAATAAGTTACTTTAGTAAATTGAGCTCCTTATTCAAAGTACATATGCAAATAATTCCCAGCCAAATATTAGTTATTGACTTCTAAGTTAATGCACTTTTTGAAGAGTTCCCAGTACCACTCTTCTCTTTTGGACATCAGAAATTGTTTAAAGCAACATGTGGTTTCTCACTTTTCTATAAGAAAAAGGCAATTTCTACATAAGGTGAAGAAAAATGTAATTTAAATAAAAGTGTGTTTTATTTTGGATATTAATATCTATAATAGCAGCTCTCCTGAAGAGAGAAAAAACATTTTCTATCTAAAGAGATCTCCTTAGCAGTTATTTTTGTTACATTTCTATGGACAATTCAGATAGTTTTTTAGAAGTCTGTGTAAGATACTGAGGGGAGCAAAGCTTATGATTTCATAAGTCTTATGAGGAAGGATGTTTTCTCTTGTGCATTAATGTGTTTCATTGGAATTCCTGGGAATCTGTCCAGCTATACATAGTAAATGTTTCACATACCAATAAAGTGATTCCTCAGCAATTCAACCACTCAGCACAAATGAGGCTCAATTTGTGATGGATATCTGCACCTGTTAAACAGTGAAATAGGCTCCTGACATAAGTGATTCTTTCATGCTGTTATTTCTCTAAATATTTTTAAGATCATATCTACCTAGATTTACCCCAAGACACTCATGATTTCTAAAACAGCTCATGATTTCAAAAACATATCCACATTTTGAAATTTCATATTGAAGAAGGAATTTATGTGCTTTTGAGCTAAAGCGTATATATGAAGTGTTTAGATCAACACCATGAAAGGCAGGCATGAAACATGCCTATTACTAAATTAGCCTTTTGTTTTGTATATCTAATGATAAAATCAATATGAGGCTCCATCAGAGGAGAGATCCATCAGCCTCCATCTTGCTAGCACTCAATCAAGAGATTGAATTTGCAAACTTCAAGGGGGAGAAATGTTTCTCCATTTTTTGACAATCCATATTACACTAATTCAGACAGCTTTTACACAGAGCTGCACCAGTTTACTCAAGCATTGCTTTCAATATCATTTCATTAAATCAATGCAAAAGGTGGTGTTGACCTTTTAAGTATATATTTAAATCTGATCAGTGAAGCTTAAATCAATTTGGAACAGATTTTAGACAATTCTTAAGGCAAATAAGTGTGTCCACATGGGGTTCCTCAGCTGTTCAACGAATTGATGTGAAATCCAATTTAAATTAAGCCACTGCAAACAAACCATTGTTGTGTTGTAGGTAAGTCCCAAATGTGCCCTCCAAGTTTTTCGAGAACTTTCTTTCCAACTTGAACAGAGAACCCAAGGGAGATACAGTTAATGGAGTGAAAGCTGTTCATCCCTGTCAAGAAAGGAGAAATGACTATGAAACACAGTAAAAAACTTCCAAGCAAACATCCAGGGTTCAGCCAAAAGCTGTATTTGTAAACCTGTTCCCTATTGTTTTTTATTCCTTTCTCTTGGCAGCTGTAACTGTAGTGAACAAGGAAGAAATGCAACCACCCACCAGATTCTGGCAGGAGGAAGCCTCTGTATCTCACAGGTTTAAAAGATCCAAAGTGAGTTTAAAGGAAATCCCCTCTAGTTCATGTTTGCTAGGGATTGGGATACCCAAGGTTTTCAACCTTCAGTTTGCCTTTGCAAGAGCTTTGGTGTTTTCATAGTGTAGATTTTTACACTCTCCTAAACCATCACTGAAGACCTTTGCAGGACTGCAGAGAAGCCACTCGATCTTCACAGGCCTTAAGTCTACAGGGGGACTTCAGAGAATTTGCTCTTAGAGAAAAGAAATGCAAAATGAACTTCACTCTATATTGACTGGTAATGCAAATAAGATGGAATAAGATGGGTATTTGTAGAAGGGAAAGATTACCTGATAATTGTAACCAGGGTTTTTAATGACTGAGTTTAAAAACACGAAAAATCGTAGAATCATACAATAAAATAGGCTATGAGAGAAAGCAGGGGTGAAAGCAGTAAGTAGGAGGAAATAGTACAATAAATTGAGGGAAAACTGGTTTAGTATAAGCAAATACCAGAATTATTAATCCAATAACATGGAAATGCAAGTTGCACTCCTGAACTTAAGGAGGCTAGTGGTCCCTCAACCTCTCCCACCCACTCTTATCCAGATAAATTATCATCTGCTCCATTTTCCCCTGTCCTAGAACTGAGTGAACAGTTTTCCTTATATTCTCCAAAATGTTTTAATTATTTGACAGTTTTGCTGTATGAAAGAAGAGTATAAAGGCTCTTCTTCAGTTTCACACCCCTTTCTAACAGAAGGTTGCTGTTTGATAGGCATTTTGGAGCTCTCTTTGCCAGTCCAAACCCCAGCAGGAGAGAAATAAATGCAAAGGTAGGTTCTTGTATGAACAAAGGGACGGACGTAAGAGAATGGGCCTTTGTTTTGTCTCCCCCAGGGATTCAAAAGGGTCTGCTGCTGACTGCTAATGGTTTGGGGGTGTGTGGTACTGGTAGATTAATGGCCCCTTTCCAGCTTTCCTGGTTCCTCAAAATTACTTACAATATTCCCATTCAAACTTGTGCAGTTGATTATGTTGAACGGTTGCAGACTCACAAAAGGTTACAGGATGTAAGCAAACTTGAACATAAGGATCTTCCACGATAAACTCATTAGTATTTCTACATATTGAGGTAAAGGAATTAACTCCATGGTACTAAGTGGAATGAACTTAGAACTTTCTATGTGCCTTGCTGAAACCACCCCAAAGCTGTTGCATCTTGTTGTATTATTTTATTTTTTAAAGTCTTGTTGACTGCAGGTGAGTGGGAGTGTTTTCCTAGTGCTGGATATGGCTCTTTCCTCTTTCTCCTAGCACAGGGCACTGAATCCTTAAACTGGGCTGAGAAATAAAATTTATTAATGTGGCGAGCAGAAGAGGAAAGAAAACCCACAAAGGCCCCACCATGACTGGAGAGAAGAAGAGACTTTGTCACTTTGCAGTGGTAAATTACCAAAAGCATAAACTACCAAAAGTAAAAATTACCAAAGCAGTAGGCTCTGCACTTACACTTCCTTCTCTGCTTGCTCCTATTTTCTGCATTTCCTGTGGCTGTCAGAACTGGGGAACTTCTGTGTTCGGATCAGTGAAAGCTCACTGCCTCAAATGGTTCTTCTGTCCACTGATGTTCTGGAGATCCACTTGTGCTGAGTTTGGAAATTAAAGGAAACGGTGTTTAACACAGCAAGATACATTTAAGGTATGTTCAGTATAGAACTGGCAGAGACACCACCTCTTGTGGGATTTGCTGACCTAGATGCTGTAATGAACTCTCCAGTGAAGTCCAAAGCAAGGCTACTGTCAGTATATTGACATATAGGCATTCATAACAAACAGAAGTTAAATGCCAGAAATACTTTAATACTGCCTTCTGAGGACTGTGTTAGGTACCACAACCTTCTGTTTCTGCTGGTATGGGAGGCAGAGGATTGATCCCTCCCTTACTCTTGGCTTCTTTTGTAATATCCATATAGTTTTTGAACTAGAAGTTGCCATGTCTGCAAGCCACCTATTTTTTTCCCCATTCCTTTGTGTATTTCTAAGAAGAAATGATATAAAATTACTCAATTTTTTTTCCCTGAAATCACATCTGAACTCACTTCAACATCCCCCCTGCCTAAAACCAAACAAAACCAACAGTAACAAAAAAAAAATAAAAACAAAAAAGTGACAGAAAAACTTGGATTGTTACAATTTTCGATTGTCAAATGGTGCCTTTGCTATGGCTACCAGGGACTTCAACAAGATGCTTTTACTGACAGCAGCATCTTTCCTATTGTGACAAAGAAGCATGGCAAAGGCTAATGAATTGCATCTTACTGAGCAGGGCCTGCAGTTAGGAACTTGATTCCCTTAAGAGATCTTTGGAGCAATTTTGGGATACTGTATTTCTTGGGAAAAGAACAAAGAATTAATATTGGAAGACAAATGCAAAACTATAGCTCAGTGGTTGTCACCTTTTCAAAAATCATCAAAATCTTTGACTCAGTGGAGGTAGCTTCCAGACCTCTCTTTTTTTGAAATATTTTTTTTGTCTGATTTTAGTGCTTGTTGCCTCTGTATGACTCTCTCCCCACATTCAAGACTGTCAGGGAAAAGCTGTAGATAAGAATATCTGTAAACAGTGTTTTAGTATCTCCCACACAACAGTCTGGAACTGCCTCCCCTCCTGTTTCTGAAGGTTCATGGATTTCCCAAATCAGTAGGAGTTTATTGATTTATATGCAGGCAAGCTCGTGTTACTACTTTGGTTACTCTTGTGCTTTTTCCTGGCTACTGCTAATTAGCCTGGCAGATCTTCCAGTGTTGCTTACATGCAGTAGTAAATGAATATAACTACTTGTATTGAGTTATCATAATGTTCCTCTTTTTTGTTTTGTATGCTACTTAAGAGGATAAAAACCACTTTGAAAACTCTAATCTGAGCAATGAAAGAGATCCAGACTATGACCTGATACTCAGATCAGTCTCCTGCACTTGAGCTATCCCATAGCCTCTTGTCACCTCATGCAGTTTTTTCTGGGATATTCAGGTTAACAATCATCACCCCCTTGCTACCTCTTTCTTGTTACCCTCTGAAAGGCTTGTCCTCTCTCTCAATTATAATCCTAGCCTGTCTGAATTCTCAATGGGATCCCAGCTCAGGTTAGAGATTCTTTCTCTCTTCCAAGCCCTCGCTCTTCCCGGTGTATATTTTTTTTTTTTTTCCTCAGTTTCTGTAGGCAGTCTCACCCTTCTGCTTCTTCAGCCTTGTGAGTAACAGAGGTTCCCAAGCTGCAGCTGACCTAGAGGTGCGGCGATCTTGGGCCCACATCTTGCCTTCCCAGGCTGCAGGCGGTCCGTGGAGTCCCGGCTTCCCCGGGGCCCTCCGTGCAGGCTGGGAGCCCGGCTCTGGAACGTTTCCTTCCCTCTGAGCAGAAGCCAGGATGCTGCTTTCTCTCGGGAGGTGGCAGCACAGCCAGATGTGATCAGTGTATGCAGTTTGACGCCCAGAAGTGCAAAGGGGTGGCAGGGAGGTGGGGTTGGTGTTGGATTCCTTCTGAGATGGAGCTCCCTAGCTGGGAGCAGGGATTAAGATGGGGAGCACGAGGGTGCTCATGCATAGGAGGCATAGCTTCAAGCCCCTTCTTGAAGCGGAATGGAATCAGCCC
The DNA here is from genome assembly GCF_049639895.1 of Pseudopodoces humilis. Classification (NCBI taxonomy): domain Eukaryota; kingdom Metazoa; phylum Chordata; class Aves; order Passeriformes; family Paridae; genus Pseudopodoces; species Pseudopodoces humilis. The sequence goes on from NC_142204.1 coordinate 24,703,782, forward strand.
AGCACCCTCACGGTAAGATACTGGAATCCCTCTGTCCTGACCATGTTCCTCTGTATCAGCTGCAGCTGATAGGCGTGGTGTGGGGCCCGAGATGCCCACTGTGTCATTTGCTGAGCCTGCAGGCGCAGCCCCAAGTGCTTGTTTTATTCATGTGTGGAGAAGGGCTCTGCAGGAGTTTGGGCAGAGTCAGTATATAATCCTGGGTTTTGCAGGCACCAACTTTCCTGCAACCTGCCGGAATGGTTGCATGTTATTTTAGCTATCAAGCAGTGTAAGGTAGAATGCCAGGAGAAAGGAAGAGCAGCAATCAGTCACCATCCCATTAAATGCTACAACCTGCTCCTCTCTCAGAACCTCGTCTGTTCTTTTTAGCCAGTTTGGAGGGTCCCATTCTCTCCTGGGGTTTTAATAATGAATTATAAAGACAGGGGTACTGTATGGGGTTTAATGTGACCATCATCTGGAAAACATACACAGAGGCAGGGTGTTTGGGTCTCCACAGAAAGCGAGCACAGTCTGGTCCAAAAATCTATGGGATATATTGCCTAATCTACCCCTCTGTCTCTGTTCTCTGAATTCAATTTCCCTGTGCCAAGCACTCTGGAGATGCTACAGAGCCTTGTAGATAGCTTTGTTGGGTGGTTGTCTACTTGAATTTTGAGAAAGTTTTGCAGCAACACAGAATAACTGTAGATTCAGCTTTGCCCCAACAGTAATTTGTGAATGCTGTCTGTGGGCTTGTGCATCCAAAAGCAAAGAGTGCTAGAAATCCCAGCTTAGGCAACTCAAATAATTTTACTAGCATCAGCAACTGGAGGGCAGCCAGCCAGTCAGCCCTACAGTTCTTTAAAAAGTAATAAAGTGCACCTGATTTTTGCTCCTTGGATGGTAACCACTGACTGGCAACTGGTCCCATATACCAGGTAATTCCTGCTTGATGCTGCTTAGGGCACCATTGAAACTACACCTTAAGCAGGCACCACTGGGAGGGTGAAGCAGAGAAAGGCAAGAGAAAAACTGAGGTTTGTAAGCACTTAGGAAAGGGCCACCTCTCTTTTTTCCCCCCCTCTTTGCTCTTGGCAGTCTTGGAAGGCCCATTCTTACTCTCAGGATTTGCTCTGAAAAGTGTTTGAAAGTGCTGCAATTCTCTTTCAGAACAGTTTTGTTCCTAAGTGACCCAAGTGCCCCAGAAAGATCCTGTCACACTGGAGGACTAGTCATGATAACTGCTCATTTCTTCTGGGGTTGGGAAGCAGAATGCAAACAGTTCAGGCAGTGAGGACTAAGCAAATCCACCTTTCCTGTCTGCATTTTCCTTCTAACTCAGTTCTGGGGGATCCTCCCACTGCCATGTGCCTCCCTCTGCCCTGAAGGGACAAGTTGTGTTAGTATGACCACCACCAGGCCTTCTGCCCGGTCCCTGTGCAGGTGCAGAGCCAGGGCTGCAAGCAGCCACACCTCCAGGAGCAGTTCCACAGCAGTCCAGTCAGGAACATGCATTCAAAGAGAGCATGTAATGGAGGAGGGAAGTATTTGAGGGATAAATCCCACACAGGAAAATGTTGGTGACTGCAGAAAAATAAACAGCAAACCAACAATAGAATGAATGTAAGGGAAAAGGGCAGTAACCAAAATCCAAGACACTGGCTTGACCTTTCGAAAGGTTGGCGGTACCTTGCCTTTTGGAACAGTCTTTGATAATTGGGAGTTTGTCTCATTTTAATTGGGACTAACCATATTCACAGGAGTTGTCACATGTCACCTAGTCTGTCTGTCTCCCTGCCTTTTCAATTTGGTAGCCTTCTCTTTTTCCCCTGCATGTCCCAGAGATTTGAAAAATGATCCATTCTTCAAAGCATCCCTGGTAATTCGGACCACGGTGTTACATTTTTGAGACTGATGCCTTTCAAAGCTGCAGCCTTTCTTGCTGCAGCAGCTCCTGACAGCCCTCTCCAACATACAGGCTTAAGAGGGGAAAACAGGTCTGAGGAGATGCACTTTTACTAGGAGGAAAGACATTAGAGATGGCACTAAAATCAACAGAAAACAGATTATTTCAAGCAGAGAAGGTAGCTTAGCCCTTTTTATGAAGTGCGGGACTATACTGTCACTAATTTCACTTTGCAAAGTGTACTGGAAGTCTCTTCATGCACTTGTTGGTAAAATGTATCTGCATACACAGATCAGTAAATATTAATTAATTAAATATGCTTATGCATATGCAACATGTGTTCTGTCCTGCACCATATTTGCTATCTTTTTTGTTTTCCTAAGAACACCCCCACCTTTTTAGCAAGACTTAAGATCTGTGTTGCTATGTTGTTTTCGCTGCCAGATAGGGAAAGATAAATCTCGACCACAGGATTGCTGGCTGCATGGTTTTACCCCACTGGCAACCACCTCCCCCTGGTGGGAGAGCTGAGGTGGGGAGACTATAATTTTACACTACAGTAGACACTTAAAGTGAAAATTAATGTTAAGATCTTGGGTATGTGTATGCCCTAGTCTACATGTTTGATCAATGTCCTGGTTTCTTACTGAGAAATGTCCTACTGGAGATGTTGCCATACACATTTATGAATTAGGGTTAGAATTGATGCTTCTATTAATAAGAAATCTTGCAAACTCTGCTTTGAAAAGAGCTATTTTCTTGAAGGTGAAAAGTACATTTTCTCAAGCACCCAACTCTCATTTTCGAAATACCCCTTTGCAATAGTCCTGAATATGAAGCAACAGGACAGAAACCTGAATTTGTGCAGCTGCAATTGAGATGCCTCATAACCAAGCAGCATCTGGGGAAAGGGGCAGTTCAGTGAAATGGAAGCTTTCCATGTATGTAATGAGAGGTGTTAAAGGGTGTTTATATGGTGGAGGGCATTTTTCTTCTTCAAACTTACGATTATTGTATGTGCCACTCTCAGGCTCAGCCTGACGCTGCAAATATTTAGGTATATGTGTAAGTCAAGGTGCAATGTCTTTCAAATATTAATACCAAACCAATTATTAAAATTATTCCTACACATCCAATGACAACATCATTTCATTCTTACTGCAGATCTCTGCTTTAGGTTTAAGTCTATTTGGAGACTGCCTGACACCCACCCCAGCAAGCACTGGGTCTCAGGAAAAAGCTGTATGCACACAGCAAGACGGGTACAATGGAGCCAGACCACAACAGTGCTGTTGGGCCCGAGTACTTGTGAGAGGTAGAGTACAGATATAGCTTGCCTGTATCTATGCAAGAGAATGGCCTTTTACTGCCTCTAGAGCTTCCTGCTTCCTCTTTCCCACATCCATGGAGCAGCACAGTGTACAGATGGATTTAGAAAGGATGACTCTGCAGAGAGGTCGCATCTCCAGGGACCTGCAAAGCTGGGTGAAATTTCAAGACCTGTAGTTGTCCTGCTGGGGAGTGTATCGCCCTCAGTTTCCAGATCATGGGGAATACTACCGCTGACCTTCTCGGGAAGGTACTGACGGAGGAAGCTCCCAGTAGCAGCTGCCGTGCCTGTCTCCATCCTTGCAACACAACAGGTAAGGCTTGGGCAGCTCTGGCAGCACCTATAAACCTAAGTTGATTATAACTCTTGTAAGCCCAAATCACACACCCTAAGGTGAGCGTCCTGTCTCCAGCAATTCCATGTTAATTTAAAAAAAAACCTGGACTGCGGGAGAACAAAAGGGCTACAGCAGCAGCGCCGCCCGCCCCCACCTCGTTCTGCATCGATTACGATGGGCGAAAACAAGTTAGAAGTTTATTGAGGGCTGAAGTCCCTCATATGAAGAGGGCAGGGAGCCAAATCCCAAGGGATTGTGGTGAGGCGCGGTACCGAGAGCCCGAACGCTGGCGGCAGCGATGAGGTAACTTGGCGCGGCTCCGCCCTGGCTGCCGCCCTCGGGAGCGCGCTCACGTGACCGCGCCATCAGCCCCTCCACCTGCCGGCGCGGGGAGGGGGGCGGGGCTAAGGGGGCGTGACAACTGTATGGCCCCTCCCACCGCCCAGCCTCGCCGCGCACGCGCGCGGAGCAGGACTGGCAGATTCACGCACCCAAAATGGCGGCCGCAATGGATGTGGACACCCCCAGCGGAACCAACAGCGGCGCCGGCAAGAAGCGCTTCGAAGTGAAGAAAGTGAGGCCCCGCCGGCGCGATCCTTCGGTTGCTGCCGGAGGGACGGGGTGGAGGGCTGGGACCGGCCTGATGCCAGCGAGAGGGACGGAGAAGGGGGCGACTTCCCGCTCCCCTCAAGGAGCCGGGCGCCCAGTTCCGCACCGGAGTGGTGGGAGGGGCGAGGCGAGGCCTGCGGGGAGTCCTGGCGTGCGTCCTAGCCAATGGCTGAGGCGGGCCGTCGCACGTGCAGCGGGAGCTGGCCAATCAGCGGGCGCGGCTGGCGGGGGCGGGAGCAGGAGCGGGGGCGCCGACGGGGCCGTGCCGGTCGGGGGTTGGCCCGGTCGAGCTCCGCCGCTCGCTCCCCTCAGCCGCTGCCGTCCCGACGGGCCTGGGCTACTCCGTACCCAGAGCCTCTGGGCAGCTCGGGCTGGCGAGCAGCGCTGGAGTGCTTGCGCCTCCCCATCACCTCCGACCGCTGTGGCCCAGCCACCCGGGCTGCCCCATGTGCTGCATAAAATGCTTTCTACAAATGTCTGTGGCTGACTTTTTTTCTCCTTGTTATTTAAGTCGAGCCATAGTAACGTGTTAGTGGGAAAATGTTCTCATGCCACCCTGGCTTTGCCTCCTCGCTCAGAGCAGCCATAATATGGCTTTCCTAATCCGGTGCCACCCGTTGGTCAGCTGGATCACGGTGATGGTCCAGGCTCTTCCCGAGAGCGTAGAGAAGCAGGGATAGATTGTGTGGGCTTGCACTAAGGTATAATTTGAGGAAAAGTGACCCTCTAGACTGAATATCAGTAAACATTTCCAGTGATTCCTGCTAGTAGATGAGTTTGCTTGAAATGCAGCTGCCATCAGTGATGATGGAAATCCCGGATGTGTGCAGAAGGAAGAGTCTGGGTGACATAATTGCTTGTCCTTTGGAAATAGGGACAGATATAATGAGAGTGGTAGGAAGTAGCACCATGTATGTGTCAGTGGCATTACTCCTCCCCAGCAAGGTACCAAGACCTTTATTGCATGTGTGGCTCAGTACAGGTGTGTGGGCTATCAGAGTAGACCATGATGGGACAAGAGATTAAGTCCTGGAGTGTATGGGAGAGATAAGGGTGCTGAGAACTTTTATCTCAGCTGCCTTGAAGTATGGACGAAATCTGTGCGAGATGAGTAGATGGCCAGAAGGCCAGCTAGACTTGAAGTTGGGAGATTGGGGAAAAGAATTAGATTGCTGCTGGTGCATGTCCTAAAAGATCTAGCAGTATTGGGAATACTTTTTATATCAGTACTAATGAAAAACTGAAGAATTTATCAAAGTCCAGTACTGTCTATCAATACTTGGAAGTTGGCATTCCTCCTTTAGTGTCCCAGACTGAGGGAAAGAAATGAAAACATTGAGATGGAAATGGAGCACAGTAGAGAATATTTACTATAGTACAGTCAGTGCAAATATATACTAAAAAAATGTGAATGGGAAAAAAAATCTATACCTCTTAAGTAGTAAATCAAAATTATTCTGATTGCCAGTAGAATCTTTTGGATTGCATCGGATGTTGAAGGCAGACCCACTTATTTAAAGAGTTTACAAAAGACCTGATTATGGGTTTTGTCTGGAGGAATAAAAAGGTACCATGTTTTCCTGCATGGCTTGCCCTAAAGTCTTCAAACCCTTCATGGGATAGTGCTATTACTTTTTTGTATGTATAAAGTAAGTCCTTGAAAGGTGGATTTGGTAGTACTTTGAAATTTTTATATCCAGGCTTGGTGATAGGTTGTTGCTTATTAACCTTTTGTAGGGAAGATTATTCAAGATTCAGTGGAGAGCAGCCTTAGAGATTTAGTTCCTGACCCAAACTGCTCAGAAGGGTGATTCCTAGAGGAACTGCTGCAAATAATGGGAATTCCTCTTACAAAAATCTAATCTGAATTGGTCTTTCTCCAAGGGACTGTCCTTCCCTTCAGAATTGAGGATTTGGCATGAGCTGCACCCTTGCCATTGGATCTTGAGTATAAATCCAGATATTTGCATTTGATTCACAAGGAAAAAAAAAAATGCTGGGGGAGGAGGGGAAAGGTGGGCTGTGTGAGTTACCTTATTTTTGAATTGGGAAGGAGACATTGTGTCTGGGAGGTTTGTGAGAGGAATGTACCACTGCTTCCTAGTAACCTGAACTCATGATGAAGAATTGTTCTGGAGTGCTAAGATTTGTTTTTTCTTAAATATTCCAGCTTTTCTATTTCAAAAAGTACATGGGATCTTGAAGAATAGTGAGGATTTCTGTCCACTGTAAATTGAATCAAAACTATGTTTTTCTTTTTTTCTCCCTCTCTCCAGTGGAATGCCGTAGCTCTGTGGGCATGGGACATTGTGGTTGATAACTGTGCCATTTGCAGAAACCACATTATGGATCTATGTAAGTAAATGGGAGGGAGCACAATTTGTACTTGTATGTGATGAACAGCTGAATTATATCCAGCTGAGGATATAATTCAGCAAAGCTTGCTGTTAGTAACTAACTCTTCTGCTAACCTCTATTTTATGTAATGCTGAAGTCTCATAATCCATTTTTGTAACCTCTGTCACCATACTGCTTCTCCCTCACCCTTTTCTTGTAAAGGGTAGGATCACTTGATGCTAGATCAACAGACATGATGCTGCTGAGTGTATTTTGAATGCAACAAAGAAGAAAAGGAGTAGTAATAAAGAGGAACTGAAATTATTCAGGGTTCACAGACATTGCTTCCAAAGAGAGGTATTATATTTCAGGGCTGGGGAGGTTGCTATGAGTGTCAACTTCTCAATGACACTCATTAAGATGAAGTCTTGTAACACTCTCTGTGTCTGTGTCTGGCAAGGAAAGGCATGGAGCAGCAAATTAATTTGACTCCTCATTCTATAAAACCTACCTTATTTAGTACATGTTATAGTAGGGGGAATTTTATAGCCACCTAGAAAAATATTTTTTCAGTTACAAAGGAGAGGAATAAAATGCCAAAATAAAAAGCAATACATTGCTAGTATCAGTTTGATTTGAATTTTTTTTTTCTGTATAATCTTGATGGTTCATTTCTATAATGAAATAGGACTGTGTGCATGAAGTCACTGTTTTCAGTCCCTTAGAGTATTAGTAATGAGTACAAACCTATTCATTTTTTTTTTCTCCTCAAAAGTGACAAACTACTGTTGGCACCGTAACTGTCTTGTTTCAATCATGAAGGACAGAAGACCTTTTAACATACCCAAGATAGAAATTTGCCTGTGTTCCTAAAATGTGAAGCTGATGAAATCCCCCAAAACAAGCCTAGGTCCAAGGACAGTGCCTGGGCATGGCCTGTCCTGATCCCATTGGAATAGTTTTGTTGCACTTTGGTTTTATGCAGTTGCCCTTGGAACCAATACTATTGGCAACTTCTTGTCAATAAGACTGTATGGGAATAAAACACTGCAGAAAAATGAGACTTCAAGTTAATAGGATCAGCTACTGAGGGATGCACCTAATTTTACTTCATATTTAAATAATAGTTACAAAATTACTCTCAGAAGCTTTGTTTGGGTGGTTTTTTGTGATTTTTTTTACTAAAGAGAAAACACACTGTAACACACCAGTCTGAAAATTTGTTAAGCAGGTTCATTTCTCTTCTTGAGGACTGATACATTTGTATTTTGTGCCAGCTACTGCCTATCCATGCTTCAGTTTATTCTTAGTTATTAGACAAGGAATGATAACTCTAAAAAAGAACAGGGATTATGAAACAAGTTGAGGTCCTTTAATGTAATGATTTCTTTTTTAAGTGTCTCTTACCTGTACTGTCTTGGAAAGAAGGTAGACACTGGACTATTACTTAGTCTCTCAGGTTTATAATATATTAGAGAGGAAAGCATTTTGCTGACAGGCAAATGGAATTTCAAAGATTTATTAGAACACATTACATTTATAGAATTTACGAATATATAGAATAAATATATAAAATCCTGTAATTCAAGGTAATTATTCATTATAAGAAGGATGTATTTTAAGATAGGAGATGCTGGGGTGTTTCTTTCTATCAGTCTTCCTCAGAACTAATTGTACATTCCATGACAGACCAAATACAGTCTCATATATTTGCTTTTTTTTTTTTTTTTTTTATAAATAGCAAATAGGACATATGGGATGAAGGAGAGGTGTGGAGGAGCTGGAAGGAGAATGGACAAATGCTATTTTTCAGTAGTAAATTTTGTTTATCAGTTCTTAAAAAAATATTCTAAAAAGTCCTACCAATATGTGGGTGGGGGTTGAGAGTATATAGGTAGATCAGGAAAAACAGTAAAGAAAAAAGGCATAGGTAATTTTTTTTTTCTTTTTTGAGTTGCTCGAGCATAACATGTTATTAATTAGTATGAGCAATGTTATGAGAATCCTGGACTGCAAATGACAGGCTAAAATTGACAGCATACAGAGTAGAAGGGATATCTAAACTGGTATTCCGAGATCAGTGTTGGCTCTGGATTTGCTTACTTCCTTATTACAGATCATTAATGTTGTTAAAAAACCCTTTAATTAGATTTTCAAGCATAATATGTGAAGTGATGGCAAATTGAGAAAAAATTAATAGAATGTGCAGGGAAGAACAACACAAGATTCGATTTGATAAAATGCAGGATCCAAATGTCTCCCACTCCTAGCAATGAAGAGAAGCCTAGAATGGGAAAGCAGTAGGAGAGTGATAAGTAATGCCAGTCATGGTAATGTAAGTTTATTAATGTTGTAAAGTCAGGCATCAAGGTTAAGGTGTCATGCAATTCTCCCCATGCATATGCCTTATGACTGGGTAATAATGGGATTCAAAGGACCCCCCCTGCCCTCAGTTTGGTTTGTATTCAGTGTACAGAAGGGGTGAGTAGATTTTCAGTGTTTTGGTTTCATTCTTCTCTGGGAAGGCCCAGGTTCTGTTTAGATTTTACTTTGGTCTTTCTTCAAAGGCTTGCTCTATGATGCTGTCTCTGCAACATGGTAAGTTGAGGAGTGTTAACAGGTTGTTTAGTATATTGGATTATCTTTTGGTCTAAAATGTGTAATGTCTTATTATAGTAAGATGACCAGCCCTGAACTGTGTAATATGTGCTGTCAAAATACTGCTCCCTTGCTTTGACAGTAACACGCCAAGTACCGTGAATCCAGCTTCACAAAGATGGATATGTTGCACAGAATCCAGAGAAGAGTCTCAGGATGTTTATTAGATGGAATGGGTTTGGATTCTTTTTCTTGATCTGTAAATGTACAGGTGAATTCTGCAATAGAATATGCATAGGAACCATGGGCCGGTTCTTACAATGTCAAGATTCAGAAGCTGCCATTATATAAGATGCATTTCTGCAACTCCCTGAGTTTAAATGCTTCCATTGCATCTTTCACAACTATTTACAGGTATTTCAGGTTTTAGCTGTATCTTTCTGTCCTCACCTGCAGATACTCTGTCAAAAGCAAGGCAACAGGAGAGTCATTCAGTATTCCTCCAGTACCTGTTACTATCTGACTCTTACTGCTTCTTTTGGGTCAGCAGATGGTAAATAGCTTCTCTTTCTTTCAAAAGCCAGGATCATCAGCTTTTATTCTAGGATGAAGATTGTCCATGTGTTATTTATGATATGGTTTTAATTTGTTGATATATTTTCCTTTTCTGAAATGAAGCAAGTAGGAGACCAAAAAGTGCTTCAGCTTTTGGGAGGCCTTTTTTTGGCAGCCAAGTGTAGCAGTGCTGGCAGTAGCTACCACTCCAGTGTGTTTGAGGGAGCTAAGCCTGGGTGTCTTGTTGGAAGGGCTTTTCATCACCACCAGGGAACTCCTCCTCAGCCACTTCCACAAAAGTTCATCTGTCCTCTTAAACTCTTTGGACTGTCATGCTTTGGACTGTCAGTGAAAGTTTAGGTTTGTCAGTGAAAATTTGAGTAATGCTTAAATGAATGTCAGTGCTGCTTCTTTTCTTTGCCTAAACCATCTTTCTTACCTCTCACTCCCAGTAAATTACAGAGTGCTTTAAATCCTGCAAAATTAAAAATTCTGTTCAAGCAGCTCTAATGTTAGAGCCTCTTAAAAAAAAGTGGGCTAGGTGGACTTCATGTCTAATATGCCCAATATTTTGTCTCCAGTAGGGAAAGAGAAGAAACAAGGTAAGTATATTGTGTGCTGGAGTATTTTCCTTGCATTCAGGAGAAGCTTTCTGAATGAACCTTTGCTTACTTCTTGACTTTTCTCCCTTCAGATGAATTGCCTCATCTTTTCCTACTACTCATCTTCCCACCACTATCTGTTACTGTACAGACTCTGGCCAGATATTTAAAAGTTAATATACTATGCCCCATGACCATGAGTCTATACTGCAGTAACAGTAAAATTGTTGCAGTTATCTCAGGTATAGAATTTTATACAAGTATCCAAAGAAATCAAAGTTCTTCAAGGGTCTTGAGTATCTTCCACATTCTTAATCAGATTTAGTTTTATAGCAGTATGTACTGAGAGATTCAGGAATTAAGACATCAGACCTTTCAGAAGTACTTTCTTCTGTAGACAGGCAAGGGATTGAGCTTTTGACTTCTTGCAGTGGTATATCATACCTTTGATGTAAACCATATGATAAATACAGGTTCACTCAAATCTTGCGGAACAGCTGTTGCTACTGAGTTTCTTTAGACATCAGTCTTGTTCTGAGTAGTTCCTCATGACCAGAGTTAATTGACATCTCTTGCATCTCAGAAAAAATGGGCCTTTCTGTTATTTTGTGCACCTCCACACCTGAAAAGCATGAAAAATGGAGAAAGGGATGAACAAATAGAGATCACATTCTTCAGCCAAACCTGTAGGATTTGAAAGTTTTTCAATCTTCAATTGGTGAATCAAATTCCTTTTCTTTTAAGCATATTCAAGCACACAAAGAGTGAACAGAAAATTGGAGCTTATTCAGACATCTTCTTTGCCAGGAAAAAGAATCTGAAAAACAAGAAAGCAGCAAGCCCTTGTATTGAGTTCTAAGCTGATCATCTATCAGCAGATTTTTTAATTCATTTGGGTTTTACTCTTAAAGAAGGCATCCTTTAGCAAGAAGTAAAATGTTAGTGTTATAGGTTTGTGCTGCTGATGATGGAGGAACTGGAAATATCTTTTTTTCTTCTGAAGTTTCTTCTTGAGCTGGAGCTGAAGTGAATTGTTCAGGCTTTAGAATGGAGAACTGGCTTGTAGGATTTATTTTCTCAGTATTGTTCTTCTTTCCTCACTCTTTTTCATCTCCTTCATCCATGCCATCTGACACAAAAGCCCAAAATATAACCCAAACTCATAAATAGTTAGGGCTGGGGATCCTCCTGGGTACTCAGCTCCAAGGTATAAAAAGTCCAAACCATACTGTATTTGCTATTGTGGATTTTTGGGATGTACTTACCTATCACATGACTATAAAATAAAGACAGTAAAGTTACATGAGCAAATTAATTTGCAAATTAATTAAAGTATATGATGTCTGACAGGAACATATAGGAATTTGTATTGAGAGAAATCTGGGTAAGAAGTTAATGTACTGTCAACTCATCTTCAAAAGACATCTCTGTGAACACAAGAGGGAAGAATGGAAAATATTTATCCTTGAAATTTGTGAAGCAGACACATGTTGCCAGCAGATGAGCTATGTACTCTTGTCCTCTGGAACTTTGGAATACTAAAATGTAGAGGAAGGAGGAAATCAGGATTAAGTATGTTTTGATATGATACTTTTGGAAAAACAGTACACATTAAACCGTAGCTCGTGATACTTTTTGGTGTGTTAAATACCACAAAAGAGCTCCTCCTCCCCTGCCTACATTTGCTATTATGAAGGAATCTACCAGTTAGTATTGCATGTACATCTTAACTCCTGTGTATATTTGTTCAATCTTTATTTTCACAGGCATAGAATGTCAAGCCAACCAAGCATCGGCTACCTCTGAGGAGTGCACAGTTGCATGGGGCGTCTGCAATGTAAGGAAAACTTTTATTGTGGAGCTCGTGTGGGGTGATGCTATCCTGCTTTTTTGAAGACATGGGGTAGAATGAGTTCTGTAGCATGTTTCACATAATCTACCAGAAATAAGAATTTTAAAGTCCTTCCTTATGTTTACTAGAATGTAGAAAGGAGAGAGAAAATGAAAGATGGAGAGATTTAGTAAGACACAGAAGCAAAGGGAGGAAGATAAGCCTTATTTTTTTTTTTTTTTTTTTTTTTAAGGAATAATAGATCTTTCATTCTGAACATGATTTTCCTGATCATGGTTTGCCTAGGAGTTATACCTTTTCCTTTCCCCCAGTAATAGGATCACTTGGATGTCAGCCTGCTTGATTTGTCTATGTGCAGGCTAATTCAATGAGTCAGTCTGGGATAACCAGGTGATTTGCTTCCAGTTTTGGGGGAAGATCAAACCAATTGGTCCCACTAGCATGTGAACTCCAAACTTGAATACCTCACTAGCCTGGGCCTGAGTTGGAAAATAAACTATTCCATGGTGGAATAACTTCCTGATCCTCAGTCCCATCTTTACTGTGCTGTGGGATCGAGTTACAATGTGATAATGCTAGAACAGGACTATAAATGTTGCAATTCTGTTTGCAGAGGACAAGAGCAAAATTTTTAACGATGTCAGGATATTCTAGTGTCAAAATTATGTTGTTGTGTGTGAGACTCACCACAAGTAGAACTTTGATTTTAAGTAGCTGTGTGGAGTAAGAGAAAGGATGCTCTTACTAAACACATAAATGAGAATTTTTTTTTTCTTTCTTTCTAATTTTGCAAATTCCTTTTTATTCAGGCTCTGGTATCTCCTGCAAACTGACAGAAAGCTTCCTTCAGCATGTATACATTTATATCATCCCTGCTACTCACTCTGAAATCCTCTCTTTTCTTTCTGATTATGCTTCTTATCAGCATCTGCTCTGCCAATTTTATCAGCTGCTAAACTCTGCACTCCCTCCTTCAACAGAAGTCAGTCAGGTGCCACTGCATGCACTGTGGAGCAGGCTCCCTGCTGTGGTTTCACTAATGTTTCCTCCTCTCTGAGAATGTGGATCAATTCCTTGGTGTTTATCAGCTAATTAACTGATCAGTTGTCCCCGCCTTTGCCTGCAAACTCTTGCTACTCTCTTCTTACTGTGATGCTTTCAGTGGTAGTTTTCACATTGAGATGCTTTCATACATTCTGAAATTACGTGATCTGAACTTTGTCTTCCAGCATGCTTTCCACTTCCACTGCATCTCTCGCTGGCTCAAAACTCGCCAAGTATGTCCGCTGGACAACAGGGAATGGGAGTTCCAAAAGTACGTATCCTGCACAGATTTCAAGATGAAAGGTCTATTTGTCCTGTAAATATAAATGATCAATGTCAGATTGGTGTGTCTGAGGGCATAGTTGCTGTTCAGAGAGGTTCTTTCCTTAGTCACCTGGGTCTGAGATCTGAAGGAAGTCCAAACAGATGTGGAGTATGTGGGAGCTGTTAAAAAGTAGTGATTTCTACTGACAGTCTCTAAAGAATGGAGAGCAGGAGAGAAATTCAATTAGCTAGAAGTGGAGTCTCAGGTGAATGCTGTGCTGCTGCATGAGCGATTTGGGTTTAGAGAATGACCTGAATTCAGCTGCTTGGGTTCCAAAGTGTTTCTGCTGAGGTGCCAGACCTCAGACATCTTATTGGGTCCCTCTGTTATCCTGATGCTTTGTTTCATAACTCTGATAGCCTCAGAGATTAATAGAGCTGATTTCCTAGCATTTGGAAATCAAGTGTCCATTAAGCCATCCCTGCAGCTTTGGCCCATTTATTTATAATTGCTGTATTGTTTATTTAATGTTTTTTAAAGGTCTCATGTCAAGAATAGCAGTAGGTGATCCAAGAATGGGTTTTTGAGGGATAATCATATTTTGAGAGGTAATTGTCCATTGAGAATAGTTAGGAAGTTTGCCTATCACTTGCCTCATTCTGCACCATTGATCTAGTAATGTTTTCTTAACTGTGTATTGTCCCTCTCCCCACCCACTTAAAAAAACCCAAATTAATTCTGGTCAGAGTCCAGACTGAAACAAAGCAAAACAGGTATTATAACTGTTGAGAATTGTGTTTGGGCTCTGGTACAGTCAGTTGTGCAAATCATCATTGACATGACAGCTGAAGTACCATAGTTTTGATATTAACATGTTTCCCTGAACACACAGTGAAAACTGAGTCCATGTTGCCTGGCTAATCACTTCATAATACATGGGCAGCATGATGAGAAACAGACATGAATTAATATTTTCTGATGTGTGCTCAGTGTTACTTCTGGGGCTGTGACAAGCTTTGGCCTTGTTTCATGCCAGATATATTTGAAGTGGGAAGTGCCCCTTCAGGGCAGAAGGTAACTGGTACTGAGATCTCTTTACACATGGTGTTGTGGATTGCTCAGGCTCTCTTCTAACTGGTGTCTGGGTAGACTTTTAGGGGAAGTGAAATGTGGACAGCTTCCTAAGATTTTCTTAACAGCATTTCACCTTCATCCCATTTACATGTTAATTATGTTGTGGTAGAATGAAAATAAATCCATCCAAACCAGCACTCCAATGAATTGTAGTTTTTAAGGAAGCACTAATGTATTATCTATTTACAGGTACGGACACTAGAGAGATGGTCACACGCTTCTGGTTATGTCATCGAACTCAGTTGTTCTTGTCACTATGGGTTTGTTTTAGTGACTTGGAAAGTCAGTAATGTATACAATTCTTCTTTCATGCTAATTTCTTCCTATTGCATACCATTGAATAAAGTCTTGCTGGAGCTTCCTGTCAAAGTTTTTTGTCTTGTGTTCAGGAGTGGGCAGTTGGAGCATGGGGGAGGAGAATTATCTGCAGACCAGGGACTTAAGCTAACTCTTTAGATGGGCAGTGCTGCTTCTTTGCTGTGCCAGGCTTTTGATTGTGAATTTGGTCTTACTCCCACACAACTGAGAACCACACCTTTGGCTCGCTGAGGTTGGTATTAAGCTCCATTGAGTAGTGCAGTGGGTGCAGGATTTGGCCTAAGAGTAGTTTATGCAAATAGCTTTTTGTGTGGACATACTTTATTACAGCAGAGTTGAAATGATGATCTATACAATTAGGGGTTATGTCATCATTAGAAACTATTCTCTCACTTCTGCTCTTGCGTTTGACTAGACCACCGCCCCTGCAGAGGAAATTTTCACTAACTTCCCAGTTCCAGCTGTTTAGCTTTGGGGAACGGAAAAGGGACATCACTTTTTGTCAGTGTTCATAAAGCACATTCATGTGTTGAGTGAAAGTAAACTCAGGAAATTCATGTGCTAGATTGGCTGGAAAGCTAAAAATAAGAAGTCTATAAGAAAGCCAATTCTTAGTTGGTTTCTAGTGGTATTTTTGCCAGTTCCAGTCCAATTGGCCAGAAATCATTCCTCTGAAAACTCTATAATGCTCTGTTTGGTGTCTCCTCTGCCAAATGGCCTGGTATCCCGCTCATTGCATCAAATTTTGCCCTCTATGTTAACAGCTGCAGCAGATGCTGGGAACTGAAACAGCATTCAAGAAGTTTTTCCTGCTACAAAAGGCTGCCTTTATATGTCAGCAGTAGTGGACATGGTAGATTTCTGTCCTTGGCTATTCATGATGCCATCTTTGGATGTCATTTTTTTGCTGGTTACTGAGGATGGGAAATTTGATAGCTAATGCTAAACATTAGTGTACTGTAGTGATAGGGGATAAAAATGGCCAATGACAGAACCAAAACTTGCAGGTTTTTCAGTAATTGCTGGGGCTTTCTCTAATCTGCAGCAAGCAAATGTCAGGATTATTTTATCAGTTGGTGTCATTGCTCTGAAATTATATTGCTCACTGTTTTCCACCCTTAAGAAGAAAACGAACAAGTAAGACTGGAAGAGTTTATAGCTAGACAGGTTATTTACCATGTTTCTTGGTAGAAAGCTCATCCTGAATTTGCCAGGTAGTTTTGCTGATGGAGGCAGGAAGGGAACAGAAGAGGAGGGGGAAGATGATCTCAACAATGGTCAAAGTATTCATCCAGGCAACAGGGTATCCAGGTTAAATGCCATTCCCTGAAAAGTGAACTATTTAATGTCCTATTGAGATGAGTGAAATGTCAGATGTCCCTGTTCTTGATTGTCCGTTTTGGTTGCAGTGTTTGGTTTTTCAGGACCTGGTACCCAGATGTTCACCAGTTTATATCCTTGAGAACTTTGTTTTGGGTCCCAGCTACATTGTTCTGATTCATCCCCCTTTCATCTGTGCATATTGCCCTGAGCTTATTTCTTTTAGATGGGGACAGACACATTTTCCTCTCCTCTGTGGCTTCGTGTACATTTGCTTGAGCCTGTGCCTGCAGAAAGGCAAGGGGGTTTGGTATTTTTTATTGCCTTTTTTTAAATGTACCCTCCAAATGGCTGGCTACAGTCACTCTTCCCTAAACATCCTTTGAAACTCTGTTCTGCTGCAGTGCGTAAAACTCTGTTAAATTTGATTTCAGATTGCTTTTGTAGTGTCTGTTCCAAACATGGTTTTCCCAAATGGAAAAATACAGAGTGTAAAGCACCAATTGCATACATCCTCAGGAAAGAAAATCCTTTTTCAGCTGCTGCCCGTTGCAGTGGCCCTGCTGCCACTTCCCCTGCTGCAAAGGTGATGGGCCATGGCTGCTGCAGCACAGGGCTGCTGGCAGCCCTGTTTTCTGTAGTGCAGAAGTGCACTAAGGATTGTGTTTGGAGAAACAAGGAAAAGCTTCAGTGAGTGAGCTCAGAGAGAAGCTGTGTGGCAAAGGCAGCACCAGGTGAAGGTATAAGAGATCTCTTATCCAAGGGTGCAAAGTGCCCCATTTCCCAGGGAATGCTTGTTTGCTTGGGCTGGTATGGCTCTGTCCTAACTTTTACTGTGCACCCTCTCCTCCTCTGCTAGATGTGAGAGAAAGCCCATTTATTCACTGCCTCTTCTCCTGAAGCAACAATAATTTTTGACTACAGCTTCCCCTTTTTGCAAAATACAGAGAGCTTCTTGGGGAGGAAGGAGGAATAGGGCACATTTCTAAGTATCCTGTGGCGAAGATAGGTACACAGGGAAGAAAAGACCATGCCAGTGCCATTTTCCCATCCTATAAATGGAGAATGCATTTGAACTGTGGATTTGAAAATAAAATCAGGAGCGAATGACAGTTAAAACAGCAGAGAACAGTGTATCCTGCAGCTGCCTGGCTTAGAGAAAAACAAATCACTGATAGACCTGCTGTGGAGCAGAAGGCAATTTTGACATTTCTGATTCTTTCTACAAGTCTATCAGCTGAAGCAGGCTGCATAGCTGAGCAGGCCATGGCAGAGAGCAGCCAAAATGACCAGACACTGGTTTCCTCCTCTGCCTTTTGCAAAGGAGACAATGAGCTCCAGGTGCTGTGTGGCATTGGCTGTGCCTCATGTGCCAAATCCCTTAGTGGTCTTGCATTAAAATGCCAGAATCAGGACAATGAGACACCATGATGACACGGCACATTGGGCTGCGTGGAAGTACGAGGGGATGGATGGGAATTTTCCTGTCAAAATCAGTACAGACTGTGCATTTAAAAAAAGTCAGGCTGTCAGGAGTCTGCTGGTTGAAAAATGTCTGATGTCAGAGAAAAATGGCTGAAGCCCCAACCAGTTTGCCGGGTTTGTAGCGACACACCATGGAGTGAACTTCATCATCATGTCCTCCTGCCATAGTCAGATAGGGAGGGAGTATCTGTGGAGATGCAGCTGTTTGGGCTGGGATGAGAAAGCTTTGCAATTGCTTTGTGTGGTCCTGTGCAAATACCCCTTGCAGGAGAGCTCCAGGAGCTGCTTCTGCTTCTCTATGGTCAGGTGTGATGGTGAAACCCCAACCACACGAGAAAATACACCTTTGAGTGTGGAGCTGTCTGTGTGCAGGTAAGAAAGGGATGCACAGCTATCAGCCCTCTCCCAATATCTCCTAATAAAGAAGCTAATGGCATCCCCAAGTGGACTGGGACCATAGCAGCAGAGCAGATGTGAAGATGAGCTAAGTAGCACTGGTGGTGTGTGAGCTGCAGCAAAGCCTGTGCAGGCAGAGAGCTGAGCTTCCAGAAGGGGAGCACCCACTTGGGGAGATCTGCACTGCTTCTGCAAAACTGCCTCCTCCAAAGGCATCAGGGCAGAGAATGGCAGTAGCACCCCTTCCCTGGAATGTGGTTCTGTCATGGGACAGCAGAAAGGCACTTGCAAGTAGTGGAGCTGATGCCTGTAAAGTGTTGCTTGGCCAGCGTGCTGCTATCCCTTTCCTGGACCACCATCCTTCTGCCCTATGGCAGCTGCTTTGCCGTGCAACAAAGGGATGAACCTCTCGGCACTGTAAGAGGAGGCACTGGCACCGCAGGTTGCTCACCCCAGCCTGGGTGACATCAGCCATTGCTGCCTGGAGATCCTCAGGCCATGGCTGGAAAAAAAGAGGAGGAGGTGACACTGCTGAGGGTATTTTTCCTAATGCAGTTTCCTCTGGGGGCTGGAGGGGAAGAGGAGAATGGGTTTAGAGAAGCATCCTTTGTCTCTCTGCTTTGCTCATAACCTTCTCCCCACAAAACCTGTGGGAAGACTCAGCTCTTCTTGCCTGCTTTTGCTTTTCCTCACAAGCTCCCTCTGCCAATATCGCTGCCAGTTTAATCTGCTGTGAGGAAACACACCATTCCCCCACCACAGGCTCCATACATTGCTCGGTTTTCCTCCCCAGTGCAGCAGGCTTTGCAGTAAGCCTGTTATTGCTCGCCACAGGGCACCGTGGCACATGGATGGTCTCCACATGCCCTTCACCCCACCACCACCCTCTCTCTGTTCCCTGCTGCTCACTCTGGTCTGTTCTCTGCTCTCTTTCATTTCCCCTCGCTCTGATATGGTTCCCATGGAGATCCAAGGTACCAGTGGTGCCCTTCCTCTGCAGCCTGAGGGAGTGGGTTAGTGGGGTGATTTTGGGCTCGCCTGGGTTGACATTGCATTCAATCCCAGAAGTCAAGCTACAAGGTGCTAGAAGTTCTGTTTTGTCTCTCTGCTACTTGACTCCTTCATAACAGGACATTGGCCTGTTCTTTCCCCTTTTTAGCAGCTTTCCAGCCTTTCTCCATTGGACACAGAAGGGGTAGCTCACCAGGTCTTTGCATCCTGCCATACCCAGCAATGGTCCTGATTGTAAAAGAAAAAAAAAAAAAAAAAAAAAAAAAAAAGGCATTTGAGGTTTGATTTAAAAAACCATTGGAAATTAGCACCATCTGATTTTGGAGAGGCCAAATCTCAGTGTGGGGATGCACCACTGCCTGTTGCCTTGAAGAATTTACCCACTCCACTGCAGCAGCCTAGAATTTGCCTGTTTGCTGCCTTTTCTTTACATACAACTGTGAATATGGCTCAGTCACCTGATTTCTTAGTCCTTGCATGAAAGGTGATTCCTGACCTCACTGCTCCAACATATAAACCAGGAACACAGCAGAGCAGTTTTCTCTGGAAAGGAATCAGATGTATTATCATGGTGGGTATCAAAACTCAGCATGGGAATGCAAAGTGCCAGGGTTCTGATGGTGCCCTTGAGAACATGTCTTTTTCTTCTGGTTGTGCTGTTCTTACACTCACATCCTCTTCACCTTATTTGCTGGGAAGAGGATTAAAGGGAGTTTTTTTTCTCTTGAGATGCAGGCTGCCTAATATCCTTTTCATCCCCCTTCCTCTCCTACGTCCTATGTCCTAGAAGACACCACTTTCAATGCAGATCAAAAAGGACATTCATCTCCTGTCCACTCACAGAGAGAAGTGGTGTGCTGTTGGAGCAGTCTCCTCATTGCAGTTGTATTGGATGCATTGAACTTATTCATTTTTATATTTTAGACATGAAACATTATGATATTTTAATGAAAAACATGGGCTTGGATGTTTTGTGTTCTCCTCCCCCTCCCACCCTTCGCCAAATGTCAGTATTGTGGATTTTTGAAGGGCGTGTGCTTGCCAAAATCCATCCCAGAACTGCAGCCTTTTCTGTAAAACATGAGTCCAGTTTCACATGGTTTCAGTCTACAAGTCATTATGCTTGTCACAAAACCCTTTGACTCATGTTCGGTTTTGGGGATGAGAGATGGCTCCAGGTGCCAAGGCTCTGATGTCCTGCTGCTCCATGCAGAGTGAGTGGCCATCCATCTCCCTGCTTAGCTAAATGGAGACCAAACATTTAAATACTCATAAATCACTGATCTGTGTAGTGTTCAGAGATAGAAGTCTACAAAGAAAGACAACAGCTCTGTGAGGGTTGTCCTGAGCTTCTGGTTTCTACAGAAACCTTCCAAGACTCCCTAAAGGGACTTGTGTGAGAAGCAACACAAACCTGTTCTCACAATGGATATTTTGCATGTCTCTTGGTGCCACTGTGTGCCTTTCCAGTGGGGCGGTAAGATGGCAAAGAGATGTTGCATAGGAGGCAAAATGTGATACCCCTTCCTTTTTGAGCCATTTTAGGACAGACATAACTTTATCCATGTGGCATCTTCTTGAGATGTTGAAGGTAAACCTCAAATCCCTGATTGTCACCCATGAGCCTCAGCTTCATTTCAGACAATAGTCAGCTGATGATAAACCCAAACCACAGTCTTTTTTTGGTCCAGGCATTAACCACCTTTAAAACCTGAGACTGACACCCAGAGATGCTCCTTCTTCTCCCATATCACATATGACATCTCGCTCAAAAATTGTTTTTAGCATATCTGCAACCATTGTGCTCATGGAATATTTCTGTCCTGGGTTGTGACTGCCTCCACCACCTCAATGACACGGTTCATCCTGCTTGAAGCTGGAGACCTCCAAGGGGCAGGATAGCATCCATGGGAGAGGGACACGACAAATCCTCAAAATCACAAGCAGCTGCAGCATTTGTGCCACAAATCACTGTTAGAACCTCAGCCGTTACTTGTTTTGTGGCCGTTTCCTCACCTATGTTGTAGGTTGCATCAGCAGAATGGAGCTGCAGTTAATGACAGTGGCCCTGGATTTGAGGCCACTGTTGATCAACCATCTACTGAAGCACTATAAGCAGCTCCTGGAAGATGAGGCAGCCTCATTTACTTTCTCCTTTCCCAGTTCTCTTCTGGGATCAGAATACCAGTTTGGGCTCTTTCCCTTGAGTGCATTGTCAAGCTCTTTGAGCTGTCTATAACTGTAATATCTTCATTAGTATTTAATAATCCCTGGTCATCCCTGAACAGCAGCCCATGAAGATGTCATGCTTCTGACAGGAGGCACTTGTGGCCAGTCCTGTCTATTGTGGCAGCACGTGTTCATCAGAGCTTTGCACACAGAGCAGATGTGCCTGAGGTGAGGACAATGAGCTCAACCCAGATCCTTTCTGCTGCCCATAAATCACATTAGAGTATATCAAAGCCTTGGACTGTCAGCACTACCTAGATGTAAATACCGTAATTATCTTAAGTAAAATTAACAGTTTATCAGACTTCCTGTGTTGAATCTTTTTATTACAGGGTTGCTTTTTTTCATCACAGATTTGATTTGCCATAGAGATTAGGTGACCCTGGATTATAAATCTCTGCCTTTCAAACACTACCTGACATCATGAGCTGTTACAGCAGCTAATTGGCAGCCACTCAGAGGCTTGTTTTGCTGAGGAGAACGCCTCTCTCCTGACTGCCCTGAAATCTTCTGGTCCCTTCAAAAAAGCTTTTCTCATGAAATGAATGATGTTAGATCCTTACCAAAGTCCTATGGGATCCAGGCACAGATGCAACCCTACACAAATAAAGCAATGAGCCTGTGCCAAGGAGAACATGGGGTGGCGAGTGTGGGGAGCAGAAAGAGCTCAAGCCTTCTTCATGCACTTCAAGGCAGAAGACGGCAGCGTCACACAGTGAACGCAAGGATGGTCTCTTCAGCCCACCATCCCCACCAGTGACTGCCATCATGGGCTGCCTCCACGACAGGGGAGGCTGCCCACAGCAGCTGCCAAGGTAGGAGCTTCAGAGAGGCACCTGCAGAAAGCTGCGCTAATATCACAAGTTAGTTATTACACAGTCAAAGCTTCCTAATGATTTTATCAGGCTGCACAGTTCAAGTCATATGAGATAACCTTCTTTTCACCCTATCAGAAAAACCATTGAGCAAAATTACTCCAGTAACAGGGAAACACTTGACAAAGCCTCGTGCTGCATTTTCCACTGCCCACCTCCCTGCAGCAGAAGACAGAGGAGAGTCAGCACAGCCATTTCACTGTGAGTTACAACTGTCAAAAAAAAGGGCGCTGTGTTTTGAACAAATTAAAAAATTAGCCTTTTTCTACGCACACATTTGCACATTAGGAGATAAGGAACGTTATTGTTTTTGTCCCAGTGGATCCTGGCATGAGAGGTTCATCTTGGTATTTTTCCTGCCTGTTCAGTGCCTTTCCACCAGATCCACTCTTCCTGAAGATGATTCAGAACATGAAACGTGACAAACCAAAACTCATTTTAATAGCTTGTTTTGGCCAAGGCCAACTACGAATATAGCTGTGTTATTATCATGAGCTGGAATGCAGAGCTATTTACTTCATTCACAGGAACAACAGCAAAATAGCAGCCTGTGGTGTTGGCATGGGTAGAGCCATAACTAAAATATTGCATATAAAATAGAAAAAGACATGGAATAAACTCCTTATTATGGATCTAAAATATTTTTTTCTTGGACAAAATAGGCTCAGAAAGCTCCAGCAGCCTGTGAGAGTCTCCTTGAAAAGCGGCGTTTTGTCCAACATCTGACTGGAAACTTCTGACACCCTGAGCATGAAACACTGACCCTCCTGCCTCCAGGATGAAAGCCAGGGTCTGAATACTGGCACTACACTGATGAGTGAAAACTTCAAGGCTGGAGACTTAAGAAGGACAGAGCATTTAACCAAAGTGATTTTATGTTTTGGACTGAATGCAGTTCTAGAACCAGGGCAAGCATTGAATATGTATATCCATTCCCAGCCATTGAAAAATGAGAGCTGCAGGTACAGTAAAGTAAGAGTAGGCTGAATTCCTCATCATGAGACTAACATAATTAGGTTGGGGTTTGTTTTGCTTTGCTTTACTTTTCTTTTAATTAAAAGGCTCTCTGTACAATTTTGACAAGTATTTTCACTGTTTATGGATAACTTCTTTCCAGGGACAGGTTGCATTCCCCAGCTGGACCAGGGCAGCCATGTGGATACAGAGGTGTTTAATTCTCTGGAGACAGAACTTCATCTGAAGTACACAACAGGAGGATATAACGTAGAAATAAATAACTGTAGTCAAATCTGCTTAACTTTGAGAGAGGAACAGATTGTTTATCTGGTTGTAACAACATAATGTCTTTCAGTTTTGTTCCAAATTTTCAGTCTATCTTGGACTGTCTTTTGCATCTTAAATAGATCAAGCTGTCCCTAAATGCCCCATGAACATACCTGAAAGCAATATGTGCTTGTACCTCGAGCCTGCCTTCTTCATCAGCCCACTGGAGAAATCTTTTAAAACAGCCCTTCAAAGTACCTTCCAAGAGAAGGAAGGGTTCCCTCTGTAGGATTTTAATTTTCTCTCTCTGTTTTGGACACTTAGTCCATCCGCCCTGCTCTGTGCCTCCCCATTTCCCCAGCCGTGCCTCCTCTTGCTTCCCATACACTTGCAGGTACTGCTGGAGGAGACTGGTACCACCACCTCTACTGAGCCAGGAGGTGGCTATGGAAGGCAGCACCAAAGATCTCCAACAGCTTCTTCAGGAAAATGGCTTGGGTTTGGGATGATAGGTCCTCTTACCCTCATTCCAAAACTGCTGTGAGCTTAAGACATGGATACATGTGCTTCCCCAGTCTGTGTATGCCCATGCCAACTTTAGGAGGAGACATAAAAGTTGTCAGAGCTGCCCTGGCTTCCTTCTTTCCTTGAATTTCCACCACCGTTTTTCCCCTCACTTGTGCTTTGGCATCAGCTGCAGTATAAGCCATACAGAGGCTTGAAGAAGACAAGGTAATGTGCATCTCCTGAAAAGGATGAGCTTCAAGGTATTTAGTCCATGGGCACATTTGCATGCGGAATGGTGTTCAGAAGGACAGCAGGGAGAGAAACACAGACAAGTCCCAGCTCTACCTTTGTGAAAAGGCTGTGTGCAGCAAGAGGAGCTGAAAAGCTCTGCCATACCTGTGCTCTCTCAGTCTGACTCTATGGCTTTTCCAGGACATCAGACTCATCCTCCACCTCAGCTTTCTTGTTGGCCAGCCCAGGAAAGCAACACAAACATCTGAAACACAGGTTTAGAAGTGATTACTCAGAGTCTACTATGCTTTGGATCAGAAAAGTGCAGGGCAAGCACTTTTATTTATTTAGGTCCTAGACATGTATGGTAATTACTCAGTGCTTGTGTGTTTGGGTGGCTTTCTAAGTTTGAAAAAAACCCAGACTGCCACGAATCAGTCAGCAGTAAAGATGTCTCAAGAAGAGGAGCTGAGGCAGGGAAGTTTCTGTAGTGAGTCACGGCAAGATCACAAGTAATTTGTCAGTAAGCTCCTGTCCTCATCCTTGGCTGTCCAAGACATTTCCCATCCCATTGGGTGGCCTCCAGGCAGCTGTGTGCTGCTGGTGCCAGTACCCAACATTCCTGCACATGGCCCCTGTCCTCACCTGTCTTCTGTGAGCAGCAGTGCACAGGTCTTCCTGCACGTCTTTGTGCACATCTTTTTTCCTCAGCAAAAATCTACTCTTTGCGGTATCTTTCAAGGATTATCCAGAATGTAAGAGATATATATGTTGGGGCTGAAATGTAAGCTCTTCCTTTAGCAAGCCATACTGTTTTGATACAAGGAAAACCAAAAAATCAATTTGCTCCCCCCTCTTCTGCACACACATTGTTAGAAACATAGACTAAATTAATTGCAGGAACATCAGGCACTAGGGGGTAGAGAAAAAAATCCAAAGCCTTGTAGTACAAATCTAACAGCATTTCATGTTCTCTGGGGTTTTCACTTCCAGTGATTCTGAATCAAGGTTTCAGTCACACAATTTAATGCGAATTTTTATTCTGCTCATTCCATCCTGGGGACATGCACTTGACCTCTGCAAAAATACACTTTAAGGCCTCAATGCATCAGTGCTTTTTGAATCTCAGGTATGAGTAGGCCCCCAAAATAATTTCTCTCTTTAGTCCTCTAACTACAAGCTTTTTCTTCCTTTCTTCTCTCTGGGTCTGGATTAACAAATAGACACTATCCATCTGTGCCAAGGTCCCAGCTCCTGGGCAAGGTGATGAAATTGAAATTTCAGCTTCAGGAGCTGAGATTATTTCTTTTAATAAATTAAACATTCAGTCTTTCATCATACTGAGAGGAAATTTGAAAACATCACCTACAAGATGTTGGTTGAAGTCTGTGGAGATGCTGGAGCTGTACATCAAACAAGAGATGCACTGCACTGTGCATCTCAACCAGGACTTAATGAGAAGGGTTATTTCTATAAGGGCTTCTTCCTGGTTTATGGCTGGGGTGGCCTTTCACTGGCCTATAAATCTTGCTGCTGGGTTAAAAGATTTGGCAGGGGTCTCTCTTACTCCCAGAGGTGTGGAAGTCTCACAGCCCAATGACACCATACCAAAGATAGGGGACATTTGACATCATACCGAGGGTGGGAGACTCCCCACCACTGAATTGCCAGCAGAGGGTATTTTGGATGACCTTCAGAGGTCATTTGAAGGTTAGAAGATTGCAAAGTGCATCTGGCTGCTGGCACAGAGCAGTGAGCTCTGAAAATTTGCAGTGTTGTCCCTGGGGGCTCCTGCTGCAGCCTCTTTTGCAGGGCTGGTTCCAGGATAGGAGGTCCTGATAATCTTTGGGAGCACCTGCTTCCCACCAAGAGTGCTGTGATCACTGCAATCTCTACTTGTTTGTTTCTGGGGGTGAATTTTTCCACTTCAGTGACTGAGGTGGTGGAGCAGGGAGCAAAATGCTCTAATAAAGATCTCCAGGTACTTGTTAGCAAAATGCCTGTCTTGGAAAATGGATCTACCAATATTTTATGTAACCAAACATTTTAAAACACATGATGCTGAATTTTCTCTGTAGATCTTCTCTATAGGATTATCTTCCTCTCAGAGCATGTTGGAGCCTGGATGTGTCAGTCCCCTGGCCCATGGAGCTTTGCTGAGAGGACAATTATTTTCTCAGCTCTGAGTGAGGAGTCTTGTCAGGTAAAACTGCAGCAAGGAGTAGCAAAATTCTGATCACTTGTTTTGCCATTAGTGTGTGCACCTTCTCCAAGGTTTCACAGCTATCACTCAGGCACTTTCAGCCCCCATACCATGCCAGTAGATTGTTCTGGCTTTTCTATAATAATGGAGCTCACTTTGGATCCTGCTGATTTCAAGTATTTACTTCCCCTTACTATCTTCTTTGTTTGTTTGTTTGTTTGTTTGTTTGTTTGTTTGTAGATTTTCCCTTGAGAAAGCAAAAGTAATTTGCCTGTTCTTGCAAGATCTGTTTTGCCCGCTCCCTTCCCCAGGACTGACGCATGGTTGCTGGGATCAGGAGGTGACTAAGGGCTTTGCTGCAGCCGAACACTGAGCAGAGAGCCCTTTGCAAAGTTGTGTGTTATATAGCGGGAAATGCTAAATATGACGAAACAGTTTCAGGGCTCAGCGTTTCAGCAGCCAATTACTCCCAGTCCAGGATGAATCACCCTGGAGCTGCTGCAACCTCAGGCAGGTGCCGCCTCCAGGAGCCCTCCCACCACCTTCTCCATGGCCTTTCCCATCCCCTTGCAATGTTTTATCCAGCAGCAGCAGCAGCAGCAGCAGCAGCAGCCACACAGGCACTTTTCTCACTCAGCATTCCTCTCCCCTCATTTCCAGCATAATGGCTGGAGCCTGTCTGGCATGCTGGGACATCACCATGGACCTACTAGACAGCACCAGCAAAACAAGAGAGGGAACCTTTAGCTGGGATGTTTTAGGGTCTCTCAACCATCTCTGGGTTTCCCTGAGCCTGTGCAATTTCCTGAGAGCAGAATCCGCTGCTGTTGGATATACTTTGTTCTCTGGAGAGGCAGAGGGATTCAACAATCTTAACAGCAATAAATCCCAGCTGAAGTAAAAGTGTCTGTAGGGTCAGCTTCCCTCAGAGAAACACAGAAACCACAATCACATGGTAGGGGTGATCTTGAGAGGGCGTTTATAATCCCAGAGAGTTCAGCAATCTGTTAGCATGCTGCCCACATCACTGGCTGCTGTCCGGTCCTGGGGTTTAATATGTCCATGTGGTGTTTCTGAGGAACTCAGGATCGCAGCTCATTTCTGCTTTTTCCTGATTGCATAAATGACCCCAAAACAACACACCTCTCTTGGGGTCGTAAAGGGCTGAACATGCTCATCACCGGGTCTCCCACTGGCAGTATTCTGAAGATGACTTCCCTGCTTAGCAGAGGTGCTGCCAAACAGTACAGCTGGGAGATGTGTCCTCCTCTGCTTTGCACCTTCTGGATCCCCAGGGCTCTTCCTTGTCCCACTGTGCCATGAAAACTGGGATTAGTATCAGCTGTAGAGCCTATACCACCCAGAGGCATCACCATCCACTTCTGGATATCCTGCTCACACCACTCTGGGACCTACTTGTAGCTCCAGAAAACAGACATTTGAGCGGCTGCTGCAGGGTAAGCTTGTGACTCAGTCCAGTTAAATGGTGGTTTGTGATTGAGCTGGAAACTGTTTGAAACTGGGTCCATCAGCAAAGTTGGGTGACCAGAAGATGGTTGGCTTCATAGTTGGACACAGGTTATATAAAAAAAAATAAAAAACCACCAGTGATGTGATCTTTGATTGTTTTGTCCTGAATTCAGTTGATGTTCTTTCAATTCCCTATGAAAATACAGTAAAACAGGGTTTTTTCAGCCTCCTTTTCTTTGTAGCAAAAAATAAGATCAAGCCAAGGTGCCGAGCTCTGCCACGAGATCCTGGGTGCAAACCTGGCCCTTCATTCCTTGCCTCAGGTCTCTTCCCATTGCCACACCAAGGGTTAGATGAAAAAGAAAGGTCCTTTCCAAATGGACTCAACCAAACAGATTCCCAGTGTTTTGGTTCTGTACATAAAACTGAAAGGTTTATCAAAACCTGCTGTTGAGATACCCTGTGCCATTTAAGCACATTTGTTAAGGAACACTGCTGTGATTTAGAACACCAAATCTAAGGGCATCCTGTCATGCTCTATAAGTAAAAACATTAGGATATCTAAAAAGAAAGTGGTTTGTTTTGACTATCCAGAATGAACGAACACTAGTAACCAAACTACATAAAAACACAACTAAAACCATAGTCCTTATTTTCTGTACATGAAAGCATTCTGGTTTTCTCCCCAATAATCTCTTGATTTCATGTCTATACATTTTTATTATTAGTCACGTGGGAGCTCTTTTTAAACTACATTTTGAGAAATAAGATTTCCTCATTGATATCTCAAACCTTCAGAGCAAACCATGAGTTCCCAACCAAAGAGCTCTTCCCACTTCAGCACAAGATGCAAAATTTTGAAATGCAACACATGTAAGGAGAGGTATTTAAATTCCTTTGAAAGAAAATAACTCCCTAAAATATTACTATCAAATGCAGAAGCACTAACATTTGTCAAAGCTGAATAGATCTTCACTCCTGTGGAAGAGAGGTCAGAGCAGGTGGAAGAATATGCAGAAGGCAAGGAATAAAAACTCTCTCTGACAAACATAGGCAGAAGTCCTGCAGAGGGGTGGGCCAAGGTGTGATCCTTCATTAAAATAATTGTCAAGTCAGAAGTGCTATGACCTGGCAGGTAAAAGCTTTAGCTTATAAACTAGGAGAAGTGACCACCAGAGTTTGAAATGTCCCTTGGTGATAAGCAGGTGAGCAAAGGTGGGTGCATTTACCATGTGCACACTCCGAGGCTTCACCATCATTGCTCCTCTGCTTCATTCATCCCCTAGTTGAGTTGGGAGCACCAAGAAGATCTTCCAGGGCTACCCACAGGTCTGCTCCAGGGAATAATTGCCTTTTGGCCCTAAGGGTTCTGGTCCATCCTGCCTTGCTCCTGCTGGTCCCCTGAGAATCGGGGCAGGAGAACATGTGGTCAGCTGTGCTGCCCCCCTCAGTGCCACAGCCACCCCAGCTGGATCATGGGGAGCAATGTGGTGAGTTTTGCATCCAAAGCAGGGGGTGAAGTAAAAAATTTTCTTTCTCTCTGATGTTCTCAGAGCAGGATGACAATGACATGAAATGAATATAAATCAAGAAAAAGTCTATTTTAATTATTAAAAAAAGAAACAAGTGCAACAGTGAACCACATAGGTTTCTGGAAGTTTTTCCTCACAGTGTATCTATTGTTTCTCTCTTGAATTCAAAACCACCCACTAGTGAATTTAAATGAAAATCACTGAAAATATAAAGGCTTCAGAAGCGTTTTTGATTGAGAGAGGTGGACAACAAACAGATCATAAAGCTGCACACAGTCTCCATAGTGACGGGGCTTCCAAAAGGACACAGGGGAGCCTCAGCCTTCAGGAGCATCACCAACCTCCACCACACCAGGAGAAGCAGGAGCATCCCAAAAGGGATGTTGGGAGTTTTTATTCAAAGGAAGGATGTCTCTTCAGGGAGAGAGGCGGGAGGCTGTGCAGACAGAGTCCTTCCTGCTGGCCCTCTTAACTAAAGAATCACTGAGCAGATGTGGAGAGTTTGGGATCTTGGGAAGAGACCTTCAGAAACATGGCCTTAGGACAGCTACTGAGTTGTCTGGGCTTACCTCAAGCAGTGGATGGGAGGTGATCTCAGTGTCTTTAGCAGCCCAAATTTCTATTTGAGACTGAGCCCTGAAGAACTTTAAAAAAAAAAATAAATTAAAAAACAACAGAGGCCAGAAATCAACCAGCTTGGCTCCAAAAAATCTTCCCTGTCATGCACTGATTAAAAAAAGAGCACTGAACACTCCTGAGTCCAGCATGGGGGACCATGCACAGAAGACTTCATTTCATATGGAAAAAAAAAAGATGAGTAAGGGAAAGGATTGCTCTGCTACCCAATAAATAGCAAACTATTGATAAATACTTTCAATAAAGTCAAAGTCCTTAATACTTTTTTTATTATCAGCCTACAGTGAATATATTGCTGTCAAACAGGCAGCCAAGACAGGGAATGAGATGCAAGCTGGAAGGAAAGAAGTGGTTAGAGAGCACACAGATGAGGTAAATGTTTTCAATTTCACTGTGCAGGAGCAATTTCACCCAGCACTAATTGACAGTAGTGGTTAATTTGGGGAGTTAGTGATAGACCCCCCAAGTTTAAAAGACCAAAGGAGTTCCTATGAAGAGAAAAGGGAAGACAAGTGAAGCCAAGGTAATTGTAGACCAGTCAGCCTAGCTGTAACTCTTTAGAACAAATAATGAATTTATTTGTAAACATCCAAGAGATAACAATGAGATGAGAAGCAGCCAACTTGGATTAGTCAAGACCAAGCCATACCACACCAACCAGCTTTCCTCCCAAAGCAGACTAACCTGGAAGTTAGAAACTCCAGAGGTGAAGCAGCTCAGCTCCAGACAGGCTGTGGCCCAGTCTCATGCAATGTCCTGCTTAAACCAGGAAGAAGAACACACTTGATAAAATTAGTGGAGGGCTAGTGGCAAAGCCCTGTGCTATTCTGGACTTTAAAGGTGATTTGTTTTCCAAATGAAAGGCTGGACCAAGTGAGGGTGAGCCAGGATCTGTCCTGGGCACAGGCCTGTACATGACTTTCATGTAAATTATTTGCCTGAAAGCTTAGGTTGATTAAACCTGCAGATGACCCAAAGCTGTGTCATGTTGCAAGTAACACTTGATAACTCTCCCTAAAAATAATACAAAAGAGGCTTTATAAAATAAAATAAGATAAGATATTCAAATTTCAGCTATGCTTACTAATAGTATCTCAGAAAGACTGAACATATATATATAGATGAGATCAGTCAAAATCCTTAGCTACATATCACCCTAAATCAAGAAATTACTTTCCACCAGAGCACTGTGCAGAGCTCCCCCCCTGATTTGTGCTGTCTCTGCAAAAGGAGAACCACACCATCTTTTATTTTACTCTTTATTTTCTTATTTTTAAGGCCCACATATTGCCTCAGGCATGCTATAATTCACATTGGTGACAAAGAAATTTGAAAAGCCTTCCACCACATTACCAGCAAGCCAGGGGCCTCCATGAACTGGGAATTCAAATACATTTTGACCTTTGCTTGGACTGGACATTGTGGGATGAGAACAGACCCAAAGTAGAGTCAATATTGAGAAAACTTTAATGGTAAAACAGTAATTAATGTAACAGTGTTTTGTAGGTTTAGATCAGAAGCCATGAGAGTAACGGAAAAAATTTCCCCAAGTTAGCACCCCAATAGTTTTCCATTAAGAAATTCACAATATTTTAACTGTAGGAGGAGCTAACACAAGGAAACTGTGCCAAGGAGCTGTGTGCTAAGCAGGATACCCAGTATTTTTCTGGAAGTTGGGAGATTTCCACCAACAGCATGTGATACACCCTTTACCTCTGCTGCAAGAAAAACTTCCCCTTTACTGGCAAGGCTTCCTCCTACGCATCTGTATTTTATATTACAGATATATGATCAAAACTGATCAGGCAAAATTAAAGGTCACTTGCTAGTGGGACTTCCCGACACAGCTTATGAGGGACCTGGATGACAGATACCATCCAAACCAGCAGGGTTTATAACTGGCCTGACAGCCCTACAGTGTGAACCCAAGGCTGGTTTAAGTAGAAGTTGTACCTGTACAAATGCTAATGATAACGATAAGAGAAATGTGATTCTTTTGTATCATCCACTACCCAAAATAAAAACATGAACATGCTGCCTTAGCTACAGAGGAAGATGAGCTAGACTTGAGGGAAGGCTCTCATGGGGCTGGGCAGGCTGCAGCCTGCTCTGGGGCCACATCAGACTCCAGGCTGTGTGCCCAGAGGAAGCCTTTAGTGTTGTGCTTGGTGTAATGAAGAAATATGGATGTGAATTAAACCCTCCAAGGAATGATGAAATTACATTGTTTGTTTTCACCTTTGTTTTAATGAATCGATTCCATCTCTTCTCGGTTTTCTATTGGTATGAATGGGTGACCAGGTGTGCTTGTGGGAAAATCTCCTTGGAGGAATACTAGAACAAAGTAGTAAATTAGTTAAGATGGCAGGTTTTGGAGCTGAAAACAAGATTATTCAGAAGTAGCCAGGCTTACCTAACTACCCCTTCTGCTTTGGCAGTGGAGAAAAACTGGGCCACTTGCGAAACAGGGTATATATAGACAATAAATGTTAATATATTTTAAAGTAAAATTAAGGTTTAAGAAAGATGTGTTAAAGGAAAGTTACCGTGGTGATGCCTGTCACGTTACATCCCCAAACACAGTGAAAACAAGATTACCATATGACCTGGGTCATACAGCTTGGTAAAAAATCCAAAGAAGACTGGATATCCCCCTTTGAAGCAGAAGAGATATCTCCTTCAATATCATTATATCTTTCAAAGGCCTATGTTCTTCACTGCTGGAAAGCTCACTGGGGTTTTAGCCTGAAAAGACTCTGCCTCCTTGTTGAAATCTTCCTAGACAAGATTAAAATCTAAGTAATTCCTTCAGTGGCAACCTCACAAGTCATTTTGATAGATGTACAACCTGCTGATCAACCATTTGAATCTACTGATTTATTGATTTGATCTTAATCATGATCGCAGTGTGATCACTTAATTGATCTGCCTTTAATTAGCTTAGTAGAAATAATGAATTAATCTAGTGATATCCTTGCTCAGGTGTTCCTTCATGTGTTCATCCTTTTTAATCAGCTCTGCAGGGAATATACAAGGTAGGTTTACACTATTAAATAGTCACTGAGGTCACAAACCTGAGGGCAGGAGTAAATTTGGGTAGGGCATATGCCAGCAGCTCAGCTCTGCATGTCTCCAGCCAAGACCTCATACACCCTGTGAATAAACTCATCTCCAGCCATGTTTGGTCTCCCAAATATTTTGCCATATTGCTGAATGAAGGGCAAGGAGGGCTTTGTCTCAGGAGCAGTCAAACATTTCAAGCATATCTTTCTCCATGGTTCACAACCAAAGAGGAGAGAACAAGGCAGCCTGGACCCCACAGAGGATTATTTATCCTCCCATAGCCTTCACTCATGAGCACAGAAAGCTCTGACTCTTTTGAGTCCTCAGGGAAAAAGTTGTGACTGAATTAAACTGAAAGAGAAGGTAAGATTTTGCACTGTAAGATTTTGAAGAACACAGTAATGGGGTGACAAGCATCCCATTCTGTTGGGGTTTTTTTTGTATTGTCACCGTTCTTGCATACCAGGAGAGATCACACACTCCTGTGGGATAGGTAACACACAAAAAACTAGTCTCAATGGACTTTTAGGTGAGGTGGATGGGTGGTAGAAGGAAATGAACAGTTGAAATCACACAAAATCACTCAGTATTTGCACCTAGATGGTTAAAATTTGAGCAGAAGAGCTGAGACTTCATGCTTGTCAAACGATGTGAGTGAACAGAGAAGTCACTGGGCTGATGCCCATGGAATAACCCACTATCAGAGCATGAGCTCCCACTGCTCCCAGTGCCCAGGCAACTCTTCTTTCAGGACTGATGCCTTCAAATTCAGGTCAAATGCATAACCACAACAGAATGAGCAGGAAAAAAAAGAAAAAGAAAAAAAAGCTCACATAAGCTCATATTACCAGCTCTGAGTGGGTAAGGGATGCAGCTTTCAGTTAGCTAATTTTGTTCTTTACGGATATTGCTGATAGCTTTGTAAGAAAATCAG
Organism: Pseudopodoces humilis; assembly: GCF_049639895.1. Lineage (NCBI taxonomy): Eukaryota > Metazoa > Chordata > Aves > Passeriformes > Paridae > Pseudopodoces > Pseudopodoces humilis. The sequence goes on from NC_142204.1 coordinate 24,737,770, forward strand.
AAGGCATCATCCGAACTGGCTTAGAAATTACAAACAAGCACTTTAATTTTTATTTAAACGGGAGAAGCTGTTAGAGGCCTGTTTTGAAGCCAGTTTAAGTCCATGGAAGGATTTAATCGGGCTTTGTTTGCAGGCGTGGCGGCAGCCTCTTTTAAAGTCATTCCTCTGCTTATAATCAAGCCTTGCCCCCGTCAGATTTTAACCACTTCTTCCTAGGTTAGGCACGGGGATGGGCTGGTGACAGTCCCTGCTGCAGTCGCATACCACTCGTGTGGAGCTGGCGCTCGAAGCCAGGCTGCTTCACCGTTTCCACTGCCGACTGTTTGCAAACGCGGGAGAGGAGCTGGGAATGAGCAGAGCAATGCAGAGTCGGGGAGGGAGGGGTTTGGTGGCTGGGCTGGAGTTAGTCACCGCAGACTTCCATTTCCAGATCGTGAGGAAGGACTCAAGCCATTTTAGGCATTTTCTTGGACTTCCTTCTCGGCTTTTAATTGAAATACCCAGGAGGGATGGAGGAATCCACGGGCCCATTTTGCACCGACGTGGGATACTTCTGTGCAAGCACAGACGTGCTCCCCCTTCCTATTGTAGTTCAGACCACTGTTGTTAGTCCTTGGCTCAGCTCCTTTGCATGGCAACAAGGAATCTTCTACACATCTCACCTTCTGGAAGCTGATGCACTCCTCTCTGGAAGATGCTCACTGAGGTGAAAATAATTTTTAAAGAATTTTCTTGCAGGAGCTAACTATGCTGGGATGTCTTGAATATTCAAAACAAAACACATTTAATTCTGATACCTCTGAGGTATATAAACATACATGTACATTTATCCATATATATCTGTAAGTGCCACAGGTAAGAAGACATATGAACCAGCAAACTGCAAAATCACAAGAGGCTTTGAACACCCCTGTTCCTCTTTAGCAGGAATTCAGATGCTTACATCTAGCACAGCAAACAAGAAAAAACCCTGCATAGCTGCCAAGACAACGGACACATCCAGCTGCCAGACTTCACTAGGCTTCTCACTCTGGTGTTGTAAGTTTTGCATCTCCCCTTGTCCAGCAGCAGTGCCCTTTTTGCCAGAGAGCTGTTTGGGAAATCACCCCCAGGACGTCGCAGGGCGGGCAGGCAGCAGGCATGTTAGGAGCACATCCAGCACAGCCAGGCGAAGTCCCCTCTGTCCAGTCCCAAAGAGGGGGCCAATGCTCACTGTGCAGGGCAGCAGCAGGAGCAGCAGCAGTAAATGAGGTTTTTTGTGTGGTTGATGTTACAACGCTTTTTTCTCCTGCTGAGACAAAAGAATTTTCTCTGTCCAGGGGAGCTCAGTGTCCTGGTCACCCAGAGAAGCTTCTCCTGGGCTTGGTGCTTGGCCTAGCAACACCGTGCACAGTGCCCATGGCCAAGCTCCTTCACACGGGACCCATACATTGGCACAAAATACTTATTTATCACATGGTGAAAGAACCAACGTTTCTGGCCTTTCGTGATGCTGATTGTGCACCTTGTGCTTTGTGTTTTGCCTTCTTGAAGCTGATTCTTAATTAGCAACAAAGTTGCAGTCACATAAACACTGAGGACAGAGGAGTAACATCAACCTTGAAATTGTTACTTTTCTGACCACTAGAAAAGCCCTCTGCCTTCCTCTAAAAGCTACTTAAATGTTTCTTCACTTCTAAAGAATGATAAACAAGTCCTTACTGACAAAGTAGCACGGCAACCACGACCTTCCTTTCTCATTGGGGCCTGCAGGTGTATGAAACAATGACCAGTCCAGCCATCTCTCATAAGGTTTTAGTTTTACTCCCAGGTGGTTGCACCTTTATTATGGTGCCTGTGCTGGACTGGGTGACTGGCCTTTCCCTGACACCCCACTGATGTGGTTTGTGACCACCTCCATGCATTGAATCTGGAGAATCCTGTGGCACCCCTCTCCCGTGTCTGCCCTGCAATCAAAAGGAAGGCATCTGAGATGGAAAAAGAGGTTGGAGTAAGTATCACAAATCAGCCCATAAACCTCTGCTCTGCTAAAATGATCTTTCCAAGGACTGAGGCAATGTAGGAGCACAAGGAGGAAAAGTGTGCTGCTGGGGGGCTGCCAGAGCTTCTGCATTCTGGCTTCTCTCTTGGTGCCTTTTAACAGCTTTGCAGCATCAGGGGTGATGTTCCCTTCTCCAAGGCTCCCAGGCCTCGCATGAGGGACAGGAAGGGAATGAGAACTGAATGTCTGGTGTTGTCTGGTGTCAGCATCCCTTGCTACAAGAGACCAAATAGTAAAAAAAAAAACCCTCATAGACAATGAAATGTGAGGGTTTGCAAGGAAACTTCTGGGAAGAGAAGTGATAAGTCAGTATAAATTAGGAAGGTAGGGAACTGAGGATTTACCCTATTGTTTTACACACGGTGGTTGCATTAGAATCAATTGTATTTTGGTGTTTGTGGTTAATAATTGACTTCTATTTACACGTAGAAGGAAAGAATTCATGCCAAAAAAGCCAAGAATGTGCAAGATCTTTTTAGAGAAAAGCAGAAAAAGAAAAAAGAAAAAAAAAAAACAAAACAACCAGACCTATATTTCTGGTGTAATCTTTTTCTTCCATGGCAGCTGTAAAACCAGCTCACATTGTGTTAGCTAAGTGTATTATCCTGCGAACAACAGGGTCCCATCAGCTCTATCAGAAGGCCAATACCCTCTGTACTGAAAACCTCTTGATTCAGTACATTTCTGTCACAGAGTAAATTTTTGCTTGACCCCATTGAAGGAATCGGTTTAAATCTTGAAACATAAAAACCATTAAAGCAGAAAAAAAAATACTTTTCCCCTCTCTTTGCCTTTTGATTGTTGACATCAAACACCACGTTGCAGTTCAGCAAATAGAAGAATGTTGTAGCAAGTAAAAAAAATAAATTAGGAAAAACTGAGGAAAAAAAAAAAAGCAAGACAGGAAGGGATTGTATGGCAGTAATAAATGTATTCTGTTCTTTATAAACACATGTGTGGTGTGGATTTGTGTCTGTGGGACAATTCAGGAAAAAAAATTAAAAGACAAGTTTTGGTTTTAAACTCAGCAGATTTCAAAGTGCATTGTTTATATCCTCTGCAGTGCAATAAAGCTTATCAAGAACTTTTCCACTAGATACAAGAGTCAGAAGAAATAAGAAGAATGTGAACAGTATGCTTCCTTTGGGTTGCTACAATATCTGTAATTCTTTTAGCACAGATTTCCCATGTTAGCTTAAGCTCTGTCTCACAACCATCATTTTCAGCAGATAGTCGTAAATACTTCGCTGAGCTGAGTTGTTCAGAAATTTGCCATCATTTCACTCTCCACAAGCTCAAAGCATGTGGCAAGTTCAAGGGCCCTTAATTAAAAATGTAATACTTTCATTCTAGAAGCTCTTACTTGCATCCAGGCAATACTCTGGGATAAATCAACTGCTGATGTAAATGCATTAATTTCAGTGTAATTTCATTTAGAAGCTACAAGTGTACTAAATTTTTATTTAATGATTTGAATGTGCTTTCTGTAAGAGGGAGTAGGATCACTTCTCCCTTAAAAAGGGGAGAGCTGAGCCTGGGAAGTGGGAGGCAGAGATTTGACCAGCCCTTGGTAAAAGCTGGGAGAACATACAAGCCTCTCACTCCAATCCATGTTTGTACTTTCAGCATGAACCAGGACATGGAAATGACGACTAAAATACGTACATTTCAAGCACGGGATTTGGCACCAGAGCTCAAAGCTGCAACATTTTCTAGGCAGAATGTATTTCTGCCCCTCTCTTAAATTGAGAGGTCAATTTTTGTCTTCTTTTCCTATTTCGCTCCTGTAAGGGAAGACAGCATGGCATGTTTGTTAGAACTATAATGTTGCATTTACTAATTAAATAAAGTGGGGTTTTTTGGGAGAACTTCTTTTAAGCGAAACCATGTGTCCCAGGGAGGAAACATTCTTCTGGTAAACAGCTGAGCCCTTAACATTTAGCAACATAACTCTGTGTTTGCAGCTATTGAAAACTGTGTGACCGAGGAAGCCTGTGTTTCTGAGACTGAGGACTGAAAGCATTTTGCTCGCTGTCAGAATGCCAGCCCTTTCTTTTATGTATATGCTAAAAGCAAGAAAGAACCAACTATTGGATGGTCGCTTCTTATGGTTTTAATAAAATTTCTCTCATATCAAAATGCTGCTGGGTTTTAATGTTGACACTGCACTAAGCAATGTTCTCTGCTCTGGCACAGCTGGCTCTAGCTTTCCAGAAATATAGCTGCACCTTGGCATTACTTGCAAAAATTGCAGCCTTAAATCATTTCCTCATCCCTCTGACCTGTGCCAGGAAGGACCCTCTCACTGGTACAAAGAAGGGGATCATTCCTCCTCCCTCACCAGCTGCTGTGTGAGCAGAGTGCTCAGAGTGGCAGGAGGTAGCTAAGGAACAAAAGTTACCTGCCAGACATGAACAGAAGCCTTGGAAAGCTCAGGGAAAAAAGATAATAGAGCTGGACACTACAAGCAGAAACAGGACTGAGAAAATGGGAGTGCTCTGTCGCTGGCTCCTGCTTTCCATTCCAAGAGTCCACATCGCTCAGAGACACCTGAAGTGCCACAGGACTGTGGGACAAATCCTGCTGAGGGGGAGCAGGGAAGTATTATTAGGTATAAGTGATTTCCCGAGCAGTGTTAGGGAGGGAGCTGGCTGCCTTTGAGATCTTACACTGCTTCTCCATCCAGCAGCTGGAAGGGGACGGCCACAGACCCAGCTCCCTCTGGGCCAAAGGAGATGATTATTCCTCTGCCTGCTCATCTCACTGAAGCTGGGTTGCTGAGCTCTGGCCATCACGTTGACCTTTGCAGTACAAAGGGATCTTATATTGTTCTTTGTAGCCCTCAAAGCAGCTGGGCATGCTTACAAATTTCAGTAACTACCAGATAAGGCCAAACAAGATCCCACGATAAGAGTTCAAGGCTCTGCATTCCTCTCTGATTGCTTTCCTGAGCAGATTCTCATTTTAACTGGACTTATGGTAGTTTCATCCAGTTATCTTAAAGTACATAACGACTACGGTAATTACTGACAATAATGAGCTAATAAATTCTCCTAGGTATTTTCAAGGGATAAATATTACTGTCCTTGCTGTAATAATGGGGAAACTGAAGCAAAGAGAAGTTTTTTGATAAATGTACTTTACTTCTAATATTTTGATATCCTTCTGGTTTTATTTGTATAGGTTTATGTATTTGCTTCTTAGTATGCTTTGTGTTCTGTTATTGCTTTCCAGTAGTGTTATCTGGCATGGGTTGTGTGTGTGTACTAAGGTGCATTTAAGAAAACAGCAGTGATTTCAGAAAACTTCACAGATATTGAAGAGTTTTTTGTCACTGTTTATATATATATACATATACATATTTGATTTATCATAACCCTATTTTCCTGACTTCCCCTTTTCTTCCTCCTTCTTTTATTTTTGATGCCTTCTTTTTTAGGAAAAAAACCACAAATAACATTATTTTCTATTTCTTTTCAATATACTTCAGCTTGCATTTAAATCTCTAATGTGGAAAGCCAACAGAATATGACCTTCTAGTGACTAAAGAATTAAGATATTCTACTGGGTAGGAAGCTTGAAAGGCAGAGTTATGGCTTTACTAAAGTATCAGCTAATCCCTTATATATATAATTAATATTCAAAAGACATAACTTGGTTTGGTAGCATTTATCTAAGAGTTTAAGTTTCCCACAGTTCAGGTATGCTTCCCCAAAGCCTTTTCAAGGATAGATATACAGGTAGCCAGATCAGAGGCTAAGCTGCACCAAAAAACAAAACCAAAACCAAAACAAAAAAGACAATTTTGTTTGTCAGCATATTTTCAGGTGAATTATGTGGGAGGATCTAGTCTCTAGACAGGAACAAGTGCCTTGTTCCTTGTTAAGTGTCAACTCTTATTTGAAACATTTTCTTTGATCCAAACTTGTTTAGTAAGGACCTGACTTCTAAAAACTTTAAGGTGTTTATGTGCACTTCAGCATCTTTATAAAGCCAGCACTGATTCCTTATTGAACTGTGGACTAAGGGCCTCCAGATAGTCTGACAATTTTATATTGATTTATTTCAACCAACTTCTAACTCTAAGGAGACAAAAAAGTTAAAATAAGACTTAGGTGTGTTAAAAACTTGCTTCGCAAACAAGGAAAACAGTCAATCTGAAAACAAATTGAGGTACTATAAAATCTCTATAACTGGAATATTTTGGGAAATTTAGAACCAATAAAAGGCAAAAAAACCTGTGAGAACCACTAACATAGTTTCTAAGGTATCACTGGTAAATTTAAGGCTGTTAGCCCTGACAGATTTAGTACTGAGACTTTCTGCTCTACAGAATATTTTCCTGAGGCTTATTTGTCCTTGCAAGAGGTGTCCCTCCACCTCTCTTAGCGTACTGCCTATGCCTTCAAGACTTTTCAGGAAGGCTAATCCAGTCTTTGGGCATTTTTGGAGTGGTTTGTGTTTTCCTTTTTGTGCTGGGGGAGACAAGGACAATCTTGCTTAATGTAAAACCCAAACAAGGGAAACTGAAGAGTGGGAGTATGTGAGGGAGCTGGTGGATAACTTACAGGGCTGTGAATCTCCTCCCGCCTGTAGACTCCTCTTGCAGGCTGCAGTAGGGATTCTGTGTTTAGTCTAGGCTCTTCCCAAATACCTGCTTCGGCTCTTACGTGGATTGCAGAGTGCTCAGCCCTGAGGGTGAGCGGCAAGGGAAGTCCGCCTCACAAATGTCCGGTTTTGGATCAACACCCCCTGATTTTCCATTAAAAACACGCACGTGCCTGCATTTCCCTTCCACTCCTATCCCGTAATGGTGTGCGGCCCGACGGAGTCCAAATGCACCGAAGGGAAATGCCGGGTTGGGGCATTTCCTCACGGACGAGCCCTCAGAGATTTGAGGAAAACTCGTGGAGGGTCCGTAACCTCTGGGACGGCTCAGGGGCCGAGAAGGCTAGGGAAGGACCGCGCCAGTGTCACCTGTGCCTGCGACAGCCCCTCTGAGGGGCGGGCGCGCTGACAGGGCTCTGCGATCCCTCAGACCGTGTCCTGCGCCATCACCGGCACGCGCGGGGGCCTGGCAGAGAGCGCGGGGCTTGTGCGCTTATTTACCCTTTGGCATACAAGTGTGGGCTTTTTGGGGTTTTCGTTTATGTTTTATAACGCCGACGGGAGCCCGAGGCAGCTCTGGACACCTTCGGGATGGGCAGTACAGAGCGCTCCCAGATTAGGAGGAATTTATTCACAGAAGTGGCAATTATGCATTGGGAGCTGCCAGGAGAGGTGGTGGAGTCTCCGTCCCTGGGGGTGTTTAACGTAAGACTGGACGTGGCACTCAGTGCCGTGGTCTGGTTGACACGGTGGTATTCTGGCTCAGGTTGGACTCGATGATCTCAAAGGTCTTTTCTAATCTAACTTATTCTGTGACTCGTACGCGCACTCGGCCCACCTCGGGGCGCGGGCCTCGCTCCGCAGCCCCTTTGCTCGCTGGCCAGGGACTGCCGGCCCGGGCTGCCATGTCTGTGGCGCAGCACGGCCCGGGTTCGGCGGTAGGAGCGCCCCTCCCGCCGGCGCCGCGGGGAACCGGCCGGGAGCCGGCAGCCGGGAGGGAAAGAAGAAGGGCGGCGGCGAAAGAACCGCGCTCTTCCCGCTGGCGCCTCAGCCCACCGGGCCGGGCAGCAGGCACCGGGTGGTGCAAGACGCCAGAACGGCCGCAGGGTCCGACCAGCCTTCCCCAGGCCTACGCCGCGCACTTTTCGGCCGACAGATAAGGGCGTGTGGGGCGGGGCAGGAAGAAGGAGCCTTTTTTTTTTTTTTTTCCTTTTTTTCCAAGGGAAAAACCCTTCGCCTTTAAGGGGCGGGGCCACAAGAGTTTGCGGAAGAGCCGGGAGAGAGACGAGCGGTGATTGGATGGACGCAGTCTCGTGACGGCGGCTGGGGCGGTCCCACCCCCCTCAGCCCCCCCGCGCCCCGCGGTCCATTGTGTGCGCTAGCACCGCCGGGCCCCGCCCCGCCGTGTCCCCGCCCGCAGGGCTGACCACGCCCCCGGTGGCGGCCCCCCCCCCCGCGTTCTCTTGGCTCATCCCCGCCCCCCGCCGCCACCGCCGCTTCCCTCCGAGGGCTCGGGAGAGCGAAGGAACAACAGCCGCCATTTTGTTTGTGTGTGAGCGACGGAGGGAGGAGAAGGGAGCGAGAGGCCGAGCCGGACGGGGCGAACCAGGGGGAGGGCAGCGCACAGAGATACAGGGGCTCGGACAGGGGACGGGGAGAGAAGCGAGGAGCCCAGACGCCCCCCCCCCCCCCCCCCCAACCCTAGCCTGCCCGTCCCCTCGCTATTTCCTCTCTCTCTGTTTCCTTTTCTCTCTTCTCCTTTTCCCGGAATTCTCTCCCCCCGCGCTGCCCTCCGCCCCCGCTTTGCCCGCTCCGCACACACGCCCCCGGAGCGCCAGGCAGGGGCAGTAGGGAGCCTGCGCTCGGCCCCCGCGCTGCCGCCGTCCCGCCCCGGCCCCCCCCGCCGGGCAGCGCCGGGGACCCCCTCCCCCGCCCGGCCATTCCGGAGCGAATCCCCCCGCCTCCCCCGCCGTGATTTTCTCCTGTTTTATTATTTTAATTTTACCTCTCACGCCTCTTCTCGGAGGGGTCGCTGCGCGGCCTCCCCTCCCACCCCGACTACAAACCTCTTCGCTCCCTTCCCCACCCTCGCAGAGGCGAACGGGGAGTCCCCACCGCGCCCGAGGGTCTCCTCCCTCGCTCATCGCGCCCCGCATCGCCCGTGGGTCCGGGGGAGCTGAGACAGGCAGCCCCCTCCCTGCCACCGTCCTCGGCCGCCCGGGAAGGGGGAAGGTAGGCAGAGAGGGCGGGAGGGGCCGGCTTCTTCCTCCTCCTCCTCCTCCTCCTCCTCCTGCCGCTGCTGTGGGATCGGCCCCTCTGCCTGCGCCGGAGAGGGGGGGGCAGCCTGCTACTGCGAACGAGAGAAAGAGGAAGGGGAAAGAAGAGGAAAAAGGGGGGGCAGAAAGGGTGTTGAAACCCGCCCCCCACCTTCCCATCCCGCGATCGGTGCTGCCTCCATCAGGACAACAACCCCTCCTCCTTCCCTGCACAACAAGATGTGAAGCGGAGACTCCTGGGACTTATCCTCACCCTCCTCATCCTTACAGCTCCCCTTTCTGCAGCCATTAGCGACGGGCGAGGAAGAAGCGAGTGGAGCTGGGGACCCCGCGCACGCTGTGCCACTCCCCCCGCCGCCTCCCCCCCAGCCCTGTCGCTGGCGGTGGGTATTTTTTCGCAGGGTGGTGTTGGAGGGGGAAGGAGCCGCTGCTAGAGGACGGTGATCTTTTTTTCTTTTTTCCTCCTCCTCTCCTCTCCTTCGCCCGCCTCCTTGTGGCGATGAGGAGGAGGAGGACGGCGCCGAGGAGGAAGAGGCTGATGGCGGCGGTGAGGAGGCAGCAGGAGGAGGAGACCCCACGAAGGATGAAGATGATGATGGTGGCGGCGGCGAGGAAGCACCAGCACAACAGCCGGGATTAATTTTACTAAAAAAAAAAAAAAAAAAAAAATTCACCAGCCTGGTTTTTTTTTTTAAATTTTTATTTTTTTTTTATTTTTTTTTTGGCGGGGGCTTTACCTGCTCTTCCTATCTTCGTTCAGCCCTTTCGCCTGGGGGAAGAGGCCTCACCCCCTCCCGCTCCAGCTCCCACCTCTCCCGGCTTCTCCGCTGCCGCCCTCCCAGAGCCCGAGAAGCAGAAAAAGGGGAACTTGGCCCCCCTTCTCTGCCAGATCCTCCTCGCTAGCTCTCGGCGTTATTGTTGTTCTTCAGCTGACTCGGGCCCCCAGAAGAACGCGAAGGTTTTGGGGTTCACCCCCCACCTTCTCTCTGCTCTGAGTGATTGTCTAAAAAATTAAAAATGGCCGAGAATGTGGTGGAGCCGGGCCCGCCTTCAGCCAAGCGGCCTAAACTCTCCTCACCGGCGCTCTCCGTGTCCGCCAGCGACGGCACAGGTCAGTCTCGGGGCCCCAGACCCTCCCCACTTCTCGTTGCCGCAATTACTGCCCCTTTCTCCCCGATTTTGCCTAAATCTCTTCCTCCCTTTTGCTGCTCTTAGCTCGAGCCTGCCTTTCTCCTTCGCGTCTGTTTCGCCTGTTCTCGCTCCGTTTGAAGCTATTTGCGTTAATGGCATAGGGAGGGTGTTCGGATGTTTTTGCCCTTTTGGTTTTTTGGAAGTGATTGAAAGCAAAGCTATTCAGTTTATTGTGCTTTTGATCAGCTGTAGATAGAACTTAACAGTTCGTCATTTTCGTGTCTTTCACAATAGTAGCGATTACCGAGCTCCTTGCTAAGCATAATGCCAGTTGCAGAAAACGAAGTACTGCTAAAGACGATGCTTTTGTATATTTTATTGTTAAATCACGTGTGTACACACAAATGTCTTGGTTTTGTATTTTATTTTGCATATATGGGGTTCTTTTACAGTTTGTTTAGAAACGAGTGAGTTATTTCTCTGCTATTTTTCTTTTTCCCTTCTTATGTGCAGTCTGCTTATATGATTTACTTTTTACAATCTTCTTCCTTACAGAAGTGTATCAAAATACTGCTTTTCTGATTCAAATAGCCCATCGGCTTTAGGAAAAGCAGCTAAAACCAAAATCCAGATGCCATGCTTGTAGCATAAGGTTTATTGAGACTCTTATTTTCTTAGAGATGAAATTTTATTTCACCTTATTTGCATTAAGAATCAATATGGAGTGTAGTTAATCTTGCATCTCCTGTTTCTTTGCTGCTAGACCAAAATGTCTGAAATTCTCCTGTAGTCTTAAGAGCTGTGAAGAGAAAAGGGACGTCTCTGCAGTCCTGCAAAGGTCTTTGGTGATGCTGCGAAGGCAAGCTAGAGCATGGAAATTTTAGGTGTCCCAATCCCTAGCAAATATGAACTGGTTGTTCTGGGAGGGGGGGAGAAAGTAACAAAGGGCTGTTCAGCTTTTTAATGCTTCTTGCGAAGTAGGTGAGTATTTGGTGTCATTCTGCTATGAGAATACTCTGTTACCTGTCCCACAGGAGTTTCTTTGAACTCACGTTAGATCCTATTAGCCTATGGGATATGGAGGAGGCCTCCTCCTGCCAGTCTGGTGAGTGGTGGCATTTCTGAAGGCACCAGTGCTCTTGTTCAATGCAGTTAACAACTGGCAAGAAAAGGAAAGAGTAGTTTTGTTGTTGGTGGTGTTGGGTTTTTTTGGTTGGTTTGGTTTGGTTTGTTCTCTCTGAAAAGCTCTCTTTGACAGTTAACACCAGGTTTTAATAGCAGGTCTTTGAGGAGTGGATGTGATTCTACTTGGGATCATCTCCAAAATTTTGATTTTGCCTTTTCTATTCTCGGCGAATGACATACTAGTTTCGAAAAATTTGTGACTTTTAGTGCATATTAAATACAGCCAATACTGTGTTGTAATTGGAGGACATGACTATTCCTTATATCAACAGGTCTCTAGAAAGAGTAGAAGGGGGTTGGAGAAACTACTCTTAACTAGAACTAGTTGTTGTCTGGTTTTGTGCTACATTTGGAAAACAGTGGTTAATTCAATAGTAATCACTTTTTGTCTTGATAGTGGTTATTTTTGCTCTGTTTAGAGAGGTGAAATAATATTTTGTGAGAAGTTCTGATACTTTAAAAATATGCAAGTTAAAGGCACATTTTGATTCGTATGTCATATGTATGCATGCATCTAAGTTTGGACATTTGTGATCAAATAAGGGTTGGATGTGAATGTATTTCAGTTTATCAGGTGTAGTCTTTCACAGAATACTTAGTCTTTAGTTGTTAACTTACTGGGCAGGTTTTTATAGTTAATAAATGAACTTTTTATAGTTTTGGTGAAACACTAGGGACTGGAGAGTTTCAGTAAGTTTCAGACAGTTTCAGTTTTTCCCAAAGTGATTTGGACTGTCATCATCTGACAGCAGAGGTTTATAGTATTGCAAGCACTTCATATGTGCTACGTAAGACCTATTAAAGAGTTCTTAATTTTCTGGCTATTTTTTTTTTTTTTTATTGCCAACTAATTATATGAATATGGGACAGTTTTACTTTCAGTGTTTTTTTAACATGACATATAATACCTATTTCTGTAAAAATCCAACCCATGAACTAATGAATGTATTTTGAGGGTTATATTTTTTCATTTGCTGCTTGCGACTGCAGTTTGTTTTGTCATACTTCTGTTGTGGGAAACAGCTTTAAGTTTACAATTTTTTAACCTATCTGCTAAATCTGCTTTGAAATAGTGCAAGCAGCTGTCATTAAGTAAATTCCACTTATAGAATCTTGTATTGTCCTCACTACTTGGATAATTATAGGAAATAAGTAACATGGTGCTTATGTACTTACTCAAGCACTCTTTTTAAAACTGTTAGATTCTCAGCACCATTAGAGGGAAGGAGAAAGAAATTTGCACTGTTCATGAAACTTTTTGCAGCACCTGTGCTTAGTGCTGTTTTTGCTGTTAACTTTTTGATTAGTTTCTTAATCTCAAACGTTTTAGTTTGTTAGATATGTAAAGATGATGATTGACTCCTGTTAAGTTATTCCCAAACTTGCTGATGTTAAGTATATTTGTATTGAAGACTAAGAAGAGTCTCTAACTCATGTTTTCACTGTAGACTTGGATGATACTCATATTCTGGGCCTGGAATACACTAAACTCTAACATTGGTGGCTTTCTTCTAAAAAGTAAGGAGAGATTGTCCTAATATGCTTGATTTATTGGCAGCAGCCAAATATAGCTGCATTTCCCATTTCTGTTGCAGTGCTGCATCTTCTGTCTTAAAAGTTATATTATAGATGGTTCATGTGTTCCCTGCTCAGGATTTCCTTTGCCATGGAACATACTGTGTTAGTGTGCTTTTAAGTTGCTTTATCAATGCCAGTTCACACTTTAGTAGAGCAAACTGAAATGTTTGTAGCACATCTTATAATAAATATTTTGAAGTAGTTTAGAAAGTCTTGGTACTTCCAATGTAGTATATTAGAATTTTTGAATGGTCTCATTTTTTCTTTAACGTTGTGTAGCTCTGGAATAATTTCAGAGGCAGGACTGTGTGGGATTCCCTTGAACTACACAGGTTTTTCTACAACTTTTTTTTTCCCCCCTTTCTGGTTTAAGTGTTAAATTTGTTGCAAAGAAGAACGGTAATGATCAATATACCTTGTCCAGGTCTTAAGTTTTCTGAGGGCCATTACAACTCTAGAGTGGGATCATCTGTTGGTAACAACAGTGACTTAGTCACACTTCTGTACCAGCAGGGTTACATTGGGTTACATTGATAGAAGATGAAACTGGCTACATTGCCAATGTAGCTCCTTTGCTTACCTTTCCGAACTGGTAGCGACATTTTTTATTTGTTTCACCTATTCTAACAAGACTTTCTTAAATATTGTATTGGTAAATTGGTGCATTTTAGTCCCCCCACTACAGCAGAATACCATGAGTGCATCCTGAGGAATTACCTCTTGGAATAAAATGAGTGAAAGTTGTTCATAAAGATAGATTCTTAATTGGATGCTTTAAATCACTTGTTTTGGGATTTTTTTTGGGGGGGGAGGAGGGGAAATATGTCTTTTTATTCGTGCATCCCTTAACTTTTCCTGCATTAATGCAGCTGTGCTGAAATTGTTATGTACAGATTTCTATGTGGTATATTCAGGGCAGGAGAGTTTAATTGTATTTTACAACATGCCCCCCCCCCCCCCCATGTACTTCTCTTGCTTAAAAATAACCTGTTTTGTGTTAACTGGGAAAGTGATTTGGGCTCTGGGTTCAGGACTGCTGTGTTTCTTCACAGAATAAAAATGGAGTACACCCCCTGCTGCAGTGTGTTTGTAGAGTATCATGTCTTTAGGCTGCTAGATCTGAAAATAAGATTTTAAGGACTTAGTGTTTCGGGCTTGCTGGGACACTGGAAGTCAGTTGTTCACAATTAGTTGGCATTTGTGGTATGTGCCTCAATATCCTTCAGTTTACTATACCTAAAAGTCACGTTTCTCTGCGCAGTAGCACATCTTCAATCTCCCTTGAAATATCCATCTTTTGTAAAGCCTGGATGTTCCTTTTTGTCAGGAGCTGTTTCTAACCTTTGAAATTTTACTCTCCCTCACATCAAAGGTCTAAGACCTGTAATGTAACTTCTCTTCTGGACTATTGCAGTTTTGACTGATTCTCATCTTTCATTTGTTCCAAATGGATCAGGATGTTTATTTTCTCAAAATGAATTGTATTAATCTTGCCTCACTGCCCTTTTCAAGTCTCTTTTCCAAGAGCTGTGTGGTTTTTGCTGGTGTTTGTATGTACTACATTTAAAATTAACAACTTTTCATCCATCTGTTTTCTAGCTAACGTTAAAGATTATGACTAGCTACATTTAACTTACAGCCATCACTTAAATGTTTTTATCCCTTCTTGTTAAAAGCCATATTTCTTGCTAGTTTTGCCTTAAAATGTCATATGATGGATAGCATATACTATAAGTCAAGTATTGTAGTGGTGGATGCTTGTGTGACAAAAATGAATGTCTTTGCTGTGTAGCTAAACAGGCTCTCAAAGTAACTGTTTTAGGAATAAACATAAATTAAGAAAATATAAGTCTGTGAGACTTGTTTAAAAAGTAAACCAGTCATTCCTATAGTGCTTAGTGATTTTTTTTTTTAAAGAAAATCTTGCAGACTGCTGAGCCTTGTAAGTTTCCAAAATGCTGTATCTATTCTTTCGTGTCTTTCACCATATAGACTCTGGCATAGGTAGGTACTTTTTCTGAGCAGTGTTAGAAAGGTACCTAATTAAAAAAAAATAAATGCTCACTCCAACACAAGGACCATACGTACCACGGTGTAAAACTGAGTGTTGAGCACTTAGCAATAAAAAGCCTTTGAGACTGGAAAACCAGTTTACAATTGCAATTTAAAACTAGATTTGCAAGTTTAATACTGCAGGGAAAAACTTCTGTTTGGGAAAACACTTGGGAATTTAAATCCTAGTTAAAAAAAAAATCTTCTAATTTTTACATCTTGTTCCTCACAGTCCTAGAGCAGGACTTGCCTTGAGTTCAGTTTATTGGTCACCTTTTGCAGAAAACCAAATTTTATCTGGGAAGGGTCTATCAGACTCTAGGTTTTAGTATATGTTTTTTGGGGATGTGGGTCTAATAAGATACTGGGACCAAATGCTGAACTTCTACTGTAGGAATTCTGATTTTTTTTATCTTTATAACTTGGAGAAAACCACTTTATTATTAAGTTTGAATTTTGTATGATTTAGTATGATTTTATGATTTTTTGTATGATTTTTGTATGATATTTTGTATGATTTTATTTCCTGCATCTTCTCTGTAGGCTACTTGATCATCCTCCAGGGTGTCACCTCAGTGTCTTTCTTAGCAGAAGCAGCCTTTCAGTGCTTGTTCCAACTGTGTAATGATTGTATTTCAACCTTTCTCATCTCTTGAATTTGTGCTCCTTCTCAGAGGGTTTGCCCAAAAATAACTTAGATTTATAATTTGACAAATTGGACTCATTTTGCTGCGTAGATTTCACTGACAACTAAACAATGCACACCTGTCTCCAAGGATTTTGTTTTTCTGTCTTCACTTAAACTGTAGCAGCAGGCTGAAGTAAAATACATCTGTCTCTGCATATGGTGGTGTGCCTGATAAAAAACTTCTGTGGCTGCCTTGAATTTGTAGAACTTAAACTAAGGCAGAGATCCTCCCCCTGAACAGTATCAGACAACCTATCATTCTCTTCCTAAACAGCAACAAGTTTTCTTTAAATGCAATAGCATATGAATGTATTTAAAGTTCTCTTAAAAACTCGATGTACAATATTCTCCTTCAAGCACCTATTTCTTCCAAATATTTTTGAAGAAAATTAGGAGTGTTGAATTTTGGGGGTCTCAAACCACAGTAACTTGTTGCTCCTGTAAACATACCTGACATCAAGCATGTGAAGTTGGAGACCAGTCTTAAGATATTCATTAAAAAGTGCAAGTTAGATACAGAACCTTGAAAAACAGGTTATTTTCTATTAGTGGTCATTGTGAGATGGGGCAGATAAAGATTTAGCTCTTTCCCATTTGATAGTGTGAAACACCTCTGTGCTGCCTCTTTCTCTGCTTGCAGAATCAAGATTTGGTGTTTCGTTTTTTTTGTAGGACTTCCAAATAATAATGAATAGACAATTTATCTTGCTTTAAGAGAGATTGTAACACTCTCCTACTGTTTTAATGAATGAAATGATAGTTATTTTCAGGGCTTTTTCCTTTTTGGAATCCTAATAAAAAGTAAAATTCCAGCAAAATGCTGATATACGGCTTGCTCAGTACAAATTTTGCTGAAGCTAAACTCCCTTTTACATGTTGCTGGATGTAATTTCAGTAAATCTGGACTATTACTGGTTTAAGATAATGAAGTCTGATCTGCTGACTTATGTTATTTTGTTCACTTGTATGTTTTTTGTACATAAGTTCAGCATTGCTTTTGCTTTTACTCTGGAGTAATGGGGAATGAACTCAGAAAAGTGACTTGACTTTTTGGTAATTGTATATGCAGATTGCATCATTTCAAAGTCGTTGTTAACTTGACAATGAAATGAACTTTACTATTTTCTTGAAACATTTGTAATCACTTTTAAAGTGGATTCAGTGTGTTCTGTGTACATGAGGGTGTTCCCATCCTGTCTACATGTACCCAGTTTTTGTTCACCAGCTTCTCTAACTTTCTAGACCTGTGTGAATACACAGATGCCACTGGGAATAAGAATACTAATTTAGAGACTTTTGACTAAAGTTAAAGGTAGTCCAGTGAAATTTATGTAAATAGCAACATGTTCATAAGGAAGTTATGATGGTTTGACTTCAGCATTTTGGAATTAAAATGTAAAAGCTTCATATTATGTGGGTTATCAGTGTTGGCAAGACAAGTACCGTTGTATAACAGCATGAATAAACAGGTACATACATAGAAATGTCTCTGCAATTCCTCCTTAAGTAATATTAAATCTTCAAACATACCCTATTCCTGAATTTTGACCCCAGTCTTTTCCATATGATTACACCACTTCTCTTTCCCTAGAACAATTACAATTATATATTCCAGACTCATAACCATTGTCTTTTCACTGTGGTTTTCTATGGTTAACTCCTGCTATCATCTGTATCTCTAAATACTGTTTTTTTTAAGAACTTTGAATATGAGACTCAAAAGTTTGTTATAAATACTATTTTATTCTGAAGCTGCAAAAAACATGCATCAATCAGAGTCTATTAAATAGTCATTTCAGTTGATATTAGTTTGGGAAAAGTATGACTTAAACTTGCAGGTTATTGAGACTTCACAAAATTAAGACTATTGTCCTTAAGCAAAAGTTCATGTGTTTGACACCAGTGTTTGAATAGAGATTAGGATAGCTTAAAAAATTGAGAGAGCGAAGTCCTAATTTTAGGACTTCAGTAGATGTTGAATGATATGCTGTTGCTGCTTTAGAATGATTTTTGTTGTTGCTGTTCACATCTGTACTTGCATTTATGCCTGGTTGTTACAAGTAATATTGGAATCATGTACATTCTAGATGGTGAATTGGACTTTGATCAACAAATGTTTAATCGTTTTTAAAAATATTTGTGCTAGAAATTGCTACCATAATGTGGCAACATATTTTGAGTCTTTGTGTTTGTTGTCTTCCAGGTGTTTTGAATAAGGTTTTTTTAATATGTTTTCTGTTTGTATGATTTACAGTCTCTTACCTCAAAACACAATGTTTCTTGATGTAGTGAAGAAATTCAGTTTTTTTTTCTGGATTGGCAGAGGAGGAAGATGGCAGTGCTTTCCCAGTTTCTTACAGGGAACAGAATTAATATTGAAGTCTAATGCTGAAGACTGTTACTCAAATAGCATAATACAGAACATGAATTCTCAGTTGCTGTTGAGCAAGAGATCACCTCCCATTAGGGTTTTACAGGGAGTGCTCTCTGAAGATTTTGGAAGCAGTAGCTGCAATGATGACTCTTGATATGTTAGGCTGATGTGGTTGTTTTGCCCTTTAATTTTGAATCAGTTCAGTAGATGAATTTAAATTAATTCTACATTTTAAGTTAGAACATTTTGACTGAGCTTGTGTTATCATTGGGTAATTGTGGCTTCATAGAGGATCTACATGAAAAGTCCCCTCTTTTAATGGATTTGATGGTCTGATCTCCAAAGTGCAATATAGCAAAGTTCCTACCAGGTTGGTGTGTGCTTCTTTCTTGAGCATGTGGATTTTTGTTTGGGTTTTTTTCTTCCCTGATAAAACTGCCTGGACTTGTCTGGCTTAATTTTCTGTCATTGTAGAGGCCTTGGGAATTGATGACTTTATTAGCACTTTGTTGCAAGTCTGTGCTTCACCTTTGCTTCTGAATTTTCATGGATAGTTGAGGATTAGAGGATTATCCTATTGTGTCTCCTTATCTTCTGTCTTTTTTTGGTTTTATGTTTTGAATTTTGGGGGGTTTTTTTGTGGGTTTTTTTTGGTTTTTTTTTTTTTGTTTTTGGTTTTTTTGTTTGTTTGTTTATTTGTTTTGAAGGCATTTCAGACAGTGTGCTTTAGGGCCTGTAATGCTGGTGCTTGACTGCAAACCTGAATGGCTGATTTCTCTGGAATACTGGTGGGATCTTCTGGGCACTTTCTCTGTTACTTGTAGGCCCTGTTCAGTTATAGGTAGCTTTTGTATCCTCATGCAGGGAAAATACTGACTTCAGCACCTTATTGTCATTCTTTGTCTGAAAGCATGGCAAAGGTGTTGTGTTTTTCATGTGGTCCAACATCATCTGCAGTTCCTGTCAACCCTGTAACATGCATGCATGCTTTGTATTCGGTGTCTGCTTGTTTCATAGTGAACCCAATGACTGTGATATAAGTTGATCCACGAAGAGGTTCTTTGGCTTCAGAAACATTTGTTTAAAAAGGTGTGTTCAGCAGCTTTCTAAGTTGGTGTGTCTCTGTTTGGAATATACTACATGGGAAACAGGAACAGGAGCTGTTGAATTTCTTACCTCTATGCTGGTCTGGCAGAGGTAGGCTCAGGAGTCCGTAGCTGTCTGACCTATCTGCTGTGCAGAGTTCTTGAGGTATGGCTGATCACACGTGATGCTTTTCCTTCAGCTTGTACCAGCTCTTCTCAAGACTGAATGCTGTAATGGCTTGAGTCTGAGGGTTCATACCTGTGAGAATAAAGTGTTGCTATTTTGTAGCTCGTGGGGAAGTTCCTAGAAAACTAGTATTGTTCACTGCAGCCTATTTGCTGCTAGGACCAGATAGTTTGCATACAGACAGAAATTCCTGTTTTATTCTGGAAGGTGAGTAAAGGTCTGTTCTCTTAATCCAGAAATGAGAAAATGATGGAATCCTGACTGTAGGCTATAAAGCATGTAAAAGAAACCCATACGTGCCACCTGAACACGTTGATTTCCTTGCTAAGTAGTTAGTATTGATATATTTTCCCTGCTTTGTAAGCACTGTCATAAATTGCTGCATTGCCTGCTTTGAGAGCTGTTGCATCACTGGTGCTACCAGGTGCTCTTGCAGTAAAACTAACTTGAAATAAATACTTTGTGGCTAATTTGAAAATTGATCACTTGATAAGACTCTGAAGTCTTATTGACTTAAGGATTTTGATTGCACACTCTGCATATGTATTAGTTTAAAGTCCATTTTGGTGCCAGATGGCTTTTCAACCCAGGCTGGAAGTTTCCTTGCATTTTGCAGATTTGACATTGTCAAAGGCAGACTTCTAGAAGTAGAATCCAGAATGAAGAAGACAATCCATAGTATGCAATGCAAGTTAGTACACTGATTTTTTGAAGTTGCCTTCTCACAGTTTAGGGCACATTTAATCCGGTCTAGCTGAACTGCCTCTGATAGAGATGGACCTGTTTCTACTGTCTTTTCTGATTTTCTCATTACAGATCTAATGTAGCCAGGGCAAGTTAGATCAGACTTTCATGACTCTTTTCTTTTTTTTTTCCTAAAGACTTGCTAAGTGTTCAGTAGTGGTACAGTTCCTAAATGGAATTATGCCTTTGCATGTTGAGATGATCACAGGTTAAGACTTTTGGATCTACCACTTAGATGTTGTTTGGAGGAGGTTTTGTTTTCTTTGCCTCTTGGGTGGTAGCACCAATCTATTCTATATGTTCGTGTTACCTGGAGAAAGAAATATACTAACAATACCGTAAACAGTATAATGGGGAATTGCTCTATGCTGCTCTACTGAGATCAGGATTTAGCTTTACCACTACCACTTCCTTCCAGTGTATTACTGGATGGTTTTGGGCTTTAGGCCAGATACTGTCTGTTCTGTTACATCCCAATTTTCTTTGTGTCAGGATCTCTAGAGATGATGAATCAGGTGGACAAACCTTTGCAGGACTAATCTTCCTCCTCTGCCTGCCCACAAGCTATATTTTGTTAGCGAGAAATCTTTGTGCATATCCTTAATGAAACAGATTGCAAGAGTAGCAGTGAGCTCAGTGTACTGGAAAGTCAATTGGTTCTCTGAATTCTTCTCACCATTGTCTTAAACTATGCCTTTGGCTCTTGTGTGAGTATATATGATCTTGTTTTCACATGGTTTGTGAGCTGCCTGGCCCAGCCTTGACTGTTTTTGGCTTGGTGATAGGTAGAACTCTCTACAGTGGCCTTTAGGGCACCAATTCTATATAGAAGACTGAAATGGATTGCAATTGTTAGCTATACACAAGGTCCTATTCTTCTTTATGATCATTGAGATTTTGTTTCAGTCCTGTATCAGAAAATTTCTGCCTCACAACAGTTGACTAAAAATGTTATTTTCATAGCTGATCAGACAATTTAAATTTTATTTTCTATATCTACTGGCTAAAGAAGACTTTGAATATTTATTTTTGGAAAAGGCTTCTAAAAAGAGCAAACTCACACCAGAATATTACATTCTTGGTTGTTACTACTTATTGTTCTTAATAGTTGACAGTATTCTTTTGCAATTAATTGTCTGTAGTATATTCTCTAGGATTAAAAAATCCTAGCAAGTTAGTTTTATGTGGAAAGTTTTATTGGAATGTCCTAGATGTTTTGATGTAAAGAACTAGTCCAATTAGGATTGTTTCACAGCCATTCAGGTTGGGGGTGGGTTTTGTTAATGTAGTTGGTGCTACATTGTGTTTTAAAGCATTAATAAAAAGAATTAATGCTACTTACAGTTTTTATGACATTTTTCTTCCTGTTCACTGATGTCACAAAATGACCAGGCCAAGGAGCTCAGATAGCTTGTACCCGGATGCTCCAGTTAGTAATGCGCAAGTAAGCCTTAAAGCTGGAATTATCTCCTCGTTTATTAAGAGGGAGAATTTCAAGAAGAGTGAGGTCTTCAGAGAAGCAGATTAATATTTTCTTGTGAGTCAAGATGATCAAAACTTTGTCTCTCAAAACAAGAATTGCACTGCCTCTTTGTGGTGTTACATCTGAAATCATCTGTATGGGTCTTCCTAAGAAAATACTGTGTGGTAGTTTGATAAACAAATTAGTTTTTCATATTTAAACGTTTACCAGTCATTTTACAGTTGGTTTTGTGAAGGGCTTTGTATGCAATGGTCTGAACTCAAGAAAGGTGAAGCGAGGGCTTTTGGTTTGGGATTTACCCTGTACTGGAAGTTGTGTTTGTTCAAGAGCAGAAATTCTTTGCTCAGCTACAGTCAAAAACTTGGACTGTGTGGGTGCTGATGGGGAGGTGTCTGGGCTGCCATGATGGTTGTGTTGTAGGTACAGGCTTTGTGCTGGGTCACATTTTTCCCAGTCACTTAACTTTCGTTTTCAGTTTTGTTTGTTCATCATTGAGGCCAACAGACTAATTTGTGAGTTTCCTGATCTTGAGTATCTTTTACTCCTTCCTCACTCATGGGCTTTTTGTCAGAGTGTTAGCAGAGTGTTTTCAGGATGTAGTGTTGCAACGGTTGTCTGTGAAACATGTCCTAACACGCTTCTTAAGGTGCCAATGGAAGCTGATTTAAGCTGTCATCAATTTTTTTTGATGGTATTCTCCAGTTTGTGGATCTCTAATTTGAGGATCTCTTCCATTAACTCTTCCCATGTTCATTAAAACATAATTAAGCTAAACACTGAGCATTGTAAGTTGGTTTTAGTATTTTTTTCTGTTTTTTGTGGAGATGGGGGGGGTGTGGTGTGTTTTTAGATGAATCTACTGACACACAACATTAAGTTCATAATTTTAGATGAAAGACAACTTGGACAAAGATTTATTCTTCTGATTGTTCCTTCACTTTTAAATCCTCAAAAATACCAGTCATGCAAAAGAATGATCAGTCTATAGTGTGTCTTGCAAAGCACAACTTCTAGCACAAGATAAATGGTAGTGAAGAATGGGCTACCTGCTTTTAATAGTTTAAAAGTTCTTTAATGGAAATTTTCAGTCTGTCTCTGGTGGTTTGTAGTAATGTAGAGTGTATAAAAGGAGTGTTAAAATCCCTGTTGTGGTGTACCTGCATTCTTGCCAATCTCATACCCTATTTTCAGAATTCTAAACTCATAATCTTATAGATGATAATGGTTGTGAAGTTGTAGGAACTCTCTTAGTCCAGATGTTTGGCAATTTGGATATAGTATCATGCGAAACATTTTAAACATAAAGAGAAGATCCATAATGCTGATGAACTTTTCTGACTTACATACTGTTCAACTGTAGTCCTTTTCCACTAATATTTGGACCATTTGGATCTTGACCTCCACTGTTTCTGATTGTTGAAGCCAAGGCTGCATTTGAGCTTTGCATTCCTCACCAGATACTCATTGTTGGTGAGAACAGCACACCAGCTCCTCTCTCACTTGGAGAGGGAAATTGTCATTAATGCATGTCAGAAACCATAAGCTTTCCAAGTTATTTTTGGTTTAACTACTGTAGATAAAGTAGACCAAGGTATGTACTACTACCGTAGGCATACCAGCTTCTTGTCCTTTTTAGAAAATCGATTCTGGGAACTGGGAATGTGATATTCTTGTATCTATATATTCCAAGTAGCAATCTTTCGCCACTTAGTTACTTTTCATGGGCTCTTGAGATGGGAATTTGTTTTTTCATCCTGGTGTTTTTCACAGCTTTGTGGCAAGGAGGGTTACTTTGTTTTTTGACAGCGGTTGTTGCGGGAAGATACCGGCTTACTGAATTTCAATGAAATTCGGCAATTCAATGCTGGTGATGACTGCATATGGAAGAATAAAAATAAACAGCTACCCAAAAAAAGAAACCAAAACAACCAACCAAACCAAACACCAGAAAACCCAATTCAACATAAAACCCTATAACCAAACCTCTACTGATTATTTTATAAATAGTAAACTTTTTAAAAAAAATTATATTTCTGTATTAATTGCTGCTGTTCCAAAAGTGACAGAGCTTAGCAAAAGTTATAAAGACAGTGTTTTTCCATCAACCTGCTAATTCTTTCTCATAATTGCTCTTTAATTCCACTGGCGAACTCAGAGATTTCTATACGTATTTTTCACTTCCTCCTTATTGAAATTCTGAAGTTGAGAGATAATAGGCTGAGCTATCCAGTGATCTTTCAACACAAATTGTAGAAGGCTGAAGTAGAATGGTTTTCTCTAGTTTAGACCCCATAAAGTTTAGAATTACTTTTATCTTGATGAATTAGATAGCTTTCAGTAACAACTGATAAGGGAATTCTGTTCAAATTTAAAAGGTCAAGTTTCGCTAGTTACTGGAAATTAAAAAGTAGAAGCTTCAAGACAGTTAATTACTCTGACTTCATATACAATCTGTTTTGTTTTTCAGATTTTGGATCACTCTTTGATCTGGAACATGACTTGCCAGATGAACTGATCAGCTCCACAGAACTTGGACTCACCAATGGTGGTGACATTAATCAGCTGCAGACCAGCCTTGGCCTTGCACAAGATGCTGCCTCTAAACACAAGCAGCTGTCTGAACTTCTACGGGCTGGTAGCTCCCCAAATCTCAATATGGGGGTTGGTGGCCCTGGCCAAGGCATGGCCAGTCAAACCCAACAAAATAGTCCTGGAATGGGAATGTTAAACAGCATGGTGAAAAGCCCTATGGCACAGGCTGGTTTGACTTCTCCCAGTATGGCGATGGGCGCAAATGGACCAAACCAGGGTCCTTCTGCTCAATCCACAGCAGCAATGATGCCAACAGTGAACAGCCCAGTTAACCAGCCTGGCATGGGAATGAACACAGGGATGAATGCTGGCATGAATCCTGGGATGTTGGCAGCAGGCAACGGACAGGGGATGATGCAGGGGCAAGTCATGAACGGTTCCATTGGAGCAGGCAGAGGGCGACCCAATATGCCGTACCCAAACCCAGGAATGGGCGGTGCTGGCACCTTGTTGGCTGAGACACTGCAACAAGGCACTCCACAAATGGGAGGGCAGGCTGGACTAAGAGGACCACAGCCTGGAGCCATGAACAAGGTAAGATAAGCTAAACTTTATTACTTTTCCTCATTGTTGACTTTGTTTAGTAAAAGGAATCCTCTGCACTGTGGAGTCTATAGGGTTTTTTCTTTAAGAATCCTGTATGGTGGATTAAATAGTTTATAAAGTGCTAAACTGGAATTTGTGATGGCCATAGGAAGCAAAAATTGAATCTTGCACAATAAGCAAGACTATGGCTAGATTAAAAAGCCTATTTTAGCAATCTTGTGACAATACTGATTATCCATAACACTGAAAAGTAACTTAATTGTATTTTATTCTGTTTTACGCTTTGTCTTCAATTGTATTTTTCCATCTAATGTGATGCTGGTATTGTGAGTGTGATGGGAATCCATCAGGACGTTTTAGATGTTGTGGTGCTTTTTTCTGTAGGACAGTTATTGCAAGTATTTGTTGTCTGAGATCAGCTGAGTTGTTTGTGCTGTAGCAGATGCCAAGACGTGCATGCAGGTTTGAATTAACTGATGTACTCACTGTATGTGTTGGGTTCTTAAGACTCTTAATCTGACTCAGTTCTAGTTTTAAAATTCGCAATGGCTTTGTCTATTGGAGAGTAAACCAGAAAGCTGGGAAAAAAGAAATTAATACCAAGAGGGAAATAAATGTGCTTCTTGGAAGAAAATTGTTGTCATAAGTCACTGAAAAGATGAGAGAAGACCTACTGGTTTAACTAGCAAAAAGATGTCTGAATTTAATTTTTGTCATGCACAGTTAGGCAGCTTAGAGTAGGAGCCATTTATTCTCCAGTATTCTCCATTTTTTTGTGTTTTGGTCAAAAGCCTAGAAAACACTTCAGTGTTTTAGTTCACTTTAAATGGGTATTTTGTGTTTCTTGGCTAATGAGGGGAGAGTTCTTTTTAAGTTCCTTTGCAATACCTAAATCTGTCTCAAAATGCCTAAAGTCCACTTGGAGGACTTGGAATGATAAGTAAGAGTCTATAAATATATTTGAAATGTACCTTAAAATTATGCTGTGTATTAATACTTTTGTCATGCTTTAATATATTAAGCGAAATTACTTTTGTGTCTTGTGAACATTAATTGTGAAATTCTTTGATCTTAGTTGCCATATATATATATATACACACACTTAGTAATGAGTTGGTTCTGTGGTCTGGTCATTTCGGGTATTTTTGCCTGATAGGAAAATGATTCAAAGCTTGATTACTAAAGTAGAAATTTTATATGCAGCTCACAGTGGTAAGAATTATGTAGCTGCTTGAAGTATTCTTGCATTGGAATTATATAACACCTCATTCATTATTCCTTGATCAAAAAAAAATTTTGATCTTTAGAAAGCTATCTTCAGAGGTCAAAAATGGACATATTGAGTGTTTGGATGAAATGCAACTTCATCCTTACTTATCAGAGCTGAAGTAGAGTTATGCACTATAATAAACTAATTTATCTAAAAGTAAAGAAAGGACATAAAATCAAGCTTTTGACTGATTTAGTCTAAAATTAAATAGTCTTCTTTCCTTACTTAAATTCCAGAAGTTCTGTACATATAAATTAAGGACACTTTATGCTTTTGAAAATATTCAGACCAAATACACAATAACTTCTGTTATGAAATTCATAGTCCCAGACTGGTTAAAAATACTTGGGGGTCTTAAATTACTGATAAAACAATCTTGAGACTTTTGGAGTTAAGCATAGTGGGTATAGTGCTCATAAAGGAGTTGAAACTGTCGGATGAGAGAGAACAGTCTGAAATGGAGGCTGAAATTCCAGAATGTCTTCAATTGGTTTGGTTGTTGGCAGGGAGCCTGTGTTTCACTTCATACAGTAGTAGAGTTAGCAAAGTCTGACAACAGTAATGTCTGACCATTTTATCTCCCCACCCATCTGCTTTTAGGTTTTTCCACCTACAAATCTTCAAAAGTAGATGAAAACAGAGGACCTTAAGCAAAGTGTTTTTAAAAGCCAGTTTTTTAATTGGTAAATTCAGTAGCATGTTGCTGTTAATGTGGGAGTTTGTTTAATAACTTCTGTAGGTTTCCTTCATTGCGGCAAAAAATGGGCATTATCCAGAAGCTCTCCTTCAGTAGGAGGAAAAAAAAAACCAGACGAGATGCTTCGGTTATGATTGTTTAACTTTGTGTTAGCTTGCCAAATGCATCCCCTTTAGGTGATGGAAGGGTTCCTTCAGAGAGTTCTCTCTCAATGAAATAGAGGGGTTTTGTGCAATGGTTTGTATGGAACAGCTTAGGTTTCCTGTGATGTTGAATAATTGGGAGGGAGGATGTTATGCTCTTCTAACAGGAAAGATGAACTCCAAGGGGCTAGTCAATTTGAAAAAGTGAAATTAGTTATGTTTCTGCTTTGTTCTGTTATCCTGTGGAGTTACTGAAATTTTCTTCCTCTCTTCCCAAAACATTGACTAGCAATAGAGTGGAACACTTTTGCTCGTTATCTATGTATTTCCAACCTTCTCTAGTTGTGCATGTTACTTTTAGGACTTTAAATCCCAAATGTCACTGTAAATTATTTCTATTCATAAACTTGTCCTGTCACAATCTGATGCTTCCATCCTGTGGTTAAATGCTGTAGTTTTCTGTCCTGATGTTAGCAGTCACCAACATATGAAGGAGCAATTCTGTCTGGATGCTGTCTCTGTGCCAGTTGCATGACAGGCTGTGTTGAGAAACTAAACCTGACTGAAATTGAAACTCAGGTGGTCATTAAAAAAAATTAATTTCAATTTTTTTTCAGGTCCACTTCATGCTCATCAGTTGGAAAGCTAGTATCCCTGTGTTAGGGAGGGGATTTTTTAAAGCAGTTGATCTTGCCTGTCAGAGGGGGGTGTGAATCCTACGTTGGTGACAGTTCAGGCATAAAAATGCCTGTGAAAGTCTACCCTGAAAGGATGTGTTAGAAGTTTGGAGGGGATGGAATTGTAATAAGTTTTGAATTCTTGATAGTTTTTTGCTTTCTATGTGCTTGGTTTTGTGCAAGTTACGAGGGTAACAGGCATGCCTTTTACTCTTGAAATAGTGTTTTGGAAATCGTTTGTAATGCTTGGGTTCTGTCATCATTTAAGTATTTTCCAGGCATTTTGTTTCACTAGATAGTTTTACAGCTTTGATTTAAATGTGAGCAGGTAACTTATTACAAAGCTCGAATTTGCTAAAAGCTGATTCATGTTTCCGGTTTTGAACCATTCTTCATTTGGAATTTTATCTAGTTAAAACCTTTGTTTTGTTTTTCCACTGGGTTCTGTTGAGAGTGCCCCATTAGGGTCTTAACTGTCCAGCCTTGTATGAGGGGAGGAGGGTATTTTCTGTATGAGTTGCTCTATGCATTTTTGTCATAGCAGTGCTCTACCACAGAGTGCTAGACCTGACCTTCAGGTCACTGACATTTCCTCTCTGATTTGAGAAATTCCCTTACTCCACTAACAAAGTGGATGTGTAGGCAGTTCAGATTAGTAAGGGCATTACTACTACCTCTGCTATGTGAGCGTTTCACTTGAAACGTTTACTTCCAGTAGTAATTCTTTGTGACTTGGTTTACTCTTTCAGTAAGTACCAAGCTATCTGCTGTTATTTGCTTTAGCAGTTTAACATGTTAAGAAGATTCAATGGCAATATTTTACAAAGACAAACAAAATTTGTCAGAATCTCCTTAACTTCCTCTGAGCTGAACAATAAGAAATTTCATAATAATAAATTTCTGTTCAAAGTTGAAGGGATTGAAGATTTCACCCTCAAATTGTGAAATTAGGTTAAGAAAATAAAAACATCATATATTCCTTAGTGTTAGCATATTCAGTCTCTCATTTTAGATAGGTGGTAAGTGTTCTTGGTTGCCTTTCTTTTTTCAGTAGCTATTGGATTCAACAGTAAGTGTATCCATACTGTTGAGAGTCTGTTACTAAGCATATTATATGATCAAGTACATGAATCTGTTCAAAGGGTAGTGTGAGTTCCAGTCCTTGTCTTTCTCTTCTTTGGTAAACCAAGGTGAAAAAAAGAATAACTGCTCACTGTATACCAGAGTAAGAGAGGAATATTTGTTTATGAGGGAAAAATGAAGCAGTGAAGACTTGGAGTCTAAGTTTCTGGAGTGGCATGGGGAGTTTCTTGCAGAAATAGTGGTGACATAATGCTGGTGTCCTGAAATAGGCATCTTAAAATACTATGCAGTTAAGTGCAAAGAATAATAATCAATAACAGTCCTTGGAAGGAATGCAGCAAACACCACTGGCAAAATGTAGTTAGGGTGTGCTTGAGTTCAGTAATGCTCTACAATTCAGTAGAATGACACTAGGAAGTGATGTACAGTAAATTCTTGTTTTTAAATACACAGCTGGAATTTACTAAAACTAAATTTCCTGTTTGGGTAAAGTTAATTAGCTTTCACTTGTGAACCTGTGGATATGGAAAGATACTAGATATTATCAGTATAGCCTTAAACTAGTCCATGCACTGCAGTTTCCCTGATAGAGATATACATAGTTGATGCTGTGATACTGGATTCTTTGAAAGAATGCTATTAAAACTTCATTCTATTTGTTTACTTTTCCACGCTTATGATTATCTTTGCAAATCTAAAAGCTGGTCATGGTTCAGTACTACTGCAGATATCTATCTGTCTTTCAAATGTAGAAATGTAAATTAGACAGAATAGTATGTAGAATGTTAATGACACAGTTGTTCTTACAGAGAAACAGTAGAATATTTGCAGTGTCTATGTGCATACCTGTAGCAGGTATTCATTTTCAATTTGTACTCTGTGGTATTAACCAGAGTAAAACCAGAAGCAGAGTTAATCACTTGACCTTCTTCTGAACTGAAGATGCATGTGTTTCATGGCATTAGAACAAAACCTTGGGGAACTTCCTCTGCTTTTGTAGTTACTCTTCATAGATTGGGGGGAGTACCTGAACAGCCCTGTCTGATGCTGCTTGTAAAGTACGATGTTTCCTGAACTCGTGTCATCTGTGGTGAGAGATACACACCTTTCACCAATCTGATATTGACAGCCCCTGCTTCCCCTGGATGCAGGCAAGTCATGTTGTTTTCTATTGTGTATATAAAAGGTAGAATAATTTAAGATCACCTTTGCTTTCTATTAGCCACCTATCATCATTTTCTGATCTTCCTTGTTTTCCTCTTCTTTACTGTCAATTGGATTTCTGTCGGCTCTTCCTTGTGTGCAAGTTCTTGCATACGTGATGTAATTAAGTGGAAGCTGTGAGGTGAGGAAGAAAAACTTTGGATGAATATGAAGAGAAGTAGGAAGGGGGCAGTGAGAGGAAGTGGTGGCTAGGGGAAGAGTAAGTAGAGGTTGCACTTGCTGACTTGTAGCTCTAATTAAGCCATTGGATTGTATTGCAGATGAAGCCTTGTACTTCTCTTATGCGGTGGTACTAACACCACCTTTCTTTAGCTGGTTCTTCTGCACTTGGTTGTTTATCTGTCCCCTCCCAAAGATCACTAATGTGCTGATGAAGTGTGCATCAGTCTTCCTGGTTGTTGCCTAATGATAAAATTATACAGGATTTTGATCTTCCTTCTGTAGTCATGAGGCCATACTTTTCTTCCTGTTACATGCTTTCTTTTATTCAAGTTTCTCAACATGTCACAGCAAATAACATGAGCATGCTCCTGCTTCTTGTGCAGGATCACAAGGCCACCTTGTGCCAGGTGGAGAATCTCCCAAATGACCCTTCTCTTGACTCAGTCTAGAGGGGCATGCAGGTGGTTGCTGTCAGGTTAGTCTATGATGGCTAAACTGGGGGACATTGCTGTGAGGTTCAGTTGAGGATCTGGCAGGTGTCAATCTCACCTGGATCAAGTAATGGCTGCTGATTTGTTTAGGGAGGCCTTGAGGAATTTGGTTTTTAGCATCTTAGGTGTTACTTGGGTGTCTGGCTTTGAGTCAGTTTGGTGTGCTTGCCTGTCAACCTGGCCTGAGCTTCTCTTGTCTTTGCCTCTCCACCTAAAATGGGAGAATATTACCCAGTAAGGAGCAGCTAGGCTGAGCTGGGCAGGTGGTGTTCTGCTGCCAGGTCCCTTGGCACAGTGGGGTGGAGGTGGAGGGGAGCCTTGTGTTTCTGCCATGGAGAGAGTCTTGTTGGAGGGGACTGGTCTTGCAGCCCAAACAATGCCAATGGCTGATGCTTGAGAAAGCATCAGAGATCCTTGTGCTGAGCCAACTTGATGAGTAATTTGAAAATTTTTATGAAGTTTATGAAACTTCACATAAAGTTTGTGTTCAGCTTTGTTGCAAATATAAATGTTGATTGGCTTGGTGAAACCTCATCTGTGAGTTTTATTAGAAAGCTGTTCTGGGTGACGTAGCAAAAGTGTCTTTTTAAAATCTAGGTTTGAGTTTCTTACCCTGTAGTCAGGACAGAGCTGGCTCACAAGGCCACAGTTACTCTGAACCCTTTGATATCTGTTTGTGAAGTCGACAATTGTTAGAATTGGGTGTCTTGATT
Source organism: Pseudopodoces humilis (assembly GCF_049639895.1). Lineage (NCBI taxonomy): Eukaryota > Metazoa > Chordata > Aves > Passeriformes > Paridae > Pseudopodoces > Pseudopodoces humilis. The sequence continues at coordinate 24,768,800 of NC_142204.1, forward strand.
TCTCCCTGTAACACCAAGTTGTGAAGATGTGCCTTCAGCCTTTAATTCTGAATTGTTTAGTTTGTTTTTTAAGGCTGATAACAGCATAAGTTACAGAAATCAAATGGGGCTGCTGATAGTGATAGCCAGCATAGTCTGTGCTTTGGCGTACTCTCAGATGTCAACTGACTTTGGGAGCTGTGATTGTTAATGAACTTAAAGCTTTGCTCAGAAATTTATGGTTTTGGGGATGTCCTTGCTTTCAAAACTCTCTCTGGAGTTTTGAGATCCCCTCAAGGGGATCAGGCTATCTTACAGGAAAACACATCTTGTTTTCTAAAGGGACTAATCCTCACTGTCAGGCCTTCACTGAGCCTTGAAAACCTGTCTGTCAATTTGAGATGGCTGTGACGATGCAGAATATTTCTGAAGGTGTGTTTGCTGGCTCCTTATGCTTTTCTTCTCCCTTTGCCTTCTGCTTAACTTGCACATAAGGTCTTACAAGTCTTCTGAGGGAGAAGAAGGAAGACTTTAGGTCTTACCTGTCCTGGTTTTGGCAGCAGCTGCTTCATTGGCCACCATTGGTGTATTCATTGTGGTCGAGACATGGCAGTGGGAAGGAAGGTTTTCAGTTCTGCTTGATCATTACATAGTTTGTTTGTCTGCCATGTGTAGAGATTCTTTTCATTGCTCTCTAATGAATTACTGCTGTGTGATTATGGTTATTGCTTATGTGTGGAGGAGGGAGGCTGTCCTCAAGTGAATTCACTTGCGCATATCAGATGTCTAAAGTGGCAGGTTCTTTAGCGAATTTTGTATTCCTTTTCCTGTAGCTTGAGTTTGATCCTGCCTTATTTTGTAAATGCAAACTGAAGGCTATTATAATGGATTGGAGGCTGTTAGAGTCTGAAAAAGGGAAGTGTGACTAATTGCAGGTAATTTCAGGGCATGTTGGTTACTTCTAGTGCAGGTTGAAGAAGCTTGGTGAGCAGAAACAAGGTGTTTCTCCTAGGGGAGGATGCTTTAAGAATAAATGTAGAAGTGATTAGAAACAAGCCTGCCATAGGAGTTAAGTTCTTCTTTGAATGCAGGAAAATGCTTTGAACCAAAGAGCATCAAGGAGACTGGACACTGTCTAGTCAAATGCTAATGTAAGTTGAAACAACACAGCTCTTTAAAGTATTTTTGTGCCTTTGTTTTTGAGTTATGGCTCCTTGAGGATCCTGCCTGAGTAATGGTGAGAACATGGTAATCTTAACGAAAATCTCCAGTTTTTCTCCTCTGTCTAGTTCTTTTGGTCCTAGAAGGCCAAATTTCCCATGGAAAATAAATGGGAATGCAAGGAATGGAAAAAAATGTCAGAGGACAAACAACTTTATTGGCAAAATTGCTTCTTGTTCTTTAGGTTCTGGGCATTCCAAGACAACAAATGGTATTCTGGTATGCCAGAACTGTTGAATATGGCTTGTATGAAACTTTAATCTATTTCCCCTGTGGGTGAATGGTTCAGTAGATTTGTTTTGTTTGCAGACTTTCTATCTGTCCTCTCCTTTGACCTCTAGTACTGCAAATGAGTTGGTGTGACTGTGAGGTGTTACCTATGACTGTGGTGTATGCTTAAATTGAAAATGGTTGTGTACTGATAATGCAGGCATGCATTGTTATGCCTGTCAGGAGAGGAGCTGTGGGAGTGCTGGCAGTTGGGTAGGATGTTTTTGGGATAAACTCTGCTGATATGAATGAAGATGGTATTTGTCTCCACTTGGAGTCTGCACAAATACAGGAGGGAGAGCTCAAGTCTGGAAGAATTATGTAGTCCATTGTACAAATCTGTGATTCAGAAAGGTGAAATGAGAAATCTATTGAACCAAATATTTTATAAAGAAATAATTGGACCACTTCTGTCCAGTCAGGTTCAAATATTGCTAAATTAGCTTTATTGTGTTTACAGGACCAGTCTAGTTGAGGAGTTTGTTGTGTGATGGGTAAATCTATGAACATGAAGGAGCAGGGGAAGCATGTGGATCATTATTGCATTGCAGCCATGGCTGTTGTTCTTGCTTCTCTGAAGTATAAATTTGCCTTTTACATTGTGAATTTAAACTATCTGACTTAAACACCCTATCATTTTAATTCCTAGATGGGAATGATGAGCAATCCTAGCCCTTATGGCCAGCCCTATAGTCAAAATACTGGGCAGCAGATTGGAGCCGGTGGACTTGGCCCTCCAATGCAGAATAAAGCTGGACTGCAGAATAGCTTACCACAGTTTCCAATGGACAAGAAGCCAGTTCCTGGAGCAGGAATGCCTAATATGGTAAGTAGAATGAAAAGTGTTTTCAGAAAAGGTTGTGGTAAAGAGGAGCAATATGCTCTGGTCTTGCCACATTGTAAGTTTTTAGCAGCTGTCATACCCAGTGTGAATATGTGCTTGGAGTCCACACAGAATGCACTTGTTTCAACCCCAAAGACTGATACGCAGGAGAGGGCCGAGTTGTGCTTTCTGTGTTGATAAACTGCATCTCCACTCTTTGGCCTTCAAACCCTGTTAACAGGGAAAGTGAAATGGAGCTCCTTAACTGAAATGAGCTCTGCAACCTATTTGGACACCTCTGTTCTCCTATCCCATCCTTTCCTATGTTGTTGCTGTCTTGGGCCCCTTCTCCTCAGAGTATCTCTGTCTGGAGAATTGTTTTCCTGCTTGTACTTCCTGATGCTTTTTGGGAAAGAGAAGTGTCCCTTCTCCAACAGATACTACCTATGATAGGGCTTAGAAACCCCAGCCATGTGTTCATTCTTGTGAACTTTACGAACATGCACAACAGTCCTGATGCTGGAGGTGATTCCCTGGCAACTGGGATACCTTGATACCCTGTCCTTTTACCTCCACTCTTACTACAGCAGGACTTAAGGAAAGGGGAAGTAAGAACGGTGGGAAAAGTGGATGACCCAAGCTTGTAAATGCCAGTGCCTCACCACATGCCTTAATATTGGATTCCCTGGCTTGAGCTTAATGCTGATGCCTCATTTTCAAAGTTAAATTTGTTAGGGGCATGACATGCAACATTTCTTACAGTTTTTTTTCCCCTATATATATATATTTATTTAAGAAACAAATTCATGTTTCTGAATATAGCTTGTGTTTCTCTCTGCTTCAAATTTTACTCCCACACACCCCCTGGGAGGGTCCGTCTATTTATCTTAATAACTGTTGCTGAAAAACCATTTCTAGTTAACTTTAGTACCTTTAAATTAAAAAGAGCTGTATCCTGTGAGTTTTATTTAATTTTTTTTTAAGTTGAGCATGAAATATTGGAAGATGAGCAAACCAGTTGGTTATATGAATCAGTAAAAAAGCAGCCAAAACTTGTTCAGAACCCCAGCTGTCAAGTTTGTGTTCAGTGCAGAGCATATAACTCTTTTGAACTGGTACCCAGCTGAACGTAGGAACTTGAAGTTGTTGCTGTCTCAGTTGTTGTTTAGAATGGCAGGCTGTGAATATTTGGATATTGGAGCATGCACAGACCCTGAGAGCCCGACTTAATTGTAGTGAAGTCGCCTTGTAAAATGAAGGGTTAATGCTGGTTAGTCAGGTGCTATGCGAGAACTGGGGTTTAGAAATACTGGTAGCTGGATCTAAAGATCTGGAGATCTCCAGAATCATCTTGTAGAACCTCTGAGAGTCAATTAGAAACTGAAGTCTGTTGAAAAGAAGTGATATAGGCAACATAGAGTGCCTCAGCCTCTCTTATTTGAGTATTCCTCAAATGTCACCTGAAATGAATACAGAGTTCTCAACAAATAAACAGTAACAGAGAAGACAAACTAGATGTTGCCATACCTGACATTAGTTCTGTGGTGTTTATTATCCTGAAGTTGTGTTTCATCTCTAGCACAGACTAGGAGATGCTTGTTTTGAATGCCTGTGTGCAAGTTTGCTGATGGAAAAAGGTTAAAAGCTTCACAGAACTTCCCTTTCCTTCTCCTTTTCTAGGAGCAGTCAACTTGAGACACCATATACTGAGAGGGAAAGCCCTATTAATTCTAAAATGTGTTTTCTTCCATTACTGCAAGAATTGCGGATGCAACTTTTTAGCCTCCAAAATTAGGAGATTTGAGATCTAAGTGCTATTAATATTTTCTGGTTGGTCTAGCACTGCAAATTAACCTGTGAGCCTGTGCAAAGGTCTGCTGGACATTGATAAGGCAAGAGCTAGGACTAATAGAGTGATATGGGGAGGAAATTGTGGCTGGCAAGAGAATTGCCAGGACTTGTTGCTAAGGGACATTTTTAGTGAGTCCTCCAGAACTACACATAGGTGGGCTGTTTCCTTAATCAGAGAATGTAGTAATAGTTGTTTCTCTTATTGGACTTCTTCTTGTATTGCTGTTTACTTGCCAGATGAATTATTTTCAAAAATAGATTTATTTCCAGGAATTTCTTTTTCAACTTCTTCAGGGCCAGCAGCAGGCTCCCCAGGTGCAGCAAGCTGGGATGGGGCCAGCAGCTTCTCAAGGAATGGGGTCTGGAGCACCGACAGCAGATCCAGAAAAGCGCAAACTCATTCAGCAGCAACTCGTTCTCCTCTTACATGCTCACAAGTGTCAGCGTCGAGAACAGGCCAACGGGGAGGTGCGACAGTGCAACCTCCCGCATTGCCGAACCATGAAGAATGTCTTGAACCACATGACACACTGTCAGGCTGGCAAATCTTGCCAAGGTAAGTGGGGGAGTGGTTATGTATATGAGGTCAACGTTTGAGGGAGGAGAAGGGCTCCTAGAAAGAGATGGACTGGTGAGTGAGTTGGGAAATAAGTTCAAGAAATTCTGTCTTATTTGCTTAAGACAGGGAATTGTAAGCAACTTCTGAGCCTCTAAAGTTTAGGGAAGTTAGAGGGGACAAGATACAGCAAAGAGATGAGTAAAAATTTTTTGCTTAACTTTGTAACTCGCTGTAAAATCTTTTGGATTCTGCCTTTAAAAAAAGGTAGACACAAACCAGGAATCTGCAAATAGGAGTCTACCTGTCTTCCTTAAACTGAAGAGATGAATCCCGAACAATACCAAGCCATGAATTTGACTGCTACTGGCACTTGCAATCTCTCTCTGTCCTACTAAAATGTAATCTCCCTTTTTGGTAGCCTTGGCTCATCTGGATTGTGCCAGTTGTTAACATCTCAGTTGCTTGGCACAGTCTGCCTGATACCTGAGCTAGATGGAGTTATCCTTCAAGCCACAGAGACATAAGCTTGGGTGTATCATGTAGGGTTTTTGAGTAGGCTTTGGTTGAGCCAATAGTCCAAGAAGAAATCTGGCTACGTTTTCAGGTCTAATTAGTGCTGAACTATTTCAAGTAATACTTAATTGACTTGTGTTGATATAGATGTTTGCCCTGAGAGAAAATGCCACTCTCTACCCAGTTTGTGACGACCATGTGGAGATACTGGCAGCAGTTTGTAAATGCTTTTCCATTCCTTCTTTTTCTCAGTGGCACATTGCGCATCTTCCCGACAAATCATCTCACACTGGAAGAATTGTACAAGACATGATTGTCCTGTATGTTTGCCTCTCAAAAATGCTGGGGACAAAAGAAATCAGCAATGTAAGTCTACTGGGGAATTCTGTGCGTTGAATAAACCATAAAATGCATGTTTGGAGTTAAACTTTTTTGCACCCATATGGTAGCGGTGATGCTCTCAAACCTGGGAACATGTTAATGTGATTTTTCTCTTGTTTTAATCTCAGAGTATTTTTCTGGCTCTGAATGCTAGTGTTTATGAAAGCTTTCTAACTTTATTATATTTTCCTATCAAGAGAGTGGTAAGGGCGAACAAATCATAGCTCTCTCAACCAAATGTTTGGCTTTTCATTACTGCTTCTTCCAGCTGGATAGTTTCTGGAGACAGATGTGCGCACACACGCACATTGTGTCATTTTAGCCCTGATACTTGGTTCTGTCTTTGTTCTTTGTCTGCATCAGATGTCACTTTCCCTTTCTCTTTGTGTCCTCTTGGTCTCCCTGACAAAATGTTTGGCAAGATTTTTGTCACTGTGTTACCTGTATGGGGATGTTTTCCTCCCTACTTTAATGTTGTTTTAGGCTCTTCTCACAACTGATGAGCTATTTCTTGGCTTAAGAAAACTAAAAAAAAACCAAAAAGGGCAGAAAAGGCATTGCAATGGCTGGTGGAAAGCTGTATGTACATTTCTGCCTTTAGCCTCTGTGACATGGTATGCCTCTGTTTTCAGTTTGAAGCAAGCAGATGTGTCCTAAATACTTAAGAGTGGGATTTCCTCTGAGCAGCCCAAAGGGAAAACAACATGTTGGATTGGCTGGTTGGGTCAAAATTTGTCTCTCTGTTTCGTGACAGATTTTTCAGATCTGTTCCCTGCATGCTTCCAGAAGGAGATGCTTTAACTCTGAGCAGCCAGTGCACTCTTTGTCTGTCCCTGTATTGGTGGGCCTCTCTGGCCGCCTTCTGCTCTCCTCACTAACTCCGTGTGTCTCTGGCAGCGCTGCTGGGCGGAGCTGCAGTAGGACTTGCCAATACCGGCTCTGTGGGCGTGGGGCAGCAGACAACGCCCAGCATCAACACTACCAGTCAGATAGACCCCAGCTCCATCGAGAGAGCCTACGCAGCCCTCGGACTGACCTATCAAGGGAACCAGATGCAGACACAGCCCCAGGCTCAAGTGAAGAATCAACAACAGGGACAGTCACCCCAGGGTCTGCGCCCTATGAATCCTATGAGTAAGTTTATCTGTCAGTGTTAAAATGCAAACTTCAGGCAACTTCCCCATGCTACATCTAATGCAAATTTTCTCAACCTACTAGCTTAATACTGCTAGTTAATTTGCAAAAGGTAGGGCTTTGCGATATTTTAGACTTGAAATAGCAAGTTACTGAGTGGAACATTAGAGGGCCCAGGTGCCTTCTCCTGGTAAACAAGTTCTCTGGAAAAACTAGTTTCTTTGGAAAAATGATAATTTCCCAAGACTTTTTTTTCTTTTTTTCCCCCCCCCTTTTTATTTTCTTTTTCTTTCTTTTTTTTTTTTTTTTCCCTGCTTTATAATTGTACTGTAATGCAAGTCTCAGGCTACTGGGGAGTTTTTAATTGGATATGCACCACTGGAATGCCAGCATTCAGGTGTACTTCCCTGTCACTCAGAGTGCAGCATTTTACATTTGTATCTCAGATACGTAAATTTTGTTTAAAAAATGAAAAATAGGAAATAACTGACATCCTCCCCAAATCCTGTCACGTGATCTCACATAGCTCTAAATTGTCTAGGTGGCTTATAGCAACATTGTAGGACTAGGTAAGAATTTCAATTCAAAGTGCAGTTAATTGGAACCTGGCTATCAATGGTGTCAAATGAAGTCATCTTTAACTACCAAATCTAAGTTTGATGCTTTGAGATTACATCACAGGACTTTTTCTCACTCTTAGCTGTTTGCTTGAATTGCATAAGTAGATGTGGCTTTTTCAGTGGAAAAGAGGGAAGAAGAGCTGGTAGTGATTTATCACAAGCTTGTATGGGATTGCAGTGATCGTGCCTACGCGTCCCATGACAAGCTTGTGTGCAGAATGAGACATTGGTGCAGAAACGCACAGACTGCAGCCTGAAACCAACTGCTACTTTGCAAAGGGAGTGCTGCTCCTGAGTTACTCAGGAAAAGGCTGCTGGGTAGAGTAGACTTGTTAATGAGATGACTGGCCCTCATAGATTACGTGACTTGCTAAAACTTTACCTTTCAGTGTGTAAAAACAGAGGAAAGGGCAAGGGTCGTGAGAGCTTAGTCTTAAAACAGGTTAAAATAATATTATTTTCTATTGTGCCTTAGAGTCTTTTCTGAAGCAAAATGATTCCTATTTTTTTTATGTATGTAATTACTTATAGGCAGTGTTTTACCTGTGCATTCCTTGCAGAACAGTGGGCATTCTTTGCACAATTGCTAAGAAAATCCAGTGAAATGGGATTGAAAAAACGCTTGGAGTTTGGAGAACTACAGCTTAATGTAAAAAGGACAAGCATGGAGAGTGTAGACTTCTGACTCTTGCTTCCTTATTAGGAGTGGGTGGCTAAGGAGGGAATTACAACAGGTGAGATAGGAATTACCAGGTCATGGCCTACAACACAGTAGGGCTAGTTTAGGAGAGACAGCAGGATGTGGTGAGGACTGCTGTGTGAAAAGCTGCAGTCCTAAGTAGCTCAAACAAATGGAGGATTTTGACAATTGAAAAGGGGAGAGTTAAGGTAAAGGTTGACTATTGTCTTGCATGCCAGTGTGCTTTCAGATGGCAAAATGGATTTGGGAAGAAGAAAAGGACTAAAGGAAGGGAGATTTGGAACAGATTTATGAAAAATCTGTTAAATACTTGGTTGTAATTTTAGGTATCAGGCTTGATAGAGTTCTCTTCTGTGGTTTTCTCCTGTATGCAGTGTGTAATTTTGCTTGAAATACAGATTCTGTGTGATTCAAATGTTCTAAATACATGTGAAGCTTGGTCATGGCTTTTATGCTATTTGGTTTCACGCTACTTGATCTGTTTGGAAGCTCCAGACAGAAATATGCTGAGTTTTTCTTTACTAATTGAGAAGTAACTGTAGTTTGTGAAGAAGGTAAGAAATTTTTATGGTGATTAAAATCTGTTATGATTCAGAAAATCAGATTTTTTTATGCAACAAATTGCAGGTGCTTCCTGCAAAGGATTGTCAGATTTCCTTCTTACCAACCTCGTAGTTGTAGGATCATTAAATATGGAGTGAGTGAGAAGGGACCTTGTCTGATGTAGGTGGTAGCTGATGGTTTAAGTTTTTGAAGCCTTTGTGAATATATATCCTAGGACTCTGAATGAAAAAAAAGCCCAACTGCTTCTAAACAAAAAAATAGAAGTGGTTGGAGTCTTTCATTAGAGAATCACAGAACATAATATTTGCAGCAAATTGAAATCACTTGTTTGTTGATAAGTTCATGAGGATGTGCAAAGGACTAATGAGGTTAATGCTTCACTTGGAGGTCACCAGTGTTGTGCCTCAGGCTTTTTCTAATTTTGTAAAAGAAAGAGGGTGAGAAGAGAGCAATAGGTAATTAAATTCCCTTCACAAAAGTCCAAGTACTTGAAAGTCGAAACCCTTGTTATTGATTATTAAGAGTTACTGATTTGTGTGGTAAATGGGCTCTTAATTTTTTCTGTATTCTTCTGTTTTCTAGGTGCAAATCCAATGGGAGTGAATGGAGGAGTAGGGGTCCAACCCCCTAATCTGCTGCCTGACTCAATGTTACATTCAACCATGAATTCTCAAAAGTAAGTTGAATCCTTTGTACCCCAGTGATTTTGTTTTGCTCTCATGGCACTTCTTGCATAAACAGTGGAGTAAATGCCATTGATGGCTATCTCTCCCTTTGGATTTTGCAGCTTTTGTTGCAGTTTTCCAAGTCCTTGGGTAGAACAGCATGTACTGTTTCATGGCGTTGTTTGGTGTGTGTGTGCAGCTATTTCTGCAGTTTGTCCATTGATTAGGGAATGGCTGAACTAGCACTTTGTCCTAACATTATTCTAAAAGAGGCTACGACTGTAAGATGATTAAGCTGGGGCTAGACTTTTGCACTCAATTCTTGCTCTGTTTTTGAAGCCCCATGATGAGTGAAAGCGCCAATGTTGCCAGTTTGGGAGCCATGCCAACAGCTCAACCATCCAATACTGGAATTCGAAAGCAGTGGCATGAAGACATTACTCAGGATCTCCGAAACCACCTTGTTCACAAACTGTGAGTAGCTAATATCAAAACAACCTCCTGTTAGGTGAGCTGCTGCCCCAGAGCAGAGGTGTATTGGAAGCAGAGGGGTTGCAGAAGGGGTTGCAGAAGGAAGCCTGACGTGCAAAACCAGAAGGCCAGGGGGTGAATTTTGTCGGGATGCATGAGAAAGGAAAGCAGAAGCCCGAAAGATGAAGCTGTGCTGGTTTGGGACTGTTGTCTTGGAAGTTTCCCACTCCATGCTCAAGCCATCTACAACATCTACTGCCCCTGGAAGAGTAGCAGTAGCTGCAGTCTGTCAGCAGATTTACTTGCTGCTTTGTGTTCAAACCACTGGGTTTAATGCTGTTCTGGGAACATTCTAATCACTTGCACGCATTTCTTTAATATTTTTTCTTCCTACTCAGAGTCCAAGCCATATTTCCTACTCCTGACCCTGCAGCACTGAAGGATCGACGTATGGAGAATCTGGTGGCATATGCTCGGAAAGTGGAAGGGGACATGTATGAATCAGCAAACAGCAGGGTGAGATGCCATCCCCTGTTGTCTGGTTGTGTGTATTTCTACCTTAATCCTATAGTGACTGGGGAGGAAGAGGAACAGGGACTCCCAGGCTCAGGAAGCAAATGTTTAGGGGCTGCTGGATGGAGTCTAGGAACCAGCCAGTTGAAGGCTGCTGCCTGGGTGTGCCGGGAGTTGAGATGTACTGTGCCTGAGACTTGGCATAGTCCCCCAGAAGCAGTGTTGAAGCTCTTCACTGTGATTGTCCCAGAGAAGTGATGGACACAAGAAGAGAAATATCTGGTGTTCTAATAGTTGAGAACAGTGCCCCTTTTGCCCCTCCTGTCTGTCTGACAGTCCCTGCAAAGGGGAAGACCACCTCCGACCCCAAGCCAAAATGTGTCTGTAAGGCCACTTTGCAAGTTCGAATCACTGGGACCAGTTGCCTTTTCTTAATGTGTGTCTCATCTCCTTTCTTGGCTTTTATTCCTCTGCAACAGGCTGAGTACTATCACTTGCTAGCAGAGAAGATCTACAAGATTCAGAAGGAGCTGGAGGAGAAACGAAGAACCAGGCTACAAAAGCAAAATATGATCCCAAATGCTCCAGGCATGCCACAAGCTCCTATGAATCAAGGGCCCAATATGGGACAGCCACAGCCAGGAATGTCTGCAAGTAAGAACCTTTGGGTCACTGATTACCTGGTGTGGGAAATCCTGTACTGTCATTTCAGTAGCCTGGTGACCATTTAGCTTTCATGGGTACCTGACTTGTTTGTGAGCTACTGTTTATTGTTGTACCTTGATAACATGCTTCAAATTTGTCCCCAGTGGCTGAAAGCTGATTCTAAGTCAGAGGATATTTCTGTCACTGGGATGTACTTCTATTTTCAAGGAGGTTCTTGAGTTTGCCTCACACTTTGAGGACTCTTTAATAATGTTTAGTTACTGTATACATTTACTTCCTTTGTACATGAGTTTTAATGTGTAATTCTCAATAAAATGTTTGGTGGATAAATCCTGGTGGTCTTCTGAATAACACTATCTTATTTCAATGTCTTTTTTCCCAGATGGTCCTCTTCCTGACCCAACCCTGATACGTGCCAATGTGCCAAACCAGATGATGAATCGCATGCAGGCACAGCCAGGTAAATACTTGAAGAGAATTTGCTACTGTGATTTTTGAACGAATCTTGGATTTGGATAGCTCTTACTGAAGCATCAGAGATCTTGTATCGTGTGCAGTTTTTACATTTGATTAAGAAAAATAGCTATCTATATAGCATAATTCTTACATAACTATATAATAAATATAAAATACTATCTCTAGTAACATTTCATCTTGTGATTTTGAGCTGCACATTAGCTGCTTGCTTCATTAAATAAGGAGCTTGATGCTTTTGGAATTTCTGATCATGTGTGCATAGGATTGTGGGATCAGTCAAACATGGTGAGCCCAGCCAACTCAGGTGAGGGCATGTTGGTGGCAGAGGGAATGTGGTGAGAATTATTACTCAGAAAAAAGGGGCAGAACCTTTGCTATACATTCAAGATGTGTTACAGCCAGCATGCAAAGTACTTGAAGTTAAGATACAGTTTGAGATAAAATAAGTGAATTTCTAATATGTAATTATGATAATGCAACTTTCTGTGGAAAGTTTATCTTCAACAGCAGGTGTGACAATCAGTATTTGTCATGTGTTACAGCAGTTCTCAAACTTAATGAGTTTTAATAACAGTGGAAACAGATGTCTTGAGGGGGGGAAAGCTGATCTGTATTCTGAAAGAATAGGTAGTTTGAGCACTATATTTAAAATAATTCCACATAACTAGTTAATAGAAGGCAATATTTGATTGAAAGCTGGTTGCTAGAAAGCAAAATTAGAAAGAAACAGCATTTCTTCTCCAAATATTGAATGATGCCTAAAGAAGATTTCAGACCTTTGTTTACACATGTTTTTTTGGCACAAACTCGCAGGAATGAATCAGTTTGGCCAGATGAACATGCAGCTGTCACCGATGGGACCCCGACAAACCCCTCCTCTTCAGCACCCTGGACAGCTAAGTCAGGCTGGGGCCATGAACCAGGTCAGTGCGCCTTCCTTCCAGGGTTGAGTTCACAGGTTGGCTTCTCTTGTCTGTGGTTTCCTTAAAATCAATAAATAAAAGAAATTTGAAAATAAATCAAGCATCACTTCTTCGTTCTCTTGGCCCTTTGGTTTCTGTCTTTTGCTTCTGCTTTAAAATCTGCCCGATATATAGTAAATCTTTAGATCTTTGTGCTAAGACTTGCCTAAAAATTTAGTTGAAGTGGCTTTTTATTGCATTCTTAAAACAAGGAACCAAAATAAATCTTAAGCCACAGTCCCAATCTGAAATCAATATCCTTTTACTTTGCTTTTGAAATCATCATAAATTGTGTCTTTTGAGAGGAGCTATAAGCAGGCTTTTCATGTTGTATCCTACATTTATATGGCAAGCATCAGTTTCTGATTGATAAAAGTTTTTTGGGTTTGTTTTTTGGGTTTGTTTTTTTGTAAAATGTTATGAAGGTGTATGCACATTGTGTGAAATGAGTTGCTTTTTTTTCACCAGATGGGATTTCCTTCACGTATGCAGCAACCAGGAGTTGGCCAGCCTTCTGGTCAGAATCAATTTCTACAGCAGACTCAGTTCCCTGCTTCTTCCCCGGGAATGAATGCAGCGAGCATGTCTATGACTCAGCCTGGCAATCAGACACCAGTATCTCAAGTAAGTTTCTGATTTCTTGAAGTGCTGTCACTGACCTTTGTCATATACTGGTTATGATTGTTCAGTTTGTAGTAATGGAGATAAACTTGTTTCCTTGAGAGACTTTTGGAATTATAGTCAACCAAATTCATATATTGAGACTTTCCATTCCTGGTGTAGCACTGGGAACGGCAAGGGTGAAATATTGTTGACTTGTTCTCGGGCTTTAATTTAAGTGTTAGAGAGGAATTGTTTTAGGTTTATTTTTATGGAGCAAAGAAGAAATTGTGACTCAGCATGCAGTAGTTAAGATTCTCTTGCTGAACAGCAAAGCAACAGAGCCTGAGAAGTTAAGAGGTGGCAGAATAAGTCAGAAAAAGGCATGTCTATCCAGGCCTGTGTGCTGCTGACTTTGGGGGATTAGGAGGGTTATCACTACTGAAGATCTGAACTTACAGTCTAGCAGTTTCCTTTCTGTCCTCTCCCTCTCCCTTTTCAGCAAGAACCTTTCAGGCCAGGAAGAAGTAGGGAACGTCAGTTTGCTTCTCATTGATGCTTCTTCCTAGTTTGCAGGCAAGATTATTGTGGAGTTACAGTTTTTTATCTTGACCAATACTTTTTTTTTTGTAATTTTATAATGGTAGAGTTACAGCTGTACTTATTTGTGATGATAAATTCAGTTTCTAATCTTGGGGGTGGAGGCATGGGCACACTAAGTGTATTTGAATGCAGTTTTTCACTGTGGTGTATTGTCCCATATCCAGGATGTACAAATCTGCAGTTTTAGAAAGAAATGTTTTGCAAACCAGGAGTGTAGGTGTGCCATTCTTCTAAGTTTATCAACAAGTATGTTATTCTATTGAAACTTCTCTGAGAGATGAATAAATTATAAAATAGCCTTATTTTTGCGCAGAACAAAATAAATCAATTAGACCATTTCTGCTTTTTGAAAGAGTTTTTAAAAGTGAAGCAGATGGTTTGTCACATTTTTTAAAGTATGCTGTGGGAAAGCAAATATTTGACAGTAGTTTATCTTGCTTTTGTATTTCAAGTAATTTCAAATGTGTACCTGTTTTCCCACAGGCACAAATGACCAGCGCTTCCTGTCCTGTCAACTCTCCTGCAATGGCTCCAGGTTCTCAAGGGAGCCATATTCACTGCCCACCTCTTCCACAGCCTCCCATGCACCAAAATTCTCCTTCTCCAGTACCTAGCCGAACCCCAACACCTCACCACACGCCCCCAGGCTTGGGATCACAGCAACAGCAGGCGGCAGCAGCTGCTGCCACCACTGCCCCCACACCTGCTCCTCAGGCAATGCCACCTGGACCGCAGTCCCAAACTATGCACCCCCCTCAAAGGCAGACTCCAACGCCTCCGCAGGCACAGCTGCCTCCACAAGTCCAGCCTCCAGTTCCAGTTACCCCTTCTGCAGAGCAGCAGCAACAGCCCTTGTCACAGCAGAGCACGACTGCGTCTGTTCCCACACCAACAGCACCGCTGCAACCTCAACACCCCACAACACCTGTAAGGAAATACTTTAATTGTGCTTTCCCTGCAAATGTTTGTGTGTAAGGTTTAATTTTCAGCTGTGTGCTCATGGCATGTTTAATATTAAAACATGGTGTTTTTTGTATGTGGGGAGTAAACTTTTTCCATCAAGACAAGTCTGTAGATCATCTGTTGTTTCCAGAGAGGAAGTATTCTACAGAATTCTTGCACATTTTTTGAAATTCACTGTGAAACATGGATGATGGTTTTGGTTACATATATGTATGCATAGGGCTTATACATTAGGGGAAACAATGTCATTTTCTATAGACAAGGCCTTCTAGTGCATGCCTCTGATACATATTTTCCACTAGTTGAGGTTGGGGGACACTATATTCTTCAGGGAGAGCAATTAGAAGGGCTGGAGTGCTTTTAAACTCGGTGGAAATGTAGCATAGGTAAAACATAGATTAGGAAAGAAAAATAGGTTCATTAGAAGCCTGTTTGTAATGTTTTGTTCCCTCAGCTTTCACAGCCAGCTGTGAGCATTGATGGGCAGGTATCCAACCCCCCATCCACCAGCAGCACAGAGGTGAACTCTCAGCAGACTGTTCCAGAACAGCAGCAGCCACCCTTGCAGGAAGTGAAAATGGAGATTAAAACAGATGAAGGGGAACCAGAACAAACAGAAATGCAAATGGAGGAGAAACCTGAGGTGAGGTTGTTGGTCCTGATCAGATTTTGTGTAGAATACCTTCATCTATTACTGCTGGATGCTTTCTGTCATTCCTTCCAGAATTCAGCGAGAGCTGTAGGTGCTACCTGCTGCTGCTGCAGTTTTGATTGTTGTATTTTGTCTTATTCCTAAAGAAAAGTTTGTGTTTTCTGGTAAAATTGTGGTAGAAGTCAGTGGCCACAGGAAGGCCATTATAATGTGGTTACTATGAAGCTTTTCTTTGGTAAATGCCAGCTTTTATATATAAAAATACCAGTGAGTGAGAATGCACTCGACTCAGTTCTACAGATGTTAAAATAGCAGATACTAGGATGAGGGGAAATGGCTTCAGGTTGTGCCAGGGAAGGTTTAGGTTGGATATTAGGAGAAGTTTCTTCACTTGAAAGGGTTAGCAGGCATTGGAACAGGCTGCCCAGTGAAGTGGTTGAGTCACCATTCATGGAGGTATTTAGATGATATGTAGATATGGCACTTTAGGATGTGGCATAGCAGTGGACTGGTCAGTGCCATGTTAATACTGGACTTAAACTTAAAGGTCTTTTCCAACCTAAATGATTCTATATGTACATGGTGGGATGCTTTACTGGGCTTTGACAACTTGTCACCGAGGACAGCCAGGAGTGTGGCTGCCAGTCACATCATCCTGGCAGCTCTGCTGAATGAGAGGCTGTTAGAACTGCCTGAAGAGGTACCCATGTGTCTGCTTGCAGATCAGAACTCATTAGCAGCTCGTCATTGCTACTACTGCAGTGTTTAAAGATGCATTCTAACACATTTGCTCAAGTTTTAGGCGAGTTTTGACTACAAAGGAGATAGAAGAGTGGGTGGGCAGTGTGACAGATAGGTTTAAAGGACAGAAGTGTACATGGGTGGCCTCCCAGGAGATTTAAGTGACAGGTTTCAATCTGCTTTCCAGGTTAAAGTAGAACCAGTCGTGGAGGAATGTAAACCAGACCCAATGGAGCAAGAAGAGAAGAAACCTGAAATGAAGACTGAAGTACCAGAGGGGGAAGAAAGACCTACTACTCCAGCAACTCAGTCTTCTCCAGCAGCTGGGCAGTCTAAGAAAAAAAGTAAGCAGAAAGACTGTTTTTACTTAAATTCACTGCATCTCCCTAGAGAAATCTCTGCAGGGAAAAAAACCCTGGGCTTTCCTTTTTGGTACTTAGTGGATTATGTGGTACTTATATGGATTGTTCTTTGTGGCTTTTGGACAAAAATATCTAATAATACATGTGCTTATAATTGGCTTAGGGCAAGTTCTTTAAGCCTTTAGAATTAGACACTAAGCTGTAGTAAAATTGTCAATACAACGGAGATTTGAAATACTGAGTTACAGATTCTCTAGACAATTCTTTTTCTCGGGGCCTCTGAGAGGGGATGTATCTGGAATGTGAACCATCTCTACTCATCAATGTCGTCTTATGATTGCCTTTTCTTCAGGTGATCATTTTAATATCCTCCTCGCGACTCAGTGTTTTAGAGGATAAACAAGCCGTGCTAAGTACCTTAAACCCATCGTCTGTCTGTCTTTTTCCACAGACATCGCACTTTCTAGCAGGTTTCTTCCTTCTGGCTGTTTCTGCTGTCTTTCTAATGTTGATTGTTTTCCAAAGTTTTCAAGCCAGAAGAGTTGCGGCAGGCGCTTATGCCAACACTGGAGGCACTTTACCGTCAGGATCCAGAGTCTCTTCCATTTCGACAGCCTGTGGATCCCCAGCTACTAGGAATTCCTGTGAGTGTCTTAGCAAGATAATTTCCTGGTTTTAATTCAAAACTACTGTATTTTGACATACCTGTTTGAGAACAGCTTACATCTGTCTTGTTAACATCTTCATATTGATGTGTTTGGTGAGGTTTAACTTCGCCGGTGGAACATACAAGGTCTGACTTAGGAAAGTTTGTTTGGTTCTCTGTTCCTTTTACTAAATAAGCCAGATGTAGCATGCACTGGAATGATTTACCAACAGAACCCCAGTGCTGTATGGCCTTTTTATGGTAGTTGCTTCATGTTGTGATGCTCTCATTGCTGAATTTCATAGGTGTTTCTCATCATGTATAAATTTTGTCTGAAGATGTGGGAAATTATGCAGATCAAACCCACTTTAAAATATCCATCAATGATTATTATCTGTTATAGGAAAAGAAGAAACAATTTAAGTTAGAGGTTTCTTTAGATTAAATTTTCTGCTTGTTTTAGAATTGTCTTGAGAAGACAATTATCGTTCAAGGATCTGTGTTTTTGTAGTCTCTGAATTGACCACAATTCACAAAATATAAACAAGTTCACAAAATATAAACAAATACACAGATGTAGAAGTCCTTTTTAGGTGCTTCAGACAATGTTTTTTGCCTGAAAGAGTTTTGATTTGCTGTTGGTGTGGGGTTTTTGGCAGATACTAGGAAACTTCAAGGCCTGCTGTATTACAAGCATTTATACACTTGCTAATATTTTTAACAAGCTTTCAATTGACTGTCATTCTGCAGACTTTTGTACATGTTGCACTGTATCAATGGTGGATTGCAAAAAGGCATTCTTTAGAGGAGACATGATAAGTTTTATTGTGGAATAAAGTTTTTTATTTTTGTTAGGTTTTCTGGGCTACTGGAAACAGTTGCTTTATATTAACGTTCTTGTGTAAATCTTTGGATCACAAAGGCTGCAAAAATATTGGCATTTTCTACTATTTGTAATACTTGTTTTGTTGATTAAAATTAGAGTGACTTGATTTCATTAGTTGTGAATGAGCAACAGCACTGGGAAATACAGGAATAATGAAAAGAAAGCACTGGGGAATTATATGCTATTACTTGGAGATTGCGTTCTGTGTGTCACAAGTAGTTTGACAATCAAGTCAGGGAGGAACCTGTTTTTCTTGATGAGAAGACTTTATATGCTGAGACTGCGCATGCTCTCATGTCACAACACAGTTCTCTAGGAGGGTTTTGATGTGCTGCGTTTTCTTGCAGGATTATTTTGACATAGTGAAGAACCCCATGGATCTTTCTACTATCAAGAGAAAGCTGGACACAGGACAGTATCAGGAACCGTGGCAGTATGTAGATGACATCTGGCTCATGTTCAATAATGCCTGGTTGTATAACCGCAAAACATCCCGGGTATACAAGTACTGTTCCAAACTGGCAGAGGTGTTTGAGCAAGAAATTGACCCAGTTATGCAGAGCCTTGGTTATTGCTGTGGAAGAAAGGTAAGAAAGTAAATATCTTTAGTCTGTTGCTTGCTTCCTTGAATTGAAGGGGGAAAATATAGCGGTTGCAGTTATCAGTTATGGTGGGTCCAAAATTTCCAAAGTTTACCAGGATTTAGCAATCCTGAGTAATCTGAATTTGAGCATTTTGTGGGTCTTCTAATTCTATCTGGTCTTTAAATAATCTATTTAAAGGTAAATGGATTAATCTCCCCCCTTGAGGGGAAAAAAAGCCTGCAACAGAAGGCTTATTTTGATTAGGACAAACGTTTGCTATTGCAAATTTAATAGACATGATTTTATGACTTCAGAAGTTCTGTATTTCACTGTATATTGAAATTCTGTTTCCCTTGTTTTGATGTGCTTTCTGTCTTTGGAGAAGAGTTAACTTGAAAATAACAGCCCACTTAATGTCTTCTGTGACTAGCAGTGCATACACTTTTCTGTACAGAAAGACCTGTGTGCAGAGTAAGGTGGAAGTGTTCACTGTCTGGGTTACACTTGCTTCCCACAGAGAGCAAGTGAAAATGTGTGAGTACTAAGACGACCCATTCCTCTTTGCAGTTGGAGTTCTCGCCACAGACTTTGTGTTGCTATGGCAAACAGCTATGCACAATCCCTCGAGATGCCACTTACTACAGTTACCAGAACAGGTAAGGAAAACTCAGTTGGTGCAGTTTTGTGCATGCTGCAATCAATCTGTTATAGGCATGCATGTATTTACATAGACACCCTCTTTATATGTGCACACCTTTATGTTTTAAGATAAAATTTTTTGCTGGAAGTGCTCTTGAATAGTTTGCCTTGTGTGTTAATAATGATTTCTTTGAGCAGAAGTTCACTGCAGCCTTTGTTCTTCCCTCCTTTGTTTGCAGAAATGGGATGTTTTATTACGTTTTGATCCTGCAGTTAATTAAATGTTCAGTTACCTACAAATCATAATACAAGTCTGTTGCCTTTGCTTCCTACTGTGCAGCAGTATTTTTTGTGCAGAACACTGAGTAAACTATACAGAAAGTGTATTAATGCTCATAATGCATATTGGTTTTGGCAAGTCTTGGTTTTTCTTGTGATGTTAACGTTGAAGAGCAAACTTGCCTCTGTATTGCACATCTTAACTGGAAGATCTGTGTATTCAGATCTTCAGCAAATTGATGCTTGCTTTTTCTTACAAAGTTTCCTAAAGGGAATTGTTTTGGCAGTAGCTATCAGTAGCTCTGTAAAATGCTGTCCCTTCTACAGCTCTTTTGAGTATATTTTTTACTTGAAGTTTATTAAAGGATTTAAACTTGACTTCTGTAAGGAAGTTTCTTGCTAGTAATCTGACAGCTGAGGAAGTGAAGCAGGAAAAAGTAGGCAAACACACCCTTTAACATTCCCATATTCCCTTGCCTGCCACCAGAATGCACCTATTGGAGCAGAGAACTGCTTAACTCCAAGATCCATCAATTTATTTAGTTCCTGCTCTCCATTCATTCAAAAACCTCAAACAAACAGAAAAAACAGCCCCAAAACAAACCAGAATGACAAAAACACGGATGATTTTACCTCAAAGCCAATTTTCCAAGATTTGTAACTTCCTTAAGCACCTGGTCTGATAAAAGCAATCAAAGATTATACAAGTTATATCTTAGCCTTTTAAAGCTTTATAAAGGTTTATAGCAGCAAATGGTGATTTTAAAATTTCTCCTACTTTTTTAGTCCTGTAATACCCTACAATAGCTGTTGTAGTGTTAGACTTGTATGTAGTGTAGGGCTTGTCATGTCAGTATCTTCTGCTTATGTTTGTCCATGGGCAAATATTAGAGGAACCAAAAGACTTGCTCAGAAATCTGACATTTGACATGTTTTCAAATGTTAGAAGGGAATGTCTGCATTCAACAGGTGCCTATGTGTGACTTGTAGATTGCATTATATGTACAGATGCATCTATCTATAGATTGAAACGTATAATTCTAGAAGTATTGTTCTTTGCTTTATCTCAGATGAAAACTGAGAAAGGAGGTTGAGACCTGTCTTTTTAGCCTGACAGTTGCTAATAACACAGATTAGTGTGGCTTTATAATGAACTTGTTTGAATATTTTAATTTCTATTTTTAGCTGTCTTGTGCACTCAATTAACATGCCTTATAATGGAGAAGCCACAGCTTTAGACCTTTTTTGAAGGCTAGGGTGGAATCTTGAATTAATCTCTTATTTTATTGAAGTACAAATAAAGTCTTTCTCTGTAATGCTTGCTGTAGTGATGGCTGGACTGTTCTGTGTGCAGACTGGGCTATGGCAGAGTCATATCCATGTAGAGCATTATGTGTCTTGTTAATGTTAGTTAACATGCAGTTTGACAGTTCTATTAGTCTGTAAGAATTCTGAGGACAGATTTTATTGTTCCTAAAGTTTTGATATTTAGCTTTCCCTTTCAACTGGGAGAGAATTCTGTGACCTTTCAGCATTTATACATTTAAGATGGAAGACTATCTCTCTTCCATTGACCTCCTGCAGATCCTCCTCCCAACAGAACTGCTGTGCTGATGTACAAGTCAGAGTAGCAGTTCCTCCTTCTTTCTGCTCTTTCCCTGTCTCATTTTAATTCTTTGCTGTACGTGGCATGGATTATTAAAATGAAGAGGGTATGGGTATGCTAAAATGGAATACTCTTGTTTAATTTGCTTTTATCGTTTGCTGCTTGTGAACCCATTTGAGAGATTTAATGCTAATCTGTGCTTTGCCTTGGCTTTCTGCTTTGTGTTGTCTTGTCTTGCTTCTATGTTTTTGTTTTTGTCCTGCAAACCCCCATTTATTTGTTTGTGTGTGTGTTATTTTTTTTAATTTCTCCTTCATGCTTGTCATTGTCTGCACTTGGCTTTGATTGCGCAAAAAAAAAATCCAAACCAAAAAACCAAACCAACCAAACACAATGTGGGGCCCATAAATCTGCATCATTGAATATCCTTGTCGCCGTTGATGACCTGCTCTCTGCTCCTGTCCCTTCCTTGGCCTGCTGTGATTGGTGGCTCCGTTGCTTGACTTGGGCTGTGTTGTGTGGACGGAGCAGTTCACCCAAATATGGCCTTCTTGCTGACAGGTATCATTTCTGTGAGAAGTGCTTCAACGAAATCCAAGGGGAGAGCGTTTCTCTGGGAGATGACCCATCACAACCTCAAACGTGAGTTACTTGTGCTTGCTTGGGCTGTGCTTTTGTGACCTGTGTCTTGGCCTACAATGCTTTCTGTAGGGAAGTGGGGGTTCAGCTGTAGGTTTTGAGGCTAGTAGAAGGTGGATGATAGATCCTTCATAAAAGCCTGGACTTGTGCTTGTCTTCAAAACCTAGACTGACTGAACTAGTGAAAAATAAGCACTTAGTGCTTAAAAATTGCAACTGTATCAATAGAAGGGAAAGAAGAAAATGGCTTTTTCCCTGAAAAAAAAGTGGATGTATTCTACTGCAGAAAAATAACCAAGCCTGCAGGCAAGTGTGTGACAGACATAGCTTGAAATGTCAAATGTACTATTTTCTTTATACCCTAGCTATGCTATTAAACTTGTATTCAACATCAGGTTGTTTTTCATCCAAATTAGAAGCAGGCAACCTCCTTTTGCCATACAAACATTTCACTACTGGAATGCCATCTGCCTACAAGAAATACTGTGCAGTTGTTGAGGACACAATAAAAGGCTGTGCATGGATTTGACCATGTTAGTGGCAAACTGTTGAGGCAGCCTCTCATTTTGCTGTATCCTCCTCATACCTCCCCTCACAAAAAATCTTGAAACAGAATTTTTGGAGACTATGGAAGCCCTTGAGGGACAAACGAGTGCCAAGCAGTTACTCTTTGAGCTATTCAAGAAATCCTTTTGCAGGAAGGCAGTGCAACAACCAGGTAGAACAAAATGAGGAATTCAGGAAGGTCTGAAGCCAGAGGGAGAGTTGCTGAAGTTGGTAATTGGACAAGCTGAGTTAACTTTTATTTGGAACCAGATCCTGGATGCACTAATGGATACATACAGAACAGTACTGGAAGTATCTGGGCTTGGGATGTTGTAAGTGTACTGAAAGAGGGTAGATTGAGATTAGATACAAGGAAGAAGTTATTCACTCTGAGGGTGGTGAGGCAGTGGAACAGATGGCACAAAGAGGTTCTGAATGCCCCATCACTAGAAGTGTTTAATGACAGGCTGGATGGAACTTTGAGCAACCTGGTCTAGTGGAAGGTGTCCCTGACAGTGGCAGGGGGTGATGATCTCTTAATGTCCCTGCCAGTCCAAACTATCCTAGGATTCTGTGATCTACCTTTCTGGAAGGAAAAAGGAAGAAACAATGTTGTATACTGGTCAGTACAATGGGCCAGGTCATGTCCCTGTGGATAAGTGGATTGCTATTCTAGTAGAAGCAAAAATCCAAAGTTTAATCGTTCTAGAGTCATAGAGTACATCATAGGAATATACATGGTGGGTCCTGTTTAAGTCCCCTGCACCTTATTATAAGAATAGTTTGAGATAATTGAGATTTTTAACTTCATCATTTATTTTATAAGGAGCTTCAAGTATTCAGAATAAACACTGAAATAAGAGGAGAATAAGAGGAAGGTTAATTCATCTCATGCAAATTGGAGTCTGTCATTGCATTTCAGAGAGGGACATACTGATCTCGTGTTATGGAGAACACTCTTTGGGGCAAGTTCTCACAGATTCGAGTGTTCTTGTATGTTCTGAACCAGGTCATTTAAAAGATACTTGGGACCTCACTGTCAAAAAAATGGAATTTTAGGCCTTGAAAATTATGTAGAGAAGGTGTAGATAACGTGTAGTAGTGGCTGGGCTGGGGTTGCAGGGTTTGGAAGCTGAAATTTTTCCTTTGAAATTGATGTAGGAGGAGGGTTAGGGAAATCTGAAAAAAGATAACCTACCTTTCTCAGTAATCAAAGATAATTGGAATTCTCTGCCTGCAGAACATGAGAGGCATATCAAGTAGTCTTTTCACCATTAAATACTGATCAGACCTATCAAAACTTGAATTGTCAGCAAGCTTTAATATTTATCCTGTAGTAGAACTGAATATGGGAGCAATGTTCTCCACAAGAGAAAAGTAATGTTTTCCACAGACAAAGTGGAGTGGCGTACACTTCAGTTGTCTGTCACTGTAAAATACAACTACTTTCCTTGTAGTGCCAGTGAGTGTTTAAAAATTCTGCTTGTAAGTTTTGTCTTGGTTTGTGGATAGGTGTGGTATTGCATGGATGTTTGTTGTCTTGTGTTAAAACTGAGTTTTATTGCCTGTTTCTCCATAGCACGATAAACAAAGAACAGTTTTCAAAAAGGAAAAATGATACACTGGATCCTGAGCTGTAAGTATTGCTGTCCCTCTTTGAATGATCCTCATTTTATTATAAATACTTTGTAAGATACATGTTATTCATTCATCATCAGCTTTGTCTTTGAATGTTTTCCAATTTCATGTAGCTCTGTTAGTTGGTAGGGGCTGCTCAGTAATCAGCAGATCTGGCATTCAGTGCTGAGAACCCAAACCACCATGGCTGTGCTTGAGAAATACGTAACACTGAATGTCTGGGCTGAAATGACTCCATTTTGTTGTCTTGCATGTGGATTCTACAGAAGGATGAATGCAGATAGCTCTGCTTTGAAACTTTGTTGTGGCAAATGCTAAAGTCTCAGAACTGATTTGAGTCATTTGGCAGTAGCTCTTAGTTGCCTTTGGCATTTCTAGTTGCTGCATTTTACAGGCAGCTGTAGTAGAAGGAAAAGTTGCTATATTTTGAATCAGCCTGTTCTCTACTGCTCTGAAAGCAGAACTGTAGTCATTCAGTAGCATTAAGATGATGGTGACTCAGCTGCTTTTGCTTTTCTTTATATTCCTGAGCCGTTTTTTGAAGCTGCTTTACATGGTCCTGCATCATACACCTATGCTGCTATTTTGCAAACATCATACCAGTTCTCAAATGAATGAGCAAAAAGGATATTTATTGTTCCCACACCATCCTTCTAAAGGCACAAGGGTCAGCCAGTTCTCCTGTTTTACAAGGGCTGTGGGAAGGAGAGAATAGTAGCTTGATTCATAAATCTTCTTTCTCTTTGTTAAAGTGAAGATAGAATATAAGCCTAACTTACAGTGTGATACCACATGCTCTACATAGATTACAACTATTCATTCAAAGTCTCAAGCTTTTAGACAGGCATGTTCAAAAGGAGTCAGATTGTCCCAATACCTGAAGCAACCTTAGATATTTTGGAGAATTATATTCACCAACATCTGGGAATTAAACCATATGACTTGTCTCAGCTGTTCTTAAATGTCTGCTGATCTTCTGAAAGTGACTTAGGTATTTGCTTCTGTGTTCTTCCCACCTTTCTGCAGTATAGTTGTAATATACTGCAGGGTTCAAGCATAGTGGGGCAACTAACAGCCAAGTATTTCACCTGGTTCTTCCTTTCTGACATGTGTGAATCCATTTTCCTCTACTCCTTATAGCATCAAGCAGTTTACAGATTTTATCCTTAAAAGGGCTTTACTTGAAAAAAAAAGGAGTGGATAGTGGTAATACAAGCAAATGGTAATTATGTGTCCTTGCATAGTCTGCCTGACTTGAGCTGGCAGGTTCTTAATTTTTTCTGAAGGCTGTTCTCAGCATAGATGTGCTCTCTGTGTTAAACAGACTCAAAAGCCTAAATGCTAGAAGTGCTTGAATAAAATATTACAAAATATACAAGCAAGCAGTGTTACTACTAACCTTTGCTTCCCTTTGCCTTTTTCTGCCTCGTACAGATTTGTTGAATGTATAGAGTGTGGAAGAAAAATGCACCAGATCTGTGTTCTTCATAATGAGATAATCTGGCCTTCTGGGTGAGCAATTTCTCCTTATTAAGTAGTTAGCATGTTTACTGTTTGGTAAAGCTCATGCATAAACTTCCTTATATTGGTTACATTTAAAAGACTGTTTAATGGAGGAAGTTACATTCTCTGAAAATTTTACACAATCTATAGGGTAACATCAAATTTAGACAGCATATCTTACAGTGTTTTGTGTGAAGTTTTCTAATCTTTAATGTTTCCAATGTTTCTTTGTGTAGAAGAGAGCATTTTGATTTCAGCCTTTTATATTTAGAGAGTCTTGGCCTTCATGAGAAGATGTTTTTAATTCTAGTAACAGTTTCAGACTGATCTGTTTTCTGTACAAATCGTACTGCTTTGTCATCTTCAAAAAATTTTGTAACAAGGATTTAACAGGTGAACCAACTTTTTTGACCTCAGCGATCAGATTACATTTTAAAACAAATATAACTTTCTTTTACTCCACGGTTCTTGATCAACGTATGTGTTTTCTTCTAATTGATTTAAAAACTTTAGGAAGGATGATAACTTATATGTTGAGGAAGTTTTATAAGAGTTTAAATGTCCCATTTCTTGTCAAAAAAGCTGTGAGTTTAGCATTCTGTTGTCCCATCCACATTGCTGCAGAAGACTGTGGATGCTGCAGAGACTTACTCCTGTAAGTGAGGAAGAATCATAGAATCATTTCAGTTTACAGTGTACTTGGGCATTTAAAAAAAAATCAGCCTTGTGCTTGGTGTTGCAGTGTCTTATCATGATCAGAGGCAGCAGTTTGAGCCTATTTGCTCCAAGAATACTGTGAGCTGATATTGTCAGACCTGGCAGTGGAGACTTCCCTGGGCTTTCCAGAGGTGATGTGGACAACTGATAGGGCATGCAGAACCTGGAGCTTAGATCCTCCTTTGCAGCTCTGAAACAATTGGGCTGTTCTTTGTGCTTTTATTTCAAATTTCAGATAAGGTATTTTTCAGATCAGCTAAGATCTGGTGAAGGATTTTGCTTCTAATGCTAAGATGCTAGAGAACTTGGTGGTCTGACTTGGGGTGACTTCAATTTTTATTTATTTTTTTTTTGCTTCAGCTTTGTCTGTGATGGCTGCCTAAAGAAAACAGGACGAACCAGGAAAGAGAACAAATTCTCTGCTAAAAGTAAGAGTCTTATTTAGATTTATTTTGCACTAGCAAATTTAAATAATAGGTTAAGAATGAGGAAGAGGTGGCTTTTAAACTTGTGTTGTATTTAAGTGTTTTGGAGCTTAAGGAGGATACTTT
This sequence comes from Pseudopodoces humilis, assembly GCF_049639895.1. Taxonomy (NCBI): domain Eukaryota; kingdom Metazoa; phylum Chordata; class Aves; order Passeriformes; family Paridae; genus Pseudopodoces; species Pseudopodoces humilis. The sequence goes on from NC_142204.1 coordinate 24,795,324, forward strand.
TGGTCAGTTTTGACCATCAGTTCTGTAGTGTTCAGTGTTTGCATTCACAGGTGGGAGTGTTAGTTAATAATAGTCTGTTTTAGAGGGCTAACATACTGTTTTAGAGCACTTCCATTATTGAAATATATTCTTTTGTTAAGTGGAGATACTAACTTGGCTAGTATGGCTTTAGAGACAGGATATACTTCCAAATGCAATGTCTGCTTGTGAAGATATGTCTGGAAACAGTGTTTTGTAATCCAGTTCAAGTAAGTTTAACACCTATTCAGGAGAAACCGTAATTGTGATTGACTTTTAAGACAAGACAAAAGTTGCGTTGAAATACAGATTCTTTATTCATTTAAATAATGTATAAGCCATAAATGTGCCTGCAGGGGAAAAGCAGCTCACCCCATCTAGAAGTGGTAGGGTTTAAAGATAAAGCTTTAATTTATGTTAACATGCTGCGTGTGTTAAGTCATTTTTCATCTGATATCTGAGTAGAGAAATCACATATGAACAGTTCACTTTTGTATATGTTTAGAGCTGTATTTTCTTTCTGCAGGGTTACCAGCTACAAGACTTGGTACCTTCCTGGAGAACAGAGTCAATGATTTTCTAAGACGACAGAATCACCCTGAGGCAGGAGAGGTCACCGTTAGGGTGGTACATGCATCTGACAAAACTGTGGAAGTAAAACCAGGAATGAAAGCAAGGTATGTTTGTTTAATTTTGCTTTCTTTTGGTGGAAGTGGGAGTTGTTTGTACTTACATGATACACTTGATTAAGTTTAGGTTAGAAAACAGTTTTAAGCTTGAGTCCAGGTGTTACCCTAGCACTGCCAAGGCCACTGCTAAACCATGTACATCTACATATCTTCTAAATATCTCCAGAGATGGTGACTCAAACTCTTCCCTGGGCAGCTTTTTTCTATACTTGACAGTCCTTTTTGTGAAGAATTTTTTCTTAATATCCAGTCAAAAAAGATTTTTGTATTCAAAACCTCATCAGCAGACAGTTCATGACAAACAGATGTTCCAGCAGCATAATTATTTTTTTGTGATGAGTGTCTTTTTCACAGTAAAAAGGGAATCCCTCATATTTGAGTAGTCTGTAAGCTACTTTCAAATTTCACTAAAATTACCCTTAGAGTAGCCCTGATCTTTGTTGCCTTCACCTAGTAACATACAGTCTCTGATATGTGAATATATTTGGTATTCCTCTTTATCCTCTGGTCTGCAGGTTTGTAGACAGTGGAGAGATGGCAGAGTCTTTCCCTTACCGAACAAAAGCGCTTTTTGCTTTTGAGGAGATCGATGGAGTAGACTTGTGCTTTTTTGGGATGCATGTGCAGGAGTATGGCTCGGACTGCCCTCCACCCAATCAAAGGTGAGGAACCCTATGAAAGTCTGTTTTACCTCGGTACTCTCTTGTTTGGATGAACCGCCTGTAGTTCTGGATAGAGATTCCCTGTTGCTTATGAGAGACCTGTAGCACTGCTAGGTTCTAGAAACAAAGTAGCTTCTGTAATGTTAGTGTTGTTTCTTACTGAGGATGCTGGCTGGCAGACAGCCTTGCCTTAAGGATCACTTTATCTGTGTTCTCAAGGAAAGAGTTGAATAGTTTTAGAGAGATGAAGCTAGGATATCAAAAGAAGGCTAAGTTTCTAGAGGTAAACTAGAATCAGAGGCTTTGCAGATTGCTGTTGTAATGGATGCTTCAGATGTATAAAAAAACATTAATAAACTTGTAGAATTACTTCAAAAAGTCTTCTCTTTCTCATGCTTTTGGTTGCTTTTTTTTTTTTTTTTTAGGCGAGTGTATATATCTTACCTTGACAGTGTTCATTTTTTCCGCCCTAAATGCTTGAGGACTGCTGTCTATCATGAAATACTAATTGGATATCTAGAATATGTTAAGAAACTAGGGTAAGTATCTTACAACATTTTCTTCTGTATAACATTTGTACTGAGTAGTTCTTGCAGCAAATTAAATTACTACATCCTCTAGTAAAGAATATGGGGCCTAAGTATCAACCTGTGATAGAATAACTTGAAAACAACTGTGTACAGCTGAAGAGAAGGAGGAATTGCAGGCTTTTCACGGGAGGCCTCTGTTTCAGATATTTTTGTTTCCAAACTTATGTAAAACTTGAAGTCTAAGTAGAACCAGTAAGCCTCTTCTCCATAAAATGTTGTTGTCATTGTGTAATGCCACAGCTTTAATTAGGTCATTCCTTTGGGCTAGCAAGTAAGTCCTTACCCTTGTTTATAAGGAGAAAGTTGTGTATTTTGTCTGTACTGATGAACTCAAAAGTTATAACTTTGTAACAGTTGTATAAAGCCACTAAGAAATCTTATGTAGTTGAAATTGTGAGAAACTGAAGAGTTAGGAGAGAGGAAAATATACTTGGACAGCACAAAATAACACAGAACACTGCTGCAACGAGAAGGGTGGAAATTAAATGACCATGGTTACTGAAGTAGAAAGGCCAGTGAGGTAAACATCCCACTATTGTCAAGGTACCTAGTGTAGGTTGGTGAAGTTATTTGTGGAGAAATTGTTAGGGGCTACATTTAAAACATTGATGAGAAAAGTTAGGAGAGTTGAAATGGAGGTAAGTAGTACTATCTTCAGTACCTCAGTGAGATGGTGTGTTCTTTATTAATTCAAAAGCATACATTAGGCTTCTTTCTGGTTTTTTTTGTCTATTTTCTAACTTTTGAGTCTGTACATTTGCTGCATAGAGTTCAAGCCTCAGCTTTACTTAATGCTATTTTCTGTGCTAATGGGTAACATCAGGTTCTCATTTTGAGAAAACAATCTTGGTCATGCAGTATCATCTCTCCATTCTCAGGCAGAAGGAATGACAACTGGCTGCAGCTCCCAGGGCTTGGGGAGGGTTCTGCAGAGCTGTTTCCCAACAGGGAAAGGATGGTTATTTTTCTCTGATTATCCCTCCTACCTATCCTATCCTCCTAGAGTTCTCTTCAAAAACTTACAGAGAAGAACTGAGGGTGAAGAACTGATCTTAGGTGTTATATTCACTGCAGCTGCTGCTAATTGGCTGTCATCTGTCTTAATAGTACTCAAGACTGTGCACTCAATACTATTGTTTGGCAGTGCCTGTTTATTCCCAGATATAATTCTAAAACTTTTTCAAACCAATTCTCAAAACCCAGAGGATCTACAATAGAAAAGCGAATTCTCTCTTTAAGTAAATCTGTTTTTAAAATGTTGCTACCTGTAGTAATACTGCTCTGTCTCAGGATTTCGCTACTTGAATACCTAGACTGCATCTTCCTCCCGTTAGTTAACTGGGAGATGGCAGTTGCAGGTTTGTGTCAGGCTTTGTTTTTCATGTAGACTGTAAAATGTGCACCCTTTACATATAAGTGCTCGATATATAGCGCTACATTTTGGAAAATTACTGAAAAGATGGAAACGTTAGGTCCGCGAACAGCCGCCAGCTCGGTGGTGGCGCCACCTGGTGCCAGAGAAGAGAGTGCGCGAGTCCATTGTCAGAGCCCACATGTCCCGGTTTTGTCTGCCCACACCAGGTATACTACTGGACACATCTGGGCGTGCCCGCCCAGTGAAGGAGATGACTACATCTTCCACTGCCATCCTCCTGACCAAAAGATACCCAAACCCAAGCGACTGCAAGAGTGGTACAAAAAGATGCTGGACAAGTCTGTGTCAGAGCGCATCGTCCATGATTACAAGGTCTGTTAAGTGTGTGCTTGGGAGAGATTGACCAATCTTGTTCTGATTTCTTCCTTGCCTTATGCGTTGTGCCTGCTTATTGGTGTTTACTGCATTAGTTCTAAGTGAATTGAGCACCAAAAGTTTAGAGTTAAAACTTACTCTATTCAAAACATCTAGCTTCTGAAATCATTCTAGCAAAAGACTTGAAATGGTGCCTTAGAACAAACTAAGTTCTCGAGGAATACTGTAAAAGAGCAAAAGAACATACATGGAATCTTAAATCCTGTGTTAAATCAAATTGCAGAGTTAGGGTGCTGATGCACTTAGAAGTATGTAAAATCTTTGGAATTATCAAGACTAAAATGACAGTGGAGATTATGGTGATTACATTGTCCCAATTGGTAAGAATGCACATTGAAATCTAGCACACAGTAATGATGTCTTACTTCTGAGTGGGAATATTTGAAATATATTTGACAAACTGTAACTGATACAGTGTTAAATTTGCACTTAGAATGTGCTTTCATAAAATGAATTGAAATAGTAAGCTTTCCTTTGTTTAGTCTGCTGATGCCTTTTCTTGTCACTCATTGAGAACGTTGCTTTTCATTACGTGACTTCTAATAGTGATAACCAAAAGTGGGTTTGCTGTCTTTTAGGATATATTTAAGCAGGCAACAGAAGACCGTCTAACAAGTGCAAAGGAGCTCCCTTACTTTGAAGGGGACTTCTGGCCTAATGTACTGGAGGAGAGCATTAAGGAGCTAGAGCAAGAGGAAGAAGAACGGAAGAGAGAAGAAAACACTAGTAATGAAAGCACAGATGTAAGGATGCTTCTGCTTTTCATGATCTAATGTAAAAGTTCTGATTATATATGGCTAATGATAAAAAAAAAAGAGGGGGAAAAGGCACTTCGGTTAACTGGATTTTTCACTCTGATATAAATTTCAATTTTAGTTTATAAATTAGAGCTGATAAAATTCCACTAAGCTACATTTGGATCAACAGTGGGTGTTCATATGGCTATAAACTATCTAATTACCTGTCTTGGTAATTTTGTTGAAACAGCTGCTAATTGAATATTTTGTTGCTGAAATCCAATTGTTATCAATGATCATGTTGCCACCTCAGCCTGATGTGGTAGTTTTATCCTTAAGCATTACCTTTTTAATAGTGGCTCACTCTTTTCTTTATAACTTCGATGTTATAACACAAATCTTAGCAGAATGTTCTGAGAAAGTAATGGAATGCTGTGAGTTAGTACTTGATTCTCAATAGGTTTGTTTAGTGGTATTACGGATCTGAAGCACAAATTACTGCTGATCTATCTTTGGGCTGCTTTAAACTAGAGAAATTTCTTGCTGGTGTCTGGTGCATTTTTTTTTTTTTTGAGAATGTACAACAGTGTAATCAAGTTCAACAAAAAACCCTCCCAAAAATAAAAAGATGCCTCTTAATTCAACAATAAGTTTGAAAGTGAACAGATGCAGAATTTATGTATCTGCCTATCCTTGGATGCTCTGAGCTTTTATGGAAGAGGTTGTGAATCTAGGGTAAGATCAGTAGTTTTGCTCATGCAGTAGTATTTGTTAGTTAACTCTTCAAACACCTTTGCTTTGTCACCTTATCAACTACTAGATTTTTTTGGCAGCTTAGAATTTTTTGCTGGAAGATCTTTGGATCAAAAACAGTTAGGTTTAATGTTGCAATTAAAACGTGTGATTCTCCTGTGCTGCTCTTCGCAATACCTTCTTTCAAGGACTTAGATTAAACAAAGTGCAGGAAATTAGGCAATATGATATCAAATTTGCATTAAGTAACATCTTTCTTAGGAAGGTATTGTTTGCTTCCCACAAGGTATAGCTTCAAGTCCTCATCTTTCTAGTACACCCAGAAACCACTTTTGAAAGATCATTTAGCTCTGTCTGTGAGGTTGGTCAATATTTAGTTGAGCCTTCACAGCAGTTTGGCTCCAAAATCCTGAGGTATGGCAAACTTGCAGTATGTTACTATTTAACTTTATTATTATTACTACAAGTATTTTTAACTCTTTATTGTTCCTATGTTGCACTCTTGAAGAAGGGGCAATAATAAACTGTACTGTCAAGTGACATGATACTCGTCCATGTTCACTGGGAATTTCCATTCTTGCAAAGTTATTTTAAGCTTAGGAAAAATGTTTGTTTGGCTAGCAATTACTTTGATCCTTGATCATCTTATGCTGTGGGATTTTGAGGGGTTTTCTGAGCAGCCCAGTGAGGAATAAAGTGTTCATTGCTAACAGAATATAGTTGAAATTAAGGTGACCTGTTTTGTTTGACTCCTGCAGGTTATGTGACAGGTGCATGCTAGAAGTTGCACTACTAATGCCTTTTGGATGCAAAACAGCAGCTTCATACCAAAATCAGTTTAATGTAGTCTGTTAAAAGTAAATCTGTCAGAGCTGTAGCAAACTAAACCTAGGTGGTTTAAGTCTGTCTTACCTTTGTTTAGTGCAGTATGAATTGCACTTGGCAGTTATTTTTACCTTTGAATTGCATGAAAATTCGTCTACTGAGCCCCTTTGTGATCATCCAAGGGTGTGTAGCTGTAACAGACAAAAAAGTTTCACTATATAATGTTTTGCTTGTACATCCTGAATATCTATACTTTTAATATTTTTGCATGTATGTATTGCTGATCTTGATATCTTTTTGGAGTAATTCTAATGGAATTAATTTAATGTTTCTGGGGACCCTAGTATGTATCTTCAGAGTAAATGATTGTGAAGTGTGTTTTGTCCTGCAGCTATAGAATATGTAAAAATAATAAATTGGTGATGTGGTGTTGCTTAGATACCTGACATAAAATGTCTTTAAAATTGCTAGGTGAGCAAAGGAGACAGCAAAAATGCCAAAAAGAAGAACAATAAGAAGACAAGTAAAAATAAGAGCAGCTTGAGTCGTGGCAATAAGAAGAAGCCTGGCATGCCCAATGTGTCCAATGACCTCTCCCAAAAGCTGTATGCCACTATGGAGAAGCACAAGGAGGTAAGAGCTGATTGAATGAGGAATGCTTTTTTACTTTACTAAAGAGGTGTACAAAGCTTTGATACTTCAAACATAGTCATGCCCTGTAAATTATACAGGTTTGGCTGGAGAATTGAGTGGCTCACCCAGACAGACCAGTACCAGTAAGTCTGGGTGCTCTTGGCTGCAGGGGAAGTTGGAATAAATGCAGCTGTGCATTTATTGGATTTATATGCAAAACTTCCTAACCTTCCTAGATTGCCACATCAGTTCTACTGTTACTGTTCAGTGCCCCTTTCCTGTCACTTCAGAGGAAAGTGAACCTGCAAGGCACCCAGAGGTCCAAGATTTCCCAGACCTTGCAAGCACCCCACCTGGTGGCAGGTCATTCAAGTGTTAGCTGATCTTGGAACTGTACACTCTGTAATGAGGTTTGGTGATCAAAACATCTTGATAAGTGCTAGCATAATAAGCTTTTTTATTTTTCAGGTCTTCTTTGTCATCCGTCTCATTGCTGGCCCTGCAGCCAACTCCCTGCCCCCCATCATTGAGCCTGACCCACTCATTCCATGTGACCTGATGGATGGGCGTGATGCTTTCCTAACCCTTGCTAGAGACAAGCACCTGGAGTTCTCCTCACTACGAAGGGCTCAGTGGTCAACCATGTGCATGCTGGTGGAACTGCATACCCAGAGCCAAGACCGCTTTGTTTACACCTGCAATGAGTGCAAGCATCATGTGGAGACCAGATGGCATTGCACTGTCTGTGAGGTATGTTTGGTAAAGTTTTCCCTGCTTCTGTTCCTGTAGCTTTGTTCCCAGACTGTTCTTTACCTGAACTGGTTTCACATTATTAACTGTCAGAAAAAGATCTGTGCAGCTCATCTGCTGGTAGCTCACAAAGGAGAGAAAACATTTTCTGTAACAAGTAGCTCTCCTAATGTGCTCCTTGGTGTGATTTCTGTCTTGTGGAAAGCTGAAGGTGCTGCTGCCTAAAAAACTGGCAACTGTAGCCATGGCTTTAGCTGGAATGGTAGGATTAGCTGATTTTTCTGAAGAGCAATGCATACATTTTCCTTCCAGAGTCGAAGTGTGGGGCTGCAGTATTTCTGTAAAGAGGGCTCTGTTGGTTTACTGGCACAGAGGTTCTGCTGTGCTGCAGGTCAGATCCCAGTACTCCTGTGACTCCTTCACTACTCTGTAGAATGCTGCAAACAGCATTTGTGTCTTCAGAAGTGTTTGCAAAACCAGTGTGTTTGAAGATTAAGTCCAGGGGTTTGGTTCAATGCCCACTGGAAGCTGCATTATCAACGTATCTGGCTTCTAACTTATTTTTTTAGCCTGCTGGAAGGGAATGATTGACTCAGATTTGATCCTAATTACAATTTGATACTTCCATTTCCTCTGGTTACATATATAAATAAATAAATACACACACGTGTGCATGTGTGATTTTTACCTTCTTGGTATATACCAGAAAGTAAATTCTGGATTTTCTATGGTTTAGTAAATCCTGAGAACTTAGGTCTTTTACTTAAAGATCAATTACTGAACCCAAACTCGTGTGCTGTTGCCTTCACTGAATGCGTTCTGTTCTTTCACCACTCTCTGTTGTTTAGCTCACATCTGCAAACTGAAAATGCAGCTTTCATTCTTTTTTGAAAGCTGGTACCTCTTCTGCCACTCCTGCCCTCTTCTTTTGAAGAAGCAGAAGCAGATGAGCAGCTGTTCGTCCCCTGCCTATTTCTTCTCCTTTCCTGTTGGGATTTTTCTGGCCCAGCTGAATAATGTGGGATTTACTAGCTCAGAGCCAACTTGTTTTTCAAGGTTTATATATTTGTGTAGCTTCCAGACACCCTTACACCCACACACTTTCCCTGGCTATAATTTGGATTTATTCCTTCTCTAGGACCTCAACATGGCATGAAAGATTGAATTTTTCCCTAGAGCAACAATTTGCCTGCAACAGACTGGGAGTAATTTGTTGAGGTGGCATGACATCATTTATTCATTTATCATATGGAGCTTCAGGAACACTGATAACTCCTCCTTTGTTGTCTTTTCAGGATTATGACCTGTGCATCACCTGCTATAACACTAAAAACCATGACCACAAGATGGAAAAATTAGGCCTCGGTCTAGACGATGAGAGCAACAACCAGCAGACGGCCACGACGCAAAGCCCTGGCGATTCCCGCCGCCTGAGCATCCAGCGCTGTATCCAGTCTCTGGTCCACGCCTGCCAGTGTCGCAACGCCAACTGCTCGCTGCCGTCCTGTCAGAAGATGAAACGGGTTGTCCAGCACACCAAAGGCTGCAAACGCAAGACCAACGGAGGGTGCCCCATCTGCAAGCAACTCATTGCCCTCTGCTGCTACCACGCAAAGCACTGCCAGGAGAACAAGTGCCCTGTGCCCTTCTGCCTCAACATCAAACACAAGCTCCGTCAGCAACAGCTCCAGCACCGCCTGCAGCAGGCGCAGATGCTCCGAAGGAGGATGGCGAGCATGCAGCGCACGGGTGTAGCGGGCCAGCAGCAAGGATTGCCCTCACCAACGCCAGCCACGCCGACAACTCCAACGGGCCAGCAGCCCCCAACACCACAAACCCCACAACCTCAGCCTCCACCCCAGCCTGTGTCACAGCCCCAGCCTGCACCTCCCAACAGCATGCCACCCTACACCATGCCAAGAACTCAGCCCCCCAGTGCTGTGTCCCAGGGCAAGGCAGGTGGCCAGGTGACACCTCCAACTCCACCTCAGCCACCACAGCCACCAGTTCAGGGTCCTCCTCCGGCAGCAGTGGAAATGGCCATGCAGATCCAGCGGGCGGCAGAGACCCAGCGCCAGATGGCACAGGTTCAGATCTTCCAAAGGCCGATTCAGCACCAGATGCCCCAGATGCCACCGATGGGAATGAACCCCCCGCAGATAGGCAGAGGTCCTGGTGGCCATATAGATCAAGGAATGGGGCCAGGAGGAATTCAACAGCAGCCACCATGGGTACAGGGGGCCTTACCCCAAGCTCAGCTGCAGCCAGGAATGCAGAGACCATCCATGATGTCAGTAGCTCAGCCGGGTCAGCCGATGAATATGGCCCCCCAGCCAGGAATGGGTCAAGTACCTGGCACTGCTCAGCCCAAACAAACACCTCTGCCCCAGGCAGCCTTACAAAACCTACTGCGGACTCTCAGGTCTCCCAGCTCACCCATGCAGCAGCAGCAGGTGCTTAACATCCTTCACTCCAACCCTCAGCTGCTGGCTGCGTTCATCAAGCAGCGGGCAGCCAAGTATGCGGGGTCCCAGAACCCGCAGGGCATGGCGGGGCAGCCTGGCATCCCGCAGGGGCAGCCGGGGCTCCAGCCGCAGCAGGCCATGCAAGGGCAACAAGGAGGGGTGCACCCCAACCCTGCCATGCAGAACATGAACCCCATGCAAGCAGGAGTGCAGAGGCCCAGCATGCCCCAGCAGCAGGCGCAGCAGCAGCCACAGCAGGCCATGGCTGGGATGAATCCTCAGGCGCAGCAGATGAATATGAATCACTCGGGGATGGCTCCCCAGTTCCGAGATCTCCTGATGAGACGGCACCAGATGATGGAGCAGCAGCGCCACCAGCAGCAGCAGCAGCAGGGAGCGGGACCGGCGCTGGGGCCAGGGATGGCCAATCACAACCAGTTTCAGCAGCCCCAGGGTGTCGGGTATCCCCAGCAGCAGCAGCAGCGAATGCAGCATCACATGCAGCAGATGCAGCAAGGAAACATGGGACAAATAAGCCAGCTTCCACAGGCCATGAGTGCAGAGACAGGAGCCAGTTTGCAACAGGCTTTCCAGCAAAGGCTGCTTCAGCAGCAGATGGGGTCCCCAGCTCAGCCCAATCCTATGAGCCCCCAACAGCACATGCTCCCCAATCAGGCCCAGTCCCCGCACCTCCAGGGCCAGCAGCTCCCTTCATCGCTCACCAATCAAGTGCGTTCTCCGCAGCCTGTACCCTCACCGCGGCCCCAGTCCCAGCCCCCTCATTCCAGCCCATCCCCTCGGATGCAGCCTCAGCCTTCTCCACACCACGTCTCCCCGCAGACCAGCTCCCCACATCCAGGACTGGTAGCTGCCCAGGCTAACCCCATGGATCAAGGGCACTTTGCCAGCCCGGACCAGAGTGCAATGCTTTCCCAGCTTACTAGCAATCCTGGTATGGCAGGCCTCCATGGTACAAGCGCCACGGAACTGGGGCTCAGCTCCGAGAACTCAGACTTGAATTCAAACCTTTCACAGAGTACACTAGACATACACTAGACACGTTGTAGCATTTTGGGAGCAAAAAAAAAAATTAAAAAACAAAGAAAAAAAACTTATTTTCGCAAGACTTTTTGTACTGAAGACAAATTTTTTTGAATCTTTCTTAGCTAAAACGACATTTTTCCCTGGAACACATCTGAACTCTGCAGCAGTAGTTTATGGTTTTAAAAACAAACCGACAACGAACCTGAGGGACAGTAGAGTACAAAGAATATATTTTTGTTATGGCTGGAATCATAACCAGTCCTTTTTCTTGGCTTTTTTTTTTTTCCTCGTGTGCGTTGGGGAGGTCGGGGGAGGAAGGTGTTCTTTTGGTTGTTTACCAAAGGATGCCCTGCTCATGCCTCCAATAGGTTTTATTTTTTTTTAAATTAATGAAAATATGTAATATTGATAGTTATTATTTACTGAGGCAGATGGTAAACATTTTCCCTATTCTGGTTTTTCTTCATGTCACTGCAAAAAAAAAAACACCACAAAAACAGAACAACAGAAAAACACAGGAGAACCTTTTCCTAAAACCGGAGGACAAAAGGGGTTAATGTTGCTTTAAAAATACATTACATATATAAATATATATATATAAAAATAAATACCAATCTTTTCCTCTTTGGTTGGAAATATGTCAATTCTTTGAAAAATGTAAAAATATTAAATAACTCAGTCCCCTCCTGAAGTCTACTTTTGTCCTCCAAGAATTTTCTATACAAGAGTCTGAGCTTAAAAAAAACTTCAAGTATTAAAGTAATTTGTACATGTAGAGAGAAGACAACATTTTTGGAAATACACAGGGGCAGCTGCCAAATGGATGTAGTATATATATTGTGGTTTCTGTTTTCTTGAAAGAATTTTTTTCGTTATTTTTACATCTAACAAAGGAAAAAAAAAACATAAAAAAGAGGGTAAGAAACAATTCCAACGGGATTATTTCAACCTGAGAAAAAGTCCCTGGGGTTTCTTCTTTATGCTTGCTTTCTCTCTCCCGTGCCCCTTTCCCATCCTCTTCCACTTTCTGTAAAACTTGAAAATAGAAAGCAAAAAACCCTCAAATGTTGTATATCATGCAATTCAAGTTGGTTACTTATAAATAAGAACTTTCGATCACTGTATAGACTGTTAAAATTGATTTCTTATTACCTATTGTTAAATAAACTGTGTGAGACAGACAGCCTGTTTTTAATGTTTCCCTTCTCTCCCACATGTGTTGCTTGTTCTTAAAATGGTGGGGGTAGCGGAATATGTGCTACTTCAAATGTTTGCTATCTAGACGTCGGAGAGCTATTTAATGTATATGACTGTTTTAAAATGCAAATCTCTAATAAGGGATGTGGAGTAATAATTAGTCTTCTAAATGGACTCTTTTGGTACAACTCTGCATTCGCGTTGTTCCCGGCATGTATCTTACCAAAGAAACGAGGTCTGACCTCGACAGTTGTGCCAGTCAGCTGTGCCCCGCCCTGTTCACACAGCCTGGGAGCAGCTGATCTTCAAAGGACCTATTTTGCATTTTGAAATGAGAACTATTTGTTTGGATATGTGATATTAAAAGATCCTATTTCACTTGGAGTATATTGTGCGCCTTTTGGCACTGAAGTGTGGGCACGAGGTAAGCTTGTGTGGGTGTTCTGCAGGCAGGTGCCGCACCAGGACGGTGCATGGGTGCCCAGTCCTCCTGAGTCACATCTGGTGACCTGCTGGATGCAGGGGCATTCCTGAACAGGCATGCTGTCGCCATGGAACATATGTGTGCAGTGACCCCAGTTGTGTGCTGCCCGCAGCTGCACTCACATGCAGTTAATCCGGTCACGTCGTGTGTTGTGCACAAGCTGCTTGCGGTGGATGTGGCTGGTTCATTGAGGGCTTTCCAAAATCCAGCTGTATGCTGTGCATGTGTGCTTACTGCCTAGGGCATAACTCGCCACCAGGGCTTTACGCACCTGGAAGACCCAGATGGGACCAAGGATGTGACCAGAGCACGATGGTCGAGCACCAGCTGTTTTGGGAGCATCAGTGTATCTGCAGATGCCAGACAAATAGCATGAGCAAGCTGACCTCAGGAGACTGCTGGTGGAAGATGATGGAGGGGGTAAACATGGATTGATGGGAAGCTGAGCCAAGTGCCAAACAAAAGTAATGGTGTATTACAATGTGAATAGATGTTAGAGATTTTCAAAAGTGGGAGTAAAATGCTTGGGTTTTGGATATAAACACAATTAGGACAATGAATCTTGTGTTTAAAAGGGGGTTGGTGGCAAGCCTTTAGCAAGATGGTGGGAAGTTTGTGGCAGGCTTAAGGAAAGAAGCCCTGAGCTTTGGTCTTTGCCCTTGGCTAAAACCTCACACTGCTCACCCCAGTATAGTGCAGAGCTGGTCTGCACCAAGCCCACAATTACCCTGGTGCAGTGGGAAGGACTGCTCCTGACCTAAAGGAGAGCAGAAAGCAAAAAAACCCCCGTGTGTCGAATGCCAAGACAGCAGCCTGGGATTGTTTAGATTTGCAGTCTCCAAAGTAAGCTTTCCTCTTCCTTCCCTGCCACCAAGCAAAGCCTAGTTTTGCTTTCAGCCTTGAGGGACTTCTCAGGATGGAACATAAATAAAATTCCTTCTGACCATATACAGGCTAATGAAGTGAAAAGTGTGCCCAGCCTTCTGACTTGTATGCTTTTAGTGCAAACAGCTTTCATTTGTGCTCATTTGTGCATTTGAGTTAGCACACAAACCGTGGCTAGAATTTCCTGACCTGCATCAAAGCATCTGAAGTGGGGAAGTCCTGGGACCTTGCAGAGCACGCTACAGATCTTCCAACTTCAAATGCCAACATAGAGACTTGTTTGAAAGATGCCATGATGCATTCTGTGCAACAGCACAGCTGCTCTGTCCCCGTTTGTAGGTGCTGACTCTGAGTCAAGTTCAGTTTTTGAGGTGGTGTGGATGATCTATAGTCTTAAATTTGTATAGGGTTTCTTTTCCTGACATCCCCCCACTTCTGTTTTCCCTGGTTCTACTGGAGAACCAGAACTCACCATTTGGGGAACCACTATGGCTGTTTCAAGTAGTAGGAGGATTTCAGAGTGATGACAAGATAAGGTTGTCATCTCTATCTCTCTTGCCATTGAGTTGTAGGTTGTTTCAGTCCTGTGACTCTTGGATCAGCAAGAAGAATCCACACACAAAGTTCTAGCAATCCAATCAGAATTGATTGTCCAGTTACAATGATGCTAATGGTTATACTCAAATAACGTGTAGTTCAGTGAGGTAAATTTTCTAATGTCTGACCTTCCAATGTCCCAGCTCTCTCAGCCTCTCCCCATCTGACAGAGGCTCCGGTCTTCACATCACCTTGCTGCCCATTTGCTGAATTCACTATGCCCTTGCCCAAGACAATGTTGGCAGCAATCACCTAGTCATTAACAGCAAAATGAGCTACAGCAGCTCCTGGCAGGCCAAGACAAGCCCAGGCAAAGCCTGGCAGAGCCTCATGTAATGCAGAGCTTGTGGCCTCTTACCGGCAGTGGCAGCACCATGACAAGGCTGAGGTAGATGATGTGATGGTGACAGCCATTCCCGCTTCTGTTTCATTTTTCCAGCATCTTTTTCCAGTGTATGATACGCAGTTTCTCTGAAAGAAACTCCATCTCCTGTTTCCAAGATGGTCTTTTTGCTGCTTTCAGTTTCAGCCAAACTCAAGGACTACAGCGCATCATCGCTGGACAGTCTGGAGCAGGTGCTGTAATGAAAGACAGCAGCAGTCAGAAGAGTGCTCCTAAAGAGCAGTTCTGCCTATGTGATGAGGCTTCCTACCCTAAAAATGAGCTTTTATTTGAAGACCAGACACAGGGTGCTGTGTCTGGGCAATGTTTATTTTTACAAACCCTCTCAGCAGCTGCCTTCCTACAATACAACGCTGGGGTATCTGCCAGTTTGCCCAAGGAGCCATTTCTTCCCTCAGCTTGTCAAAGCAGTGTGCCATAGATCCCAGCCTAGCCTGGCCCCTCAAAGTGTAAAAGCACAACGTGCTCTATCCACAGAAATTGTAGCAGCATCTGTGCTTGCATCATGGCTGGAGAGCTACTGAGCTGCTCTGTCAGCCTTGCCAGTGTGGCAGGAGCATCAGTATTTGCCTGCCTGACTGCAATCTGGCATTTTGTTTCAAAATGTTTTGATGGTTTGCTCAAGTTGCCTCAGTTGGACTCCCTTAGAACAGGGTCTTGGTTTTAACTCTCCAGCAGGGGATATTGGATGTTTAGAAGGGAAACCTGTTCCACGACTGGTGCTGTGGGTAGCTGATGGGTAATCAGCCATGGCTCTGGTCTACTCTCCCTTTTGTAGGGAGTGTGTTGTAGGGAGTGTGTGGAGAAATTACTGTTGGCACCATCTTCCTCAGTCATCTTTAAAGCCCTTCCTAGCTCCTGGTGAAGTTAGCACATCTCAGACTCTGGTTTTCCCCAGGTGTGCTGGGTGGTGGCAGGCTCTGGCATACCTTGGGAGCACAGAGCTATGTGGGATGCAACCACAAGCACTGGCAGTGGGTATTTTGCTTCTCCTCATGCCTCTGCAGTCCCCAGGGCAATAGTAAGGATTGGAAGGTCATTACCAGAAGAAAGCTCGTCGCCAACCCTGCTCCTTTGGTTGAAAGTGCAGAGCTTCTGTTGCCCTGAAAAGCAAGCAGTCTTTTGTTTTGTTTCCTCTTCACATTTACCTTTCATTATCTGTGTTGTCCCACACCAGTGTGGCACTGAAATGAGCTCCAGGACAATGTTGTGGTGACCAAAGCTTTGGGAGCCATACAGTGGATGATGTCTCACCAGGCCCATGGATGGAAAACCAGGGCAGGCTGAGGTGTGACCACCCAAACTTCCAGGGCTTGTAACCACATTCATGGCCTGAGTTACAGCCATCAGATGTTAGAACTCCAAATTAATGAGTTAAAAACCAAACAAACAAACAAACAAAAAAAACCCTCAGGTGCTCTTCTGTTTGCCTGCTGTTATCTCAGTTGGAGCTTGTATTGAAGGATTTAAAGCAATTTTTATCAGGTGGGCCCAATTCTCCCATGTCACCACAAACAGTGAGAGAGCCCTTAACTGGGACTCAGGAAAGGATATGTAAAGGGATTTCCACCTTGGTAAACTGCTTGTTTTGTGTCAGGCCTTGTGGATGGTGTAACATTTTCTGCCATTACCTGGATGTACTGATCCAGGCTGCCCTCTCTGCTGGGGAAGGTGACCTGGCAGGACATGGTGGTGCCCCATGTCTTCCTCGAAAAGCTTGCAGAGGGATCAAGAGGCAGCATATCTCAGTTCTCAAAAGCCAGATTTCTTGGGGGTCTGGGATGGGATAAGCACTTCAAATTGAGATTTATCTCCTAAGCAGTTAACTCTTCCCTCTCCTTGTCAGAATAGCCCTGGAAATGGGTGTAGTTGCTTTTTGGGGCTTTGTTTTGGTTTAGGGTTTTTTTTTGTTTGTTTTTTGAGTTTTTTTTTTAATTTGGACAAAAATTATTTACTGTTTCATTAGTATTTGTATGTAGAGTTGTGCTGACATATATTGACAGATCTAATGTGGTAGTAAAAGAGCAAGGAAGGACAGGCTAACTTAGGATTTGTGCCCTTAACTGGGTTGCCTGTTGGGTCTGGGGTTGGCTTATTTGTTCACTATACAAACTATTCAATTACTATATCTATTGTACAGTGTAACTTAGTGACAAGTGGCTGTAAATGTGGAAGAAATCAGTGTAACATTAAGGATGATCTGACAAGGGTTTTCTGCAAGATCTGAGAAGTCTAGAAAACAGCAGCCTCTCAAATCTCCTACCTCCAAGTAGGCTGTTGCCTGTTCTTACATAGTGCAAGACATGCCTCTCTTCATTTCACAGTTACCTTGGTAAAATTAGTCTGCCAAAGGTTAAGCAGAATATGTTTTCTTCTATTATTCCTTCTGTTTTCTTGTTGGTTTTCCAAGCTCATCTACCCTATTTTCCTTTTTCAAAGACATTACTGTGAATGTATAGCCAAGGCTATAAATACTTTTTCTTCAAAATGGTTCCCTTCACAGTCCTCATGACAGAAATTAAACCCTTCAATGTCTTTTAGTTATTCACAGTGTCAGCTAGGAGAAGCCCTACAAAAGCCATGTGCCACTTCCCACTGCACACAAGAATTTGGGTGTCCTGTAACTGAATGGCTGCCACTTAGTGCTGGAAGTGAAAAAAGGCCCCTGGAGCACCAGGATTCTCATGAGCTCTTTGAAATTACAGAGTAGGAAACAGAAAAAGGAGGCTCTGGAGAAGCAGCAGATGAATTTATGAAGCCTGGAGACCTGGAAAACGAGCTCTGCATCCCAGAGCATGAGTGATAGGACAGTGCCAGTAGACAAGCACGAAGAGCCAGTGAGACAATTCTCCTCGAGGAAGTTGTGGTAATGAGGGACAGAGCAGATGCTGAAGTACAAAAGCTGCACACCTTGGAGCTGAGTGCCTGAGGAAGCAGCCTGGCCCCCTGTCCTGCAGCAATAATCCCTCCCATTGCAGCCAGGACTCCTTTGGTCATTGCTTCTGACAGCAGCCTTTGATGCTGATCTTCCTGCAATTTTTATTGCAATGATGTCAAAACACAGACCAAGCCCAGAACAGCAGTAGGGAAGGAGATGGGAAAAGTGAAGGCTAATCTAAGTGTTGGGTTTTAGTTACCTGAGATTGTCAGTGCTGTTCTCTCCCTGAAGAAAGGAGTTGGCTTTATAGAACTATTATGATTATTGTTACATAATGGAGTTTTTATTATTGAAAAGAATATAAGTATTCCTCAATCAAATTGAACTTGATTGACATTAAAACTAATTTATTTAAATACTATTATTTATTGAAAAGGCTTATTTAGAACTACAATGAAAATTGAACAGCTGTGGTGTGGGCACTGCCTTTAAGCTTGTTCTGTGTCAACACAGAACTCGTTTCTACTTAAGCTTTCAAGAAGCCTTGAGCCAGCCTGTGTGTGATCTAAGGGAGCAGTGCTGCTTGTTCCACTCTGGGAAGGGAACAGGGGATGCACACCAGTTATAGCTCACATTGTGCTCCATGAAAGATCATTGCAGTAGAAAGACTTAATGAGCCTTTAATTTTGTATTGTGTCTTTTCTGGAAACAGCTTTGCTGTCTGCCATGCTGTGAAATGTCTAGCATTTATAAGGGAATAACGGTCATTATGATTTATTTCATTATTAACTATATTATTTTAAAGGAATTTTCTATTTTTAACATTGCTGGAGGATTGTTTGGAAAACTTGAATGTGGAGGATCCCTGATGCTATGGAAATTTGCTGATCAAGTTGCAGACTGGTTTTGCCAGCTCCCTGCCACTGTCCCTCTGTAAATTAGGCTGTGACCACTACCCTGGATTCTCAGTGTGTTTCACATGGATAGTGACACTCCTTTGTGTTTAGATCAACAGGCTGTAGCCTCACGTTAGAGCCTTTGGATTGAGTGGAAGAGCAATCCATGTGTAAGGTAAACCTTCGGAATGAACCTTTTCTATGCTGCTTTACTCCCACCTGCAGTTAAGTCTGCACAGTTGTGCTTCACACGTTATTTGTTCAGCCACTCACTACAAAGCCTGTACAGACTGGGAATAGACTAGGAATGCATAGTACAGCCTTTTTTTTTTTTTTTTTTTTTTTTTACCTCCTACAGCGTCAACACAGTGACAGTGGTTAACAAAATAAATGGGGAGGGTGGAAAATAGAACTGCCTCCAGGGACTTACCTTTACATAAGCTTCTTGACAGGCTGACAGAGCTGGGGTTGTTCAGCCTGGAAAAGAAAAGGCTTTGGAGAGACCTCACTGCAGCCTTCCAGTACCTGGAGGGGGATTATGAAAAGGAGTAAGATGGACTTTTTATACGGGCATGTAGTGACAGGACAAGGGGCAGTGAGAGAGGGCAGGCTGAGATTAGAAACAGGAAGAAACTCTTTGCTCTGAGGGTGGTGAGGCACTGGCACAGATTGCCCAGAGAAACTGTGGATGTCCCATCCCTGGGAATGTTCAATGTCAGGTTGGACAGGGCCCCGAACAACCTGCTCTAGTGAAAGGTGACTGCGCCCTCCGCAGGGGTTTCGAACTGGATGATCTTTAAAGTATCGTCCAATCCAAGACATTCTGGGACCGAGTGGGCTAATCCCGAGCTACAAGTAAGAACGCAGCCGGGGAGGCGCCAGCGGGGCCCGGCCTGTTCCTGGGCGGGACCGCCGCGAGGCGCCATGGCCGCGGGAAAAGAACTACAGCTCCCGTCGTGCCCCGCAAGCAGCGCGGCGGGAACAAGCTCCCCGCTGATTTGCTGTGCTTTCAGCTGCTCTCGCCAATCAGACGCACAGCTCGCGGGGGACGCTCTCCACGCGCATGAGGCGGGCTGGCGGCGTCCCGGGAGCAATGGAGCGGGACCGGGGAGAGGTGAGCGGGACCGGGGACGGGACGGGACAGGACGGGACAGGACGGGACGGGGGGTCCGCTGGTGCCCAGGATGGGCTGCTCCTGGAGGCGGCGGTGGGTCCGTCTGATCCCGGCGGGATGGGCCGGAATGCGTCCCCCTCAGCTTCCTGAGGAGTCTCCAGATGATGCTGCCCTTGCCTGGCAAGGTAACATGTCCGCAAGTTTCACTCACCTGTTGTGGAAGAGTAGTGGTGCAATGGTGCTCACGTCCTACGAGCTGGTGTAAGGTGCACCCACACAGGGATTAAAAGGCGATGAAAATATTTCTTTTTTAGAGGAGTTCAGGCCTTTCATACGTAAGGAATGCTGTCTGAGGGCCTGGATCCGCAGGAGAGCAACTTGTTGTTCAGCGAGCAACTTGGGAACCTTGGGTCTGTTTTGTGTGAAAGCCAGGGAGGGTAAAGCAGGGAGACAGCAGTGAGTGAAGTCTGATCTTTTTATCCACGTGTCTATAGTGAGGAGCTAGGGATCAGAGGGAATTTAGCACTGGAAGGTGATGGGCTTGCTGCTGATCTTTTGTTGTTGCCCACTTGGAGGAACAATTGTATCCTCCTGCCTCATGTAGCTGTTTGAATCTGCCTTTCTGTTCCATCACTTCCTGTCCTGATGTTGACTTCTTGCTGCTCCTTCATGAGTTGCTAACACATTTTCCCAGCTTCATTTGGGCTTATTTGGAGCCTGGCTCAAGATTCTTCTAGTCTGAGACACACTGTTTTTCTTTGCTCTTTCTTCAGTCTGGGCCTCACAGCTCTTCTTCTGTAACAGCAAGGACAAAGAGCTAGTGAAGATGTTTAGCTGTGGAGGCATCTGGTTTTAGGCAAAAACCTATAGCAAATGTTCTGCCATCCTGCTGGTGCAGTTTCTAAACCGAGGTCAGCTGTGGACTGTGAAGTTTCCAGAGGACATGAACTGTCTCCAGGACTGAGTTGGACCTGCTGACTTCCAGGCTGTGCTGGTCTTGTGAGCTGTGGTGGCGGGAATATGCAGCTTGTGCTCTGTTCTGGAAGTCTCATGGTGTCTGCACTTCTGTGCTGTGCAACTGTGTTGGGAGGAAAATTGCCTGGAAGGACACAGTCTCATCTGTCCGTCATCAGCGTGACAGTGCTGTGCCCTGTATTTCTGCATGTTCCTCAAGCTGTTTTTTATCCAGCTACAGCCCTGTGGTATTTCCTCTTGGGAAGCAGCCTGCGGAATGCCAGTAACGGGACCTGTTTGGGGGAAGGCGTTCAGAGTCCTGCCTTTGGGGTTGTTATGTGGACTCTTTGCTCACTCTGAGGCCACTCCCTGGCCCAAGAAGGGCCAGGCCCTAGCAGCAAAGGCAGGTTTATTGTGCAGTGGAGTATAAAGTCTCTATTTTAAAGCAAACTGGCTCTCTTTGTAGTTGGTGTCTGCCTTCTGCCACAAAACTTCGTCTTTGGAGCGGGTGGAGGAGGAAGGCGATGACGATGAGGATGATGATGAATTGGACATCTTTGGGGGTTATGACAGCCTCACATGCTACAACAGCAGCATGGGCAGTGACAGCAGCTCCTGTCTGGAGGAGTCTAGCGATGATGAGGTGGCAGACCGGGAAGCTGGAGAACTTTCGACCTCTCCAATGCACCAGCCATCCACAGGCCGGCTCACAGAAGACAGTGGCTCCGAGCCAGGTACTGCCTGTGCACCCTGAAACATGTTTGGGGGCAGTGAAGGGTGTGTGGCTGCACCTGGGGATGCTTTGGGAGCAGCTTTGGATTCAGACTGCATTTTCTAGGCTATGTGGGGGATCTGCTCTGTATAATGACTGTTAGCTGGTCTCAGTTCTGTCCTTGTAGTGCATTGACTCTGCTCACACTTTTGACCTTCTTCCAGCTGTGTGCGAAATGTGTGGGATTGTGGGCACCAGGGAGGCTTTCTTCTCCAAGACCAAGCGTTTCTGCAGTGTCTCCTGCTCCAGAAGCTACTCCTCAAATTCCAAAAAGGCCAGCATCCTGGCCAGACTGCAAGTGAGTTAAAACCTTTCCATCTGGCTCTCAGGCTCCATTGTGCTTGCAGGCTGTTGTCATGCTGGGGGACTTCAACCACCTCTATACATGCAAAAAGTAGCATGGCAAGCTGTAGGTAATCCAGGAGACTCCTGGAATGCATGGGGGATCATTTCTTAAGCCTGGGAATAGACAGCTGTGGCAGAGGGAAGGCAACAGTAGATGTGATGGTCACCAAGGTAAATAAACTAATTGGGGATGTCAGGACTGGAATGGCTCCAGCTGCAGTGGTCATGCATTGGTGGAATTTGCAATCTTGAGGAATATAGGGCAGCTAAGGAGTAAAGTCACACTCCTGAACTGAAGGCAGCCTTCCATCTCTTCAGGGAGATTCTATAATTCTGTGAGCTTTCCTGCAGATGGAGCAGGATGTGCCTGCATGTAGGGGTAGGTGATTGCTTTCTAGTTAAATATAAGACTAACGTTCCCAGTGGCTTCCAGCCTGACATCCCCAGAGAAGGCGTGACAGCTTAAAAGCGGTTCTGCCTAAAAGCTGAAACAGGACACACTATTTCTTGTTTCTATGAGCATTAATAAATAATAATAAATATAATAAATATAATAAATAATAAATAATAAATAACCTGAAAATTGTCCCAAGGAAGGGATACATACCCTGTTGCAAGGGGTGACTTAGTCTCCTGTGCCATTAATGTTTCTAATGTTCCTTCTTTTGTAGGGGAAACCACCAACAAAGAAAGCTAAAGTTCTGCACAAGGCATCCTGGTCAGCCAAGATTGGGGCCTTCCTCCATTCGCAGGGCACAGGACAGCTGGCAGATGGGACACTGACCGGTCAGGATGGTGAGTGTAGGTGAGATGTGAGGAGGTGCAGCTGCTGGAGTCACAGAAATGGGGACACCTTGAGGGCTGAGAGCTCTGCAGTCCTCCTCCTTCTCCTTTCTGGTACACTGCCTTGTATGATGTGTGTGGATCGCTCTGACATAGGCTGGCAGAACACAGGGCACATGTTTTTTTTCCTCTTCCTGCCCATCCACTTATTGTAGCCTTATCCTCACTCCTCATACAACTTGACCTGGAGCATAAGCTCTGTGGTCCCAGTCCCACGAGGTGCTGGCTTCTGCTGGCAGAGGTGACTTAAAGGTGTCCTGCTTCTCCCAGCCATCCACTGCCCCACTGTTCATGGGGAGTTACATTTGCGCCAAGTCACTCACTGATAAACTTGATCATTAAACAGTGACTGCAGCTGAACTAGCAGCAATTTACTGTGTTAGGGAAAAGGGGAGTGCTGGGGCATGGCAGCAGCAGGGACTGATACCTGAGCAGACTGCTGCTGGAGCAGAGCTGTAGCCTTCACAGGAGTGACTGTGGGATTAATCTCTCAAATTAGTATTTCTGATTTTCCCAGCACCCTCTGGGAAAGCAAGTACTGCTGATATGACCCTGCAGTGTCGCTGCTGAGAGGCAAAGATGTGAAGTGGTTTAACCCTGAAAGGTTGCACTCTCCCTGGAGTGCTTTAGGCCTGGGCTGGACTTGACCCCTTTTATTGCCCTTTCTGCTCCCCCTTTCCAAAAGCAAGTGACAGAAAATACTGATTAATAATATATTTTGCCTCTTGTGGAGGTTAGTGACCATGCACTCACACAGGGTCTAGTTTCCCACCAGAAAAAATGCAGTGGAATGTGTAATCCCTGTGTGCTGTGTCCTAGTGCTTGGGGGCTGCAGGCTGTAGTCCAGAGGTAATTGATCTCTGTGCCTGTTCTGTGATCTCATCTGATTTTTCTGTTCTGATGTCTGCTTGTAGCACTCGTCCTGGGCTTTGACTGGGGAAAGTACCTGCAGGAGCACGGCTACAAGGCAGCTCCTGTCAGTTGCTTCAAACACGTGAGTCCTACTTTGCTGTGCATGGCAGGGTGCATGGGACGTGTCACATGCATGGGGCCCCCCTGTGCTCCTGTGGCAGGTGGTGAGCAGGGGCCCAGCAGGGGGTTATTGAGATCCAGGTGATGCAAGGAAAGGACTTGGGGTTTCTTGCAGCTGAGAATGGGAGTCTCATAAAGGGTCCAGGAGCTGGAGGGAAGGAAACAGAAGGGGACTTGATAGAAACACTGTTGGTAGTGATGCCTAAGATTTTTAGCTTTTTATGTTTTTCATGTATTTGTAGCTTTGTAGATTGCTAAAGTATGGCTGTAGCTTCTAGTATTTTTCTTCCCTACATTTAGAAACAATAAGCTAACCTTAGAAACATATTCAGATGTGTTTCAATACACATATTGTAGTCTTATTCCAAGAAGAGAACCAGCTACTAGGATGTTCTATTTTCCAACCAGAATCTGAACCAGACATAACAAAACTGGGGCAAAAGAAACCTCTGGACTGCTTCCAGTGGGTCCGAATCCCAGGAATTACTACCTTACCAACTAACATTTTAACTGGATGGTATATGATAAATGTACTAATTGACTAACCTTATAAAAAATGTAGAATTACTATACCACATGTGATTTTTGCCATATTGTGTACCTGAAAGCTTTCAAGTAAAGGTTTGCTTTTATATTCAATCTAATATTGTTGGGAAGATCTATTTTCCAGGCATCAGTAGCGCTGGCTCAGTGCTGACTGGGAACAAAATTAGTTCTGACTGAGGATGATAGTGGGAGGCTAATTTTGCAGTTTGTATGGCTGAGTACAAGCACAGTTTTGCAGTTTGTATGGCCTAGGGTGATGTGCAGAGAGAGGAATTCTGTTTATGTGAGCCTGGCAGTAGCTGCCCCTCCAGCATTTCCAATGTTTTTAAGACTTGATATATTCCTTTTGAGGCCTAATAATACTGACAGCATTTCATTTTTCTTGAGGATAAGTCAGGCAGACATGGCATTTTTATTGATCATTTGGTATTTTTATGCCATAGAGGAATGGCAGCAGCTACTTTGGAATAATAGGACATCTGGCAGTGAAACAGTAAAGTATTGCTATATGGTATTCTGCCTTTTGGGATCCTCAGTGAATATCCCAGTGAGATGTTTGGGACAGTTCAACTGTATTTTAAGATGTTGGCAGATCTAGGAGGGCTAAGGCGTGCAAGCTTGTGTCTAAGGTGAAAGTGTAGCTGCCTAAGACATGTCTCTGAAAGTTAGAAGGGCCTGAACCCTGCTGTGAATTCCACATCCCTCTCCCAACATGGCTGTCTCAATCTTTCAGGTGCCACTCTTCGATCAGTGGGATGATGTGGTGAAAGGTATGAAAGTGGAAGTGCTGAACAGCGATGCTGTGCTCCCCAGCCGCGTGTACTGGATTGCATCCGTCATCCAGATTGTAGGTAAATCTCCAAAGTAATCTTTGACAGCTGGGCACAGCTAAGCTCTGAGGGAAGCTTTAAAGAGCTGAGTGTAGATGGTCAAACAAAACAGCAGCTCTTTGGAGAGCTGTTGAGAGATTTTGGAACAGGAAATACCATGGTGTGGGAGTGAAGGGAAACCAGCACATGGTTCCTCTTCTGGTTGCTGGGCAATTTGCAAGAAAAGTTGCCAGAGAAGTTCTGGTAACCTGTGCAGAGCTCTGAAGGCCATGTGGTGGGTACTAAGCCTGTGGTGCCAAATTCTTGGCCTCTGATGCCTTTGGCTGTCTGCTCTGTCCTGGCAGGATACAGGGCCCTTCTGCGATATGAAGGCTTTGAGAATGATGCTGGTCATGACTTCTGGTGCAATTTGGGCACAGTGGATATCCACCCCATTGGCTGGTGTGCCATCAACAGCAAAATCCTGGTACCACCACAAAGTGAGTGTGGGGCAAGAGGGGTCAGCATATGCCTGGGCATGGAAAAGCTTTGGTTTCTGCCTAACATGTGGGGACAGGTGCTCCCACTGCATGTAGGACTACAGTTCCATCTGTGCTTTGAGTTAAAAGCAGCAGTTTGAGTTTGGGAAGCTGGAGACCGCTTTGATTGCTCCCTCTGCATCCCCCTGTCATTGACCTGGGGATGCTGCATTCAGAGCTGATGTCAGACTTGTGGGGGCTAATGCAGGTGGCTTTTCTTCCTTCTAGCCCACATGGAGGCTGGACTTGAACTTTGGGGGAACTTTTTGGTCCTATATCCTGGGCAGCATCTCTGGTAAGTGCAGTGGCTCCAGTCCCTGCACAGCTAGCTGTTCAGAGAAGGATGCCAGTTTAGTGGAATTCTGGCAAGCTGAGATTTGCTTGGTATGGCTCATGGCTTTTGCTCTATTACCACTTCCTCATCTAGATCAGTGTAGTTGAATGTCTGCTTGGCCCAGTTCATTCTGTAATGGTGATCCCTTCAGCCAGATGTGGGGGAAAGCTGGCAAAACAGAGTACAGAATCTGAGTGTGAAGAAGGCATTTTTGTACTAATGGACTGGTAGAGAGATGAAAGGTGTGATGCTGTAATTATTTTGGTCATAAATATGGACTTTTTCCCTGCCCATATGTAGCTATCCATGCCAAGTACACTGACTGGAGAAGTTACCTCATGAAAAAACTGGTGGGAGCTAGGACCATCCCAGTGGATTTCCACATGAAGGTAAATGTGGGAGGCTGCCATTTCACATGGGGGAAATGAAGCTGAAGTCAAGACATGCTCAACGTGTCTCTTCTGGTTCTGGTCTGTGTGACTTTTGTGTGCCTTGAAACCTGGGCAGGGGCAGTGAGTGCTACCACATGCTCCTAAGAGAACTGTCATGATACTGTGTGTAATGGATGTCACAACCTCCATGCCCTCTCAGCACAACAGTCTCTGCTTTGCATCACAGCAGGCTTTAAAAGCTGTTGTCACATGGTCTGCTGGGAAATACTGGGGATGATGTTTGGCATTTTGCTGAAGGGAGAGGCCAGTGAAGCTCCAACCTGGCCTTTTCCTACCCTGCTTCAGTGCCAGGGAATAGCTCTGAGAGTCAAAAAACTTTGCCTTCAATGTTGGTAGCAAAGCAGCCTGCAGGGAGTGAGAAGGGCACAGGCTTCCTTTAAGTGCCATGGCCTTAGCATCTTTATAGCTCTCATGATTATTTTTGTGTAGCCTGCACTGAGCTTAGGTCTTGTTAGAGGGAAGAGGGTATTCTGTGGCTAGGAGCTTTGGAAATGGCAAATAAGGAAGACAGTCCCAGAGACAGCAGGCAGGAAAGCAGGTGATAGGCTTTTTTGTGTGCAAGGTAAGTGGTGACCCTGAGCTGGAGAGCTGGATGTAGCTAGTGATTCCCATGTTACTTCTCAGAAAGTTAAGAGTTAAGTTTGTATCTGCTTGTTCCTGGGCCCCAGCTTGTAGCTGGAAGGGAAGTGGTGAAGGGAAACAGACATTGCTTTGGTCTTACTCCCCTCAGCATCTCTGCTCCCACTTAATAAACAGGAGGTGGAACTATCTTGGGATCATAGTTCTAAAATGCCAGGGCTTCTATAAACACCATTGGGCATTTGTGGATGAGTAGGGCAAGGATGTATGAGCAAACCAAAGGTCTCAAAAAAAGTCAGAAAGCAGCCAATGACTCCACATACCTGTGCCTTTGGGTCAGTCTGCAGAGTAACTGGCTTTAGATGTGGAGTTGGCAGGTAGATCATCGTGTAGTTCAAACTCTGATCAGAATAAAAATGTGAAAAAAAGAACCCAACCTCTTTTGAAGTCAATCCTGTTGCCCTTTGGGAAGCTACAACTCTAACTAATTGCAGTCTTGAAATCCTTGTGATCTCTTTCATGACTGAAAAAGGCACACATAATGCCTTACTCAGTTCCTTGTGAACAGAAGTTCTCATTGGGAGCATTCACACAAGGTGGTGGCTGGGCATGGCTGCTGGCGGGGGGCAACTCTTAGGAGGCCACATGACATGACAAAAGGGAGACCCAGGCTGTGTGTGCTCAACTACACTGTCACCTAGGGCTGCCAGCTGTCTGTACTCCCAATGAACCCTCTCCTATGCATCCCTTCCTAGTCAGCTTTGGGCAGTGCCAGGATGCATGTCTGTGGGGGAGGTTGTTCTCTGAAGCGTTTGGAGAGCTGTGGTTGATCTCACCTTCTCTGTGGGTTGTTGCCAGATGGCAGAGAGCATGAAGTACCCATTCCGTCAGGGCATGCGGGTCGAGGTGGTGGATAAGAACCATGTGTCCCAGACACGTATGGCAGTGGTGGACACAGTGATTGGGGGCAGACTGAGACTCCTCTATGAGGATGGTGATAGTGATGATGACTTCTGGTGCCACATGTGGAGTCCCCTCATCCATCCTGTGGGCTGGTCACGGAGAGTGGGCCATGACATAAAGAAAACAGGTAAGGATCGGGCCACTGCAGTCGTCTTCTGATTTGCTGATAACTGCCTGCACCCTGCTTTGACACCAGTCTTGACATGCTGGGAGTGAGGCAATTGCCTCAAGACCTAACAGTTGAAGTCTGCTTAGTTTTGTGTCTCCTGTTTATTTATCTGGATAAAAGCCCTGTGATCACAGGTCAGAACAGGGGACTGTAGGGTTTCTTACCTGAAACAGGCAGTCTGTTCTGTTAGTGTGGGAATACAGACTTTGCACCATGACAGATGTTTATAGTCTTTTTGAGGAAATTCATGCAGGCTTCTGTAACACTGGATGCCATCAGGTTGTATTTTTCTGGACTTTACCAAGAGGAATTGCTGATTAGCTTACTCTGGCAAAGTAAAAGACAAAGTAAAAAGCACTGCTTGAGCTCTGCTGATTCTTTTGGTTGTGTCTCCATTCCTTGCTGCCTCTCCCTGGTGATAACATATGTGTGTAGAGGTTTTATCAGTAGAGCTCAGGAAGCTGAGCTATCTGCTTTTGAGCAAGCCCTTCATCACAGCCTATTTTATGAGAGGTGTAGAGGGACCTGTTCTTTTTATTAAATGGTCTCATATTGAGGCAGTTTATAACAGTTAAGCTCTCACAGGAAAATTAATAACCAGTCTATTTTCTAACTGCAGTTGCTGCAGGTTTTTTACTTCTCTGTTTCTTCATTTCCTCACAGAAGAAAAACGTAATGACATGGCAAACCATCCCACCTTCCGGAAGATTTACTGTGATGCTGTCCCCTATCTGTTTAAGAAGGTAGGACAAGTCTGCCTTTCTGTGGGGGTCACAAAGAGGGAAGCAGTGATAGCACTTCCTTGCTTGGGCATACATGTTGCCCAAACATACATGTGGGTTGTTGAGGGTTGGCTTTCTTATAGCTAAGGGCAGTAAGGTCTTTGGGGTGTCAAGGCTGTTGTTAAGCAGGACCAGGTCAAAGGAGAAAGCTAAAAGAATGAAAGGACAGTGATAGATTGAGGGACTCAATTGAAGGGCAAGCAAGGGAGCTTTGAGATGGAGAAGGAAAAGGATTGCATGGGAGAGACCAGTTCTGACAAGGAACTGGATCATGCTGGTAAGGACTGAGATGAGAAGGAGGCTTGCTTTGTTGTGGAGCAGCAGTTGGGCTTGGCTCTTTGACTGACCAGAGTCATGGTGAGGGGTTGCTGACACAAAAAAGTGTTGGTTTGGCTGCCTCTTTGTCTGTAAGAAAATATTATTAAAATATTTTTGCTTTCCCCTCCCAAGTTGAGCCAAGTGAAGAAGTTCTAATCCTATTTGCATTTGCTGTGCTTGGTGTCAGGATGGGACTGTCCCATACCCCTGGCAGCACACGGTACACCAGAGTCTCCCTTAGGTACGAGCGGTCTATTCTGAAGGCGGATGGTTTGAAAGAGGCATGAAACTGGAAGCCATTGACCCCCTGAATCTGGGCAACATCTGTGTGGCCACTGTTTGCAAGGTAAGTTCAGTGGGCGTAAGGGGATTGGCAGAGTTTGCTTGAGATAATGCAGCTTCTCCTCAGGTCTTTTCGAATTAATAAGACCAGGTAGGATTTTGCATGGGAGAGCAGAGAGGACTGTCAAGAGAGGTAGACAGCTGTTGTGTGGAGGGAACTGGGGGGTTACCTCAAAGGTCTAACAAGCTGCTGTCCGTGTGTACTGAAATGGACAGCATGAAGATGAGCATGCTTGGTCTGCAAGCTAGTGCAGTGTGTGTGACTGGCAACCACCCTCTTTCTACCCTTGAGCATGCAGTAGGGAAGATTCGTTCTCCAGTTCTGAGTGCACAGAGAGACCCCTGTGGAAAGAAGGGAAGAGTTGTGGGGTGACCTCCATGTGGGGAATGGCATGAGGAAGCTGAGGATGGATGTGTCTCCTTCAGTTTCTTGATGAGGTGGTTGTAAGCTCTACTCTTGTGCTAGTGTAAAGAAGTAAATTCCTTGCCCATGTTTCCTCAGCGAGGTGTGTTGAACGTTGAAAGTGTATCATCCATCTGGGCTTTTCCTGCTTCCTCAAAAAGCTGTTTGCCCACAGAGAACCCAAGCTGAGGACTTTGAGACCTGGAGTTTGGCAGTGGGATGCTAGGAGAGCTGTTTATGTTTAAAATGTTCCCTTCAGCCACTGATTGGAAATGGAAGCGTTTAGGACAGGCATGCCTACTGCCTTTGGTAGGCACTGATTGCCAGTGAGTGACAGGATAACACAAGTCTTGTTGCTATACAAGGTACCAATTCCAAGGATGGTGCTCCTTCCCTTCTATCCAGTAATAAATTCATGATCTTGCTGATGGAGAGGGTTTTTGGGCTGCCAGTAAAGTGTTTCTGGGGGAGAACAGAGCTTCTGACCATTTAAGGCTTTCACACAGTCCTTTCACAAGGCTCTTAGTGTTGTTCCCAGTCCTGCAGAAAGTGCTGCTTTGGGGATTATCTTGTGTTGACTAACATATTAGGAGAAGCTTGGGGCATATAACATTGCATTTTACTGTCTAGTGGCAATTGTGATTGATATTTGGGGACTCTTGAGAGAATCTTTTGCGAGGAGGAGAGGCTTTAGAGCAAGTAGAGCTCTACACTCATACCTTCACTCCCATCTCAGGTTCTCTTGGATGGGTATCTCATGATCAGTATTGATGGAGCAACATCTGATGATGGCTCTGACTGGTTCTGCTATCATGCCTCCTCACATGCCATCTTCCCTGCCAACTTCTGTAAGAGGAACAACATTGAGCTGACCCCTCCAAAAGGTGAGATTTGGACTCTGCCCTGTGGTACAAACCTGCATGCAGAATCTGATGGGTGGTGCATTTCTGAGAAGGGTCAGGTTCAGATAAATCAAAACAAGATCCCAATCTCTTTGTTTTTCAGGGAGACAGGGCTCAGAGAGCCAGGCTGTTTGAGCTCTGCCCATATACCAAGTTTTAGTTAGCTCCTGGCAGATCAGTGGGAGAGGTGTATGATCCTCAAACTGAACGGAATAAAAGCTTTTAAAGGACAAGGAGGGTGGGAAGGGATAAGTAGAGCCATTGCTGCATGAGTCAGTACTTAAGTGTCCAGAGCTCTGTTCTTTTCTCTGTGAATAGATCTGACATGAGTATTTCTTCAGACTCCTAAGAAGACGATCACCCTAGGGGTGTTTTTGCTTCCTCATCTAGCCATACCCAAAACGGCCTGCTCTGAATTTCTGTGTTGCAGCATTTTTGTTCAGTGCTGTTTCATCCTCCTTTGGTATTCCTGTTGCTGGAAAAAGGAAAGATTTGGTTTAGTGGTGTGTTTTGAACATACTACGTCCTACTTGGTGCTGGTCCTTGCCTTTCTCTGTGGTCTGGGTCTATGGCTGACACAGATGTTCAGAGCTGCAACTTGCACTTTGCTGTATTTGCCTGCTGGAGAGGGGTGCTGGACTCCCATGGAATCCTTGCACTAGGTTCATGTCCCAGATCAGGCTGTATGTGCTGGTTCATTGACCTGCTCTGCAACCAGTTGCTGTGCCTCCTTACTGCCTATTCTGTCTTTTGTCCCAGCTGGTCAACCCAGTGATTGCCTTTTCACCTCTTGTTGTTTCTTCCTTCTGCAGGGCATGATGCAAAGACATTCAGCTGGGAACGTTACCTGGAAGAGACAAAATCAAGACCTGCTCCATCACGGCTCTTCAACACAGTGAGTGCTGCCAGGAAGAAATGATGTGTAGGGATGCTTGCAGCAAGCAAGGAGGAGTGCAAGAACTCTGGCTGTCACAAGATCACTGAGATGGAAGTGACGTCCAACACCTCTGCTATAGCAGGGTCACCTGTAGTAGGTTGCTCAGTACTGTGTCCAGATGGATGGAGACTCCACAACTATGTGGACAACCTGTGCCAGTTCTCATTGGCACTTATGGTAGAACGTGTCTCCTGATGTTCACAGGGAAACTCCTGTGTTTCAGTTTGTGCCTGTAAACTCTGGTCCAGGCACTGGGCACCACTGAGAGGAATCTGGCTCCATCTTTGCACCCTCATTTTAGACATTTATATACATAAATAATGTACCCCTGAGCCTTTTCTTCTCCAGGATGAAGTCACAACTTTCTCATACAAAAGATGCTCCAGTTCCCTCATCATCTTCCTGGCCCTTTGCTTGACTCTCTCCAATATATCCACATCTCTCTTGTACCAGGGAACAATTCAGGTGTGGCCTCATCAGTGCCAAGCAGAGGGGTTGATCAAGAGCAGTGCCATTAATCTGCTGAGAACAGGTTACCATTAGCCTTCTTTGTTCCAAGGGCACATCCCTGGCCCATGTTCAACTTCATGTCCACTGGGATTCCCAGGCCCTTTTCTGCCACACTGCTTTCCAGTTAGTCTGTCCCCAGCTTGTGCTGGTGCCTTGGGTTCTTCCTCCGCACGTATGGGATCCTACAATTTCTCCAGCTTGTCAAGGTGCCTCTGGAGGGCAGCACAACCATCTAGTATATTCTGTCTCTTTTACCAGTTTTCTACCACAACCAAGCTTGCTTGGTTTGACATGACACTGACATAACATGTCATCCAGATAATTAATGAAGATGTTGAATAGCATTGAATCCAGTGTTGACCCCTGGGGTAAACTGCTAATTACTAGCCTCCAACTAGATTTTGTGCCACTAATAACCATCCTCTGGGCTCAGTCACTCAGCCAGTTTTCAGTCTCTCTTGCTGTCTCTGCACCCAGCCTGTATAGTTCAATCATCTTTAAGAGGTTCTTACGGCAGACAGTGTCAAAAGCCTTCCTGAAGTCAGGATAGACAACATGCAGTACACACAATATATGTAGTCTCTGCTGGGCTGCAATTTGCTGATGGTCAGCACTTTAAGGAGAGCTTAAAGGCCTAGGAGTATGTGCTCTCCAAGTTAGGACATCGGTGTCCTGCCTTTGTGGGTCCCTCTGAGTATCACCTGAGATTCTGTAGTGTTTCTGTGAGCTCCAGGCTCCTGGTGGGCTCTGCATTGCTCATTGCCTGTGGATGTGTGGCTGGCATATTGGGTGGAGGGTGGGAGTTGCTTTACATCAGCAAAACTGCTGCAGTGCCTGGGCCTATGCTGATCTTTCTGATTTCCTAGGGGTATGTCATGTAATTGTTTGACTGTATGCTCCTGAACTGCTGCTGCCCCCACATCAGGATCTTGCTTCTAAAGGCTGGGCTGAGATTGACTGAGGACACAGTTGGATCTGTTTTTGGATCTATGGGCTTGTTGTCTTGTCTGCTTGCTTTAGGTGGGAGGCCAGCCTGTGTGAGAGTGGTGTTGGCCAGATACGGGTTTGGACTGAGTGCAGTGGCCTTAGCTTTTCTTTTTCCATGTTTCCATTTTTTATGCACCCAGGACTGTCCAAACCATGGCTTCAAGGCAGGCATGAAGGTGGAGGCAGTGGACCTGATGGAACCCCGGCTCATCTGTGTGGCCACAGTGAAGCGTGTAGTCCAGCGTCTCCTTAGCATCCATTTTGATGGCTGGGACAATGAGTATGACCAGTGGGTGGACTGCGAGTCTCCAGACATCTATCCTGTTGGGTGGTGTGAGCTGACAGGCTACCAGCTTCAACCACCAGTGGTTCCAGGTGAGTGAAGATTTTACTGTGGTTTCAAATGCTAGAGATAAAGATTTCCTTCCTCCTGCTCTGTGAGTGGCTCCTTTGATTTTTGGGCCTTGGAGGGAGAAGCAAATGGCTTCCTTGATTTGCAGTGGCTACCGTAAATCTTCCTCTGTTGCCATGTTCTAGGAGTTGGCAGAGGGAGGAGCCTGATGGGGAGAAAACAGCCTGAGTTTTGAGGTTGGCTCTGTTCCCCCACACCAACACAGAATTAATTACTCCTGAGGAAGCTGGGTAGAGTTCCAGGTGGTCCTATCCCTGCACAGCTCCCTTTTATTAAGCATATCTATAACCTTAGCCAGATAGCAGCAGGAGCTCGCCCCATGCTCCCTTTTCTTATCCACTCTCCGACTCTGTCTGTAAAAGGTAAGAGCATCCTCTCAAGAGTTCGTTCCTTCCCTTGTCACAGGGAGGCCACTGCCTCACCTTTGCAGATGTTTTCCTTCTTGTCCCAAACTACAAATCTTGTTTCTTAACTGCCCCTACCAAGTCTGTACTGGGCCTCTCTCCCCTGTGCTGCCCCAGCCTGTCAGCCTGGGCCCTCACCTGGAAGCACAGACAGCAACTGCACTAGAGCCTTGCTTTCTCCTCAGCTGGTTGTCTTGGGAAGAGGGCTTTGGCTTGGGGGGACGGGTATATCTGTTTCTCGCTTATGTCACTTCATCCCAGTTACCTACTGGTTATGGGACTTGGCTTTCGTTTCCCTCTCGTCTCCATGACAGAGCCCACAACTCCAGCGAAGGCCAAGGAGGTGCCCAGGAAGAAGAAGAAACCCTATGGAAAGAAGAGTGAGTGATGTTTGATTAGTGCCCTCCCGCTCGCTCGCAGGCTGGGCCCAGTTAGAGGAACCCTGTCCATGTCCCATCAGAGCAGGAGAGAGAGGCCTTGTCTTGCTGTGGATGCCCTCAGCTGGCTGTGGGTTTGCCAATACAGCTTCATCCTTCTTACCTGTCCTGTTAGCTAAAGAGCAGTGAGCTGTGTGTGGGAAGGATCTGTTTTGCAGTCTGTTTTCTGTTGGCTGAGGTATATATGGCACTTGCTTCCAGGTGTGAGGTTGTGCTGCTTTCCCTACTGTGTCTGTGTTGGAGGGAGATGTTTGCTGCAGCTGGAGGGTAACTGGAGAGCAACTCTGCTTTGTGCTGAGGGAAAGAAGGCCTTAAGATGGCTGAAGACGCCAATATAAACCATTTTATTGTTTCATCTTGTCATTGTTGTTGTCATTGTTGCAGTAGCTGTGGCAAATCATGTAGACAGACAAGAAATTCCTTTCTAGGGGGTGGAGGGGAAAGGACTTCTAAAGAATATAAAGATTTTCAGCATAAATAAAAAGGTCAGTTAAAAACCAGAACATTATGGTTACAATGCCTGTGCCTTGCAGCAAATATACTCATTGCCTAGGACTAGACCCAGACAGGTAAGCAGAGCTGACTCCACACTGATTCCAAGAGGACCTGCTCCTTGGAAGTTAATCACATGCTGAGGTGCCTTGCCTTGAATGAAGGAGATCATGAAGGAGCATATTTTGAGATGATGACTATAGATTTTTTTCTCCAGTAGGCTATTTCTGTTGTATAACCAGTTGGCAGCTAATGACCATGTAGCTTTCTGTTCAGTTGTGCTGGTCTCTGGCCTGTGGTTTCTCAGAGGAACAGGGTTGCTGATTTTCCAGAGGAAAAGAGACACTCTTTTGCTCATACTTTGTTATCCCTTTGTTAAGGAAAAAAGTTACCTGCCAAAGCCCGCAATGTCAAGCAGACTGTCAAGAAGCCTTCTGCCACGAATTCAAAAAGAGAAGCAAAAGCTGCCAGCCAGGCTTTGCCAGAACCAGCACCTGATGAGAGTAAGGGAATGAGTTACTCTACCCTGCAGCCACATCCACCTCTCCCAGTACACCCTCTTGGCCACTAAGTCATGGGTGCCCTCAGGCAGGAAAAGGCAGCAGCATGTCAAATGTCCTTCCCTACTCCTCCAGACCTCCAGAGACACTCCAGAGAGTAGAAGAAAGCATTTGCTTGCTTTTGCTGGAAAGGTTTGCCTCCCAAGAGAGTTCGGTGGAACCAGGACTGCTCAATATCTCAATGCTGCTAGTGCCTGCTGAGGGCCTGGCTGCTCTGCTGAGCAGTCTGGATATGTGAGGTCGGGGAGGAGAGACAAAGTGTCAGATGTTGCTGACATGATGAGGATGTGTCAGAGGTTGCTGTCACATCCCAATCCCCATAAGGGCTGTTTCAGCACGTGAACACAGCCTCTCGTGCTGTGGTGACCAGAAGACCAGCTGGCTTACCTGCCAACCCTAGTGGGTAGGGGGAAGGAGGGTGGGTGAGGTGCCTTGTGCACATGGGTATTAGAGAGTCATGAAGGTCCCTCTTGTTCATTTAAGTTCCCCTGTGTGAACCCAGACAGATTGAAAATGGACCACACCAGCTTTTCACCCCTTAGGAACTGTTCTTGGGAGCTAGCAGCTGAATGCTGCCAGGGTTTAGTCCCATCCTGATTGCTGCTGTGACTGTGATAGATTTGCAGTGGCATAACAGGGCTGCCTGTAGTGAGGGACCCTCAGGAAGTGGGCTCACCCCAGGGCCTGGGGCATTTTGAGGACCTGTATGGACAGAGCTGGTTTGGAGATGCTGCAGGTAATACAATTCAACATGGGTTGATTGTATTTATTTACTTTTTCCTCTGTCTGTCTGTCTCTTGGTAGTCATTGCTGTGCGGGTGAAAGAAGAAACCATTGATCCTTCAGATGCAGAATTTGGAGAGACAGAGCTTCCTGTTCCCATCAACAGCATAAAGCAGGAGGACACAGACTGATCTGGAGCATTCCCCAGCCACCCACAGCGGTTTTACCTTGTGGCTCTTTAGGGAAGGTCCTGGCAAAGGGAAATGGGACCAAAAGGGCCTTCCTTTTGTAAAGCAGACCACCCTGCAGCATCACAGCTCTGCTTTCCTGGTGTGCAAGAAAATTTCCCCTAGATTTGTAATATTAAGCTCTGGGAAACAGCAGAAAGACTGCAGGCTTGCTGAGGAGCATGACCAGGGTGGCTGCTGTGGTTGTGCATGCCTGATTTTGAAGGCACCTTTTGGAGCAGGAGCTCAAAACAGGGAAAGAGGCTGCCAGGGCACAAAAGGCCAATTTGGGTTCTTGGCTGTGGCTGGAGATGACGAGCTGCTGTCCAGTGCAGGACGTATCAGGAAAGGAGCTGCCCCCATAGGACTTCGGTGCTGTGCTCTCTGGTCTAAGCACTGCGAACCCCAAGAAAATCAGGACAGGAAGAGTGGAAAGAGGTGAAGAAACAAAAAGAGATGATGGTGCCTGCTGAAGAAGTGAGACCTTTTTCATAGAATCATAGAATGGTTTGGGTTGGAAAAGGACCTTAAGAATCTCAAGATCCTCATCTAGTTCCAATACCCCTGCTGTGGGCAGGGACACCTTCCACTAAACCAGGTTGCCCAGAAACCCATCCAGCCTGGCCTTGAACACTTCCAGGGATGAGGTATCCACAACTTCCCTGGGCATCCTGTTCCAGTGCATCATCACCCTCACAGTAAAGAGTTTTTTCCTAATACATAATCTAAAACTACTGTCTTTCAGTTCAAACCCATTCCTCCTTGTCCTGTCACTACTTGCTCTTGTAAATGGTCTTGTCCCTTCTTGCCTGTATGTTCTCTTCAGGTAGCAGGAGACTGCAGTTAGGTTACCTTGAAGCCTTCTCTTTTCCAGACTGAACAATCCCAATTCTGTCATCATTTCCTCATAGGAGAGGTGCTTCATCCTTTTAATCATTTTGGTGGCCTCCTCTGGACTTGCTCCAACAGGTCTATATCCTTTTTGTGCAGAGGACCCCAGAGCTGGATGCAGAACTTCAGGTAGGGTCTCACCAGGGCAGAGGGGGAGAATCCCTTCCCTCACCCTGCTGGCCATGTTGCTTTTGACACTTACACTCATCTCTTGATGCTTGATTGGCTTTCTGGGCTGTGAGTACACATTGTTGGGTCATGTCCAGCCTCTCATGCACCTGTATCCTCAAGTCCTTGGCAGGACTGCTCTTGATCCCTTCATCCCCCAGCTTGTGTTGATACCAGGGATTGCCCCAACTCAGGTGCAGCACCTTGCACTTGGTCTTGTTAAGCCTCATGAAATTCCCATGTGTCCACTTTTGAGTCTGTTCAGATCCCTGTGTATGGCATCCCATCCTTCAGGTGAGTCAAGAGCAGCACTCAGCTTGGTGTTATCTGCAAACTTGCTGAGGGTGCACTTGATCCCTTCATCTGTGTCATTAATGAGGACATTAAATAACACAATTGGTCCCAGTACAGACCCATTAGGGACACCACTGGTCACTGATGCCCATTGGGACTCTGAGCTGTTGATCTCTATCCTCTGAAGTTGACAATCCAACCAATTCCTAATCCACCAAACAGTCCACCCATGGAATCCATCACTCCAGTTTGAAGGGAGTAGTTGTGGGGGACTCTGTCAAAAGCTTTACAGAAGTCCCCCTGGCTCAAGGAGCTGACCTCCATGCATTGCAGGAGTCTCCTGGACTGCCTGCAGCTTGCCTTGGTACTTTCCCAATAGATGTCAAGGTGGCTGAAGTCCCCCAACAGGACTGGAGTGTGTGAGCACGGTGCCTCCTGTAGCTGGGGCAAGAAGGCTTTGTCAATTGGCTCCACTTGGTCTGGCAGCTGTAGGAGACGCCAGCTGCAAGGTTCCTTTTGTTGCCTCAGTGTCTGATTTTTACCCACAGTCTTTCAACCTGCTCATGGCTGTTCTTCAGAGACAGCTCTTCACACTCAGTACACCTCTAGATGTAGAGAGCAACCCCTCCACCTCTCCCTCCTTTCTGTCTCTTCTGAATAGCTCATGGCCATTGATAGTCACACTCCAGTCACACAATTTGTCCCACCAAGTTTCAGTAATGGCAGCAAGGTCATAACTTCAGCCTGGTGGCTTCCAGCCCCTCCTTTGGTTTGTTGCCCATGCTGCGTGCTTTGGTGTAAAGGCACCTTGGCCAGGCTGCTGGCTGCATCACCTGCCTAGTGGAACACCCCTTAATTCCTTTGAGATATTTCCCTGCTGGTATCCTTGTTGGCTTCTGTTACCTCTGGATTCCCTGGCTCACTTCTGTAAGACTCCAAGTGTGCTCCCCTGTGTCTGCTACCTCTAAAAGTCACTTGCAGAGAGACTTGCTAGCACCCTGTCCCTCTAACCTTTTCATACCATCCCACAGCTTGCCAGGGAAGAACCTGAAATTATCCCCCTCACGTCTGGTTTAATCAAGCAATTGGATTACCCACAAAGGTGTTTAGGAGGATTCACCACAACCATAAACACCTTCAGTGGTGGCTCTTTGGCGCTCACCTTAAGGGACAGTCAAGGAACACCTTTCACTGCACTGATTGATATGATCTACACCCCAGAGGAAGCCATGGGACTTTGGATTTCACCTGCACGGAGTTCCTTAGTTTAAAGCCCATCTCACCAAATTAGGCAGCTGCTGCCAAAAATTCTCTTACCCCTAATAGACAGGTGGATCCCATCCTTCTAACATGTTACAATCATTAAAGCACACCCACAGTAATTTTACAATCACTAAAGCACACACCATTGTCTCAAAAGCCAAAACCTTCTCCGTGGCACCAGCCTCAAACCCAGATGTTCATCCACACTGTGTCTGTTTCTGCCTTTTCTTGCTTTTAAACCCAGAACTGCAGAGGACTTGGAGCATGGTTTGAGTTTTTAATTTTTTGAACAGTTGTACTGTAAATTTGATCTACAGTCGTACCCTGAAGCCCTGTGACCAACTTCAGGAAGAGGCCTAAGGCTTGCATATTGCTTTCCAGGCCACCAATACCCAGAGTTGGTCAAAACATACCTTTATCTGTAAATTTATCTTTTAAAGCCTTTTCAATTTAAGCAAACTGCTGGGGCCTGGGGTCCCAACCTATGCAGTCATGGGGAATAGGTTGAGCACATTGCTTATCATGGGATTACTTATGGATCACTGATCAAATTCTGCAGGAAATAAAAAGGCTTCCATGTGCATGTTTTAATTCTGAGGAACTGCTGGGAATCAAGGCAACATTTTCACTAATAATTTTTAAGCTTTCTAGCATAAGATTTGTGCCAGTGCAGGACCTTACTGGACGGTGCTGGTTGCAGTCCCACTCAGGGTTCTGCTATGATTTTGCAAGCTGGGAAAGTGCTCTCAAAAACAAAACCAACCTTGTGGATATCAACTTTTCCACGAGGCTGGAAAGAAGCCTTGGAAAGAGGCAGCAAGTATTTGGCTTCATTGTTTGCATCACCAAAGTATGCTGCAGACTCTATGGAATGTGCCTCTGTGTCCTACAAAACCAAACCCTGCATCTTTGACAAATCAGCATTGTTTTGGTTGGCACAGGCTCTCCTTTGCTCCTTGGGCTATACTCATGTCCCCATGGTGGGGACAAGTCTAGAAAAACTGCTCTAGCCAGACTGTAGATATGGCCCAGCACATGTCCTACACACCTTAAGAAACCCTACGCTCTGCTCTTACTGAAGCCTCTGGCTGGAGGTTTTCCCGACCTCTTTTTCTTGCTGGGCTTGCTTGCAGCCTTAGTCTTGTTAGGATTGTTTTCCCCAGCCTCGCCTTGTCCCCAGCCAGGACAAGTTTGGAAAGTGGTGGAAAGCTTCACCTTCAGTCCCTGGGCTTCTGCAGGGGACCCACAGGTGGCCCCTATGCGAAGGTTGAGTTTGTTGATCCACCTGGAAATGTGGCAGAAGATCAGGGAAAAGAATGAGGCAGGGCAAAAGGAAGGACAAAAGTCTGTGCCCATAAGTGAATAATCACTTCTAAGTAAGGCCAGGTCACCTGGGTGACCTCTGAATATCTGAAAATTTGCCCGCCCCAGCTTGTGGCTGCTTTCCCCACAGCCAGAAAGCCCAGGCAACTTCCATCCTTGCACATAGATGTGTGCTACATCTCACCACCACGGGAAAAGACCAAAAACAGCCAGTGTGCTGTGAGCTTGTGCCTTCAGCATGGGAGGTCCAGCTGTCCCCCAGGCAGATCCCTGGGGCTGTTCCCAGCTCGTGACACTCACCTATGCAGCGGAAGGAGCTGGCAGTCACAGTGGAAAGGCACATTCTGCAGGTTGAGGATCTCCAGCCCCGTGAAGTTGCTCATGTCAGGTATGTTACTCATTTTATTGCTCTCCAGGTAGAGGCTTCTGATCTTGGGACCAAGACCAGTGAAGGCATGGGGGGAAATCTGCAATGGAAGAAGGGAAAGTCAGGGGCATGCTGATCAAGGCAGGAGAGCAGATCTCTGCCCCTGCACTTCTGATCAACTTGGGGGACCTGACAACTTGTCCTGAATCTGGCAACCCCATGAAAAAGCTGCTTTAAAGAAGGGGTACTGTTAATTAATTCAAGCAGTTTCAATCATGTTTTGGAACTCATTAGACCCCTGTTCAGTCTTCTTAGAAAGAAGGTCATATGCAGGAGGTCTCAGAGTGATACGTGGGTGCTGTTAAGATACACAATTTTTATGAGGGTGCTGCTAACACCACTTCCTTGAGAGGATGGAAATACTTGGGTTAATAGCAGTGAAGAGTCCTGCAGGACAGCCTGTAATAAGAGAAAGAGAAATCTGGCCAGAGCTGGGGGAAGTAGGTGATTTAGGGAATGGTCTGGACCCCAGTGAAATTGGGTGTTTAAGGACTGGAGGGAGTAAGCTTCTTCCAGGGGAGCCAGTATTAAGGTTGAAGCAAGGCAATGCTATAGCTGAGCCTGAAGAGATCTGGCTTCCCAGCCAGGCTATGGAACATCTGAAGGCTTGGGAATTCAGGGATGTCTGTTTGGATTCCCCTATAGGAGCCTGTAATATGCCCTGTAATGCCACTGCCCCTTGGGAGTCCCGTAGTGCACTCACCCACTCCAGGCCCATGTTGTCCAGGTAGAGGTGTTGCAGGCTGGAGGCCACCGGCAGGAAAACACCATCCCCCATGTGCTTGATGGGGTTTCGGGACAGCTTCAACTCACTCAGGGCAGGCAGGCCCCGCAGGGCTGCTGTGGGCACCTCCGACAGGTGGTTTCCCTCCAGCTGCAGCTTTTCCAGCATCTTGGTGGGAGCCAAGGCAGCAGGGGCAATGTGCCTGATGGCATTCCCAGCTAGGTAGAGCCAGCGGAGCCCCCTGGCTCCAGCCAGGTCACCCTCTGCCAGTTCCCCGATGGTGTTGTGCTGCAGATGGAGGGAGATGAGGTTGGGCAGAAGCCGGAAGGTGCCTGCAGGCACACGGGTGAAGGCGTTGTGGTCCAGGTTGAGGTAGGCCAGCTGTGGGGCCCCCTCAAAGGCAGCAGCTGCCAGGGTGGAGAGGTGGTTGTTGGTGAGGTACAGGTAGACCAGGCTCTCCAGCCCCCGGAGTGCCCCGGGGTGCAACGCCCTGATGCTGCACCTCTGCAGGTGGAGCGACACCAGCTCCTTCAGGCCAAGGAAGGCATCTGGTGGCACTGTCCTGAAGGGGTTTCGGCGCAGGTCGAGAAGGCGGGTGTCCTCAGGGAAGTCCCGAGGGATCTCCCGCAGGTCCCTGTTCTCACAGGACCCATGATGGAAATCGGGAGAGCAGACACACCCCCGGGGGCACTGCCTGCTGCCGCCTGCCCTTGGCTGCTCTGGCGGTGCAGTGGGGCTAGGGGGTGGCTGGAAGCGACTGCATCTCATCTCAGGGGACTTCAGGGAGTTGAGGGACCGGCCACGGAGGGCAGGGGGTGCAGCACAGGCACCCTCGGCCTGCACCCGTGCCTTTGCCAGCCACCTGTGGAAGGGGCGCAGGAGGCAGGAGCAGAGCAGAGGGTTCCCATCGAGGCTGACCCTTACCAGCCCCCCTGCCCCAGCCAGGGGTGGCAGCCCCTGCAGCTGGTTTTCCCGGAGGTCCAGCATACGGAGCTGGGGACTGCGGGCAAAGGCATCCTGTGCCACGTCCTGGAGGGAGGCGTGATCCAGGAAGAGGTGCCTCAGTGAGGCCATCGCCAGAGCTTCTTCGGCCACATAGGTGATGGGGTTGTGGCCCAGGTCTAGCCAGGTAGCCCCATCCAGCCTGGCCAGGGCCTCGCCAGGCAGTGTCTGCAGCTCATTGTGGTCCAGGCTCAGCCTGCGCAGGGCAGGCAGAGCAGCAAAGGCCTCACTGCCCAGCACATGGAGGGCATTGTGCGACAGCCGGAGCCATCTAAGAACCTGTAGACCCTGGAAGACCATGTCTGGGAGGTAGACCAAAGCATTTGCCCTCAGGTCGAGGACAGTGAGGGACCCCAGATGGCCAAAAGCACCAGGCTGTATCTCTTCAATGCGATTCCCCTCCAGAATGAGCTGCTGGAGGGAGGAGAGCCCATCCAGGGACTCCTGGTAGAGGAGGGCTATGCCATTGGAGGCCAGGTTGAGGTAGACAAGCCTCCCCAGACCCCGGAAAGCCCCTTCTTCCAGCCTCTCCACCTTACAATGCTGGAGGTCTAAGTGTGTCAGGTAGGGGGTGGCAAGGAAGGCTCTCGCTGGGATGACAGTGAAACTGTTGCCACGAAGATCTAGTTTTTTTGTGAGCTGTCAGTCACACAAATAAAACACTGAGTTACCCCAGGGCTCCCATACCTATCTTCTCTCCCCATCCCTCGACCTTTATTCCCCTTGCTCACCTCTGGGATGGTGTCAGGGATGGCCTTCAGGCTCCCATTGAGACACAGGACGTGGGCACGGAGGTTGTCGCAGACACAGGGTGTAGGGCAGCGGGCAGCAGCTGTTGTCCCCAGGGCTGCTGCGAGCAGGAGGAGCCCCCAGGATGGCCCCATGTCGGAGGGCTCCTGTGGCTGGGGAGAGACAGTAAGTCTGGGAGGGAGGCCAGACTCCATGCATCCCCAAATAGCATCTCCTGCTTGGCAGCCCATGTGCCAAGAGGGCTGCTGCTGTGACCTAGTGGGGCAGGTCTCACTTTCTCTTGCTCTCACACTATGATTTCACAAGTTATAAATGAGGAAGAGTGGAAGAAAGAGAGGAGGAATACTTGGAATGAAAAGTGAAGGTCACAGCTAGCAGGTCACTCACAGGGAGCTGGCTTGAAACAGGCACTCACCCCACCCCTGCATTTTCTTCAGAAAGCACTAACTTACGATTGCCTTGGTCTGTGGAAGCTATCAATATCTCTCCTACAATTGTTTTTGTAAGGCAAGCAGGTGTAGCCATCCAGGGAATGTGATCACACAGGCTTCTGAGCTGCTACCCTTCTTTAAATGGCAAAGGTCCCATGTCTCCACCATCCTGGTCATCTGCCTTCCAGCTCTCTACCCTGCAAGCTCCCTGCTTCCCCCCTAAGCTATTCATAGCAGTGTTTGGAATAGAACTCCACTGTTTAGTTGCAGGAAGGACAGGTTGGTTTTGGCTGGGCAGGAGTGAGCCCCTGGGGCGAAGGTACCAGAGAGAGGCCAAGGCTGGGGCAAACACAGGGGAGGCAGCAGGCTGCAGATATGACCAATACATCCTGCTAAGCTCCAAGACAGCACCGGTGGGGTATGCAAGGCTCAAACTTGTAGAACCACTCTAGTGCACAGCCCCATGCCCAATGTAGCTCATCATCCCCTGTGGTCCCATGCCCCAACACTGCCCTCCTGCTGTT
The DNA here is from genome assembly GCF_049639895.1 of Pseudopodoces humilis. Classification (NCBI taxonomy): domain Eukaryota; kingdom Metazoa; phylum Chordata; class Aves; order Passeriformes; family Paridae; genus Pseudopodoces; species Pseudopodoces humilis. The sequence goes on from NC_142204.1 coordinate 24,839,324, forward strand.
GCCCCATCTAGTCCTGCTGCAGGCCCCCCACACACACTGGGGCAGCCCTCTCCTGCACACCCGCTGCCCAGTGACACCAATGTAATGTCCCTAAACTCAGTCCCCATGCTGTGTCTGGAGCACTGCCACGTGCCAGACATCATGCCATCACTCCCTCCCTCACACCTGGAGGGTTCACACACCCGAGATTTGGAGTACCTGGACTTCAAGATGTGTCGAAGAGAGGAAAGCGTCCCCTGCCCTGTCTAGTAGCTGCTGAGCTCCTGCGACGGTGTTTGCTCTCCTTGCAGAAGTGAGAAATGAATGGGCCCCGTTGTGTTGCTTTCCCAGCAGCTCTCACCGGGCAGAGCCAGAGACGGGGGAGGAGGAAAAGGACGGGGGGAGGAAGGGTAAGCCACCCCTGGAGAGAGGGCAGCAACCCAGACATTGCCTCCCGCTCAATTCACCAAGGCTGGGAGCACCAGCCCAACAAAGCCCATGTGGGGCTTGTATTCACCGTTTCCAGGGCTCTGCCTTCCCTTTCCAGGCTGTGTTAGTCACAGGAGCTACAGAGGTGCAGGGTAGAAAGGTGACATCCAGACAGAATTGCAATGGCAGTGGTAAGCCTGATCAAAAAGGAGAGGTAGCTGACCAGATGTGCCATGTTTACAGCCCTCCACTCTCTTCATTTTGCTTTTTTGCTTCTTTAGTAGAGGCTGGGGTGGCAGTGCCTGCATGACACGTCATTAGCTTACAGAAGGACATTGAGGCATTCGTTTTCCTCCCAGACTGTTGTTTTACTTTCACAGGGAACAGGAAGAGATCTGCAGCCTGACAAAAATCTTGGAAGATTTGATGCTAGTATCTTGTTCCCCTTCAAGCCCTTCCCCTATTCAGCAGCTTCAGTAGAAGCTGAAGCTGGGGAGATCGTTGCTGGGTAAATGAGCAAAATAAAACCATGGGGTGAGGTTGGGGAAGGGCCAGATGTGGCATTCAGTGCCTGGTACCACACCTTATCCTCCCCATGGTTCTCCAGCAGAGCCCAGGCCACCACCAGGGAGGTTTTGCTGTACAGGCTGTTAACAAGCCAGAGGAGGGGGCTCCCAGCCAGGGGAAATGATGGAAGGGCCAGGCAGAGGGGAGCAGGGTGGGCTGGATAGTGGCCAGAATGGAAGTTCAGGTGTGCTACCTTCATGTCCCATACCCCATCAGGGAGAGAAAAGAATGGCTGCCTCCCTACAGCAAGCTCAGATGCCAGAACCAGTATGTCCCAGTACAGACACTGCCTTCTTCCCAGACCTGCCAGCCATCCCTGCTGCTCTTACCTTGCCCTTCCGCTCAAGCTTGAAGCTGCTGCTGCTCGTGCTTGCTTACCTCATCATCCCATGGCTTCTGCAATGGACAACAACACAATCAGGCCTGAGAAGCTCCAGCTCCTGAAAAGAACCACGACCCAACAGCCCCACAGTGAGATCCTCAAGCCACCACCCACAGACCCCCTTGCCCCCAGCTGCCCAAAAGCCTCCAGCTTCAGCTTGACTCACCCCCACGACGTCCAGAGCAGTCCCACATGGTGCTGGGAGCCAGGCAAATGAAGCTGGGCATGCAAAGCAGTGGGCAAGGGGCTGCCCCCCTGCTCACAGGGGGCTCAAGCCGCTGCCTGGACTGCAAAGTGCCCAGGACTTCAGAGCACTGGCCCTGACTTACAGGGCAGCCCTGGTCCCCAAGGCCTGTGGAGGTTCCTTCTCTCCAATTCTGGGGTGCTCCCCACTAACGGGGCGGGCGCCCCACGCAGGCTGCCAGCTGAGGGAGCACAAAGGCTCCCAGACCCACAGCCTGCTTACAGGCTGGTGACACCCAGGGAGCCACAGAGATCGGCCTTTCCCCGCGGCAACAGGAACGAGACTCTGCAGTCAGGCAGTCGAGCTTACAGCCTAAAGCCGAGGGGCCTGAGGGGCCAGGAGCTCAGCCCCGAGGACAGGGAGGGCACACACCCGACCCCATGACTCCTGACCCCACGCCTCTGAAAGGCCAGGACCAGGGAAACCTGCCTGATTACAGGGGGTCTCTCCGCCGAGGCCAGGGGACGAACACAACCCCACTTACGGGGCCGCCCCTCACAGCCCAGCACCCCAACAAGCACCACGGAGCACAGGCTGCGGCCTGCACCCTGCTTGCCAGAGCCCAGCCATGGCACAGCACAGCAACACAGCCATCTGCAGGAGCCCCGGGAGCTCCTCAACGAGGCCGGCAGGGAGGTGGCACCAGCCCAAAGCAGCGCCAAAGGCGGGACCGCAACCTGCAGCACAGCACTTCATCCTGCACCCTGGCAAGGGCCTGGGAGTGCTCATTCCTGTCACCTGGCTAAAGCAACCTCCCCAGCCCTGCTGGGACCTGGGGCTGCTCCTGGGGACAAAGGACACCATAGGGTCCTGACACATGCCCTGAGTACAGGGCTGGCATGCTCTACTGCTGAGCCACTTTCGACTGTGGCAAGGCCAGACACTTTCTCCATCTGTGCATTTTGAGTTCCTGCCTGTGGCTGCACAGAGCTCCTCTTTCCCTCCTGGGAAGACTCAGCTACACTGCTCTGTTTCTAAGGAGGGGGTAAAGCACAAATGCACTTGCTCACTCACACCAACTAAGGGGGAGACATGGGAGGAGAAGACAGTCCCAGAAGAGGGAGCAAGTTCTGTGCAGGCAACCCACTCTGGGGAGCCATTCCTGCTGCTGAGTGGGAGAGGAAAGCATCAGACCTGCCGCTGCACTGCACTGCAGGGAGGGAACAGGGGCCTCGACATGCTGAGGTGCTTCAGGGCTGGCACAGGGACAAAGGCTGTGATGTGCCTCAAGTACAGGGGGTCACGCTGGCCAGGGACCAGCAGCAGGCAGAAAGCTGCTGGGGCTGGGGAAAAGCCCTGCCCTGCTTACAGGGTGGCTGGGCTGGGGGCCAGGAGAGCTCCATTTGCCCCCTCAGCTGTGGAGACAGGGGCTCTCACCCTCCTTACAGGGTTGCCCCTCTGTCCATACAGCCAAAGGAGCACAATGGCAAAAGGCTAACCATAGCAAAGACCTAGCCCTGCACACAAGGAAGTTGCCCAGTGCAAAGACGGCACCCTGAAAGGTGCCCTGTCCATGCCAGGAAGGCCCTTTGCCCAGAGGGCCTCTCATGCACCCTCTTCAGCTCCAAGCTTGCTCTTGCCTTGCCATTCCACTCTTGAGCTTGAAGCCGCCTCGTTGTCCCATGGCTTCTGTCAGTGGACGATGACACACCCAGGCCTGAGAAGCTCGATCTTCTGTGCCTGAAAGGAACTGCCACCCAATAGTCCCACAGGCTGAGCCTTGAGCCACCCAGTCCCAAATATTAACAAAAGCAGGTCTTGCAACATACCTTGGAATGCTATGTGTAACAATCCCTCCCTGATTGTTGACACCTCTCAGTTCCCTCTCAAAGATAAGCAAAAGAGATATGCCTCCATTTTTGGCATGGCTGTGTTACATTGACTTTCACTGAATAGATTTTTTTGCTAGCTTTAATATAATCACTGTTGGTTGAAAACAGTGAGTCATACTACACTGGTTTTTACAGTGCCTATACTGTGTAGTAAATAACAAGATATTTTTGTGTAGTTGTTATCATAATAAATCATGTAAGTTTATATGAATGTATGTGGTTTTCAATCTTTTATCCTGAGAGAGAAAATTGTTGAAAGTTTCAATTACATCTGTAAAATCTTTTAGGTATAAACCATTGCCATTAGGACATGTGGGGCCAGAACCAGTTTCCATTGCTGGGGTGACGGGGGGATCGCAGCAATTGACTCTGTTGGAAGCCAAGGTGAGCCTGACTGGGAAGGAGTGGCAGAAACATCCTATTGTGACCAGCCCCAAGGCCCTGTGTATTCTGAGCATAGACTTCCTTTGGAATGGCTTATTACAAAGACCCAAAGGGACTCAGGTGGGCTTTTGGAATAGCTGCTGTGGAGACAGAGGACATTAAGCAATTGAACGCCTTGCCTGGACTATCAGAGAACCCATCTGCAGTAGGACTCCTGAAAGTGGAAGAACAGCGAGTACCAACTGCCACTTTAACAGTGCACCACAGGCAGCACAGAACCACTCGAGATGCTGTGATTCACATCCACAAGATGATCCATGAGCTGGAGAGCCAAGGGGTGGAAACACAGCCCCACCATCTGCCATGGACTGATCCAGGCTGCACTGGAAAAGGGTGAGGCTCCAGAACATCTGCAGTACATTGATGACATCATTGTGTGGGGGAACACAGCAGTGGAAGTATTTGAGAAAGGAGAAAAGATCATCCAGATTCTGCTACAAGCCGACTTTGCCATCAAAAAGAACAAAGTCAAAGGACCTGCTTGAGAGATCCAGTTCCTGGTGGTAAAGTGGCAAGATGGATGGCGTCAGATTCCCACTGAGGTCGTCAATAAGATCACTGCAATGTCTCCACCGACCAGCAAGAAGGAAACACAAGTTTTCCTAGGCACCATAGGTTTTTGGAGGATGCACATTCCTGAGTATAGCCAGATCATGAGCCCTCTCTACCTGGTTACCCACAAGAAGAATAATTTCCACTGGGGCCCTGAGCAGCAACAAGCCTTTGCTCAGATCAAGCAGGAGATCGCCCATGCAGTAGCCCTTGATCCAGTCAGGACAGGACCAGACGTGAAGAACGTGCTCTACTCTGCAGCTGGGAACAATGGCTTGTCTTGGAGCCTTTGGCAGAAAGTGCCTGGGGAGACTCGAGGCCGACCACTGGGATTCTGGAGCCGAAGTTACAGAGGGTCTGAAGCCAACTACACTCCCACAGAGAAGGAAATCTTAGCTGCCTATGAAGGAGTTCAAGCTGCCTCAGAGGTGATTGGCACAGAAGCACAACTCCTCCTGGCACCCCGACTACCGGTGCTGGGGTGGATGTTCAAAGCAAAGGTTCCCTCTATCCACCATGCCACCAATGCCACATGGAGCAAGTGGATTGTCCTCGTCACACAGCACACCTGCATTGGAAACCCAAATTGCCCTGGGATTTTGGAGATAATTACAAACTGGCCAGAAGATAATTACAAACTGGCCAGAAGGTGAAAACTTTGGTACCACTGATGAAGAGAAGCAGGAACAAGTGACACATGCTGAAGAAGCTCCACTGTACAACCAACTGCCAGCAGAAGAAACATGCTATGCTCTGTTCACTGATGGTTCCTGTCGCATCGTAGGGATGAACCGGAAGTGGAAAGCAGCTGTATGAAGCCCCACACAACTCTGAAGGAGAAGGTGGATCAAGCCAATTTGCTGAACTTAAAACCATTCAGCTGGCCCTGGACATTGCTGAAAGAGAGAAGTGGCCAAAGCTCTACCTCTACACTGATTCATGGATGGTAGCCAATGCTCTGTGGGGATGGCTGGACAGGTGGAAAATGGCCAATTGGCAGTGTAGGGGAAAACCAATCTGGGCTGCTGATGAGTGGAAAGACATTGCCACTCAGGTAGAGAAGCTACCTGTGAAAGTCCATCATGTAGATGGCCATGTCCCCAAGATCAGAGTAATGAGGAACACCAAAATAACGAGCAGGTAGATCAGACTGTGAAAACAGGGGTGTCACAGATAGACTGGCAACATAAGGGCAAGTTGTTCCTAGCTCAATGGGCCCATGAAGCCTCAGGCCATCAGGGTAGAGATGCCACCTATAAGTGGGCAGGAGACCGAGGGGTGGACCTATCCACGGACAGTATTTCTCAGGTCATTCATGACTGCGAGACGTGTGCCACAATCAAACAGGCCAAGCGGCTGAAGCCGCTATGGTACGGTGGGCATTGGTCCAAATCTAGGTATGGGGAGGCCTGGCAGATCAACTACATCACACTGCCCCAAACCCGCCAAGGCAAGCGGGCATGTATGTATATAATTTAAAGGTTTAAATCTGATGTAACATGTTGATTTGGGAAAAAATTCGGGGTGGATAATGTTGGGGGTTAAGTTTCTTTCCTTTTGTTCCTTTTTACTTACAGAATTTCTTTTCCATTAGTTGCTAGGATACTCTAAGGACAGGGTACTTAAGAAAAACTAAAGAAGTGGCCAAACTCAGGGGAGAGGGGCAGGGATACCTCGAGAACTGGGCAGGCAAAAGATGGGCTGGGGAGCTGCCAGCTCTGTCGCTCTCGGCGTCGGAAGAGGATAGGCAAGCTGTTGCTTACTGCGGGGTGAATTCCCCGTCACCGCCGGAGCCCAGCCCTGTACTGCCTCGTCCTTTCTGTGGGTGAACCTTTGCTCGTAAGAGCAGCCTTTGGACTGGGACCTTATTAACATCTACCTCACTAAACGAGGGAACTATCCCCGTCTGCTCGGGTGCCCGCGGTCTTGGGCTCGCCCCTCCCTGCCCTGCTGGGAGCCTGGTGCCGCTGTCCCGCCCCTGCTGCTTTGCGGCGCTGTAGCCCCGGCACCTCCTGCCTGCCGAGACATCCTGCGGCTCCAGCCACAGCTCCGGAGCTTCTCATACATCTCGTCTACCACCCCAGGATTTTTGCTCATTCTTGCCGGCCCAGCTTGCTGTTTCCGTAAGTCCTGCTGGGGCACTGGGATCGACTGCCCCGGGGGTTTTGTGAAGCAAAGCCTCTTCCATCCTTTCTCATCTCGGCCGAGAAGGCTGTCACTGGGTTCCCTGGTTCTTTTCGTTGTTAATGCCGTAGCTGCTGTTGTTTGTTTGCTTTATTATATCTACGAGTAAAGAACTGTTGTTCCTATCCTCGTATCTTTGCCTGAGAGCCCCTTAATTTCAAATTTATAATAATTCGGAGGGAGGAAGTTGATATTTTTCATTCCAAGGGAAGGTCCTGCCTTCCTTAGCAGACTCCTGTCTTTCAAACGAAGAACCCAAACAAAGTTTGGGAGTACAATTGGATTATGGCACACCCAGCTTCCTCTCTGAGCAGTTTAGAAAGCAAAGGGGTCGGTTTTGCACCTCATGACTCATCAGGACTGCTTTTCTAACAGACTTTGTCTACAACTCTCTGCCCACCACACTACCCTTCTAAAGTATCCCAGGTTTTCAGCTAAAAATGTCACCTTTTTCCCTTCCAAGTTATCCCAGATTTTCTGTCAAAGATGCTGCCTCTGACTGCTGTGTTACAACAGACTCTCCCTCAAATGTGCTCACTTTTCCTCTCTAAATTACCCCAAATTCGCCCTCCAAAAAAGCACTAATTTGTTTCTTGTAAGTTACCTCAGATTTTCTAACAGTGACTTCAGACCCCACAAAAAACTACCTCTGATTTTCCCTCCAAAACGTCCCTAACTGTGTCCTATACATCATGTAAGATTTTATCCCAAAAAATGTTTGTTCTCTCCCCCACACTCTTTCTTGAAAATAAAGCACTTTACCCTTCTGGATGCTCTCTGGACAAACTCAGTTTGGGAACAGGCCAGTAGCACTTTGACTCTCAGTCTGGGTCTGTAGCACTCACAGGTGACCCCAGAACCATAACCAGAGTGTTCTGCCATTCCCAGGACTGGAGATCTCAGTCAACATCTTCAGGACATTTAATGACTAAATTACAAATCCATTACTAATGTACAATTATTAATTTTTGTCTGTAAATGTAAACACTTTTGTACAGTTTTGGTACATGAAGAGAAAGAGTGTCCATCTGAAACAATGGCTACCACCTTCTTTCCCCTGATAATTTTTAGCCCTCACTCCAGACTTTAGGAAATGTAGAGACAGGTTTACCATTGTGCTTTGAAGGCTTTTTTGTGCCTTGAAAGCACTGTTTAACAGCCTCACCTCTAGGATGGCTCTGTGCCCAGAGAAACTGCCAGAGAGCCTAGCCCCGTGGAGACAAATTCACGCTGCAAACCCTCACACAGCTTCAGAGCTGCTGGGAGAGGAGAACCTGATCCATTGACTTGTTCCTCAAATGGCACCCGCTGGGAGGTGCCTGAGTGGCCAATACCTGTGGTGTTTCCATTACCGACTGAGATGAAGTCTGGTGCCAGGAGTCCTGGGGTGGTTTCCTTGACAACCCGAAGAAATGCACAACCAAGATGCACATGACTTTTCAGGTGCTGTTTTAACTCCTCTCAAACAATGAGCTGCCCCACCGGAACTCAGATAAATAAAACCGAGTTGTACAGCCAGATGGTAAACAGTATTAATGTTCAAGGGCAAATTTGAGCTGAGCCTGAAATCTGCCATGAAACAAGTCCTCAAGAGAGCAAGCAGGTTGGAAGTATTTCTCCTATTCAATAGGGCAGAGACCTTGCAAGATTATCTACTTTGTTAATAGCTTTTAGATTAGAAATTTCAAGAGATGGAAGGTATTTCCATGGGATATATAGATAAATCTAACGCTGAAATAATTTGAATGTCCCTATTAAATCCAAAGGCTTCAAATTTTAAAGTTTATTGCAGACAATAATAAAATTTATTGCAGACAATGCACTGTCTGCAAATGCACTAGGGCATTTATTGAAATCAGAACATATTTTGAAATACTTTAACAAGACAGTGTAAATTTAAGAACAAATCATACAACAACAACAGGAGCAACAGTATATTGTTGCTCATTGTTTGTAGGTAGGCATGGTCACAAATGTTCTATGGACAGTAAATTCACTGAAAAATTCATATTTTCATGAATTCAAGTTACGCTGAGAAGCATTTTAAGCCAAATTATGGCCAATATTTTTTTTCAAGGAAGAATTCTTTTATAAAATATCAAAATACATAAGAATTTCAAAAGGAAATGTTCTTTTAGGTTTCATAGTTTTGGGGTTTGTTTTGACAAATTAGCTACTCTTTAAGGGGAAAACAACAATAATAATAATAAAAAAATTAAAAAGTGTCATGTACAATACATTGACAATACAAGTAGTGTTAAAACTGAAAGTTGGGATTATTTTGGCTTTGTTTTTAGCCCTTTTACCTGAAGGACCAAAATACTATTATTCCAGTTGAACAGAGTTTCATTTTTCAGTTTAGTAAACAGTCAGAAACATCCATTTCCCTGCTTTGTGCTTGGAAGGAATAAGCACATGTGAGGAAGGCAAGGGGATGCCGTGGATTAAATAAGTAAAGTAGGGGGAGTAAAGAAAGGACTTACCAAAGGCAACAAACCAGATGACAAATGTAAATGTTTTTGAATTCTATCTGCTGATATCAGGATACCTCATAATCATTTCCTTTCAGACCTTTCTGATAACTCCACTCTTTCACTAACTCCTTTTCACTGAGGTAATAGGGAATTACTTTATTTAATGATTCTCTAAAGATCCAAGAAGGCTAAATATCCTAATAAGGCAGTTTTATTTCACAAACAATATTGCATTCACCAATATAATTAATTTGTAATATTTTTGGCAGTAGGCCATGTCCCTAGCAACGGGGTATGCAACATCCTAATCCACAGGCAATTTTGGCAAAATGAGCTTGTCCTTTCCCAGAGCTAAGTATCAGTCCGTGGAAAATCATCAAATAGGTAGTTTACTCTGAGAGAATATTTAATATCCCAAGAAAAAGAGAGAAGAACCCTGACCACAGACTTCCTCTGGAATAAAATTCCCCACACTTGGGGTTTTGCAATAGTTTATATCCTCCTTTGCTTGTAGGTACAGTCTCAGGAAAGGAAATTATTCTCAAATTGTCTTCCCCCTAATCAAGAGATTCCCTTCTTCATGACAAGAATATCACAGATGCAGAGTCTGAACCAAGGTGTCAAGGATGTCTTCTGCTTAAAAGACAGAACTCACATCAGAAAAATCTTGCAAATAACTTAATCAGCTGTTCTTTTCCCTACATTACTTTTGTACATTTCGTACAATTAGTAAAATACAATTACTTTACTAATTAAATATATAATGTAGAAGTGGCCTTTAATTTGCTGGCATTCTGGAGATGTTTTAGACAAATCAAATTGTCTGCTTAGTCCAGTTTACAGCAGGGTACTGCAGCAGGCACTGGCTCAAACCCTGACAAAATGCACTGCCACATAACATCCTGAAACAAGCACTGAGAGGTCCCACAAAAACCCTTCTGTTTCTGTGGATCCCAGTGGTTTACAGAGAAATTAATAGGTGCTTTTCTCTCAGCATTAGGGCCCTCTATTCATTAGAAGAATGAAAAGTTCTCTAAGCTTTTACTGTAGGGAAGACTCAACTCTTCATGGTGTATTCTACCAAGGTGCAGCTATTAAGCTTCCTCTTAAAAAAATGTTCTCATTTCCCAAGCCAAGAGCCCAGGCTCAGCGCTGTAATTATAAACTGCAAGTTACAAAACTAGCAAGTGGCAAAGGTGAAAAAGGAAAGAAGCACAACATACCCATGATTCATCATTGGTTGAGTGAGGTCCAACATTGGATGGGAAAACTAACAAGCACTTTGTGCTTTGAGCTGACTCAACAAAACGCATGGGAAGGGCAATTTCCATGGGATGCACAGCAAGCAGAGCTCCCACTCCAAAGGCAAAGATGCTCCTCTTGCATCAGTGTGGAACTCTGGTGGCTTCAGCTGATGAGGGACCTCTGCCAGATCTCTGCAAGGAGAGACACTGCAAGTGCAGACCTTAGGTGTTCAGACAACTCAAGTGTCTGGCAGAGACCAAAGCAACAATTTCATAGAAACAATAAAACTTCTGTACATTGGAAACTGAAACGTTGTATTTTTTTCACTTAAAACAGCAGTTTTTTCATAGCAGAAGAGAAGAATTCAGGCAAAATCTAACAATATATCATGGGAAAACCTGCTGGATGTGATGGAGGCTTTTTCCTAATCCAGAAGCAAGATTTCCTAATCAGAAAACCTTTCTTCTTCCACAGGAAACAGGCTTTGTTAAAACAACAAGGGAAATGGATTAATTTTATGTTTTCCTTTCTTGCTGCTTAACTGCACTCCTTTGCTTTTATCATGAGCAGTAATTCCCCCTCACACATCCCCTGCTTCAACCAGCAAGTTTCCACATTACTATCGTAAGGCTTGAGTACTGTTTAGCATGGAAATAGCATCAGATTACACATCTTAAAATATTTTGCAAGGGTTCAATAACTGTAGTCAAAGGATGCTTTATTTGTATTTCAGGTAGTAAAGTACTAATTTTACCTCTTTATACTTGTGAGGAATTTTAAAATCTTGGGTTTAGAACAAGCTAAACCTTTGTGTTGCTCAGGAGATCTGAAGTGTGTTTATAAAAAAACAAACAACATAACATTCAAAATCTTCAAGGGTCCAAGCCATACCTGTCCTGTCAGAGCTGGGGCTCAGGGAGCAGGAGGCAGCCCATAAAGGAGACATTGTTTGGGGAGCAGCAGGACACAATCCTGCTTTTATGGAGGATTGAGTGTTCTGTTTTTTTATCAAGCACCACGGTCAAATATCCCAGCGGCACCTTTACCTTTCAAGTGCATCCTTCACTTGATTGTCAACAGAATCCATCCTTCTGTAAAGACACTCCAGGCTTTGTTATATCAATGAGATCACCTTCTCTCCACTCACCACCCTCACTGCCTTGAACTGGGCTGCTTTTTCAAGCTACCAGACTGAGTTTAGTGCCATTTTTATCGTTAATTTTCTTTCTCAGAATAAGAACAGTGACTAAATAAAGCTACTTTTAAAAATAGTTTAACTTTTGTGTCTTGCCAAATTACCAGTTTCTGGAGGCATCTTGGAACTTACAAAAAAATAAAAAGAAAAAAAAAGGGAGATGTAATTGTGTTTTGTTTCTCTCCAAGCATTCTTTTTCATAAGCAAATTCGGGAGAAAGATCTGCTTTCCACAGGTGCTGAGTGCCAAGGTGCCCATTACCACAACTTTATAAAATTGATTGTTTGAATACGATTTTCAATCTCTTTGTAAATATTCTGTGATTCATGGGCAAATATGTCTATATATTGCTTAATTCCATTAATTATATATATATATAATAAATCAAATTTATATATATACGTACACATATATATATATATAAAATAAATCCAATACCTAGTCTTTGCATGCTTTTGAAACCACTAATTTCCACAAAGAACAGACAGTCCCTGCTCAGGTAAGTTCTGTCTTTAACTACAGACAGAAAAAGCAAAATTTCAGTCATCAGTTTTTTAGAGGCTCGTGTCACTGTTTGGAAATGGTATTCTCCAGTTTAGTGCTCCCAGTAAAACCACTCCCTCCTCCCTGGGGTAGGATGGAGAGGAGAACTGGAGGCACAAAAAATAAAACTCTCAGGTTTTTGTCTTCAGCTTTGAACTTAAATTATGTTAAACATACTTTCAGTTTCAGCATCAAGAAAACAATTAAAAGAACACTTTAAATCATATTATGAAGATATACAATGATGGCTGTGTGTAATTTCTCAACACTTGTGGTTTTAATTGATATTCTTCACAAAGTTTGCAGTGGAAACATGAAATAATTCCAAAGAGCTCCTTTGCAGTGTGTTTATCATGGGTCAGCCTCTCTCTCTCATAAACAGATTGTGCCTGGAAACTGGAATTACTCATTTAACACAGCTTTGTTTAAAAGCCTTCTCTTGGCACCCCCACACCCCCTGAACCTTCCAGCAGGGAGAACGAGGATGTTTTGGCCCTGTTTCACTTAAGAATATACCTGATTTCATCACAGTCAGCAAAGCTTTGGCACATGCTGTGCTTTATCTTTTATTTCCTTTTTCAAAGTGGCCTCTTTAACTTTTTTAGCCCTTAACTCCCTTTTTCAGAAACTAGAGGGATTTACAAGCGGTTTTATATCCCTTAGAGTTCTGTTAAAACAGAGACGAGATTTTTACTTGTGTGAATCAGTCCTGAAAATGAAAAAAGAAAACCAAACCAAAACCAAGCAAAACAAACAACACAATACACTATTTTTTTTCTGAGGAGAAAGATTTGCAGGAGATCATCACAACTTCTAGAGCAGCTGGCACACTGGGAGAAAAAAAATATGGGCAAGATTTCCAGCCTGCAAGCCCTTATTTAATTCTTCAATACAGGAGTTCTGTAGGGCACAAGGAGTTTTTCCATTGAGTCTTATTGCAACAAGCATTGAGACAGATCCTGTAATACCCTGGGAGCCCCAGGGTATTCCATGGACCTGGAGATTTTGTGTGTTCAGGAGCTTCAGTCCTTCTCTCCCACATTACTGATGCAGGTCCTGCAGTTCCTTTTTTTTCTTATGTTTTGGGTTTTTTTTTTCCCTTTTCCCCCCTCCCTTTTACTAGAAAGACAGCTCTTATGCCTTCCCTTGAGCATTTTATAATTATTTTACAAATCTGTACTTTGGGCCAGACTCATAACGAATTCCTCCTTGCTCCCCTTGAAAAAAAATGAGTCATAAATGGGACATACAAGCGCCTGGTTTCCCTGAGTGAACACAAATTTTAGGTAGCTGCTGCTAATTTCATGTCCTAAAATGCAAACCTTATCGGATTCAGCTAAAGTAAATCAAGGTGCAAACAGACAGTAGGAAATAGCCTTGTTTTGACAGGAACAGGAATAACCTGAAGTGTGTTCCTGAATAAAGCAAAGACAACTATTGATTGAGTCCAGCTCACTGGGACGATTCAAATTAAGCACCAGATTTAGGTCTTGATGTTCAGATCTCACTCACAGAAACTTTTCTGAGAGCTCACATGTAAAGCTGCTTGTATCACTTGCAAATATGCATTTATGGCAGCTTTTCTGCTTGTCAGAGGTAGCTCAAAGGCACAAATAAAAGCTGTCAAAATTGTGTTTGAAAGACACAAATAGAAGCTGTCAATTGTTTGTTTGTTTTCAAGAGGGCAAACAGGGACAATAGGAGCCTGGGATAAGGGTCAGAGAGGAGAGGCTGGGAGAAAAAGGCAATGAGAGGAAACTGAAAAGGGGATTGCTCAGAGGGAAAGGCTAAAGGCTAAATTCTCCTAAAGGAGATATTCTTCAGGTCTGAAATAAATGCCAAACTCCTAAAACCGAGCAGGCCTTTACTGTCTGCATTTATTTATTAAACCCAGTGAGAAAAGGCACAGTTCATTTCCCTTCAAGGTCTGGGCTCACATCTGTGTTGAGCTGTAAAGACAAAAACCAGAGATTCCTACTCCAGATCTGGAGCTGCTAAATAATTAGAACATCCTTATTAGCAAGCTTGGCCTCAAGAAGCTTGTAAAAAGCCACAGAAAAACGCTAACTTACATTTCTCACTGTAAAAATGTTTATTTAAATAGATATTATTATTATTATTATTATTATTATTATTATTATTATTATTATTATTATTATTATTATTATTATTTTTCAGGACTTTTTTTTCCAGGGTGGGTTACATACATAACCAACATAGTCTTGCAGTTGTTCCATGATCTGCTGTTCAAAATGCTCCAAATTTCAAAAAGGCTACAGGATCTAAGTCTCTAAGACTGGCCTTTGTAAGAAAGTATTGAAATATAGCATATTTTCAAATATATAATCTACTTTTTCCACTTTTTATTTTTTAATTCATAGACTATAAATAACAAGGAACTTCTGCTACTTTTACTTGTTTCTGCCAAAGCTTCTGTGTGGGGGTCTGACACTTAAAGTTAGATCACAGGTGAAGGAAGGAACAATCTTTTCCAGGGACAGAGATCTGTACAGGGAGTTTCCCTTCTCAGGAATTTAAGAGCTATTTTCATTCTAGAAATGATTGACTTATCCTCTTCAAGTGGCAAGTATCAAATGGGAACAATTACCTTTGGAAAGAGGACGTTTACAATTCTAGGATGAGTGAGCACCAGCTGTAATTTTGTGCCTTCAGGCTGCCTTAACTAAAATGTTCAATAAGTTAAAGCCAGGAAAAGCAAACAGGTGAGGAAAAAAAACCCCAAACCAAGACCAAAAATAACCCTGAAACTTCAGTTATTTCCAGCAAAATGAGTCTTTTAGCCTTTTGTTTGCTATTTTTTTTAGCATTTTCTGAGCTTGATTAACGTGTCAGCGCTCCAGCATTGTGAGGATGAAGTCATATTGATGACTATTGATTATGAAGATGTCATAATTGTGAAGTCCAGGGCAGATGATGGAGGATTCTTATTACAGTTTACAAATAGAGGGCAAACACAGAGCCAGCATAACAGCCTGGCTTGTCTTTCATTTTAGAAACATTAAAAAATTAGAAGAGATATTGGTTCATTCAGAAGAGAGTTTTGGAAATCTCATTGAAAAAAAATATTTTACATAAGAAAAAAGCCCCAGATATTCACACAGAAAGATTTCCCCCCCACACAAAGGAAATGTTTTTTTTCGATCTTCGTACAAAGCATTTCAGCAACTGCAAAACCTATCATTTCTGATAGAACAAATACTAAAAATGGGCTCTTATCTGACTCTTATCCTAACTCCCAGGCAAGCTCCAATCTTGCACCACATCATTTAAATCCACACAGGCCAGGAGATGCCAGTGGGAAAGCGACCAAGCACAATATGAATTCTGATCTGTGACTGAAGCTGTTATTTAACTTTAGTTTTCAAAATACTTGGTCAAAATGCATAAAACAAACCTGCCATTTAAAGTACGAGAGCCTTCCACACTGGGCAGATCTCCTGAGGCTGACATAAGAATACATTATTTCTCAAATCCAGCCTCTATTTCAATTCACTGTTTGTATGTATTTTAATGTAGTATTTAATTTTTAATTGTGGACTCTATTGGTTAAAGCTAATTCTGTTGCTTTACTGCAATATGAGTGGACGCTGATATAATTATATAAAATGTGAGGAACAAAACATACCATGAAAAAATAAAAGCTGTGGTAGAATGGATGAGACAAAATAATCATCCATAGAAGACAGATCTAACCTTTATCTCTGTGGCTGTGATAGGAGCACTGGCCATAAATCTCACCTATGAGATTATTAATAAGTGAAATCCTTTGTTTGAGCTAATTAATTAGGAGTAAGTGAACTGATGAAGTAATGAAGCACCTCTAAAACTAAGCTACAGATCAATGACAGAATAATCATTTGAATTGCTACTCCTCTCTGTGTAATAAAGAACAGCTGGCCCTGCCAAGGATCACAATAGATTGGAATAATTTTAAACAATGCCAAAACATAGCTGCAATTCAGAGCAGGATGGATGGAAGACGCTCCAAACATACAGAAGGAAGTTACAGATCATTTATTGCTCAAGGATGAATTCTATGAGAAGGAGAATTCCCACCAAGAATTATAGGAGAATTATATGGTAAAGAACAGACCAATTCTGGGCCTCTCTACCAGGGGGACTTGGGTCTGTCACTTTGGCACTAATTCAGGCTCTCCAGTGACTTCCCAGAGGTTCTGAGAGCTATGGAATCACAAGTGGCAATGGTCAGTGTCCTACACACCAACCTGCATCATTTGTACACTTTGTATTTTCATCTGCAAAGGTCAGTGGTTTCAGGAAACAGGCAACAGTCAGTAAGATCTCTATAAAAACATCAATATTAGTCCTTTAGATCAATGTAATCAGTGATTTCTCAGTAACTGCTCTGTAGAAAATGAAAAAGGTGTGTAAGACTTTGCTTTAGATAAAGGGGAGATGTTTAAGATATAAAGTACATAGGGATGATGCTAATCTCCTCTGTTTTGATATTTAAGTTGAAATATTCTTATATAAAATGACATCTTCACGATCCAGGGACATATAAGCCTTAAGGGTGGCACTCCCTGAGATAGGCAATCTTGTGTCTATTGTATTTTCCAGGCTAAACATTTTTCAAAACTCAAGGGAAAAATTATTCTTTAACCTCTTCCTGTGCTCACAATTAAAATCTATCCAGTTTAATTTCTCTCTCCCTTAAAAGCACTTGAGCTCTGCCATCTTTGCTTAGGATGAAGTGCAGTTGACTTCATTACTAGTGCCACTAATTTTCCTCAGAGTGAAACGCAAGTAAGACAGATTGTATTGCCTGTCCTCAGCTGAACTTTATGCTGCAGCTTTTTTCGTCCTTTCAAATGCAAGGTGTGAATGCAAAACAATTGCTGTGTGGGCTGTTTTTTATCCTAACAAAATATAGCGAGTGGCAGGGGAGTTTCATGGTATAAAAGGAAAATAAAGAAAATAAAGATGCAGTACTTGGAATGGAAGGAGCTATAGTGAGGCAGAGAAAGGAAATTATACTTTAGGAACCTAACACGTGGACTGTTATGCTGTTAGTATTTAATAATATTTCAGGGGAAAAAGAAAATTACATTTTCCCAGTCATTTTGCTGGCATCTTATATTTCCAATTAAATTTTAATAACAAATGGAGTTCTTTTAATATGCTTCAGTCAATTCCATGGGTACCTGTCATTCCTGTTTTAAATTTCACGTCCTCTAATAAGACTTTTAATACATCTACTTATGGGAAATGGAGAGGAACAAGAGTTCAGATCATAAATTTGAATAATTGTCTTATCATCGACTTTGATGCAGTGACAACAGTTGACACTGGACATGGATGGAATAACATGGACACAGTAGCTGTGTCCATTTTATTCATTATAACACTCTGTGTGGCTGGGAAATGGGGATGTTTGAAAATTGACTAATGGCTTTAGTAACGTCCCTTGCATATATATTTTTCAAGGTTTCCAGAAGTCTTCAGATTCAGCTGCCAAAAACTGAAACCAAGCTGAAATTATATTCAGCCCCTGTTCTAAGTCTAGCTCCATTTCAATCCCTCCTTAGGAAAGGATAAATAAAACAGCTGCAAACAAAGCTGGAGGGAGGAAGGTGGAGGACCAGAATCAAGAGTGCCAGCTGTGAGTACCCACTGCAAAAATATTTAGACAAAAACACCTCTCACTTCTTCCCACCTGGTTAAAAATCTTCCTTTTGCCACTGACATATCAGCCAGTCCTACAAATTATTGTCATTTCAATTTCCACTGTGTCATTTCTATGGCTGAATATTCAGCCATATCAAATAATTAATCAATCTTAATATTGAAGTGATCAAGTTCAAGCACATCTCTCTTTTCAAACATGTTCTTAGTATCGTGGCATTTTCAGACTGATAATATATTAAAATTTTATCACTACATAAATATATCAGCAAAGCTTCCTCCTTTTTAGAACAGATTTCCTTCTGAGAATTCAGCATCTATTTCTGGATAAATTTCTGTCATCATAATGCTACTGATGTTAAATATCCTGAATTTTGATCATACGGACATTTTCCCTTGAGGTAGTTGAAGACATTTGTAAATGTGGGATGGGATGCTGTTATGGATTCAAAGGTGATTAAGCTGTATGAAGAACAGAGGATAAAATGTTCTGTCCTCTGCAACAGAGTTTAAAAGTATTAAAGTTCCTTATCAGGGTTGTTAAGAGTATATTTTAGACAGCATTTTGCAACACTGAAATAGCTGAGACAAATGTAAAATTTAGTGAGTTTGCATGAGTCTGTCATTATTTGTTTAAAAATTAAGGGAATTAAATATATATATAATTAAGAAATGGTGGAAAAAAGTGTTGAAACCCAAAGATAAAAGCCAAATAAGATTTGATGTCTCCTACAATAAAAGATAGGGGGTAACTGGATTTTGCAATGAAAGCAATGTTCTCTGAACCTGAGAATTCTTTGGTTATAAGGATATTTCCAACAGCATTGAAGGACAATGACGGCTGAAAAATTAGCCAATAAATATATTCTAAGGATCAATTGTCAGCACAGTAAGTATGTGATGTCACTGTTATAGCAATATAAAAACATACTAAACTTATGTTGTCCTACAGCAGAAGATAAAAATTCAATGGAAATATGAACTACAGTTACCAAATGACAATCACCTAAAAAATCAGACAAAATTATTAGCAAGACACGGGCAGAAATATTGAACTGTGGATAAATAGTCTCATATCTTCTTAGCCAATCCCAAATTTAGAGATTTATGATTATTTGATACAAGAACAAAATTTATTTAAATTTCAATTATTAGTATTATGGACAGGAGAGGAGATGTTCTGAATTATTGAAATTTGACCAAGCCAGGCGCCTTCTTATGCAGCTAATAAATCACTATGGTTGTAAAAACAGATACTGACTAGCAAAATGTGTTTAAGTGAAATGAAATGATTGAGAAATAGAATGACATATGGTATGAATTGCATTAGCCTCCAGAGTGCTTGAGTAAAAGTGGATTTAACTGGATGAACTGGTGCAGTTTGCTGTCTTAACTGCTACAGCAAGATATATTTTGTTCTAATTTAAACTGCAGGACCTGGGAGAAATTCTTAGTTCCTTGATCAGGACTTCAGTCCTTACTGCCGTGTCGGAGTGATATCTGCTCTGAATCATCCTCCTCCTGTAATTTCACTTCCACTGAAAGAAAACCTGAACATGTGTGCATGAGCTGAGCTACAGCTTTATGAAATTCATCTCTCCTTCATTCTGCCCTTCCATTGCTCTTTATTTTCCTTCAGTAAGTCCCTTAACAGTCACAGAAAATACCTCACAGTCAATTATAAGTTAGTCTATAACTAAAACTGACAAACAGGCAACTTGTTTAGATGTTGAATGTTTGGATACAGTGGAATGTTGTCAAATCTTTTTTTGATTTATGGATCCCTGAAATTTTTCCACTGATGGAAAGGACAATGTACAATCTTGTTGCAAATCTACTGGTGAGCCACAGGCGGAACAAAATCTCATTTTTGCATAGCAGGTTCCAGACTAATTAACAATTAACCTGAGGAGCACATTGGACCTCCAGTGCTTGACAGGAATTTTGCCATCACCTGCAGTTTTATGGAGAGTCAGACACTTCCTTTTGGGGCAAATCATTCAGTAGGAGTCAAGGAAAGTTAAGTTTTAATAATATGTGTGTTTTGAGTCTGATCCAAAGCACACTGATTGTCAGAGGGAGCATTTGCCCACATATTCCTCTGCTAGCAGATAATTTTTATAAGGAGCAATCATTCTAATGACTCAGAATATAAACAGATAGCACGAGGTCATAAAGGTATTTCTTTGCCTCCCCTGCAAACCTCTGGCTCTTGCATGGCACAGCAGTACATATTTAGAGCCAGACAGGCTGCTCACAGAGGTGCAATGCCATCCTCTATGACCTACAGTGGTAGGACTCAGTTTTATGTGAGAAAAGGTCTGTTTAAAATCAGTAGACATGTACTGAACCCAGCATTGATCCTGAGGCCAGGAAACATCTCAGCAGTCACACAACTTCACAGCAGAGGTGATGGGTTCTCTGTCTTGTAGCAACATCACACCCAGGCTGGATTTCACTGTGCACCCAGAGAGATGTAGATGTGCACTTAAATTGCAGGCAGTGGGCAGTGAAGTGTGGTGTATATATATATATATATATATATATATACATAAAAACAACTTCTAATTTAAATCTATGATTTAAAATTTAGAAACATCTTGCTGAAATTAGACTCTGAGTTTCTGCTACCTGTAAAATGATGTATTCCAACCTTGGTGGGATTAATTATTTTATTTAAATTGAAGAACAAGTGGAGTGTACTGGAACAAAAATAAATCTTTTTTACTCTGTTTTGTGTCTGTGCTATCAGAGGATGAGAGAAGGAAAAGTTACATGTAATTCCTCAGAACAAGTTAATGAGCCTTGCCCAGCTCAGGGGTACCTGGATGCTGTGGATCTCAGTTTCCTCAGAGCATGTCAGCATCCCAACCAAATTCCATTGGCATGCAGTGTTTTCAGCATGTAGTATGAGATCACAGGTACCTCCTAACTCAAAAATTGCTATAAATTACCCACGAGTAGCATGGCTGTTAGATCTTTCAGTAGATGTGTTCATCCCTAAAGAATGTCTAACAGCTACAAATAACACTTAACCATGATTGAACTGGTGGAATGAGAGCCGGCAGTCAGAAGCCAAATGCTTTCACTATTATACATAATAAGTATTCTTTTCAGTAAAACAAACTCCACATATTTCAGGATTTAAGGCACAGAGGCTCAAAAAATCCAACGTGAGGACAGCCCACTTTGGTAAATAATCACATTTTGGAAAAATACAGGATAAATTTCATGATGGGCAAAAATGTGTTGACTTTCACAGGCATTTTGTAGAAGCAGAGGAGTTACACCATTGGGTGTCAGAGGGATCTA
This sequence comes from Pseudopodoces humilis, assembly GCF_049639895.1. Taxonomy (NCBI): domain Eukaryota; kingdom Metazoa; phylum Chordata; class Aves; order Passeriformes; family Paridae; genus Pseudopodoces; species Pseudopodoces humilis. The sequence goes on from NC_142204.1 coordinate 24,860,373, forward strand.
GACTTGAATATGCCTCAGGGGATGGAGCCACTGTCATTTTTGGCCTTTGCTATCCCACCAGAAGATGGGAACAATCCCTGCATTCCCAGAGCCCACTGGAGGAGCAGCTTGTAGCAGCAGTTATTGATCAATTTTAGCTGAGCTTGGAAAAACCACAATCTCATCTGTTTGAGATCAGAGGAGCTGATTTTGACAATTACACAGTGCCCACTTTAGGAATTGATCCAGCCTTTTCAAAGGCCCAACAAACGCAAGGAACAGATTTCAATCCCAACAAATGCAAGGAGCAAAGAGAACTCATGCACATAAACCCAGCCTTTCAGGATGTTATATCTGGGAGCATGTGTTAGTAATTTAAAGAATCCAAGGTCCCAAATTAGAACTTTACTCCCTTTTATCCCCAGTTTATCCCCCCAAGAGGCCAAGTTTAAGTGTGATTGTGTTCATTGGGAGCACTACTCACCCTTGAAATGAAGAGTTTACATCCTGAATTAAAACCACCAGCAGAACAGAGGCAGCCAGCAAAGTCAGGGAAGGAGAGCTACAAGTTATTTACATAAATCAGCTCTAGAAAGAGTTAATAAAGCCTAAAACCAGAAACATTTCATGTTCCCCGAAAGCGACAGGCAAAGCTAGGTCTAAACCAAAGCAGAATCCACCTTTGTTCAGCACTTTGAGATCTAAATGGGAGATCTAGAATATGGGGGTTTTTCTTCAGAAAAAAATGAGAATCAGCAACCACAATCAATACAAAAAAGTCTGTCACCACCACCATTCAGAAAAACCCAAATATTACCAACACCACATGCCCCAAAGAAGATATTTCCTTTGAAGACAGAAAAAACCAAGTTGTTATTACCTTTAAAAGCTGAGTCACACCATGTGGACAGTTCTGGATTGCGGCAGACTTTTGAAAAATGGGCATCCCTCTTGGCAGAGCTCTGAGATGGGATTTGATGGCTACTGATGGTAAACAACTTTTTTGGGGGGGTAGGTGAATGTAGGATGATGTTCAAGTTTGTTATTTCATAGCTCACAGATATAAATTTTAGGTAGAATAACCCTAACTGATTTATAACTGCATATTTTTGTTATCCAATTCTCTATTTCTTTTAGGCATGGGTCACATAAATATGAATCTTTCCCTGAAAATAAAAAAAAGTCATTTGTGAAAGGAAGTGTGGCATTATCACAGATCTTCCATTCACTCAGAAAGTATAAATATAAATTGATACATTTTTAAGAAGAAATTTTAATTTCCTAGGTGAGCTTTCTCCTGTTGCTTTAAAAAGGGGAATTGTGAAAAACTTTCATCAGCTGGGTAATTTTTCTTGAAGACAAAAAATTCTTCCCTGGGAGGGTGGTGAGGCCCTGGCACAGGTTGCCCAGAGAAGCTGTGGTTGCCCCTGGATCCCTGGAGGTGTCCAAGGCCAGGCTGGATGAGATTTGGAGCAGCCTGAGATAGTGGAAAGTGTCCCTGCCCATGACGGGAATGAGATGAGCTTTAATGTCCCTTCCACCCAAACCATTCTGGGATTCTGTAATTTAGTGAAAAGACTGAATAATTAACTGCTAGCATTATTTTGGAAAGTTTGATGAAATTGGATTTCCCATTTATGCTTTTTCTTCAGCATTTGATGGATTTTAGGACTCAGAACCTCTGTTCATTTCACAGGCTTGCAAGAAGTCAGAGATGACATTTTACAGCAAACTTTCCTCCAAAGAATTCTACCCATCATTTTTTTTTCTTGTTTTGCTCCTGCTCACTCCACAGTCAGGAATATTAAATATTTCTTAATTTGAAATTCAGGTATTCCAGCTCTATCTCAGAGCACAGAGAAACCCTTCTTCCACCCCTCAAATGAAGCCCTTCTTACTTCAGCCTTGCTCTCTTGCTTGTCCTGCCCTTTCTTAAAGACTGAAGAAATAACAGTGATGTAGTTTGGCTGCTGTTCAGCTGAACTCAGGGACACAGAGAGAGCGAGTGCAAGTGTTCCCAAATGAAAGGAAGAGAAAGTACTTTTAGATTACACAAATAATCATCATTAGTTGTGTTTCCTGTCAGCTGCTGGATCCAAAGACTTCTTTCCTCAGGCAGTTGAATGAAATTGAGGAAGAGTGAGGCACTCTGACAGTTCTAACATGCCAAAATTAATCTAAAACAATTTTGTTCTCATCTTCAAGAAAATGAGGCCCATAAGAGATAATGTTGCTGTCCTATAGAATACATCACAACATCCTAACTCCTCCCTATTTCTGTCTGGAGAAAAATCTTCATCTGCAGTCTCAGAACTGTGGCTGAGAACCTGAGCCAGAGCTTCCATCTTCCTCAACTGCTTGTGAGCTTTGCACCCACAACCACAGCGCACTGTAAAAGTTGTAGGTGTGTAAAATCACTGAGGGAGAACTCCAGACAGAGCCACTGTGCTGTAAGAGCAAAGCACAGACACATTTTGGCAAGCTGAGTGTTCCAGTTTGCTAAGTAGGCCACGTTTAAAAAGATTATTTTGCATATTTACAAAGGGCAAGTAGATACAAGCTAATAAGCCCCAAATTCTGAAGAAAAGCAAGACTGACCACACCAATTTGGAATCTGGCCAAAGCCCTGAAAGTCTTGCTGCCCTCATGAGTCTGTAACCACCTGACCTTTAAGAATGCTGGGGCAGTACAACCTTAGCAAGTCCTCAGAGCTCTGCCTGACAGATCTGGCCCTTTGATTACATTTATTTTCTCACAAACACTGCAAAATTGAAGAACTACTCCATGCAATTTGATAAGGGGGAGGAGAAAAAAAATCAGCATTCAAATGGTCAAAGCATCAAGCCACAGCTTTCCAGAGGGAAATCCAGCAAGACACGGGCTGACCAAATCCTGACTGTGCATGAGGTCACACCAGAAAGACTTGTGATGGAGTTTTCAGTCCAATCATTCTTAAGGAAAGCACACAGGTTCCTGTAAATATCCCTGTGAATATTCATGTGCATTCCAGCCTATTTTTCTAGCCAGTGAGATGAAGTGCTTAAATTTACCTTATCCTGGGAATGTGGGACAGTAACAAGTTCAATGTTCACCTCACGCTACTTACAGCTGAGAAGAAGGATAGTGCTCCTAAGTGTCGGCACCGCTTTTCCCATTTACACTGTGCTCGGAATTTGAGGATGCCTGGAGGGAAGCCTGCTCCTCTGCCATGTTCCTGTTTTGGACAGGAGCAGGAGACCGCCAAGAAAATAGATGGGGTGCTGCAGAAACAAGGTTTGTGACTCACTGGCTTGGTTCCCTCTCACTTTTCTGGTGCCTCTCTCCTCACACAAACCAGCTCCATTCCAGTCCCATTTTGTGTTCCACTGCAAACTCTGCAGTCACACAAATCTGCAAAACAGGCTTCCAAATCCCAGTGTAGGTTTTGCAAATCAGAGTAAGGCTGTGAAGTTAGTTTTTATTTACATAACATTTCAGGCAATCACCATAAAGATTTCTATGTTGTGAGGAGGAACGCCGTGGTGGTCAGAAGGCACATATGGGCAACATGGACAATCCTCCAGACAGATTTAGGGGCATCTGCTGCTACTTGTTCAGTGCAAGAGAAAAGCACAACCTTCTCTCTCCATATTCTAACACGTGCTTGGCTTTCAAACATGTGAACAGTGCACACAGGCCCAGTGTTTTGTCAAAGGGAAGAGAAAGGGACACATTCCACGGGGATTTCATGGATTGTATGAATTTCCAAACCAAGCCTATTTAATTAGAGTGAGAAGGAAAAGGGCAGGAAGAATAAACAACACAGGCAATGGCAAAAATAAATTTACAATAAAATATGTTCACTCCCTTAAGCAATGGCCAACATGATCAGCCACACTACACAAATATTCCAAGCCACAGCAGAAGGGGAAGAGTACATTAAAATAAACAACAGCCACACACTGCCATTGACAACAGACTTGAAAGAAGAACCAAAGGGAAACACACCTCACCCCTCTGACCCATGAGCAGCACCCCCATGGCCCAGAGAAGCAGGGCAGCAGCAGCAGCAGCAGCACAGCCTCCCTCTGGCACAGTGCTAAATGCTATAAGGCAGGAGTTCAAAGTCCAATAAAATAAAATGCCCAACTGGCTTGATGCAGATGAGAGCCCTTCTGGGCCCCACGTTAGTCTTGGCACCCTTGCCAATGCAACCAAAATGGAGAACTCTTCAATTCATGCCGAGCTCACAGCAGTACAGACTTATTGTAGCATAAGCACCTGCCCTACAGACCAGGGAATCACTTCAAGAGGATTAGGAAGACAATTCAGCAGGATTTGTTCAAGTTTATGAAAGCAGAAGGAAGGACAGACTTCCTACAGGGAGAAAAAGAAAAAAAAAGCCAACATGTCTGTATGGGCTGTGGGATCCTTTCCCACTGTGTGGCTCCAAGTTCTCTGCTGATGAGTCCTATGAGGAAGGAAGGGTACATCTCTTGTCTCTTAGAGCTGGTGGAGGGTCTGTAAGAGCATGTGGCGAGCAAATGAACAGGAGTCAAGAGCACGGTTGGGTCTGTGGAAAGAAGTGAAATAGAGATTTAAAGTACTGAATTTAAGAATGGCTTTGACTGAGCAAATAAACACTATTTACAATGCATTGGGTGTGTATGCCCAAAAACCTACAAATTTTGCCCTCAGTTCTCTCTTCCAAAACCATTCCATCACTGCTGCCCAGATCACTGCTTCCCATTCAGAGCCTGTTGTGGAAAACCCTCTCTCCTGAGAGTCCAAGTCAGGAAGACAGTGGTCAAGAATCAGAACATTTATTTCCATAACTAAAACCAATCTGCTACTGACTTTTACCTCTGCAGCCCAGTGTCTCATTTTGAGTAGAATGATGGGGATGGAAACCCCCTTCCCTGTCTTCTGGCAATGGATTTTTCCATAAAGTTTCACTGTTTAAAGCCCCAAAACACAGGAGACGACCCTGTGAGTACTCAAATCTTTTCTAACCAAGTCATCTGCTATCTATAATCTGATGGTGACTTTGGTCTCAGGATTTTTAGAGTCTTTAAGAGAGGCAGCACAACCTCCTGTCCTCTCCTTCCCTGACGTCAAGTAACACCTGACTGACTTTGCTGGGCCACCTTTCAGGCCCACAGAACATGCAGAATGCCACCTGAAAGGGCCCAAGACACAGGATGCAATAGCTAAGTCAGATTTACACAGAATAAGCTGCTCCCTGTAATGAAACCATGGAAATACACTTACAGCAGGGTTAACATGAGGCTAAATTTCTGCAATGTTTCCATTGCCTCCCAGTAATGTATATTTCTATTTCTACAGGTTAATTGCTGGCTCAGCATCACTGAAACTTTTACCAGTCTCTATCCATCCATCCATCTATCCATCCATTAGGGAACTTTCTCCAAAGAATTTTAATCCAATGTTTTCCACTGTTCTGAGAATAGAAATCATTAATTTTATCTCTCTCCCACCACACCGCACCAAAATAACCTTCAACAATGAACAGCTGTGAAGCCTACTCAGTTTGGGAAAGGGTGAGCTGAAATAAAGAGTGGAACATCTAGGAAGGACAAGGAGCTCACCTCCAGGTGGTCAGCAGACACCCAATGGCTGCAGAGGTTGTTTGCCACATCACCCCATAGCTGCTGCAGTTTAATAGAAGTATATCCTGGAGAAGACTTAACCCTTTTTATTCCCCCAAGTGCCATTCAGTGCCTCATACTGAACATGCAGTGTCACACAACTACAGCTTGGAGTTTTTATCTTCAAAGTGGCTGGGAGACATATTTCAGCCCTCATCTTTGGAAGACCCAGCCCTGCTGGCAATGAGAGAGATGGTTCCATCCAGGCAGGTGCCCATTTTTGGAAACAGAGAACCTGGACTACTGCTGCTGATCACAGACAAGATCCCTCAGCCCCCTCTCCTAACACTAAGCCTCTTCTAGCAATAAAATCCTCTGTATTTGCTATGGAGTTACCTGCCTGCCACTCCAGGCTACAGACTGTTGAAAGAGACCAGTGATGTGATGTGATTCAACAGCAAACAGCAACATAAAAAAACCCAAACAAACCACCTAAAAACCAACCAAACACAAACCCCATCATCTCCAGCAAGTCACAGCTGGGCAGGCAGACATCCACATAATTTCAGCATTTCCACCTAAAAAATTATGGGAAAGCACATGTGGATTCACAGCACCCTCTTGCGTCCAAAAAACCCAAATAAAGCTTGACAGCAAGCAGAGTAAGACAGATGCTGTTTACAGTCTGTATCCATAATTCTGTAATTATTATTGAATAGAGAACACTGCCTACAACAACAAATTGTCACAAAAGGAAGGAGGTAAGTGCCTATTCCAGAAGTCCCTTGCAGTGAAAGACAGCAGAGCTCTGGCCTAGGTAGCAACAAGAATTTACAGCTCTGAAAGCCCAAAAGAGCTAACCACAAACCAAAGGGAGAAAAAAAAATACAAAATACCACAAAAATGCATACCAGTTTTCTACAAGTGAAGGAATCATAGATTTGACAGAGTGGAGTTAGATTTGTTGCAGAAACAGAGGCCAGATGAGTTCTGAGTATTACTAGGTTAAGCAGGTAGAGGTGTATCTTTAGGATAGCAATTTTACTCTGACTGAATTCCAAGAAGAGACAAGGGATAGAGGTTAATTGAGAAGCTGTGTTGGTTTTGGCTGGGTGTCCTGGGGTGACTGGACACTGGGGCAATTTTCTTCACAGGATTTGTGCTGGAAGCAGCGCTGATAACAGGGATGTTTCAGTTACTACTGAGCAGGGCTCACACAGCATCAAAGCATTTCGTTTCTCACCCCACCAGCAAGCAGGCCAGGGGTGCACAAGAAGCCAGGAGGGGACACAGCCCCAGTTGACCCCCCAACTGTCCAAAGGGATATTCCATAGCACATGGCATCATGCTTATCAGATAAAGCAGAAACTAGCTATGATGGAGCTTTCCGGGAAAGGGTAGAAGTGGTAAATTAATTCCTTGCTTTGCTTGCAGATGGAGCTTTTGCTTTACCTATTAACCCATCTTCACATCAACCCCTGAGTCTGCTCACTTTCAGTCTTCCCCTTCTCTTCCCCATCCCACTGAGGTGAGAGTAAGTGGCTGTGTGGGGCTAAGTGGTAGCTGGGGTTTAACCACAACAGGCTGTTTAGAATGGACTGTAGGGTTCTTGAACTGCTTACATTCACCCATACACAGATTGTAAGAGCTGTTGTCCTCATCCCCTTAAGGGAAATCATTGTAAGAAATGTCTATGTTCATATAACAAAGACAGATTGCTTGTATCACTATGCAGCACAAGACAAAAGATCCCCTATAAACTCACAGCTTGCAAAAGTTTGTAAAGCAGAAAACTTCAGCTCCAAGCATTTCATAGCACCAGGGGCAGTGGAGGATTGACATTAGCACTGGTACATAGCACAGGAAGGCAGGAAAATCTGCCTTCCACTGAGAGAGGCTCTCAGCTCTCACTCAGCTTCTACAGAACCTATGAGCAGTCTCATACTTCCACCAAGAGACTCTCCCCTCTTGCGCTTGTAGTGCAATGCTCTGGATTCAATGGGGTTTGAGTTGATGAATTCATGAAGACCAAAATTTTACTCTTTATTTTGTCACATACAGGGTCATGTACAGCTTGAAAACATTTATTGGGAAAAGCCTACATGCACAGGTACAGGAAGAGGAGAGACAAATGTCTTTGCTGAACAAAATTTGTCAGGACACTTAGAATTAAGAGGCTACTCTGGGCACTGCTACCTGACACAAACAAGACAGTCAAATGCCCTTTCTTCTTCCTCTGTATTCTCAGCTTCCAGCAACTTAAATTCCATTTTGAAGGCTGGGGCCTGATCAACAAGCAAGATCAAGGCAGCAGTGTAGGAAACAGAAGCAGAAATTCAGTGATATGTCTGGGTACTTTCACATGGCAAGTTCTGGTACTTCTTGCTTAAACCTGTAATGATCGAGTTGGAGGTATATTTGTTCAGTTGGTAAAGCACATGGTCATTGGCTTGTAACCTGATCAAAGACAGAGGAGGCAGCAGGCGAAGTGTTCCACAAGAAGGGCCTCCAGTTAGCATTTGCACATGTGTAAACAAGATACTTTATTTTCCAAAACTCACCTTAGCATGGTTGGCGTTTATGGACACAAACCACTGCTGCATATCAGTTTTGACAGCTTCAGCCACAGCAATGCTTGGAAAAATTCTTTTCCCCTATCACAACTGGCCAGCTTCCAAGCCCAGCAGAACCAAGAGAGACTGCCAATATTCAACTGCATGCCTACTGTCCTTGTTTAATACTGACCACAACTATCTGATGCCTCCACCTTTCACCAGCAAGGGATCCTAAGCAGCTGCTGCTAACCCATATACCATGAAATTCAGGAAGGCTTAAGCCTCAATATGGAACCTGCCAAAAAGCTGCTCTCACCCCATACAGCATATGGTCCATGCTGAGCTAGCCACACCAAGCTCCAAATGGATTTCAGGCCTCTGCTGTTTTGCCTAAAGTGACATTTCTGGACTGTTTCTCCTCTGACTGTTGAACAGTAGTAAGTAATCCTATTGCGAATCTATTTGGTGGATTTTATTCCCCCTTAAATCTCATCAATGCTGAAGTTGACACTGACTTAATTCCAGAGAGATATGGTTTCCATAGCCATTTAATACATTGAAAGAGCTAAAGCTGGTGGGGGCAGGGGTTGGTTCTATACCCTAGTGGAAGTAACAACACTAAGTACTGGCAGTGAGTAAAAGCAGCTTCTTCAGTACTTATGCTCCCCATTTAGGTCTCAGGAAAATCACTAACTTAGTTGCTGTCACAGTAGGAAGTTCCATTTAAAAAAACAATTAAGTCTTTGTGCTTTGCAGTTTTCATCTGCTGGTGTTCAGTGTCACACAGCATGACAACTCTGGCAGAGCTCTGCTGACCCTCTTAACTCTGAAGGATGACTTGGAGGGCACAGTTAGAGCCAGCCTACCCACAGTTCACTCAAGCAGCGGCCAGAAACCCAGCAGGTTTCCTTAAGCTCAAAATATTTCTTCTGTGAGAGGCATTAGCAGTCTCTCCTTCAGAGCCACTTCCTTGCAAAGCCAACTTCCCACTTTTCCCTCTTTAGGATTTTTTTTAAACTCTGAACCTCACATACTGGGGTAAACAAGATAAAATAGAGGCCCATTAAGCTATTAATTCTCAATTTCAGAACAGACATTTAGTGGGCTTTCACAACAGCTTACATGTAGCTATTAACCCTCAAACAGTTTCACAAGCTCCCACAGAGAAAACTGCATGGCAAATACAATACTCACTTTGTAACAAAAGCTGAGAGAACTGGGACCAGGGATTTAGGGAAATAATCCTGCTGGACCATATGGTTCAAGGTCATAAGAATACCATAGAGGCTTGGAACAGTTTTGATCTTCTCTTCACTCTGAGAAATAGACAAGAAATCAGACATCAGACAACTGGGATTTGATCTAACCCACTGTAATTCACAGACAAGGAATTCTCTGCTGAATGAAGTGCTCCCACACACTGCAGCAGAGAAAGCTGGTCACTAGATTAAGTACAAGACAAAGGTGGCCAATTCCATAGTCTCCCAACACCTAAAACAATGTATCAAGAACATTCTAGTACTTATCAACTGACAGCAGTAGTAATAGGTACAGGGAAGTAGTGAATCTGAAAATGAAACAGCCAAATCTTCTCAGAGGCTCTGTGTCAAAGTGTTCAAGAGAAATTTCATCAGACTTCAGTCCATAAAGAATTCAGCTGCCTTAATTTTTATTGTATTATTCTGTAGGTCATTTTTATACCACCTCCAGCTCTTTGTCAGGCCCCCTACAGAACATGATGCAGTGTTCCCAGAACTGATTTCACAGTTATATACAAGATAAAGCCAACAGTCATCCCCTTGCTTACATGATGCATAAGTAATTCTTACTCCTAACGTGATGCTACCCTACATGTCCCAACTCTTACATTGTTTTCATTTATTTCTCTACTGGCATTTCAACAAAACTCCTCATTCTGCAGAATATGTCACAGACCTGTGTTCCTGCTGTATGACCTTGGAGCTTACAGTATTAAGAATATCTGTTGCCCACATGCTTCTAGCTACATAGGACTGAAAATGCAGTATGCACCTTCTCCACATGTAAGGGAGTGGTGATGAATTAGGCACCACAGATGACAATCAGCAGGCTGATCCTCCAGGGCTTTATCATCAGTGCCACTTCCTGGCCTGAAAGAATTCTTCAGGAGCACAGGTTTGCGCTTTGTGATTCATGCATATCGCTATTTTCCATATGGGAAAGAGGTAGCTGGCTGTCCTCAAAAGAGGCATTCTGCAGAACCAAACACCACCTCGGCTTCCATTGACCTTTCTGGGAAGTAGGAAGCTCAGTGTTGGTCCAGTATACAATGACTAGAGAGAGAGGCTAAACTGATTTTTAGGAAATTAAATCCTATCTGTGCATGTCAACAAGGGTCTGGGCCCCCAAGCTGAATATAACCAGAAGAACACTCAAACTTGTTTAATAGCAGGCTGCTATAACTGAGATTATGGCTTTTCTGTAGTTTAGAATTGTCTTAGTCCAAGTTCATATTCTCAGCTTCCAGCTCCTGAGGCAGCAAGAAACACTAACCCTTGTAGCACAAGCAGGCAAAGGTGTTGCAGACAGAACCTCTCCACAGTCACCTCACTGAAAATAAAGCTATTAATTCTATTAAAATCACAGACTTTCTACTGACCCTCCATCTTCTCCCAATGAGTTTATTCCTTGCAACTAATGACTTAACACTAGCATTTGGCAAAGAGCCTCCAAAGCATGAATTTGAATGCCATTGATCTGGCATGAGTAGCTGATACACATTTTTGAGACATGCTCTCAAGAAATGCCCTAAAGGAGCCAAATAACTAATAACATTGCCAATAACTAATAACATTGACATGGCTTTTATAGACACCACAGTCCAGCAGCAGCATTATTGCCCTACCTGCCCCTCCCTACCTTCAGGGAATGACTGAGAATGAAAAGTACATTAAGCAGATGTACAAAAAGGTGACACATCCTTCATCCTAATGCAGCCCTGCAATTTGCAGTTTCTGCTCGACCTGCAGACTTCCATTGTCCCTGGGCATCAGGCATGCACAGGCACCCAGCTGCTTCCATGGCAACATAATTACCCAAAATCCTGCCAGTCTGGCCTTCAACAGCCTGAACAGACCATGACTTAACTCTTTCCTGCTTCCTCACCTTAAGTAGTCCCATGTGGACCAAAAGGTTTGTGACGAATGCATCTGAATTAAATGTGGCAGAACTGAAGGCTTTCCTCATCAAGGCATCTAAAAAGAGATATGCACATTAATTTAAGCAATACAGGAAAAGGACATTTATGGATTTTAAGATTAAAATGGATCATAAAGAAACTAAGCTGTTAAATCAGTTTTGTGGTATAATATCTGTTAAGATTTCATTTGTCCCTGTAGCCATAAGCTCTGAAACACTAAGACAGGTAAAACCTCTTAAGTATAAAGGAGAAAAATTTTAAAAATCCAGCAGAACACACAAAGCCCACATAAGAATTCCCACACTGCCAAGCTTCAGATGCAATACATCCTGGTCCTGTGCACCACCAGATACTCTGCTCAGTGCACTTGAGCACGTTTTGTATAGACATAGCATACATATAAACATAAGCAGATGAGCAAGAGCACCAAAAGGTAGAGCCTTGACTTTTTAAAGGCCAGAACCAATTCACCTTTCATTTCAAACCACAAGGAATGAGAGAGCACAATGAGAAAGTTTGTTCAGCTGTTTTCTGGGCTCTCTCAGGACCAATACTGTGCCACAAACAATGGGCAAACCAGCACTTCAATATCTCATGTGTACAAGGGGCAAGGCAACCCATTTTTGACCTGTGACGACTCTGTTTCCTTAGAATAGGCAGAATTCACTAGAGTGGCTGTAGAACAGTGCCAAATATTAACCGGGGCCCTCACTGTCAGCTGATGGCTGCTTTTATAGAAGGAAATTGCCAGGTTCTACCTTTCCTGAAGAAGGAGGAATAAAGAATTATGTACACAAACACACTTGGGACAACAGTAATATCGTTTGTTCTATCTTTCTACTGGAGACAACTCCTAACAGGCATGAGCCAAGGTGCACTAGCTCAGTGAGGTGCCAACTGACTATTTTTCACTGACTGGATCCATAACCAACTACTGAGAACTACTGTGTTACTGTTTGTAAAACAACAGTTTCACCATGTCTATGAATTCCAAACAAAGAAATTCCAAACTAGGGAAATACACAGTAAACCACCTTAAGTGAGCTTCAAAATAACTGATCCCATTTTTTTTGCACAATAATGATAGGTAGCTCATGTGTGGGAGAATTGAACTGCTGGAGGATTTGAAAAAGATCAAAGTGGCCACATGCCCAGGATTGCTTAGAAATTCCTATTTCCAAGCAAAACCATGAAGGAATATACTATTAGTCCACACACTAATCCAATAGTACTCCAATATAGTTTGAGAAAGGGTTCTTTGTTTGAACATTGGTTTCTGTGTCTTGCTCCAGGTTGGAAATCTCTGTTTCCTGAAAAAATTAAAGATAAGAGACATCAACAAGAGGTCTCTCTTTACAATCTCGTAACACTGCACTAGGGAGACTACTTTCTGCAACACGCTTTTTAAATAAACAGCCTTGGAAAGGTAACTGACCTTAAAACACAGAACTACTGGCTATGGACAGCCCAGCATCAAGGAGATGCACTAAGGGCAGCACTGGCCCACAACAACAGTAGCTACAACAGAGACAAAGCACAAAATATGGCAGGTTCAGAATGAATCTTCCACTCCACACAGCAGTGGGGCACAGTTTTGCACTTCGTTGTCCCTGTTTTTTGTTAGGGACAAAAAGGCTCAATGGCCTGGCCCACAGGGGTCTTGTCCCACCTTGCAGCGGTGTCTATGGCACTGAACCAGGTCACACCACAAAGTGAAGAAAGATCCAGTCACCTGTTGTCTCATGCACTGCTGTTTTCACAGGGGCTTCATCTTTGAAGACTGAGGATATCCTTAGGAGGGTTGCAACTACTTTCTCTACATCAGATGTATCTGTCTGAAAGAGAAAATACAGAGATCAGTTAACTGCTAGACAGCTACACAACATGGGTCTCTGCTAGACTCTGCTAGATTCTGGCAAGAATTACTGTCTTCAGCTGACTGACATCAGCTTTGCCTTGGCCATATCAGAAGGCACAAGCAACACAAACAAAATTACTTTCTGTACAAGCTCTGATGCCAGTTTAAGCATTAGCTGTATCACCTGCTTCCATAAGGTTCTTTGGGATCACTGGAGAAAAGATTGCAAATCTAGGTCAAGTTATCACCTCTGGCAATTAAACAATTTTGAGAGAAAAAAACAAGCCCAGGCAAGCACCAGCTCACCTACCTGCTGCGCTATCAGCACAGAGCACTTTGGTCCTAGTCGCAGCAGCTTCTCTGGTGATGGGAAAGCAAGGAATGTGGCAACATCCACAGGAGGAGAGAGCACTGGAGTTGAAGCCTGAAACAGGCAGAATTCATCTTAAGTTTATTCTTGAAAGTAAATAAATTGGTTCAGCAAAAGCAGATGAGACTGCTCAGGGCACAGCTATACTAGGCCAGAATCTGTTCTGTTTGAAAACAGCCTGAGGCTGACCTAAGCCCAGAGCTGGAATGGCCAGGACATGGAAGCACAAGGACATGGCACTGCATGTACAAGGTCCCCACCACTTTCTGAACATGGAAGATTTTTGCTACCACCACTACTCAGCCTTTCCCTCCACATGTGCATACAACATGCCCACTTTAACAAAATACATTTTTCAACTAATTAATTTTATTTCCTGAATGTTATCTCTGTTACAATAGTGCCAGCCCATGCAAGAATGTGACTGCCTGTCAGCACTTTAAGTTCAGACTCCAGAATCTCACTTCCTCTACTCTTCTCCAGCTGATGAAACAAGAATCCATCTGGCAGTAAGCTTACCTGTGAATCAATTATCTTCTTAGGAGTCAGTGACTCCTGTTCTTCCTCTCTCTCCTTCAGCTGTTGTTGTTCCTCCTCCTCTTCCTCCTCCTCATCCTCATCTTCCTCTTCCTCCTCCTCATCCTCCTCCCCTTCATCATCACTAAGGTTTGAATGTTACACATTCCATAAATTAGACCTGGAATTCCTGTACACTGGCACTCAACTTTTCAAGAACAAAAGAGCAGCCTCTCCTCAAAGTTCCTACTGCAAGAAGCACATCTCACCTACACCACACCAAGAGGATGCTCAGACATCACTCACCCAGCAGGGAACAGCAAGAAAAGATCAACAAACACAATCAGTTACTAATGCTACAGTAAGTCCATCAATGAAAACAAAACAAGTTTAAGACACATCCTTAGGTGTGCTCCACACTCAGATCAACATCCACCAGCAATGAGAGTTCTTATTTTAAAACGAGATAAGTCAATGAAAGTGTTGATGAAAATTGTCAGAAAACTTCTGATTTAAACTCTGGTACTATGCCTACCTCAAAGATCCCAGCACTGATGCCATATTGAAGCCTTCAAGGATCTCATGGAGTTGCTCACACACCTCCTCTCCCAGACAGTTACCTAGGTTCATATAGAGGAAAGGGAGTAGACTTGACAGATGCACACAAGTTTGTTCTTGAGGACTTAGCTGTATATTCTTGTCTATCTCTTGTTTCTGAAATCAAACAGTTAAATGCTATTTCTGCACACCACCTTAGAGGCAGCAACACAAACTGCATTTCTCAGACAGAATCAAACAGCTGTTAAAGAAATTTCAGCAGCATTACACAATGGTTGGAGGTAAAAACCCCCTAATGCTTCAGGGTCTGGTTGAGAGACTTCCTGTTATTTCTCTTAATAGCTCTTGATCTTAGCAATTCTAAAACAAGGACACACAGCATAGCACCAGTGAAATGCAGTGACCCAAGGTATAAACAGCAAAAGCCAACAGAAGTCAAAAGTTCTCACTCTTCTGCAGAGTTGAACATAAAGGTTTTTGTTTGCAGGTATGAAGTACCTGAGATAGCATTGAATAATTAGAGTTTTACTGAAAACAGGTATAGATATCAGCTTAATCTTTCCACCTTATCAGGTGTACTAAAAATGCTTACCAGTTAACCAAGTTCATGGTTTAAGAAAGCTTTCAGGATCTAACCATTTCCTGTCCCAAGGTCATGCAAGTTCAGCTACTGAGTAGTGTTTTTATATGCTGACACTTGCAGGAACAGATTATGTGGTTCTGCCAACATTCTTCCTACTGGTTTCTCATTGGAATCAAACTAGACATACTTTGATCTAGCAAACTTACATACCATTGAGATCCAACTTCTCCAACTCTGTCTTATCTTCAATAGCTTCAGCAACAGTCAGAGCAGCATCTCGTTTGATCTCACAGAAAGACAAATTCAGTTCCTAAAAATGCAGAAGAACATTTTGTCTGCAGAATTCCTGTTAACATCTATCATACCCATAAATTTCATGGCCTCACAAGTGTCCTGGAAAAACCCTCATTTGAAGAGGCTCCCAGCAAAAAAAAGTACTACTAATTGAAAATAAAGCCTGACATACTCCTACCTCATATACTTGAAAGGGGAATTTTGAAACATACTGGTGCTTAAGAGCAGCGCTATATTAAAGGTGGTAATTTTAAAATACCTACAGACCACTGCTCACCTCAAAGGTAGCAGACATTTCAGTCCTTAGAAGTCAGCTGACGAGATCTTCACTTATCAAGGGTCACAAGAGCACTCCAAAACTCACTCTCCAGTAAGTCTAACAGAAGAAGGGCAGCTATTGTACTAAACAGATTGCACATTTCCTTTGACACCTCAGTTGCAAGTTCAGGCCTTCAAAAAACAAGCCATGAGTGGTACTACTTCTGACAGACCCAGCCAACAGAGAAACCATGTGGACTAGTAAGAGTGAAGTAATTCAACAGTCAGACACCATCCCTCACCATTCCACACTGTGCTGAATCAATCCCTTCCTGAGAAGGGATTGAATATTAACAGCAGAAGGGAAGCAGTCCTTGAACAGAATGAATCAGCTGAAATTGCTTCATGCTACCCTTCCTTAACCATTTCCACTGTGGAAAAAGCAATTTAACTTCTGTCTGTTCATCTCAACACCCCATTATACTTAAGTTTGCTTGGGAGATTCAGACAAGTTCCAGTAAAACCAGCAGAAGCCCAAGCAAGGGATCACACACCACAAAGAACCTTTCTGTACCAGGTTCATACACACAGATACTAATTTTTGTCTTCGACTGCAAGATTAGGAATCACATGTTCAGCATCTGTCAGGGCAGTTGTGACTCACAACAGGTGTTTTTAAGAGATCCTAGTTTGCTTATGTTATTGACTTCAGCCTATGCAGAATGTTGTCAGATTCAAGTCCTGTGCAAATACTGATGTAGAAGGCTGTGGTATCACCAAAGAATGAAATATACTTGGACCCCTGATTGATGCTCTAACAAAGAAAAAGCATTAACTGTATGAGCTATGAAATGCTGAGGAGACAAGCTGTTCATGAAGTCCCCTTTGTGTCACTCCCCACTTTTGAAGCTCTGGGAAGTTCTAATAGCAGGTACTTCCATCATCAGATTTCTTGAGTAGCACTTGCTGAGTTGAGCCAACAGCTGCAAAAACATCAAGCAAAGACTAAACAGATCACTGGTACACCTCCACATAGCACAGCCCTCACTGGATGGTGGGATGCCACTGATCTACAGCACAGCTTGCTGCTTTTCAGTTGTGAGCACAGAGCCTGCACAGACTGAATCTTACCTTAAAGTAATCAGTAGTGGTAGGAGAATGAACAGCAAAACATGAAATGGGAAACTTGGCGTTTTTTGAAAGAGCTGAACAGCAAGCAGACAGTACCTTTAATTTATGAAGCCCTTCTTTAACAGCATCAGCAATAGCAACAGCACCCTTGGAACGCACCAGGCAGTCCCCAAAGTTGATGACTTCAATCTGCCGAAGTGCCTTCAGAGTCTGCAGACCAAGACAGCACAGATTTAAAAGTGGACATGCAAGTAAGTGCACATCCTATTACTTCTGGAATGTCATCTTCCCCACTGCAGCATGGCATTGTTCCATCAACCCAAAGGCATTAATGCCAACCAGACTTGAGACAAAATCCAAAACAACTGCTTAGAACAACTCACCTCTGCCATGGCCACAGCTCCTTTCTCTGTGAAGGTGTTGTCATTCAAGTTTATAACCTTAAGCAGTGGATTGATAGCAAAGGCCTGTGCCAGTGCTGTTATGCCAGGATGGTTAATTCCATTCTGTGGCATATGGACCTCTTCTAAAGTTCCAATGATCTGGGAAAGGATGTAGACAAAAAAAGCTTTTAGAAATCATACTTCAGCTCAAGAGTATACTGCTCCGCCCTTAGGATTTATTTAAAATTGTTCTGAGTTTCAAAACTCCATTGGTTCTGCTACAGTGAATTATTTACCAGCAATTCTGTCACAAATCTAAGTGAAATCACAGACACATGGCAAGTGCCAGATAAATACAAAGCCCCGACTCAAAGAGACACAAGTATCATTGTCCTATATGCCTGCTCTAACTTAAAACAAGCGCTCACCTGTGGTTCAACAACACTGAAATAGACCACACAACATCACTTTAATTTCCTAATTAAAATTTACATTTTGCCCTGACCACAGAAGCAAACACATAAAACTAGTACAAATATTATTTATGGACTAAACAGCATGTCACATAACACAGTTATCAACCCCATTTTGGTAGTGCCATTCCATCTTGATTCTCCGTAAATCACATTGTTATACAACTCTTAAGTATTTAAAAAGTCTTATTTTTGCCATGATTCCTGATTACTCAAAATCACATATAGGCAGTTCTTTACAAAAAAAGTCAACCTGTAACCTGCAATATCATTGTCAATATATCTGACAACATATAATTCAGAAGTCACTCCTAGCAGCAACTGAGGTATGAAAAGGGAATTAGGTGGCCCAAACCATAGTGAATTCTCTTCCTCTCACAGAAGTGCAATAGGGTCAGCGACAGAGAAAGCCAGGCAACACTTCCAGCTCTGACCAGATGATCCTAGCAAAAACACTGGGCTGCTTTTGCCAGATAACTGAGCAAAGCAGCACTCAAGAGAACAAGCTGGGATACCTACCCCAGTGCCAGTCAACAACCATTAGCATAGAGAGGAAAAGGAACAGGACTATTAAATTACTTAGGAGATGACTATTTCTCCCTCAGGTAACTACTTTACACAGCTACCAGTTATGTGCTCAGAAATTTAGGTCATATAAACACTCCGTCACCAACTCTAATTCCACTTGTTGAAGACTCCAGTTTCAGCAGCAAGAAACATTGTGACTTCAGTGAACAGACCACCAGCTCCTGCCTCCAAGCTGAGGTAAACTCTGTGTGCATCATCTTTAGTGCTGAATCATAGCTTGCTCCAACGTGCTGTCAAAGCAGCTCTGGTTTGATACTCACCCCAAAGGCTTCAGCCAGAGCAGTGGCACCATCATTCTCCAGACGATTTCTGCCAGCCACAAATATTTTTAAAGCAAGAGGCTTGCCCTGGGCACTTGACTTCCTGTGACACTCTTTCAGAGCAGCTGCCAATATCTAAAGATAAAACAAACAGCTTAAACTCCCCCAGCATATCACTCTACAGGAATTCTGTTGTGTTTTGTAGATCCACCTCTTGAGAAACACTTTGGGCATCACTGAAATGTACCTGTTTCTACAACAGGGTATACAATAAAACTGTCTCTGCCTGCAGCACTTGCACGCTGTGGTCTCAGGCAAGAATTGATAATTTTGCAACACTAAAACTCACTGAGCCATCAAGAACATTTTGCTTCTAATCAGACAAGCATATATGGGTAAGAAGTTGACCATGACCTAACAATATACACCTGAGGCAAAGGAATTCTATGGGGCTGCCTTGGGAAAAAGCACTCATAGGAGGTCAGATCCTTCTCTACTTAGCCCTGTGAGATGAACCCAAGCAGTGTCCAGTACCAGGCTCCTACATGGATTTACTGGGGTGAGTCCAGCAAATGGTGCCTGGACCTGGAGAACTTTACTCACTAGGATAATACTGACCCCTGAGATTACTAAGGCTGGAGAGGAAAAGGCTCTGGGGAAAATATTATCCATGTGTAAAAACAGCCAGAACAAGATGAGTGAAAAAGGTGGTATAAAGAAGGCAGTCAGAAACAACTGCACACAAAGTGCAGAGAAAACACCATTTTAACACAAACTCCCTTTTTTTACTGGGAGGG
Organism: Pseudopodoces humilis; assembly: GCF_049639895.1. Lineage (NCBI taxonomy): Eukaryota > Metazoa > Chordata > Aves > Passeriformes > Paridae > Pseudopodoces > Pseudopodoces humilis. The sequence goes on from NC_142204.1 coordinate 24,879,742, forward strand.
TTGCTCAGCACTGGGATAGACTATTCATAGAGCTTGTGAAGTCTCCCTATTCAAAACCTGACTAGACCAAGCTTGAAGAACCTGGTGTAGTTGTAGTTGCCCTAAGCAGGGGAGTTGGCAATCACCAGAGATTGCTTCCAACATCATTCCCAAAGAGGAGATAACCCTTACCTTGCCACCACCAATGCCCATGCCACAGTTATTGAGCTTGAGTTCCTGCAGAGTGTAGCATGCAGGGCTCTTCAGCAGAGCCTCAAAGCCACGCACACCGTCTGGCCCAAAGGCATTGTCACTCAGGTCCAACTCCACCAGCTGGGCTCCAGCAGCTATGAGTGCATCCCCTAAAGAGATCTGTAAGGAAACAGATGGCAGTGGGTGGGAAGGAATGGATTAACTTTTAGTGACAACATCACTGCAGTGGCTAGGTATGACAGTGATGCTGCAAAAAAATCTCCACTTTGAAGACATTCTGCAAAGCTGCATGGGGAACCAAAACTTTTCTGCTAAATCCAGAGAGGAAGTTGCACAAATTAAGCTAAAGATAACCATAAAGCAGTTACCAAGATAGTATCCCCACCCTTTAGGTCAACTACTTTTCAAAGTTAATTTCCCGCTCTACACTGCTGAAATACTGTCTTCATCAGTGTTGAGCTTTATGTTCTGGCTCCACAGGACTCAAGGAGACGAAGAGCTCTGTAATGGTCTTAGAAGACAGAGCAATATGATCTATTTAGAAAGCTTAGCTCTCACTTTTTCTGTTGGGTCATGAAGATGTTGTTCCCCGTGAAAAGTTCCTTCACCAGCATGGACTTGCATTTAACCTTTAATCGACTCTTCTCCATCTCATAGAGGGAGAGCAAAAGAGAACCACTCACCTATTCTGAGACATTTAGTGCTAACAGCACAGAGAAGGATCAGCTCTACCAAAATGCAGACTCCCACAAAAAGCATGACAGGTGAGAAAAAGGTTTTATTACTCAGAAGTCTCAGATCTAGTTTTTACTTACCAAAGCAGGAGGGATCTCAGACCTTAGCCTGCCTGTGAACATGTCACTCCAATGACACCTCTGAAATAAAAAACATACAGATAAAACCCACTAAAACATTTAGGTCAACACAGCTGTAATAAACATTCACACATACAAGCTGCTTTACATCACCGAGGACAGCTTAATGCTGTCTCCCTTCCCTTGGGTTGTCATTTGATTGTACTAAAGAGCTGCAAGAACCAGCGTTACAGTCACTTCACTTGCAAGGATGAAGTAACTGAAATGCACACCACAAACACCATATGTAATAATTCTTGCTTGTGTTCAAGCTGGAATTCTTTTCTGCTGAGAAAATTACCACATAAAAAAGCAACAGGAAACAGAAGAATACATTAGCAATGCAGATTTTACTAAGGTATGAAGCTCAACCATCTGAACTTACTTGAAAAGCCACACTTAGTGATTAATGCATATCAATGTCTCATACCACTCTCCTTCAAGGGACAGTGTAGTGTTTCCAGTAGCACAGCATCCCCTTAACATTAGGGTAGAGCAAGAGTAGGAAAACATAGCTTGGGCAAAGATTAACCTCCTGTTGCATTTCCTTCATTACTTCCTCCCTATTGAGACATTCTCTGAAGACTCACTCTCCACAGAGCTTCATTTGAACTCAGTGTTTTGTTGCCACAGCTCTTTGTTTAAGATGCTGCCTTCAATAGAGGCCCTTCCTCACACAGCTTCCCAGCTTTAAGACTGGAAGCCTTCTAAACAGAAAGTTAGGAATGCAGAAGGTGTTCTCATTATCCCAAATTCTACAAGTTATGCTCTGTTTTCATAAGGTTGCTCTTCCTCCTGGAAGAGCCACCAAGCAAGCTTTGGGGGTACTTCAAGGCAGGTTTCTGCAGGAAGAGCCTAGACAAGCCTTCACTATTTCCACATTATTTCTTCCCCTTGACTACTGCCAACTTAAGAATCTCACCTTGAGCTCACTTTTCTTCTCCAAGGCTTTGGCAATAACCTTTGCTGCCTCCACACCCACTGTGTTGCCTTCCAGGCGCAAGGCTTCCAGGCCATCAAATTCCTCAATTTGCTTGATGACTTTTTCAGCTGCAAGAAGCAGATAACTAGTTGGTCTTTTAACCATTGTCTTGGTTACCACAGTAACCCTGAGATGCAGTAATACTTGTTCAACCTCTAGCAAAAACAGCTAGAACAACACCTGAAACAGCAATGGGAACAGAGCTGAAGTGTCAGGTCACCAGAAAGAAGACTCTCCATTCCCTACCCTGCCATCTCATATTTTTTTTCCTGTTCTGGTACCTACCCTCCTATTTGCAAGAGTAAGTTTCTTTACTTCCCAAATAAAATTCCTCTGCCATTCAGCACATAGCTTAAAAGCTAGAGTGCATATCCCTGGAGAGGTGCAGAGACTAAGTTAGAAGCAGATGGGAGAACAAGTGCCACATCAACAGGAAAAAGTTCCCACTGACTTGCAGAAGTAATCTGTTTAGCAAACATGTCAAGGTGGAAGGATTTAAGTCTACAGTAATCCTATGCAAGGCAAAGGAGCAAGCTGCAGTCTCTCCTGCCAATGGGCATTTGCTATTGCTCCCAAGCTCCAAGGCCTTTCCCCAAAGTTCAGTGCCTTTGAACTACTAAGCCAACCTATTAAAAAGCTCCACCTTTGGCATTAGCTAAAAAAAAAAAAAGCAAATATAGCAAATAACCTCTCTGAAAAACACGTTCATAGCAGAAATGTTGATCTACTATGTACATTTTTCTCCAGACATTCACATACACCAACAAGAGAGAAAGTGACCTAGTGCAGCAGGCTAACAAATCAGCATGTTCCTCTGTGCACATCTTGTTCCAGGAGCTGTGATGCACTTGTTTACTGTTTTTAAAAGGAGCACTGACTTCTAATGCCCAGTGACTGTCAAAGGCACTTAGAGAGAACACCAAGAATACAACAATTGCAAACCAGGCACACAAACCCCAGTTACAGCAGCTGCAGCACTGCCAGGGCACCAGGTCAAAGCAGGGTACCAGAAGAGAAGGAAATGTCCCTATCAGAAGCAGCTGTAGCTGATGGACCCCTGCATCACAGCTATGTTATGAAAACTTGTCCATGCGGGATTAGCAGAAGGGTTACTACAATATTTTACAGCTTCAGGGAGACACTTCCAAAGCACAAGGGTATTTTCTCTTACCATCCTCAGCTGTGTTGAGTTTAAGGCTCTGGCCTTTGAAGCTCAATTGTCCACCACCCACTTTGGTTTTGGCAAGTGACTCTGCAAGCTTAGTGATATCTTCTGATGCCATTTTCCTGCTTTTTCCAAAGGTTAAGAGCTGTCAATTGAAAGAAACTGTCACCACAAAAACTCTCTAACTACAATAAACAATCTATAAAATAACCATATTTATTTAAACACTAATGTGGTTTTTGTTATTCAGCTATCTAATTGATTTTTCGGTGTCATTACTACTTTTCCCCAGAGCTCAATTAAGATAGCTAGGCTAGATTAACATTCCAAAGCCAACCAGTCAGACGGTGCTGATTCTTCCAACACTGACAAGACTTGGGTTTTGATGGAGCTCTTATACTTCATAAACAGCAGGTAAAACTATGGATTAAGGCCACATTAAGACATTATACTTTGTGCAAGATTAACAATTACAACACAGTATTCCTCTTGTTTCAAACCCCATCCTTTAATTGTATGTGCTGCACGCTTCCCCTACTCTCCAAAGCAAGTTAGAATGAACACAGTTGCTTTTCAGTGATATTCCCAGTAGTGCCCTTGTCAGCACAGTTCCAGAACCACCGAGCTGCTGAAAACATTGTGTGTGCAGCATACAAAACTCTCTCAGCTTCCTCAGTGCTCTTTCCCTTCAGATGTTCCACACAAATTCATCACATATTAAACAGGATGATCATACACTTACAATAAATTAGTGAGCATTTAGCCTTGAGGCATAAGTCTGAAGCTAGCCATGCCTGGTAGCATCTGCATAGCATTATTTAATGAATATTAATCACTCTCTGAAGGAACTGGCCTCTATTCATTGAGCAGGATAAACAGAGTACATTTCTTATCCCACTACCTCCACTGGTATAAAAAGATTATAAAAGGGATAAAAGACTACACACAGTTAATGCTTAGAAACCACACACTTAGACTTTAGACGTCAGAAGAGATGAAGTTTCATTCCTACAACAGAAAACTGGTTCCCTTCCATTCTTGTCTGATTAGAAGTGACCCCACACTCTTGTAGCTGTTTGAGGTCAACAGTGGTGGTTTTAAAATATCCCCTATACAAAAGCTGTATATACATACTTTCCTCCTGATACCCATCTGTGAAGCTTCCAGCTTCCCTAGAGTATGACTTCTCTTCAGGGGTCTTTAATTTTAATATCGCTTTTGGAAACAAAAGGTAAAACTCTCCAAGGCTGAAGAACAGTATTTTTCTAGGATGACTATCCTCTCAAGTAGGTACTGTCAGTAGAAAGAAACCCACGTAACTTACTCCACTCCTACCAGACCATACAGATGCCAAAATCACAGACACTCCCAGCCTCTGCCAATCTAACACTGGGAAGGAAGAAAAAGAGGTCATCCTCCATACCCTGAAAGCTTTACCAGACAGGAACAGTAGTTACATCTGCAGAAGTCAGTCTGCCCACCTATTTCAATTAACAACTTTACTTTTAAAAAAACAGTTCCATTCTACTACGATCAACTTCTTTACAGATGTACTCCTCCTCTTGGCTTCTCTTTCCCTTGAATCTCCTTTGTCACTCTTCACCTTACGCACAGGCTGCCTCCTAATCTCAACATGCAAATCCAGCATCACATCCTGAAGCATGTTTTGCAGCACAGGTCAGGAACACCCAACTGACAACCTACCAGAGGTCTCTTCACTGTTAACTCTTCCACAGAGAAAGCTTTGGGAAAAAAATAAGAGAAAAAAAAAAAGAAAAAAAAAGAAAAGAGAGTTAGTCTATTTGGCAAACACAATCAAGATCTGACAATGCCTGAAGACAGGTTTCCTTTAAAATTAAAGGCTGTATGAAACTTTACACTTCCTGATGATCAAAGAAGTTAGTTCAGACGAATACTTTAATTACAACACTTCGTCGACCCCAACAGACAACACAGCGGCTACCTGCTGCTCGCCCGGGAACGGAGGCCCCGGTAGCACGGGGCGACAGCCCGAGGTCCCCGCCCTGCCAGCCGCGGAGAGCCTCCCCGCGTCGCTCGCTCCAGGGGCGAGCCAAGGCTCCGCTCTTCGCCCACGGGAGCCGCCAAGCGCCGGCCGCACGCTCCTCCCCAGCCCCGTGTAACGGGGCCCAAAGCACGACCGGAACGCCCCATCCCGCTCCGCGCGGGGAGAGGGAGCCGGGAGAGGGACCCGCGGACGGACACGCGTGACGCGCGCCCACGAGGGGCGAACTCCCGCCTACGCGTGGGAGCGCCCCCCGCAGGCGGGGCCGAGGAGCGCGTCAGCCCGCAGGATCGCCACATCCCACGCACGGCCCCCTCCGCCGGCCGCTAACGGCGGCGGCGGCTGCCGCCTTTCCCCCTCACCTCCTCCGGGGTTCCGCCGCCGGTGGCTGCCGGGGAAGGCGCGGGAGGCTCACGCCGCCGCCGCGCCGGGGCTGCTGGGTGAGGGGCGGGCGGGGGAGGCGGAGGATTTGAACGCCGGCAGTTCTGCTCCCCGCTCCGGGATTGGCTGCTGCCTCGTGACGTCACTGGACGCGCTCCACCGCCGCGCCGCAGCCCGGCCGGTGTCGCCGCGCCGCGCGTGGGCGGGGTTGCGGGGGAGCGCGCGGCGGCGGCCGCGGGGCACGCCGGGAGCTGTAGTCCTCCCCCTGCCCTCGGCTCCGGGTGCGGCCGGCGGCCCGGACGGGCTGCGCGGGGTTGTGGCCAGGCCGCGCTCACAACCCGTGTTCGTGGAAGTGTCGCTGGGGAGGTCCCGCAAGCCCGCAGGTGGGACACGAGCACCTTCGGATGTGAAGCCTCGCCTAGATAATGTCCCTGTCTGTACTTGGCATGTTATTGTCAGACCGTCCTGCTAAGGAAGGCATTTCACAGAATCACAGAATCTGCTAGCTTGGGAAAGACCTGAGATCATCGAGTCCAACCTGTGACTAAACAAGACCTTGTCAACTAGACCATGGCACTAAGTGCCACATCCAGTCTTTCCTTAAACACCTCAAGGGAAGGTGACAACACCACTTCCCTGGGCAGCCCGTCCCAATGCCCAGTCACCCTTTCCGTGATGAAATTCTTCCTGATGGCCAACCTGAACCTCCCCTGGCGCAGCGTAAGACTATGTCCTCTCATCCTGTCACTTTCACCTTGCAGTGCATACCCACTCCTGCTTAAGGATGCAAAAAAGCCTTGGTTAGTGTGACAGCCGCGTGTGCACATTGTGCATGACATTTTCTTCTGAGTATAGAAACAGAAGTACATCGGATGAGGCAGGGTGAGCTGTGCACAGACCTGCCTGCTGCTGCAGTGGGTTGGCACAGCACGCCAGTCCCTTCTCTGCAACCTGCAACCTACAGGCACCAAGGTAGGTGCCATTTCAGGTACCTTTCAGATCGCTACTGAGGTGGCCCATTGGTAGGATTTATTCTGCTATTTAGTCCCAAAACATTGTGAGAGGCATTTTCCAGTCTCTCACAAAATTTCCGTGCTTTTAATAAGCAACAGCAAGTGCTTATATGGACCCAAGAAAAGAATGTCAGTAGTTGATGGTGCTCGATGACCAGCCTCACAAATAGTAAGAGAAGTTTCTTTTGCAGCTGAAGAAAATTAACAACCACTTAGACACTAGACTATGGCTGTATGTGAGAAGCATAAAGCTGCTGGAATACATAGAGCTGATGAGGAACTAAACTAGTGTGAGCTCTAGAAGGAGCTTGATCCTGGAAAATATAAGCAAGACATTTGGGACTGGACATTAGTTCCTCACAATTTTTAGAAATAAATAAATAAATAAATAAATAAATAAATAAATAAATAAATGTTAGTAATAAACAGGATTCTTATTAAATACATCAGATTCCCTTCCCTGTCATTCTCACAAATATTGTTTATGACCAAGGAGCAAGAATAAAGGCATTGACTACAGTTGCAGCTATATTGGAATGTAGACATACCATGCCACTGTAGGATAGATCCATACATTCATTCTTCCTAAAAAATAGCTTTACAAATCAAAGTAACTTCTACAACACTGTATCTGGTTTGTAGCAGGGGTTTGCACTGTTTGACTCTTGCTGACTACCTGCACATGAGACTGAGACTTCAATAACTGCACTTGCAAACTGAAAATCTTCATGTTAACTGCTAATGAGAGATTTTACTTCATGAGAGGAGTGGTACATGCCAAATCATGACCTTGCAGGACACCTCAGTCTTACAGACAAAGGAAATTGGGATGGAGGAAAGCACAACATGACTTTCAATTGAGAAATGCAGTCATGAAGGTTAATGTTCTTAAATGAAAAACTAGTGTTTATTTCAGCATAACTATTGATTGTGTGTACAATTCAGTTTTGTTCCTCTTTTTCCTCATCTCCTCTTAACTTTTCTTCTCATCCAGTGGTGATGTCTTTTCCTTTCACAGGTGCTGCAGGGTTGGAGGTGTCCTGGGCTCTGTGACTCATTTGGTGATGGCTCTGTAAGGCTGCCCTCCCACTGTGATCTGGCATATCTGCTCCCTGTTTTTACTTTCTGCCTCCAGACCTGCTCCACCTTTCTTCTGCCCAAAACCACCCCATCAACAGGGTTTGCCACTTCATGTGCATTTTGCCCAGCAGCTTCTGCACCAGACACCAGAAACCTTAGTTTAGGTTCTACTCATTGTCACAGTTTTACCACCTTAAATTAAGAAACAACAAATCTTCTGAAGGGTTAATAAAAACAAACATTTTCTTATCCATGGATAGTAGCAATCTTTGGATCAAAACCAATACGTAATGTCTTAGTTTAGGGCAAATTAGGAAGGAAAACTCCAAATGGGGATTTCCCCAGGGAAATGCCCCTCCCCACTAACTGGTCTGGGAAAAAGAAAAAATTCCTTAGAGAGAAGTGGAAAAAGCTGTTTATTTAACAGAAATTGAGTAATATTAAATAATAAAACCTCTTGCTGTTCGATGAGATGGCAAATCTGGGAGGGAAAAAAAAAAAAAGTCCTTTTCATGTGGTGTAGCTCGGCTCGCTCAGGTTCTTATCAGTCCCTCCGGCGCTGGAAAGTGCCGAGGCCCAGGCCCCGATGGGCCACAGGCGTGAGCTCCCGGGGTTTGGCTGGGTGTTCAGTCCAGAGCAGGCTTGCACAGATCCAAGAAAATTGGGAAAAAAACAAACAAAGGTCCAGGGAACTCCTCTGCCTCAGCTAGCTAGAACTAACTAGAAGCCAGAGAGAAGCTCTGTCCCGCTGTCTGTCCGTGCTGCAGACACCACAGTCCAGGAGCGGGATGTGTGGGAGTGATGTTTTTCCTTAACACAAACTGCGCGCTTCTTCTTCCCCCTCTCTTGCTCTCAAAGCCAGTCTTAAAGGTGCAGAACTTAATATATAACATAAACCAGACGATTGGGGATACCAGTATCATAAAGTCACCCCAGGACATTCCACCCCTTATCCCCATATCGTCAACTTATTATCAAAATTAATATATATATATTTTAACCCTACAACACATACATTATATACAGACAAGGGCATTTATTCATGATCTTCACCCAACCATCAGATCTCCCTGAGGTACACATTGTGTTGTTCCATCTTTCCGCATTATCCACCATGTGCAACCCGGTCCTTGAGCAAAAACAACTCCACGAATGGGTTTGTCTGTACTTGAAGTAGAATTGATCCAAACTGTCTTTCCTAACAAACCTCTGAGATGTACTGCTGGGACCTTGTCTCCGTCTACTTTATGCAGGGGCTCGGATTGGGCTGGGCCTGCTCGATTGGTGGAACCTCGGGTATTAACTATCCAGGTGGCCTTTGCTAGATGCTGCTCCCAATTTTTGAAAGATCCCCCACCCAACGCTTTCAAGGTAGTCTTTAACAGTCCATTGTACCTCTCCACTTTTCCCGCAGCAGGTGCATGGTAGGGGATATGGTACACCCACTCAATGCCATGTTCCCTAGCCCAGCTGTTTATAAGGTTATTCTTGAAATGAGTCCCATTGTCTGACTCAATCCTCTCAGGGGTGCCATGCCTCCAAAGGACCTGCTTTTCAAGTCCCAGGATGGTGTTCCGGGCAGTGGCATGAGGCACAGGGTAGGTTTCCAACCATCCAGTGGTGGCTTCTACCATTGTGAGCATGTAGTGCTTGCCTTGGCGGGTTTGGGGCAGTGTGATGTAGTCAATCTGCCAGGCTTCCCCATATCTATATTTGGACCACCGCCCACCGTACCATAGCGGCTTCAACCTCTTGGCCTGCTTGATCGTGGCACACGTCTCACAGTCATGGATAACCTGGGAAATACTGTCCATGGTTAGATCCACCCCTCGGTCTCGTGCCCACTTATAGGTGGCATCTTTACCCTGATGGCCTGAGGCATTATGGGCCCATCGAGCTAGGAACAACTCTCCCTTGTGTTGCCAATCTAAGTGTATCTTTGACACCTCTATCTTTGCAGCCTCATCCACCTGCTCATTGTTTCGGTGCTCTTCATTAGCCCTACTCTTGGGGACATGGGCATCTACATGACGGACCCTCACAGACAGTTTCTCTACCCTGGTGGCGATGTCCTTCCACTCATCAGCAGCCCAGATTGGCTTTCCTCTGCGTTGCCAGTCGGCCCTTTTCCGCCTTTCCAGCCATCCCCACAGAGCATTGGCTACCATCCATGAATCAGTGTAGAGGTAGAGTTTTGGCCACTTCTCTCTTTCAGCAATGTCCAGGGCCAGTTGAACAGCTTTGAGTTCAGCAAGTTGGCTTGATCCACCTTCTCCTTCAATCGCCTCTGCGACCTGTCGTGTGGGGCTCCATACGGCTGCTTTCCACTTCCGGTTCATCCCTACGACGCGACAGGAACCATCAGTGAACAGAGCATAGCGTGTTTCTTCTGCTGGCAGTTGGTTGTACGGTGGAGCTTCTTCAGCTCGTGTCACTTGTTCCTGCTCCTCTTCATCAATGAGACCAAAGTTTTCACCTTCCGGCCAGTTTGTAATTATCTCCAAAATCCCAGGGCGATTTGGGTTTCCTATACGGGCGCGCTGCATGATGAGGGCGATCCACTTGCTCCATGTAGCATCGGTGGCGTGGTGGGTAGAGGGAACCTTTGCTTTGAACATCCACCCCAGCACTGGCAGTCGGGGTGCCAGGAGGAGTTGTGCTTCTGTGCCAATCACTTCTGAGGCGGCTTGAACTCCTTCATAGGCAGCTAAGATTTCCTTCTCTGTGGGAGTGTAGTTGGCTTCGGACCCTCTGTAGCTTCGGCTCCAGAATCCCAGTGGTCGGCCTCGAGTCTCCCCAGGCACTTTCTGCCAAAGGCTCCAGGACAGACCGTGGCTCCCGGCTGCAGAGTAGAGCACGTTCTTCACGTCTGGTCCTGTTCTGACTGGGCCAAGGGCTACTGCATGGGCGATCTCCTGTTTGATCTGAGCAAAGGCTTGTTGTTGTTCAGGGCCCCACTGGAAAGTGTTCTTTTTGCGGGTGACCAGGTAAAGAGGGCTCACAATCTGGCTGTACTCAGGAATGTGCATCCTCCAAAAACCTATGGCACCTAGGAAAGCTTGCGTTTCCTTCTTGTTGGCTGGTGGAGACATTGCTGTGATCTTGTTGATGACATCAGTAGGAATCTGACGCCGTCCATCTTGCCACTTTACCCCCAGGAACTGAATTTCACGAGCTGGTCCCTTAACTTTGCTCTTCTTGATGGCAAAACCGGCTTTCAGGAGAACCTGGATGATTTTCTCTCCCTTCTCAAAGACCTCTTCAGCCGTCTTTCCCCAAACAATGATGTCATCAATGTACTGCAGATGTTCTGGAGCCTCACCCTTTTCCAGGGCAGCCTGGATCAGTCCATGGCAGATGGTGGGGCTGTGCTTCCACCCCTGGGGCAGTCGGTTCCAGGTGTACTGCACTCCCCTCCACATGAAGGCAAACTGAGGCCTGCATTCTGCTGCCAGAGGAATGGAGAAAAATGCATTGGCAATGTCAATAGTGGTGTACCACTTCGCTGCCTTGGACTCCAGCTCGTACTGGAGCTCCAGCATGTCCGGCACGGCAGCGCTCAGAGGTGGAGTCACTTCATTCAATGCACGATAGTCCACAGTCAGTCTCCATTCTCCTTCAGATTTACGCACAGGCCAGATGGGGCTGTTGAAGGGTGAGTGGGTTTTGCTGACCACCCCTTGGCTCTCCAGCTCTCGGATCATCTTGTGGACGGGAATCACAGCATCTCGAGTTGTTCTATATTGTCGGCGGTGCACCGTTGAGGTGGCAATTGGTACTCGCTGTTCTTCCACTTTTAGGAGTCCTACTGCAGATGGGTTCTCTGACAGTCCAGGCAAAGTGTTCAATTGCTTGATGCCCTCTGTCTCTACAGCTGCTATCCCAAATGCCCACCTAAGCCCCTTTGGGTCTTTAAAATACCCACTTCGGAGGTAGTCTATGCCCAAAATGCATGGGGCCTCTGGGCCAGTCACAATGGGGTGTTTCTTCCACTCATTCCCAGTCAGGCTCACATCAGCTTCCACTAAAGTAAAGTCCTGTGATCCCCCTGTCACACCAGCAATAGAAACAGATTCTGCCCCTACATATCTTGATGGGATTAGGGTGCACTGTGCACCAGTGTCAACCAAGGCCTCATATTTTCGTGGTTCTGATGTGCCAGGCCAACGAATCCACACAGTCCAAAAGACACGGTTTTCCCTAGCCTCTACCTGGCTAGAGGCAGGGCCCCTCTAAGCCTGGTTATCCTTCTTTTCTTGGGTATATGTCTTGGAGGTTCCTTCAAGGGAGTCAGACATATCATCATACTTGTCAGTTTGACTACAGGCTACTGGAGCGGCTTTCTTTTTGGTAGAGTATCCCCCCTGAGTCTTGCTGTCTTCCAATTCATGCACCCGTTTTGCCAGAGCAGCAGTAGATTTTCCATCCCATCTTTTCATGTTTTCTCCACAGTCACGTAGGAAAAACCACAGCTCAGCTCGTAGCTTTTTCTCTCTATCTGGGGAACTTCTGCGTTGAGTACCAGGGCTCCTGGTCTGTACTGCCGAGACTGGAAGAAGGTCCTCCCTGAGTTTCTTGAGATTCTCCTCTATTTTGTTTTGGAAGTTTTGCATATCTGTTCTCACAGTTGCAATTGTTGCCTGCATGGGGCCATGCACGGTATCTGCATATGCTCGAAGCTTCTTCGCCATATCCAGCACAGTCTCCTCCCGGTCATCCCGCTTCATTGTTGCTAAAGCAGAAGCGTATTCTTGTGGCCCAAGTCGAACAAGTTTTTGCCACATCACAGATGTACATGGCACCAAGTCTGGATTTCTAGTACCTAAGTCACCCACAAAGACAATCTCTACTATTGCCATTTCTCTCAAACGCTGAATGCCTTGTTCTATGGTTTTCCAACGAGTTTGCTGTATATAGAGATCGTCTGCACACAGATATCTTTGTGCCACGCTTCTTAGGACCCGTTCCCAGAGACTATAAGGGTCAGCCCCCCTCATCATTTCCTGGTCAATAACCGGATCGTGTGACAGGGACCCCAGATGCCTCGCTTCAGTGCCATCCAGAACTGTAGCTTCACCTGCAGCATCCCACAGACGGACTAACCAACTAATTATAGATTCATCAGCTCGTCGAGTGTAATCTTTTCTCAGGCCACGAAGGTCCTTCAGGGAGAAAGGTTCACCAGTGCCTTCTGATTTTTGATCAGTTGCTGGTCTTGAGGGTCCTTCCCCCGCATCACCATTATCATCATCTACTGGCCGATCGGTTTTGGTTTTGAATTTCATGCCTCTCGTGGCAGGAGCAACAGACACTGGCTTAGGCTCACTGTCTGGTTTGGCTGCTGGCTTGGCTGCAGCCTGAGTGACTGGGGTAGCTGCTGATTTATCTGCCTGCCCTACAGTATCTAGCAGCGTGCGATAAGCATACGCTAGGGCCCAGCTTATTGCAATGATATTTTTCTTCTTAGAATCATCACAGCAATTCTCTTCCAGATATTTCCCTACTTCATCTGGGTTCTGAATTTGTTCACGTGAAAATTCCCAGGCTGGGGGATCAGAAAATTCCTTCAGAGTTCGGCCAATTCTCTCCCATTCTCTACACCAATCAGGATTTCCCACACCTGAGTCTACTTCTGGGGCAGGGGTCTCGTTGGCTCCTCTGGATATCTCAGCCCTCACTCTAGAGAAGTTGCAGACCATATAGAGGAAGCTCAACAGCTGAACTACCAGGAAAGTGACCAGGAATGTGGTATCCTTAACACTCAGGGGAAACTGGATATTCTCAAAGAGTGACATAACAGATTCAAAGGAGAAGAAGGAAAGAAAAGGCTGAAAAGCCTCATCCCCTGGTCTTCCTCTAACAAACTGTGTGCAATTACCAATAAACTCCCAAAATGTGCTACTGGGACTGGGAGGCAGGGTCGGGCGAAGAAACCATAAACCAAAACATACCTGACAGAAACTTCAGTAGTTCTATAAACTTCCTATAAATCATTATCACCGAGCCCAGCACAATAACCATTCTAATCCGAGCCCCTCTACTGTGAAAGAGGGCAAAGACAGGTATTAAAACCTCAAAAACTTTTAGGGACCAGGTCCACATGAAGGCCTCCACCCCAAGAGACATTATGTATCTAAACAACATGGCTACTGACTGCTTTATCCCAATACAGAATAAATACAACCAACACTCAGTACAGGTTTTTCCACTTTCTCTTGCCCCTGTTCAGGCGCCAAAAAAAACTGTATTTGTCTTAGTTTAGGGCAAATTAGGAAGGAAAACTCCAAATGGGGATTTCCCCAGGGAAATGCCCCTCCCCACTAACTGGTCCGGGAAAAAGAAAAAATTCCTTAGAGAGAAGTGGAAAAAGCTGTTTATTTAACAGAAATTGAGTAATATTAAATAATAAAACCTCTTGCTGTTCGATGAGATGGCAAATCTGGGAGGGAAAAAAAAAAAAAGTCCTTTTCATGTGGTGTAGCTCGGCTCGCTCAGGTTCTTATCAGTCCCTCCGGCGCTGGAAAGTGCCGAGGCCCAGGCCCCGATGGGCCACAGGCGTGAGCTCTTGGGGTTTGGCTGGGTGTTCAGTCCAGAGCAGGCTTGCACAGATCCAAGAAAATTGGGAAAAAAACAAACAAAGGTCCAGGGAACTCCTCTGCCTCAGCTAGCTAGAACTAACTAGAAGCCAGAGAGAAGCTCTGTCCCGCTGTCTGTCCGTGCTGCAGACACCACAGTCCAGGAGCGGGATGTGTGGGAGTGATGTTTTTCCTTAACACAAACTGCGCGCTTCTTCTTCCCCCTCTCTTGCTCTCAAAGCCAGTCTTAAAGGTGCAGAACTTAATATATAACATAAACCAGACGATTGGGGATACCAGTATCATAAAGTCACCCCAGGACAGTAAAAATGTGCATTGTAATTTTAGAGCATTAGACAATGTTCTCCAGTGTCATAAGCTACACTATACAAGTCACAGCCTATATTTCATAAATTATCAGTTAATTGTGTTTACAATGCTGTCAGAAGCAAATCCTACACACTATAATAAAGTCTTTCCTTTTCTGATCAATGCGTTTTAAATATCAGGCAAGTTTAGTACACTTCAGATATTACCTTCTATCTGCCTTTGAATCTTGGCAGAGTACAGAGCTGCAAAGCACAACGTGACATTCTTGTGGGTCACTGTAAACGGAGAAGTGAGACACTCAGGAGTAAACATGTCACTGATTACATTGGGAAAAAGCTGGTAATTTAAGCCAGTGTCAGTCTGGCAATTATTAATCTAATGGTAGACAGAATCCTTTAGGGAGAGGGAAATTCTTCTACCAGCACAAAACTCATTCCAGAGGGTTATTTGAAGTTGGTGATAGTGCAGCTGGGTGGGGATGGGTGACCCCCACCTAAGATGGTCTGTGTCTCTGGATCTTCACAGCCACTGCCCATGGTAGAACATGTCCCACTCAGCCCCGGTTTTCCCACCAGCAGCTCTCTTCCTGGGGCTCTGCCAGTATGGACTGCTACGGAGATGCAATCCACTTACTGGAAATATTGAGGGATTTGGGATGAAAACGAGCCAAAAATCTGATTCCAAAGTGTCTAAATTCACATGTGTATACATAAATATAAAAATATATATGCATCTACATACATATAATATACATGTAGATTGTATAATACCAAATCATATAAAATTTAATATTAATATGGTTTTTATATATATACACACATGCTGCATATATGCATCTACATATATATATAACATATAGATGGGCATGTGTGTATATATATATGTAGATTGTATAATACCCAGTTGTATAAAATATAATATTAACTGAGATATAGATATATATTTGTTTGTTTTGTTTTTATTTTTGTGTTTAGTTTGGGGGGGGTTGTTTGGGGTTTTGGGGGGTTTGTTTGGTTATTTTTGGTGTGTTTTAATTTTTTTTTCTTTTTCTTTTTTTTTTTTTTACTGCATATTCCTTTCCACCCAAAGATTTACGCTTTCAGACGATCTTATTTACAGGGAACCCCCTCAGCAGTGCAGGGTGGAGTGAGTAAGGTCTGGCTGGAGCAGATAATTGCTCTGCCAGCAGCGATGGCTCTGGCCCCCGTCCAGCGAACAGAAATGGGTGGGCACGAGGGTCACTGCTTCACGTATGTGATAATCCCAAGGGGGGTCTCACAATTCAGCTCCTCGCCGCGTTCGTTGCATGCAAACCCTCTGCAGAGGCAGCTTTGCTTTCTCTTGGGGTTTATTTTTTTATATCAGCAAAGACAACCAGGAAGAAAAAAATGTTGCATTAAAATTAGAACGGAGAGTCGACTGCTGGAGCGCTTTATTTTTTAGATTTTTTTTTTTTTTTTAAAGCCTAATTCACCTTAAAGAATCTCAAAACCAGCCACAAGGGAAAGATTTGTGAGTTTTTGTAATGGAAAGCGGTAGCCTCTAGGGCCCAGAGGATATGCAGGGAGGCATTTTCTCCTGCTGGTGCAGCTGGGAGCGAGCGAGAGAGAGCGAGACCTGGAAATGAAAGTAAAGAGATCAGGAGGCACATGGAGGGAGCTGCAGGGGCAGCCGATCCAGAAGCAGAATGCTGCCTTCTATAATTAAATAGCACTTACTATTATTATTACTTCTAGTAATAATACATTAATAATATCTGTAGTAATACAATACCATTTATCAAGGAAAGTTTATACATAGTGTGGGGGGGAAAACCCGAGGAGAGGTGAGTTCTTTTATTATTATTTTGGGGGGATTATTTTTTGTCTTAAATCAATTCTGTGTGTGTTTGTGTATGTAGAAAGGGGTGGACTTGAGAAACAAGAAATTCTGGATGTTGCTTCATTAGAAAGTAAAGGTTTCAGATAGTAACTGCATAGATGAAAGGTTGTGTAATTGGAAATTTGATTTTGAAGCTAAACCCTCTTCCGCCAAAAATGTGGGGTTTGCAAAAAAAAAAAAAAAGAAATATTGTCAAAGATCCTAATCCCACCCCCTGGAAAAATGTGGTAGTAGTCTAAAATTGCGTAGCTAGGGGAAAAAACCCTGAGTTTACATGGAAAACTTAGTATTAATCGCGTTTGTGCCTGTGTTTTGTAGGTTCGGGATGTGTGTGCTGGTTTGTATTTAGACTGCAGTTTCCCCCTCTTGTTTGGTACAAACCCCATTAAACGGCAGAAAAGCCCTTTGGAATTTCTTTTTACATGGATCTTCCGTAGGGTCTTCTAAAGTTTCTCAAATAAGACTGTGTTTTGGTTTTGTTTGGGTTTCGTTTGTTTGTTTTTGTTTTAATTCTTTAATATTTTAGACAGTTTCCGGGTGGCAGGGGACATTATGTGTTGGGGTTTTTTTTTTAATTTTTTTTTTCCTCTTAAAGCCGTCTCCCAGACTCTTGGAGATGCGTGATTTTTATTTCAGTGATGGGGGGTGGGGAAGGAGGAAGAGCATGTTTTGGTTTGTTTTCCTTTTCCCGGGGAAGCCTGGATGTCTCCTGCCGTGGGAGACCCTTCCCAGCAGGGCCGCGGTGTTGGGAGTGCCGGGGTGCCGGCGTTCGGCAGAGCCGCAGGGGTGCGGGAGGCGCCGCCGGCCGCTCTCCGCTCCAGCCGCCGAGGTGGCGCCTCTCCCGGCAGTGGCGTCTACGCAAGGCCGGGGATCGGCGGCCTAGTGCTAGCAGTGGGGGGAGGAGGCGAGCGAGGGTTCCCGCGCTATCCGCGTGGAAACCGGACCTGGGATTTAGTTTTTCAAATGAACCACGGGAGTGCGAGCTGGGTGGGCAGGAAACCAAGAGCAAGTTGCGTAGGGATAGGCAGCATCACCCCACAGCTCTGTCCTTGCTCCCTGGCTGCGCTGCAGTGGGGGCAGGAGGAAGGGTGGCCTGTGATATATGAAGGTGTTATGTGTGGAACACAAGGCTGGAGGGAATGGAAAATGAGGTAATGGGGGCTGTTGTGGTCAATTGAGGCTTTTAGCCCCCACCACCATCCCCCTCTCAGGGAAACTTAGAGTCACTGCGTTTATTTTCACTTGGGGGTGAGCTGGTTGTTGCTAACTTGCTATGCATTCAGTGGGTGCAGTGAATATTGCTGGGTGCAGCTGGTGGCACCCCAGTGACCCCAGTGATGCTGCAGAGCAGGAGTGGCACTAATGGGGTGCTGGAATGTGAGACGATGGCCATGAAAGTACCTTGGGGCAGCCGCTGCGTGGAGGGACAGAGGAGTCAGCCCTGGTGGGCACAACAGAGTGGTGGGGAATTCAAGAACGGTTGACTGTGAGAAGCAGCGAAACCCAGGGAGTGGGGCATGGCAGAGAGCAGCTGCAGGAGTGAGCAAGAGCCCAAGTTTGTAGTGGCTCTGCAGTTTGTCCTTCACTGATGTGTGCCCAGATAGCTGTTCCACTGTACCACTAAGGTGGCCAAACTGCAGGGAGTGAAAGACTCCCATGTTTCAGACCAGTGTTTCCTGAAGCCTTTTTCCGGGGGAACTCCAGTCTCAGCTCTACAACATGACACTTGCATCTGAGCGTACTTATTTCTAGCTGAAATGTTACAGTCAATGCCTGGAAGTCAGTCAAATGTCAACTCATTGCCATCTCAGAAACACGGTATGAAAAACTTTGCCCAAATTCAGCTCTAGCAGGGTTATGAATAACAGCCATGTCCTTGGTAAGATAAATCAAAGTCTTTCTGTTCATCTTGTGTTTCTACCATCTACCCATCTAGAGGATATCTACCCAGTTTGAAGTTCAGTCACCCAGTTCACTGGCTCTTATTTCCTTTTGAAGGCAGTTCACTGGCTCATGCTTCCTTCTGATGCCTGTCTTGAAGCATTTTATTCCTGTCTGGGAAATGGTTTGTAATTTATTGACAAAGTTTGAATAAAGTTTTCTCTTGATGCTGAACCAGAGAGGATAAATGTCCCTGGACTGAAAGGATAAGAGCTTTGTAGTGGAGATATAAATACTCAGTATTTGAATGTTGCTGGTGATTTGAGTGGACATGTCTGGACAGAGAGGTTTGGTGGGGGGGAGAAAAGAAACACTTAGACACAGTGCTTCATAAAATGTTTTCTACTGTGTTTCTAAAAATATTTGAAAGACCAAGAAAACAAAAGCTAAACAAGCTTTCCACTTAAAATTAATTATGCAGTAGCTGTGGTATAGTGTGTGGCAGAACTGAAGTGTTGCTCATGTGGGTGGCTCACAGTGTGTTGGGTTTGCTGGTGTAACAAGTGCATGGCTTGGTCTGAATGTTAAATGAAACACTGTGAAGAGGCTGGAACCATGAGGGGAGACAGAAGTGGCTGAATTTACCGGTGAGGTGGTGGGGGAGGAGGTGTGAGGAGCAAAAGGGGGAGTGTGATTGGCAGCCTCCTGCAGTGGTTGGGACAGGCAGGACAGATGAGGGGTCTGCCACGCATGAAGGAGATTGGTGGTGTGGAGTCACATAGAAGGAGAAAGGAAGGTAGTTGCTCCTGAGAGATGTGCAAGAAGTTGTTGAGCAGCAGCATATGGTGTGTGCTTTGAAGGTGTTGCCCATGAGAGGATGTCTTATGTGCAAAGTCATGACGTGAGCCTGGAGGTGTGACAGACCTTTAGCAGAAAACGCTGGTCACTCACTTGCAAGGAGGGAGGAATGTGGGACAGTACCAGGGAGCAACAGTCTAGAGGGGAGATCACGCTGGTGGTTTATATCTAGAGAAGGCAATGGAGGGTTTTGAGTTGAAGAACATTCACTCTGGAAGATGAGGGTAGAACTGCAGAGCGTTAAGAGCATGCAAGGCACAGAAGGTTGCCTTTTACGAGGGTTTTGTAGCAAGGATC
This sequence comes from Pseudopodoces humilis, assembly GCF_049639895.1. Lineage (NCBI taxonomy): Eukaryota > Metazoa > Chordata > Aves > Passeriformes > Paridae > Pseudopodoces > Pseudopodoces humilis. Next base: position 24,899,254 of record NC_142204.1, read on the forward strand.
AAACTGTAGCTGTGTGTTGTGGGGCTTAAAAGAACTGCAATAGGCTGGTCAGCCATCCACATGAAGCAAGGGTGGGAATATTCATGCTGGATACAGTGGCAATAGTGATGAGGAGAGAAAAAAACAGAAGGGGAGCTTTGGGGTGCAAGAAGGATTGGGTAACTCTAGAAAGGAGACATTCTGTAGCCATTCCCAGTAGTCCTTGGCTGCACTCCAGGTTTGGGTCAGTTACGTTTGAATGCCCTTTTCTCTGGGCAAGCAACAGTAATCAGCTCTCTCTGTAACACAGACTCACATCCTGCTGTGTAGATGTTTTAGCAGCGGGATCAGGGTAGCTGTGAGAATAGGTACTGATCTCTCCTTCACTCCTTGTGGAGTGTTTTGAAGGTTGAGCTCAGAAACAGAAGTAGGCCATGTGTATTGGAAGGTTTTCAAGGTGGTGATCTGTTTTGTGGATATACACAATTGTAAAGGTGCGCCACAGCATTTTTGGAATGCAGCCATTGACTTGGTGATGACCAGCCAGTGTTCAACTGCCGTCCCCACAGTCGCCAATAATCTCTCTTTTCATCAGATCCTGTGAGAAGCGGGCTGCTGCTTCACTTCCCTGACTTTGGTTCCTTCCAGCATGGCTCAGGGAGCAGCAAGAGCAGGGCTGCACCTCCAGGCAGGATAATCAAGTAGCTGAAGGTGATTGCAGTCACCAGCAATGCCCTCACTCATAGGGTACGGTCCCACCACACCTGAACAGTGTAGGATGAACTAGATACCAATAGCAGTGGTCCATCAACAGTCCCAAAGAAGATGAGGTGCTGAATCTGGTCCAGGTCCAACCAGAAAGTCCAGCAGTAGGAGATGGTGCCAGAGACAGGACTGGAGACAAGCTGCCTGCAGTGGAAGTCTAAGGTTTGTCCCAGAGATAGAACTGAGGACAAATTCACCTAAGGCATTGCTCAGACAAGGCAGGACCTGGACCTCTGCTGAAATGGAGCTCCTAGACCTTGGACAGAGGGACATAGGTGGGGTCCAAGGTGAAGCTGTTTGGAGTACTTCAAGCCTTTTAGTGTATTGAGGGACCAGACAGCTAGAAATTTTTCCTTCCTCTCTGTGCTCTCCCCATGAGCCTTTGGGAGGGTCTACTTGACTCTTTTGCCTCCTCTTCTCTCCCACAGTTTGTCTCTTGTCATTTCCTGTGGAGACTCTTTCCTCACTCTTGTCTCTGATAGCCCTCACAGTTTCCTACAGTGCTCTGGGGTGGCTCTGTCCTCTTTCATTTCTTCCACTGCTGCCTTTGTGGAAATGGTTCCTACTGCTCTTCTTCCATGTCTCTGTTATTTCTTACTTCCTCTGTCTTTACAGAATTTCACACAAGGAGAAAAATTAAATTAATTACCACTCTCTCCTTGTCTGCCTCTCAAGCCTGTCTGTGAATCATTAAAAATCAATATATGATCATGGACAAAGACCTCTAACTAATTAAAGTTAGAAAGTGGTATGTTTATTTGCCAGTGGAGGGCATGGGAATTGTCTCCAAAAGGCATGACTGCCCCAAACAAGGTTCTTTTCCTTTTATTTATTTCCCAAGATCTTATATAAAATACGTGTGCATAACTCCAGCACTTCCCATCCCCATTCAGTATTAAAATGAGGCTATTAGTCCTTCACGTGCGCACAATTCTTCTCTTGAATTGGGTCAGTGGTCTCGAATTTTGTCAGTGGTCTCAAAGGATGAAGTCAGGAAAGTCTTCATCAGGTCTTTGTGACCCTCTGGCACGATCCAAAGCCCCTTGCTTCGTGATTGATTGCTATAGAGTCCAGGTGCTGGTCATTGTTCTCACTGCGTTCAGTCTGTTCTTATAACGGTTCACTTATTCCACTTTTTTATATAAACAAGTTCATAACAGCAAGCAATATAACAATTAGCTCTGGCTTAAGCATCTAATAGTCATTAATTACCATTTGCTTCTCTGACTTACATCTTCATTATTATAAATTGCTTCTAACTCTTAGGTAAAATCTTAACTCTTCAAAAATCATGATTCATCTGCCTGTATCGCTAGTGATCATATTAACCTCACAATCTCCTTGTTAAATTTCCTTCTTTTTTCCTGATTGCTCATTATCCAGGATATTTATGAATCAATGCAGGCCTTCTGATGGTGCTGTACTGAAGTATATCAGCTCTTCTCCATCACTTCTGTTAAAAGCCTTTGTAGAGATGCTGATCATCCCTCACCTTGTCTGTTGCCTTTCCCTGTCTTGCTGCACTGTCCATCCTGTTCCAAGTTCAGCTGCTTAAAATCTCCTACCTGCTGCTTGAACCAGATTGCTCCCAAATTTACTGTCTGATGACTTAGAAATGGTACAGTGCCTCTTTCAAGCTCTTGCTTCCTTTTGCTGCCCCTTTCCCTCACTCCAGTCTTTTCCCCTTCCCCCAACTCTTCTTCTTGGTAAGGGGCAGGTATCAATTCTACCTTTTGCATGGCACAGAGCACAATCAATAAGGGCTTGCTGAGTTGTCAGGATTGATTTTTATGTAGTGTAAAGGCCCCTTCACCCTGTTCAGACTGAGTGTGTTATTGATACTGCAAAATATCTTAGAATGATAGGGATGGTCTTAATGTAAAAGGGAGCTGGATGATAATGATCTCCAAGTTGTTATAGTGTAGAGGTAGAGAAATTACTTTAGGATCTTTTCAGAGGCAATCCTGGGTTGGGAAGGTACAGGGTCTTCATCTCATTTCAGTGTTTCTGTAGTTGCTGTCTTTGTCCCCAAGTTTCTATTCCTCAAATACTGAGCACTATTTGTGGTCACAGCTGGTTGATGTGAACTTTGCTGTCACCAGCAACTCAGTTTTACCACAAAGTGCCATCCTTATTTTTTCTTGTGGACAGACCCATGTACCTTGGGGAATGGTCACTGGAGAGCCATTCCAAAATTTGCTTCCAAACTGCAGAGGATGAAGTGCAGATAACTCTTGAGCCTTCCTAAGGTGCTGCCCTTCCCAGTTTAAAACACTGCACAATAGGGCTCTGTTCCCTCTCCAAAGAAATGTTTCCCAGTCTGTGCTGCTCTTGCCTGCTGATTTCAGCATGAAATCACCATTGCATGGATTCACTGCTGTCCTTTTATGTGGACCATGGCAAGCAATTCCTTCTTCCTTTGCATCTCCCTTCGTGCTGTACCTCCATAAACCTTATGTAGATAAGGTATGTTTCATAAGCTGTGCAGTAAACCAGTTTACATCTGTCCCAGATAAATAGTGGTCAGAATTGCTTATCATGGGAGGGTCTCGGCACAAATTCCTGAAATGACTGACAGTGCAGGCAAAGTTGGTGTTGGGTTTCTTCCCTTTCCTAGAAGGCAGTCCTGATAACAGTTGGTTTCCACTGCTTTATTTACTGGCAGCCTAAGCAGAGAGCTCAAATTGAAGTAATTCCTCTTTGTCCATGTATCCTGTCAGTGGCATGTGAGAAAAAGCAGATACTTGGTAGTGAGCTGCTGGTCGTGCTGTATCTGCAGTGTGGATAAATCATGGGCTTTGCCGTTCAGGGCATCTGGTCTGGAACATTTTGTTAGTAGTAAATTCAGGCACAAACAAAATACTGTGCTGTTTAATTGGCAGCAAGACCTAAAATGACTCACTTTGTGTTGTTTCTTTTTCTTCTTTCTCCACAGCAACTATAATGGAGAGGCAGAAGAGAAAACAAGAGATAGAGAAAGGACTTCAGTTCATTCAGTAAGTGGACAACCTCAGTGCTCCCTATGGATTTGGAGGCAGTCGTCTTTCTGTCGAGGATTGCAGGAACTGAGTTTTTCCTATTCACTGCTTTGGGTTTGCTGCATGGGAAAGAGATACTGTCTTGAGGATTTTAACTGTGATTTTTCAGGATGTTTCTTGTCCTGTTAGCTCTCTACATTTGAAATTCTGTCATTTTAATATCCTTTGGTTTTGCCCTTCCCTGCAATTCCAGGATGATCTTTACAGTCAGCATAACACTATGGACCTTCTACATCATCTTCAGTATGAAGATCTCAAAAGTGCTCTTTCAACAAGGTTATCCCAACTTTGTTAGGAAGAGAGATAGTGTTTCAGTTCTGTAGGTGGGGAAACAAGGTACATGACTTGTTAGGCACCCCATATGGTGCCTATAGGGCAAGTAAATGACATGGATTCTTTTATAGCTGCCAACCTGGTGGATGTCTCAGATCGCTCTTCTATGAATATCATGTGGCCTTGTAGAGCTTGAAGTGGTTGCTTATTTAGTAGTTACAAATCCTAGTACTTCCTTATAAGATACCGTAGCATTTCTCCCTCCAGTGTTTGAGTTAGCAGAGGCCTCAAACTCAGGTCCAGGTTCCACGGTGAGTAAGGAAGCAGTAAGATTGTAAACAGATTGGTTTGGGGTTTTTTAAGGTCTGCTTTGAATCCTGCAATTATTATGCCTGAAATCTGTACCTCTACAGTAGGAAACCCCCTAGATCTTCCATGTTACATATTTGTATCCTGTAATTTGACCATGAAATTTTCATCCCAGTCTGAGACTAAATAGGGCTGATAACCCAGTTTTGGAGAGATAATTTTGAGATTTATATTGGTAACGCTTATAAAAATGCACAAGATTCTGGGGAAGAAAATAATTAAGAAATATGAGGTGCAATTCATGCATCTGGGGCATATCTTGCACTCTGAACCAGGAACGGTGACATATGTTGGTTTGTTTTGATGCAAAAGAGGGAGTCCAAGTTTGTAAGCAGCATGAATGTTTCTTACGAAGCCATGACATTTCCTGTAGTTAGTTTTAAGGAGTGATTAGATGAAATCTAAAAAACGTTTTTTCAGTAACCAGTAAGATCATGTATGCACTGTAGGTGAGAAAAGCTATGAAAGATGCTAAGGATTCCTCCAGAGCTTATTGATTTGTCCTTGAAGAGAATAAATAAATATATGTGGACCAAGCCTGGATGAATTAGATGGTCCAATCTGAAGAACAGAACCTTTCTCTTAAATCTCAGTGCTGTTGTGGGGTAGGTGTTATCCTCACAAGCACTGCCAGAATTTGTGGCTCAGGCTTGGCTGAGAAGATTTGAGTTAAATGGTCTCCTGAACCTGCACTGTTTCCTCCCTTCCTTTTGTAGGGTAGGCCTAAAGGCATGTGGCTAAGTTAAGGCAGACAAAAGTGATTGCATTGATCTCTGTATGTCCCTGGTCTCACAAAGGATTTCGGGAGGTCTTGGAGTGCCAATCTGGTGCCTCTGGTGCCTCTCATTAGAGCCAGATGCACATAAAATACACTTGTATTCTTCATGACAGTCTCTCATGGGACTTTATTAAAGCTGGGTCTTTTAGGTGACTGTTGGAAGGCACATTACAGAGGATCAAGTATGTGCAGAAAATAAATGAGAATAAGACTCCTCTAGTCTCAAGTCCCTCTTAGCTGTGACCATCACTTGACACCACTGTGACTGTCACTGAGCATAATACTCCCTAACTGTTCTCTTTGCCTCAGCTGCTTTTGCAGTGATAAAATGTTCAGTAACTTATTGAGATCACCAACACATAACCAGAAAAATTTTCTCTTCATCAGACAAAAGCCCTTGTTTTCATGGATGCCTGTTTCATGAGTATTTTCCCTTCTTTTTCTTCAGGTCCACATTACCCCTAAGCCAAGAAGATTATGAGGTAATGGAGATTTTGTTTGTTGAAGCTGGGAGCCCTCTGGTTAGCAAGATTTGTTCTGTTGCACAGCCATTAGTTTACATGCCAAAAGTGAAGAATGTGGGAGGGTCTGTCACAATTTGACTGTGACTTAAAGTTTTAAGGTTCTGACGATGACAACTTTCAGGGAAAGGAGAAGACACTTGAGTGTTTGAGAAGAATGGGGATTTGACTGCATTATTCTCCTCTACCAAAAAAACTGATGTTTTACAGGAGAGTAGGGATGCAGAAGTACCTTTGTGGGCAAGCAGTTTGCTAAAAGATATGGAAAGGAATGGGAAATTGGGAAGTCTCTCCTGTCTCTGAATATCCACTTGAGTGTATTTTTTCTCTCCCTGCTGCCCAGGCCTTTTTGCAGAAGCTGGTGAGAAACTTGTTTGCAGAGGGCAATGATTTGTTCCGAGAGAAGGATTTCAAGCTTTCCCTGGTACAGTACGTAGAAGGGCTGAACGTGGCGGATTACGCAGCCTCCGACGAGGTGACCATCCCAAAGGAACTCCTCTGCAAGCTCCACGTCAACCGAGCTGCCTGCTACTTTGCCATGGTGAGTGCTTTCCCAAGTCATCCCCAGGAGCCAGGGTTGCAATGCTGTGCAGTTGGAAAAGATGTCAAGAAGTGTTTCAGCTGGTTTTGCCCACTCCCTGCTCAAACACTGGAGGAGACAACACCACACAGAAGAGTCTGCAATCTCCTCGCCATTACACTGTGTCATGCAAGACCAGAGGAAGGATGTGAGGAGAGGGGGCCAGGCCTGAGGTACTGACAATGCAGTTCTGGTATTCAGTGGTGAGGAGTTAGTACCACCCAGTGTCTTCCAGTATTGAGCAAATATTTTTCTGGAATAATGTTTATTGCTCTGGAGGCTCTTGCCTCCTCCTTTGAGTCACTGGAAGACGGTAGGAAGGCTTTGGGTCTTGAAGGAACTTGCAGCATACATATGCATACATATGGAAAAGGATCCTGAAATACCCAGGCTCTAAAAGGCTGCATGCTTCCATTTTATTAAGGCATGTAACAGCTTTCCTTTATGGCACAACCCTAGAGCAGGCCCATCCTGTTTGTAAGGACACTGAGTCCCCTGAAAATTAGCAAGCAGTCACATAATTAAAGACTTTCAAGTGTAACATGCTCAGGGTAGAAGGGGTAGAAGGGGAGACAAGATAAGGTTGCTCAAGCAGCCTTAGTTCTGTCATTCCTTGACTTTGAAATTGAGTTTTGCAAGATTTAACAAAATGTTCTGTTCGTGTAGGTGTGTTTGCACGCTGATCTGGGCATGAGGTAACATATGTACTTCCACTTGCCACTTGTATTCCTGTTTTCTGCTGAGAGGTAGAACATTTGCATTCACAGAGAAGGACAGGTTAGTCTGCTGTGCCTCAGCTGACTCCATGTGGTCTGTTCCATGCAGGGGTTGTATGAGAAGGCACTGGAAGACAGCGAGAAGGCTTTAAGTCTCGACAAGGAGAACATCCGAGCACTATTCCGGAAAGCCCGTTCCTTAAATGAACTTGGAAGACACAAAGAAGCATATGAGTGCAACAGCCGATGCTTGCTGTCCCTCCCACATGTAAGTTTTTGACATACAAGTCATCTTGGCTTTTGTGGCTCAGAACCTTCCTCTCCTCAACATGCTTAGTGTGAAGCCAGGGGATAGTGGATGAGAAATATTGGCTGTGCCCAAGAAGACCCTTATGCCCAGAAATTCTGTCTCTCTGACATGATGTCCAGATGTTAGTCCTCACATGTTGCTTCAGGCCAAGTCACCTCTTGCAGATAGTGCCAGTCAGAGACACCAGTTAGTCACAGCAGGTTCATGGTCTGTTTGTGAATAGCAAACCCCTGCTCTAACAAGAGGAGAACTAAAGTCATGAGAATGTTTTAGTTGACTGCTTTTGTATCTCTAATGGAAGTGACTAGGAGCATGGGATAAATGGGAGCTGGAACTGAAAGGAAAACACCTATGGTTTTCCTGTGTTGGGTACAAGTGTCTCACATTTCACTTACTGATTGCTAAGGCCAAGTGATTTTTTGAGGAACACTCAAAGGTGTCCTTGACATCACATGGCATAGTTATTTTTGTGTTCAGGGATGTGTAAATTTTTGCATGCAGAGAGGACTATCTGCATATACTAGGAACTAAATATTTTCCTGATAGAGCTTTTGAACATCCTCTTAGGCCAGATATTGATCAGGAAAGCAAACTGTGATTACATGGATTCAAGTGAGCACTGTGCTGATCTTGGTTCTGATCCATCACAATAACGTTATCACAAGAAAAATGCATCCACCTTAGCAGGAGAAGTTAAGTTTCCTTTGTTATTAGTGTTACAGAAGCAATGTTTGAAAGCCTTATTAGCAATTAGTTATTCCTTTTGCATAGCTTGTAAATTCTAGCTTTTTTGACTTGGCAGAACAAGGTGACCAAAACATATTAAAGATATCATGCTTGGGGAGTGCCAAGGGATTGTTTTATAAAGAAACCCTTTGATTAACAAAAGTGTCTAATGTAGGTGTTCTTGTGAAGCTATATGTGGCTATATTTTACACTGCAGTTTAGCCACTTAATTTAATTTATATTTTAACTACATAGTTATGTTTACATAGCTCCCATTATTATCATTACTTTCTCAAACTTCTCTGTGCCAGGAAAGTTCAGCCTAAAATACTCCACATTCAGTGGTCTGTGTTTCCTATTCTAAACAATTCAGTCTTGTAAATTAACACAAGCCATTATCTTACCACGTACTTAACAGAAATCATAAGCCTTCTCTGCATCAAAGGCAAGTCATGCTATCCATCATTTCCTTCTTGTTTCCATTACCCTCTGGAGCACATGGGTACTTCCATCTCTGCATTGCTGTAATTGCTGAGAGTTTTGTTGTGTTCAAAACAGAGCCTGTCTTAAAACTTATGGTGATAAAGGATCTGCTACTCATTTGGCTCACTGTCTATCAGGGTTACCTTATTTCTGGGTGCAGATGCTCAGTGCTGCACATTTGCAGAAGTTCTCAGTACGGTGAAGTTAATACTTCTCTGTGGTATGCTTGTGTTTGGTATGGCATGGGTGTTTTAGGAGAGGAAATGGACAAGCTAGATTTTGGATTCAGTGAGTTCAGTGAAGATGGTGCCAAGACTAATGTTGAGGGTGTTGGGGGAGTGAGTACAACCAAGAAATGGCACTCGAGATTGAAGGGAGAAGTTACTGATATGGTGGGCTTGAAGAACCAGAGGCTTCTCAGCTGTTGAAAGGGAAAGGACTCAACCTGCAGGGAGAAGAAGATTGGAAAGACCAGCATGGAAAATAGAGAGAAAGAGGGCAAGCTTCAAGGTTGGAGATGAGGGGGGATATGTTGGATGATTAAGGAGGGCTAGCACAACAGGTTGGGCAGATATTTTTTTTTCTTTGAAAATACTGTTAAAGTGCTCAGATATTTTTGCAAACAGGGAGAGGAAAGCAGAAAGAAGCAGTTGCTGGTGATATATAACTGTAGAAGACTGTGGCAGGTTGTTAGTCTGGGCAGAAAGCCCATGGTGATGTGTGAGTGGGCATGGACACTGGGCAGGGAGGATGGTAAAATGCCACACAAGTAGGGAAAGCTGAAGGATCTGCTTGACTAAACTGAGGCAGTTTAACTGGAGCTGGAGACAGTCAAAATGCCTTCTAGCTAGTAGGTTGAAAACTGAGACTTGGTTTCAGCTTTAAAAACAAACAAGCAAAACAGGCTAGTGGGCACTGTCTGCATATCAAAAATGATTATTAACTCTGCAGCTGGCAGAGAGGGAAGACATGCAGGCTCCCTCCCAGGCATGGAGACCTTGTGGAAGCTGTATCAGCAGCCAGCCTTGGCAGCTCCTTCAGCCAGCTTGCCAGCAGGATTCCTAAACCCTGTTTTCACAGAGTAGGTACTTTGTTTGAAGCACATACTTGATTTTGATTTTCTACAGCTTTGACTGAGTGTAGGGCAAAACTCCTGGTGCAACTGCAGCATCTTGGCAAGACTGAATGACAAGAATGCTGAAGTCTGGACTCTGCTGGGACTGTTCTGGAAATTATCTACCTGCTGCTGTCTGAAGTTGAGGCTTCTTGGTGCAGCCCAATTTCCTGTATTCCTCTTTATTTCATTCTGTATGCCACAAAGGCAGAACTAAAAGTGTCCTGTCAATGGTTTTGTCTACAGGATGAAAGTGTCACACAGCTTGGACAGGAGCTTGCCCAGAAGCTGGGACTGAGGGTTCGAAAAGCATATAAAAGGCCTCAGGTATGACTTCTTTTGTCTTAAGGGCTATCCTTTGCTTGTACAAATTTACTTTGGCAGAGGCGGTAGGTGCTGCTCTGCAGTTACAGACGTGTACACAACCCTGCAAACTCTAGCAGGCTGCTGGTAATCTTCCTTGTCCTGACCCTTTGACTCACTTTGCTTTGATCCGTATCTAACCCCATTGCTGCTCTGTGCCTGCTGCCAGGATGTTTCCTGAGTCCCCAGATGGTGCTGCAGGAGAAACTTCTGATGCAGTAGATGCCTACTGTCTTTTTTGCAGTAGAGGAACATTTGGCCTGATCCAAAAGCAGGTTTTGCATCACAGTTCTCTCCCTGTTATGCAATGAGAGGGATGGGGTCCTCTCCTGCATTGGAGGCATGGCTGGTTCTGTAGTGCAGTGGATTGTGAAGGATTCCTGCCCCATTTCTAGGTGTACACTTCTTTATGGTGGGGGAAAAGCTTGGCTTTGGGAGAGCAACGGGTACACACCTGCTCAGAAGCTAATTGACACCAGTGACTGGATCCATAACTTGGCTCTACAAGGAAGTGCTGTAGGTGTTTAAATGTGTACCCTGAGATAGAGCTAGAGGGCGTTAGGCCACCGCTAGCCATAAAGCTGCTCTCCCATAAAGCTGCCTTGGTCACATACTTTGTTCTCAGGAGCAGAGAACACGAGATAGTAGTGGAGGCTGATGTTTGTGTTTGCATCCTGGGCCCCGAGCAAGGGGGTGTGTTAAACAAACAGCGTGTTCCATCTGCAGAGGGGCACCCTTGTAGCATGAGGTGGAGTGATTGGTGGGCATCGAGTTTGCAGAGAGCTTTTAGGGTAAATCTGGCTGTAATATGTTAATCCTCTCCCCAACAAACCTCATGTGTGATTTGCCTACCCTAAGAAGACTCCTTGATCTTGTAGCAGCTTTCCACAAATGATTCCATCTCAAAGAAATGGAAGTTTATGAGAAAATACTTTTTGTAGATGTTCACTGTGTTTGCCTTACCACCTTTTCTGCTGCTGTCATGTTACTCAGCTGAGATGGGCTTAGAGCACCTGTATGTTAGAAATATGAAAATTAAACATTCCATAATGCTTTTTATTATTTGAAATTCTGTGATTGGTATTTTGTTAACATTTTGTGATCTCTTGTATTGAGTTCCAGCTTTCACTCAAGTGCAATAATGCCTTCTCAAAGTAGAAATTTCTTAACGAGCAGCAAACCCATCTGTTTCTCAAGGAAGTTTTTTGCCTTCTGGTTGTGGGTCAGTGGGTTGTGGGTTCTGAGGTATACAGAGCAATTAAATGTCCCTTTTCAGTGTTGACAAATGTGTACTCCTGTGTCACAGTGGGGTAACATTTTGGGGTGGCTTTTATTTTTGGGCAGTGATTAGAAGGAAACCATATTGTGACCCAGCTTTACCTAGTTTATGAGCATTCATGGGCTGAATTCTGCTCTAAGACCTCACTCTTCCTTGCAGCAGGAATTGGAAACATTCTCACTACTCAGTAATGGCACGTCAATCAATTCATCAAACCAGGTAGAGTTTGCATCCTGTGATTGTTACTGTATATGGATTGTGCTACTAGAATGCTTTAAAGTTTGATTTACATGTAGATTTATAGCTGTTTTTTAGGTTTTAACTGTTTTAATTAGTGTTTTCTGCTTTTAAGGGATATGGCCAAGAAATTAATTTATTTGAAAATATTTCTATTGACATCATACTTTATGTTGGTAATTAGATCATAAAAGATGGTTATTTTTCTTAGTTATTATGAATGTTTGCTTTCTCTTGCATTTTAAATAAATTTTTGTTTTCAAGTTTTTCTAACAACAATGCTACGTAACAGTCAGAAAGTGCAACTGCTGAAGAAACAAATAAAATTAAATCCTGTGATGTACTGAGCAAGGTACATACACAGCTTATGTATTGTTTCTATTGTCCTGGGAGATCCAGCTGGGCAGGGCAGTGTACAAATACTAAGGTAAAATATAAGAAATTGCTGGTTTCCTTGTTCTACCACTGGGCAAAGAATCATCCCAGCAAACAAGCACTTGCTGTTTTTACAGGCTGTTTGGTACTTCATATTGCTCCTTAAAGCAAATAAACAATAAAACTGTAAACATTGTAATTTTGTGCAAGATGGAATATGAAAGAACTAGTTTACCTCTCACTGTTCAGTGATTTGGCTTCACATCTTTCCAGCAAGGCCAGTCAGCTTTCTTTAATAGTTGTGCCTAGTTTTTAATTTGAAAATCTTTTCCTTTTATAAGAACTGAAAATAGTGCAAACCTCACTGTAGTAGATGCAGTATCAGAAGCCAAATGCTTTACTTTACAGTGCCTTTTTAAGCTTAAGCTAAAGGCACATGTACTTACCTCTATTTATGTTTCTGTAAAATACGGACTCAATTTATTTCTTGCCTTGAGCTCCAAGTCAGCAGTTGTCTTGGCGGAAATGTTTTCCTGTTTTGAATTTGCTGTAGAAGTTTGTGGTTGTTAGATTGCAAAATATGTGAACTAAGAAAAGGAACGTTGTGTAAGATCAGGCTAATCAGATCTCCCATGCAGTGGGCTGACCAATTGGTGTGTCCTGGGACCTGGGACACAGTGTTCCCATCCACACATGAAATACCCTATTCTATGTATGGAGCTGCTCACAAGGTTGGATATTGTACAGGCATGGTTTTCTTTGCAGCAAAAGGGTTTGTCAGCTGCTGAAGGTAAACATTTATAGGTTCCTTGGATCAGTGAATCTCCTGAAGTTCATTTGCTTTATTGTTCCAGCACTGAAAGAGGCCATAAGGAAAAAAAAAGAGTCATGTGCATTCAGGAATAGTAAAGAGTCCCAGATGTGAAGTGTGGATGTCTGTTTAAAGATTTATTTCTCACAATATTTTTCCTCTCCCTTTTTCTACATCCTCTTTGCAGACTACTTCCAATGGATTGGGCTCAATAGATGACATTGAAGCAGGTAAAGACATCTCTCTCCTCAGAATTTTGTTGCTTCAATATGGTAGGTGACCAGGCTGGCAGGCGTGAGAGGTTCATCACCTGCATTTGTGTCTCTTCTGCACAATCACAGCTTTGGTAACTAGGAGAAGGAAAAAGCGGTGCAAAGCAGGAGTGATTTTCTTGCAAAAACAGCTTTTTGTCCAGGCCCAGTGAGAGACATGTCTGGGAGTCAGAAGGGTCTGCTGAGGTACACAGCTCTCTCCAGTTGTGTTTCCTTAAAGCTGCTCTTGGCAGAGCTTCTGAAACTCTGCTCCAAGGCAAAACAGTCCAGATAAAGTGAAGTTACGGTTGTTTGTGCTCTGAGTGCATATGGTCCTCCAACACACTGAGGTAGAGGAATTGAAAACAAAGGAGTTGGGAGGGACCCAGGGAGAGCCAAGTTCAGGGTTAGGCACCCAGGAGGAGACGAAGGAAGATTAACAGGGTTGCTTTTCTCACGCTGGGAAACAAGTGACCTTAACTCTGCCCCTGTAGAAGGGCTTGCTACCTTACCTGCTGGAGAACTGAACTTCTGCCTCTGAGCGCATCAGTCTTTGTTCCTTTGTAAGACAGCTCTGTGTGTGTGAAGGTAAGTGTGAGGACTTACCACCACAAGTAGCAATTGCTCTTTTTATAGAAAGAAACTAATTTTTTGATTAAGGTGCTTTGGAAAGCATGTTAGTTCTCTGTTGAATGCTGATTTATTATCTGCTTGGTACATGAGATAATGAGACCCAGTTCTGTGAATTAAGGAGAGTTTTTCACATTATCTTGCTGTGCTAAAATTAACTGGACTCCTACTACAGACTAATGAATGACCACATCCAGTAAGCTCTTTATCTAATCTGGATTTGGTGTAAGAGCAGCATGCCACCTTTGCTGCAGATCAGGCAGACAGAGCCTTTACTGCTAGAAAATCTTTGCAAAAGCACGGTAATTATGTGTTATCTGATTGCCCAGAGAGTGGTGTACCACGAGGATGGCTGTGGGTGCTGGGTACCCTGAGAGTTTCAGATTCAAAGATTTCTTTAGCAAGGGTTTTTGTGGTTGTTGTTTTATTTTAAGATGCAGACTCTTGAAGCCCTTTCCTCCATGTTTTGCTTGAAGTCATCTGATTAACTCAGCCAGTGCTGCAGAGAGACCATGGCTCAGATCTGGCTCAGTATGGCCATTGGCCAGCTAATGCACCAGGGAACCACTGGTGTTCTGGAGAACAGAGCTAGAAATAGTGCTTATAAAAGCTGTGTACTTCCCCCTTGGGGACAGGCAGGTGTATGGCCAGAGAAGTCACCAGCTGTGGGGGCTTGGTATGGGAGACTTGGTTCATGGGGATGTATGGACAAGCCCCTCGTTGACCTCATAATGATATGTGGGGCTGAGTGTGATGGCAGGGTCAGAAATCAGCAGGTGTGGGTCTGCCTGTGAGCTACTCATCGAAGAAAGCTGTTTTATTCTTTTAAGATGGAGCAAATGTTAGGGGAATGCAGAGGATGCATGAGCATTCTGTAAGGAGAATATGTGAGATGTGGGTATCACAGCTGGTCAGTGAGGTCAGCAGATCTGGTGTCCTGAGGAAAGCAGGAATAGGAAAGGAGAGATAGGAAAAGAGATTGGACAGAGTGGGAGGAGTGGCTGAAGGAATGACAGGGTTTGGGTGGTCAGGGCAGAGAAGAGTGGACATCTTCCCTCTTCCACTTACAAGTAGTGGAGCCTGTTGGTGCCTGCTCTTTTCCTTGCCCTTCACATGCACTGAGCTCTCGGTTATTGTCTGCCTTTTGGTCATGCATTCAGTGTTTCCAGGTTTGGGGCCTCTTAGGGTGTGTGAGGGCCTCTGTTCTTTGCTTCCCAGTCTGAGTGGAAAATGCAGGGCCTCATTCATTCCTCAGAGAAGGCCTGAACTGCTGGATCCTTTGGGGCCCTGTCATTGTGCACCCTTTTGCTCCCTGCTGCATGTGTCCCCATCCCTTCCGGCATGTTCTGAACTTCTTGTTGGCCTCTGTAGGGATCTTGTCAGTACTCCAGATTTAAACATCTGAAAAATGGGAAGGCACAAGCCATCCCTTTGTACTGCAGGGAATCTGGCCAAGCTTCCAGCCATGAGAAAAGCTGGAGAGCTGGCTCCCTGGCGGATGGGGGTTCTGCACCAAAGGGAGATGAGAGAAATCATTGCAAAGGGGGCATGGGGTTGGAGCCAAGGCAGATTGGTGGGCCAGCTGCAAAACTACTACTGATGCACAGCCTTCCTTTGAGTCGCTGCCTGTAGGAAATGCATTCAGCTGCAGCACCAAAATCCTGTGTTGGATCCCATAAGGTACACCATGTGGTTCCCTTCAGTGGCATGCTTGAGGACATGGAGACATGGACACTACCCCTGCTTTCCTTTCCCAGCACTTTCCTGCTTTTGTCATGGCTCAGCCTCCAGTGCCTTGCACAGTGACCTTTGCTGTGGTCCATCCACGTGGACCATTCACAACAAATACTGGAGGAAAGGTTGCAGGGGTTGGAGCTGTGCTCCTGGTGGGGTTAGAGATAAGGGGGCATGCCTGTGTTTGTCATCATGCCTGTTGTTTTGTTGAGGACTTGGGGGTTTACTGGAACTGCTAATTTGCTGAGCTCTCTAAGAAGGCACCAGCACATTCCTGGGCCAGCAAAAGAGCAGTTTGCAGCCAGTAACAGAGCGTACTCACCCAGTCCCTGATGCAGGGGGATGGCCAAGTTCTCGTGGGGGCTGAGTGAACAAATCTGGTACAGACAGGATGCAGCATTTCTTGCTGGATCAAGTTTTATATCTCTGAAGCTTGTCTAGTTTCTTTCCCAATTTTATCAGTCTTTCTAATAAAAGCTATTGTCTCTCCTTCCAAACTTTGCCTTGCTTTTATAGCCTTAGTCTGTTGCAGTTACAGTGCAGCTAATGGGATGTGGATGGAGAAGGTAGCATCTTTGTCTTATTTCTTTTCTTTTATTCCAGGACATCTGCACAGGGGCAGAATTAAGGTAGTTTGGGTGCTTGGTTTGAGAACTGCAAATGTAACACTGCATTTTCCAAATTTCTAACATTTGAACTTTTTTTTTAACACTTAATTTTTTTGAGAATAAAATGCTCTTCTGTGAAGAATATGTGCTTGCAACCTTAACTTCACTTAACAGAGGTTTATATTGCATGATGGGAATATCTTACTACTTCAGTAATGTACTGGAGAGGGGAAGAAACCTTAAGGAAAACCACCGCCTCTTTCCTGGCTTGACCCTGCCTCTCACGAGTTCCCAAGGGCACGTTTGCTGATCAGGTATTGAGGGGAGAAATGGATAGCAACCTCCCACTTTTGGACATCAGGAAGGATTCAGGAGCAGGGAATTTACTTGGCTAAAGACAACTAAAGCTTGAGTGAGTCTGATGGGGATTTTTGGGACAGATTGTTAGCACAGCCTGATCTGACCACTCAATCTCTGACTCTCCTCCCAACAGGGCCTTGTGATTTTTATCTTCTTCTGTTTAGGATGCCTGGGTTTTTAGAGAGGGTGTGCAAGTAAGCAAGCTTTCAGCTGGGATATCAAAGCTCCATGAAGTAAAGAAGGCAGTGACCTCTGCCAAATGCATTAGTGAGGAACATTAAAGAAAATACCAGGTGGTGGGTTATAGAGAAATTGTATTATGTGCCCCTTTAGTCCTGGCCACAGTGAATTCAGTAACTGCTCAGCCACAGGTTTTTTGTTGTTCCTGGTTGCTGTACATGCTTGCCAAATCTTGACAGTCAGACTGGGCACTGGCCTTTAGAATGTATTTCAGCTACTGGTGAGCCTTAGAGCCTCTCCTCTCAGAAAAATTGGCATACTTGGTTTTTGTGATTTGATGGAGCTGCACAATATTGGTTTTACCATGTTGTGCTCTATTTGCCTCCTGCAAGAGGCTCTCCTGGTGACTGGCTCTGTTTCTCTCTCATCACAGACTGCTCTATGGACCTGCAGTGCCTCCCAGCTCCTGTGGCCACCTCCATCCCTGTGAATGAGGGGATGGCCCCTTTGCCCTCTGACTCAGATGCAAAGGGCTTGCCCACCTCACTTCCTGCTGCCAGCTTGCTCCCGTCTCCAGACTGTGTACCCTTGCCAGTGCCTGAGAACACGGAGGACTTCACAGATGGGGACATCATTGGGGAAGAGCTAGACTCCCTCCTGGATTCCCTTGCTGAAGGGTCACCATACCCTCTAGTAAGATAGGCACTGTGTGGGTCTGCTGTTTCTTTGTTCCAAATAGGTCCTTGGAGGTCCTTGGAGGATGAGGATGTGCATGCTGCCTCTCGTTCTCTTCCTGTCATTCTGTCATTCTTTTCTCCTATCTCTTCCTCTGGCAAAACTCACTTGTTCCTTCCTTTATTTCTGCTGCTGTGAGTATGTAGAGTCCTTCTCCAAGCCTGCTTTGCTGTGTGCAGCTTCAGAGAGATGCCTCTCAAAATACACCCAAGGTAGCCCTCCCCTGACGTTTCCTTCCATCTGGCCTCTCAGGTCTGTGCAGTTGAAGCAAGTCTGAGAGTAGAAATTAGTGTGGTGAAGCAGGAATGATGGATATATTTTATACAGTGGGCATGCTCTAATCTCCTTGTATTTTGTGCAGGTTGCACTCAGACTAAGCTTGTTGAACAGGTCTGGGAGCTGCATAGACAATCTGTACTCATATTTATGTTGGATTTTAGTTGCCAGTGTTGCTTATGTTAGCCACCTTGGGTCTGGAGGCAGTGTAGTGATTTTCATATTGGAAAAGCCCTGATGAGAGGCACCATGGGTCATGATCATTACCCTGGCCTTTGCACTGTGTGTACTTGTCTGCCTTGTTTCTCGACCTGAGCTGGTTTAAGTGCCCAGCGCAGGACACTGCCTTGCAGACTGATGAACTCAATCCAACACCTCCTCAGGGATCCTGGTCCAGACTGTTTGCAGTACAGAAAAACTGGAAGGTCTGTGGGAAGTCTGGAGGTGGATTGAGCTGCCTTTTGCTCCAGCTAGTACAACACGCCCTTCATTGGGAGCCTGTTGCTCTGTTGTCATGGTTTGGCCTCAGTCAGCAGCTAACTGCTCACTCACTTTCTTCCTGCCCCTTCCCCAGTGAGAATAATTGAAAAAACCCCAAACTTGTGGCTTAAGGTAACAGTTTAATAATTGAAACAAAATAAAATACAATATTAACAACAACAATAATAATAGAAAAAGAGAGAGGGAGGAATAAAACCCAAGAGAAGCAAGTGATGCACAGTACAATTGCTCACCACTTGATAACCAATGCCCAGCCTTCCTTGAGCAGCAGTTGGTGACCCTGACCAGATTCTCCCAGTTTGTATCCCAGACATGACATTCTATGGTATGGAATATCCCCTTGGCTTGTTCAGGTCAGCTGTCCTTGCCATGCTGTCCCCCATCTTCTTGTGCACCTGCTTGCTGGCAGAGCATGGGAAATGGAAAGTCCTTGACTTAGAGTAAGCACAACTTAGCAATAGCCAAAACATCAGTGTGTTATCAACAGTATTCTCATGCTAAATCCAAAACACAGTGCTGTACCAGCTACTAAGAAAATTAACTCTGTGCTGGCCAAAACCAGGACATCCCTTTTTAGTCTTTGCTCCTCAATACTAATTCTCTATTTATCCTCCTTCCTGCTCCCCTGAAGTCTCTGGTCCAGGGCACCATTCCTACCAACCTGCCAACAGAGATGCCCCAGTTGATTCCTGTGTTTCCGGGAGGAACTCCACTGCTGCCTCCAGTTGTGACAGCCAGCATTCCTGTCTCCACCCCTCTGCCACCTGCCTCCTTTGGCCTGGTAATGGATCCCACCAAGCAGCTCTCCTCCTCCTCTGTTCTGGATGCCTTCGAGGCCCCACAAGGAGGAAGTGGCGGCTCCACTTTAGATTCGCTGGATTCCCTGGATCTGCTTCCATACACAGATACACGGCTTGATGCCCTGGACTCCTTTGGGACAAGCAGGGGGTCACTGGATACCTTGGACTCCTTTACCATTGGTAAGTGCGGGTAGGTAGGGGTGATATGGTTTCGTGTTGCCTTAGCTGTGAATGCATGCCAAAATTATTTCCTTCAATGCTGAGGATGTCTGTCTTGTAGCTTTCTCTGCTGGTGTATATAACAGGAATATAAATGTAGAAGAGAGCAGGGAATTGTCTTGAACAGAGTAACTGATTATGTTTTGCTCAAAGGTAATGAGAAAAGCTGTAGGTTATGTAATCCTAGATAACCAGCATGGAGTGAAATCTAAAGAGGAGAAAGGAACACAGAGGTATATAATGATGAGAGATGAGATTTAAACATTGCTGGGTGTCCAGAACACCTCCCTTGGCATAATTTGCTGGACTATAGCATGACTCCTCCACCTTCCTCCTCAATGACTCTTTGACATCTTGCACAAAGTGAGCAGAGTGGTGATGACTGTTTTAGATGATACAGGACCTTGTTGTGCTGGGTATAATGGTAGAGGCCAAGGTGGGTGTTTCCCATCTCTGGATTCAGGGCAATGAGTGTCCTCTTGAATGGGGTTCTGAACTCTCATGGCACAAGGAGAAGATGGATGGTGGGCAAAGACTAAGTGCCCTCCTGTTCAGGAGGGAAGTGGGCTTCTTCTTGGTTAACTTATTCCCAGTATTGCAGTGTATTCACAGCAAAAGTATTTTGAGAACAGCAGAGATTGGCCAGTCAGCACTTGAACACTCACATTCACCTCAGCTTTGGGTTGCCATTTTAGAAATGTCAGTTCTCAGCAGCATAGAATCGGGTTCAGTAGGATTTCTGGGACAAGAAGTCTTTCCTGGAGTTTTTCCGAGTCTAGACAGATGCTTTGGAAAGTATTAAAACATTGTGAAATAAATAAAGCAAATTAGTTTAATTAGATGTTGTTTTTCCTTTTGTGAGTAGCACTGCTTCTGAGACTGAAATGATTGTTTTTGTTTTGTGGGGTTCTTCTTTCACCCAGAAGAAACTAGCTCTCAGGAACTGCGACACGCACCTGGCAGCCAAAAGCCAGCCCCAGCGGTGAGTGAGCTACTGCCCCATGCTGACATCCCGGGGTGCTCTGGAGCCAAGGTAGTAGTGGTGTTGGTAGTGGTCACTTGGGTCATGTAGTTAATTTGGGCCCCTCTTCTTACCCTGCCCTGCTGAGTGTTGCCTCTCATGTTGTGGCAAGGCAGGTAAAGGTTCCCACAGAGTCAGTAGGAAGACATTTGTTCCATCTTTGTTTTTATGCATAACTCCATATTGCCAAGGTAAGCATGGTTGTGACCAAGGTTGGAGGGTCAGCAGGGGATCATGGAGGCCAGGGTCCCACTGTATGTGGCAGCCACATAATGCTCAAGGATGGGGCAGAGTCAGCCAAGTTTGACTTCAGGCTACTGAAGTTCTTTGCTGCTCTCTGTCCCTGTCAGGAGGTTTCTCCAGATGTTCTGCCTCTGTTCTATGTCTCCAGTCTTGGAAAAAATGGGGAGGATTAGTTAGCTTGGAACAAAAGTTATTCTTGAGTTCCTCTTAGCTGCTGGCCCTGTTAACATCAATGTGAATATCCCTGAAGATTGACTGATAAGCAGTTTGGGTTTTTTCTTAGGTTGGGATATGGTTGATTTAAAAATCTTTCATTGCAGAGTAGATTGTGATGGAAGGAATGGGAAGGAGTGAGGAGGGCATTTTGTTTTGTGGCTCGTGATAGGAAACTGAGGTCTCTTACCAGTAAGAAAGAGGCCTATCTTAGAAGTGAAAACACCACAGTGTTCATTCTCCTTGGAAAAGTTGCATGCATCTCTTCTGGAAATGTCATTTCAGATGTGAACATTTTGATGAGAGAGGAAATGAGACAGGTTTTGAGAGACTGGAGCGGGGCAAGGGGTTAGAGAGGTTTCTTGCCCATGTGGCTGCAGAGCTGAACAGAGAGATGTGTGTGTGTTTTCACTCAGGTCAGCCTTGGTGGAGTGAGTCACCCAGCTGCACCCAAGGCCACCGAGCACCTGCTGTCCCAGCCAGAACCAGTAATGCCCAACACGGCTCTGCTGGTGAAGAACCCCTTGGCGTCTACTCATGTTTTCAAACAAGCCTGTCATATCTGCTACCCCAAAACAGGTGATGTATTTGCTCTGCTGGCACAGACTAGGAATTTGCTTTCCCCCGGCTGATGGGGTTATTCTCTCTGGCAGGGCCCAAGGCTGGCGATTACACCTATCGGGAAGGCTTGGAGCACAAGTGCAAGCGGGACATCCTGCTGGGCAGGCTAAAGAACTCAGAAGACAAGACCTGGAAGAGGATCCGTCCTCGCCCAACCAAAACCAACTTTGTAGGATCCTATTATCTGTGCAAAGGTGATCTGTGGCAGTTGGTCGCTGGGAAGGGGCTGTGCCAGGGGAGACTGGGAGGGAAATTCTGTTTGATATTGCCTACTGGCTGTGGGGGTCTTCTGTTCCATCAGTAGGATGGCTGTACAGTTCATGGACTGGATGGCTCAGTACAGTAAAGGGCAATGAGCTACCATGTTGTGGAGAGCAGGCAGCTTCTAAAGTGGTAGAGCAGAAGAGTTCCAAAGGCTTAGTGAGCTGCTGCACACAGTCGAGCACTCAGAGCTGTTCTGCTGACATGGGCTTTACTGAGAACCTGCCTCCTGTACATGTGCTCACATTAGTCCCACTCAACCCAACTGCCCCATGGCAGGGCTGTGGTTCTGCCTAGGGAAAAACATTTTCTGCTTGCTCCTTTGCTCCAGCCCATCCCACAGTACCCACAGACAGTGTGACCAGACTGGTATCCCGAGGCAGTGTCATTACAAAGTACTTAATGAGGTGGGGAGTTTGTAAGAGCCAAGCTAAAATGGTTTCTTACTGCTGGGCCTATGGGAGAACTTAATCTGTATTGGCTTTAGAAGGGGTTAGTTAAGTCATGATCTGTCCCTGGCCAGGCACTGAATTAAAGCTGGCCTCTAGTTTTGAGATGGTTTTCTCCATAGCAGCTTAACTGGAGATTGTCACCATTCAGTAGTTTGCATTAACTCCTGAATGTATTGATATAGGTGAACTTGGGAGGAGATATCTTTTCCTTTTTCTTTTAGCTCTCAATTTTTTTGCTTTCAGTTCCGTGTGAGGCATGGGCAGTGGGAGAAGACAAGAGAGAGTTTAGTTTCTGACTGGGCCGCCCTGCCTGTGTGGTGGTGTGTGCTCTTTGTTGCTTTGTAGATATGCTTAACAAGCAGGACTGTAAGTACGGGGATAACTGCACCTTCGCGTACCACCAGGAAGAGATCGACGTGTGGACGGAGGAGAGGAAGGGGACCCTCAACCGTGACCTCCTCTTTGACCCACTAGGTGGGATCAAGCAGAGCAGCCTCACAATTGCCAAGCTCCTCAAGGAACATCAGGGCATCTTCACCTTCCTCTGTGAGGTACAGAACTGGTGGGAGGGCACAGGCATCCACCATCTCTTCATATGTGTCTGGGCCACTGATCTGTTGGTAGTTGCCACCACGAAAATATGGTGGGATGACTGGAGTCAAAACTGGAGTGCTTACAACAGATGTCTGTAAACTCTTCAGGAAGGACAGGTGAGGAAGGAGAGGGAGTGGGGGAGCCCTGTGTGTTAGGGAGTGTTTTGACTGTCTAGAGTTTAACAGTGATGATGATGATAGAGTTGAGTGGTTATGGGTAGGAATTAGGGGAAGGCCGACAAGATGGGAGTCTTGTTACAGACCACCCAACCAGGGTGAAGAGGCAGACAAAATAATTCATAGGCAGATGGGATAAGTTTTGTAATTGTTGACCCTTTTTCTTGTGGGGGACTTCAACTTAGCAGATGTCTGCTTTAAGTACAACACAGCAGGGAGGAAACAGTCCAGGAGGTTCCTGGAGTGTGTGGAAGATAACTCCTGAGACAGCTGGTGAGGGAAACAGCTAGGGAAGGCATCCACTGGATCTGTTTGTGAACAGAGAAGGACTGGTGGGTGATAAAATGGTTGGAAGCCATCCTGGGCTCAGCAATCATGCAATGGCAGAGTTTTCAGTTCTTGGAGAAATAAGGAGAGGGGTCAGCAGAACTGCCACCTTGCCACTTCACCTTCTGAAGGGCAGACTTTAGTCTCCTTAGGAGCCTGGCTGACAAAGTAACTTGGGAGGCAGTCCTGAAGGGAAAAGGAGTCCAGGAATGTTGCACATCCTTCAAGAAAGAAATCTTAAAGGTGCAGGAGCAGGCCACCTGTAACACTGTGTGTCCCAGCCAGTGCCCTGCTCCCAGAAGGACAGTGAGCATTGTATGCACATGTGCAGGAGAAAGGAGTATTTTTCTTCCTTAGCCCTGCAGCTGAACCAGGTGCTCAAAGCCTCATGAGATCACCTGTCTCTTCCTCCATCTTGACATGTTGCTTTGAATTGTAATTTAGCCCCAGTTACTTTAGAAATCAGAATTCCATAATGCAATAAATTCCCACTTGATGTCTATGCAGAGCTACTGAGTCGGTCAGTTGAGAATTGCCTCATATCATCTTAATGCTCTGCAGCACAGAGTTCCCTATGTTGGCAGTGCATGTAAAGGGACGTGTGTTCTTTGCTGTGAAGTGGCTATTCTTTTATTTCTCCCTTGTTCTTGTTCTGTTGGGAAAGAATATGTGGCTCTGACCAAAATTTTTCCAGCCACAATGGAAAATACTGTTGAGAATAAGCCAAAAAATGTTGTCCAGAAGCTTTTCCAGAGATTGACTTGCTTTATTTTAAAGCTCTGCCACAAAGTTTTCACCAGACTTGTTTCTAACTTTGAACATTAGAATAGGCTGGCTCTGGTTCTTCTTCTTCTTCTTCCTCTAAGCGAAGTCGCTCTAGTTCACTGCTCTCTAAGATTTTCCCAGTACGCTAATTCTTCTCTTCTCAGATTTGCTTTGACAGCAAACCCCGGATTATCAGCAAAGGGACCAAGGACACACCATCTGTCTGCTCCAACCTTTCTGCAAAACACAGTTTCCATGACAACAAGTGAGTGAACAATTTTTTCTCCTGATGGGAGCCATCTCGCATAAGTCCAGCCAGTTTTACTCCAGGGCTCTGGTCTCTTTCTTCCTTTCCTCCCTACGGGTTCCAATCATAGGACAGCTCAAATCATAATAAATAGCACTATGGGCTTCACCCTGCATGTTTGCACCTGGTGCTGAGGGATTTCAGGCATCAGTAAAGCCCTTTGGAGTCAGTCTGTTAAGTTTTCCATTGACTTAATTTGCCTTTCAGTTTGGCCTTTACAAAAAGGTCAAAACAAAGATCCTCTAGCTCAGGATCCTGCCTCTGACTGTCTGGTAGTGAATGTTTAGGAGAACAGGTATAACAAACATGTCAAGTACATAGCCATACAATTTCTTCTGGTTCCTGGGAACCTCAGATGTGGGGAGATGCTGAACCTGTCATACCAACTCAGGGGAGTTGGTATCTTTGCTGCATTTTTTGAAATGTGTCTGATCTCTGAACTTAGAGCATCACCCATGTGCTGAGAGTAAGAATAACTACCCAGGCTTGATAGGGCAGGAGGGCAGGGGTTTGCTTTTCCCAGAGGGAACCTGTCTCTTCTGGAGTCAATTTGCATGTGTCCTTTTGCCTGCCCAGTCAAATGTCTGGATGTCATATGTAAGAAGGAGGTAGAGAGGGTTTGATCCTCTGGTGCTTTGTATTTTTCTGCAGGTGTCTGGTCCACATTGTGCGTTCCACCTCCCTGAAATATTCCAAGATCCGTCAGTTCCAGGAGCACTTCCAGTTTGACGTGTGTCGACATGAGGTGCGTTACGGCTGCCTGCGTGAGGACAGCTGCCACTTTGCTCACAGTTTCATTGAGCTCAAGGTCTGGCTGCTGCAGCAATATTCAGGTGAGTGTGACTTGGCTGGTATTTTGTATACCTGAATTTCTTCCAGTGTGTAACCAGGACCAGTTGAGAGGGGAAGAAGGTGATTTGGGAGTACTGAGAAGGTGTCACTCACTTGTGCATAGTACTTACTCTGCCTCCTCAGGGTCACAAAAAATAGGACCAAGGTCTTCTGTGAGGTGATTTGGCCCTTGTCCATTTACAGGAACAGGGTTGTTATGATTTTGAGACCAGAAGGCCTTTCCCTTGGGACCAGATGAATAAATTAAAATAATAATTAGGTAGAGCTCAATCCCAAGAAGTGTTTTGTGCTTAGATCTTGTGCAAATAGCAGTTGGACCCCAGAGTGAACATGTCTTGCAGTGAGAATGGCAGCATGCAGAGGTGACAAAGTAGTTGGTTATCTAGAGAAGGCTGTGGATCTCCAGTTTCTCAAAACCAATTCACCAACAGCAGGAAATTGCAAGATGTTTGGTGTTTCCCAAAAAGCCTTTGATGACATGCCTCAGAAGAGGGTTTTACAGAGATTATACTCAGGGAAATCATGTGGTGACACTGCCACATCTGGCACTTCCAGTTCTGTCTCTTTGTCTCTGATATATTGGAGTTTTTCTCTGGCTGCTGTCCTGTTGGCTGTGTAGATGCCAGTCCACCTGCAGTGCTACCTACATGTTTTTTCACCACAGGATCTCATTTAGTGCACCACCCAGCCTGGTAATGGGAGTACTTCAGAGAGGAAACACATTATGGATGTTTCTCACCATTCTTTGATGTCATAATTGATGTCCAGTGCAGTCCTTTGCCGTGGGTTCAGCTCATGAGGGACAGTGAGGAACAAATAGCATATTGTGGCAAATGCCATCTTTAATCTTTCCGTTTGCCTTCATTTAATTGTGGCCTCAGGAAATTAAAAAAATTACAGCTTGGAGTTTCTAAGATAGCACATTGCCTGTGAGCCATGGGCTGCCACTGCCCTGCATGCTTGTGATACTGCTCATTGTACTCTGGGTACTCTGATATTCAAGTGCCTTGCTTTTCTTCCCCATACCATGGTTGGTTTATTTTTGTTGTTTTGGTCTGATTTTGTTATTTGAAAGGTTTCTTTGCTCCCTTCTTCCTTCCCTCTGTGTTCCTTTCTCTTCATCCTGCAGAAGAAATAAACTGATTTTTTTCTTCTTGCCTTCTTTACATGAAGAAATGATTTCAAATGATTTTTCAAGCATGCAGAGCTGATCATCAAGCCTTGTGCCTACTTCCACCTTTTCCAACAATAGGAGAGATATTATCTTGTGGGTTTTTTTTTCTGCAGGGCTCTATATATGAGCCTGCTTTCCTTGAGAGTTTGCCTCTCCCAGGTGTAGTGCCTTCATTATGGAAACTGAAATTAAAGGTAGTTGTTGCCATTCTCTGGGAATGCTTTAGCTTTGGAGCAGGAAGTTTCATTTGGGCATTATTTTCTCAGCAAGAACAGGAGGAAGGCAGCTTACATTTGAAACACTTCACAGCTATTTGAGCATTTACAGAGCTTTTGGCTTTGTTCATGGGAATAAAGGATTGTATTAGTGGAGTAAAGGTTCCCAAGATCTGAGAATTGGACAGGCAGGACTATTTTCTTGTTCACTGTGGCTTTTCACAGACATCTCTTGCTATCTTCTTCCACTAGTGGTGATAACAGACTCTTTGTCTTCACTAATGATGTTGCAAAAGATGCTGAAATATTAAAAGTAATCAACACATAGGCCTTTTGGTTCCCAGCTCATTTCTTTGTGACGGTTCATGCTTTGAAAAGCTGATAGATTGGAAACCATCCTTTCCCATTTGGGAGGGTTTTTCTTTCCCAATCACCACATTTCTAGACTGTATTGTTGAAATAGTTCAGAATTCTGGAACTGGAAGAAGGTAGTCACAAGAACTACGTTTGAAATTCAGTCATGAATTTTGAAATTTCACATTTGAAATACAGACAAAACCTGTATATGCTTCTCCCTTTGGTTCTGCACCCCAAGGATCGCAGGTGTGTGGAATGGAGAAGGTGGGAGCCGCTTCAGCCCTTTCCCTGCCATGTTCAGTGCAGCATGTTAACTTTTTGTTGTGATTTTCCTAGCTTTCCAGAGCTTTTGTCTGTAAAATACAAATCATCATTGTGTCCAACCCTGGAATACTTGGACATGGGAGAGGGAATTGCAGTTTTTCTGACTCTACACCATTTCTTCTGGAATTAATGGTTAAGAGGTAGAATATTCACCAACAGCTCTGATCTGTGAGCAGTACCAGTTATGCAGTAGCTGCCATTTTAAAGACCTGAGCAAATGTTCTTGAAGAACGGTGAAGTTTTCTGAGTGCTTTTCATCCTGTTCAAGCCCTGTGCAAATGGCAGCAGTGTTGCCTGATGAGGACATGAACAGCCAAAATCAGACAGGAAAACTGAGGTCAGGAATGCTGTGATTTACCCAAGGTACACACAGCCTAAGCTGATATGAAAACTTTGGTGGCCCTTAAGTTCTGGAACGTGCTGTCTCCCAGATCAAAGATTGTGTTTATGTAATACTCCTGGGGAACACCTCACTTCAGTAATAAAAGGCATCAGCAAAGCAATCAAATTTGCAATGTCTGTGTCCTGGGGATACTGCATCAAGACCATCCTCAGAACCCTCCTTGTTGCAATCAGCTGCCTGTGCAAGATACTTGCTTCAGTTTGTTTTGGCATCTGTCTTGGCTTTTTAGAGCACTTAATAACTTGAATACCCATCTAGCTGGCTGGTGCTAACAGAGGCTGTTCCCTCACCACTTGAGCTGGTCAGGAGCTAATTCCTTAGATAAGGTCTGACCAATCCTTTTTCTTGTTGTCTGATGTTGTATTTCCGATATCTGAGACCTTTCAGGTTTTTCCTTGCTGGTTATCTACTAGCAGCTGTTCCTTGGTTGGTTTTGCACTGCTGGTCTTTTCTTGCTGCCTTGGTTGTGCTTGGTGTCTATGTGTGTTGAATTTCAAATTTTCTCTGCCTATTGATTGATGGGGAGCCCTCTCAACTTGAAGGTGTAACAGGCTAATTAATCCCAGCAGGTAATAGGTGAGACTTCTGGGGTCTTGGAGATGCTAGATGTCTCAGTGGGTATCTGTGATCTTCCAAGCTAGAAGCAAAAACTCCAAATATAGTAGATCAATGGTAACAAAGCATTGCCTTTAGGATCTTGGTAGAATCTGTTGATACAGAGTTGGGGTCAGCCTTGGTCAAGTTCTTGACCCTTATGAAGAATTATTGGCTTGGAAGCAGTGTCTGGGTCCTTTGCAGACTGCCTAAGCAGAAGGCCAGGTCTGAACAAGCCCAGGATACCGAACTCTTCTCCTTTTGTTTGACTTGTGTAGAGTGGAGCTTCCATAGCAAGGCATTAGACATGTTCTGTGGTGAGTTCTGTCACAACTTAGTCCTGACATTACCAGGAGCTGGGAGCTGTCAGCTACTCAGGGGTTACTTACCCCAAACTAAAAAGTCTTATAACCCCTCCCTCTCTTCTCTTGGCCAAGGGAGTGTAGCTCAGTTCTGTCTCCTTTTTGCTCCCAGGAATGACCCACGAAGATATCGTGCAGGAGTCTAAGAAGTACTGGCAACAGATGGAGGCACATGCCAGCAAACCAGCCAACAGCGTGGTAAGTAAGGTCCACCTAGGGCTTGGAGCCAGATTTTGCTCCCAACAGTTCCAGCCCTTTCTCTCTTTTCCTCCCACTATTGTACCTGACAGGTGCCAGGCGGAGCAGGCTGGCCATTGAGGTGGAGGAGAGCTGAGAGCTTTCCTGCTTGCAGTGCTGGTGTTGAGCTTTGTGCCTTATTTTGCAGTGTTATTATCTGCTCTGTTTCCCTGCTAGGGTGAAGCCTCCAGGTCACTGAGGGCAGCACACACAAGAATGGTGTTTCCTGTGACACCTTGCTGGTGATACTGGGAGATATTGGGGCAGTCGCCACACAGTGGGGACCAAATGTGTCCTGCTGCCCTTTAGTGGCCAAGGGACGGTAGAGCAGTTTGAAGGACTTCTGAGGAATGACTCATGACCTACAGAACTGATCTAAACACAAGAGTGGGTGGAACTGGCAGCCCAGGTGCTGTTGAGGCTGACAGAGACCTTAGTGGTGCTTTACCAGGAGGAGACTGGGAGATTTGCCTTTTCTTTACTACCAGTCTTTCAGTGTGGAGGGCTGCACCCTCCAGCACTTCCAAGAGCATACCAGGGTAGTGTGAGAGGGGTTACAAGCAAAGGGTTCTTCCTTTGTTTACTTTCCTGTGTCTTGTTGGCTATGGGCAGTGCTGTCGTATCCTTTTTTTTTTTTTAACCCCAGAGGGGATTTCTGTACTGTAGGAGCAGAGCCCACCCCATGAGGACAATTCACAGCCCAGTCCTGAGGTTGAACTAAAGCAGTTTTTGCCATTAGAACAGGAGAATGGTTGGGAAAGTGGTGTAAATCCTTTTTGTTCCCACTTGGCAACTTTCTTTAACCTTGGTGGACCTGAACTTGCCATCCCTTGGCCTGTGCCTTAGTGTCCAAGCAAGAGTGTTTCACCTTTGTGTGGGATCTGTCACCCTGGAGCTTCCTCTGCAGAGACCAGTGCTGAGTACAGTCTGTGAGCACCCTGTGGAAGAGGTGTTTTTTGGGCGAGAAATGTGAGTCACTCATGCGATGTTTAGCCGCTGGTTTTTGTCTTGGTTGTGTGCCAACAAAAGTGTTCCGAAGGCTGTAGGGCACTGATGGTGGGGAAGCATCAGTGGAAAGGTCTGATGGGCATAGTTTAGCCTAACAGAAAAGATGTAGGTGACTGCACTGACACTTGCAGTGGGTTCTGTGTCCAACTATGCACTGGTTATGCTGTATGAGATGGATTCATCTTTGAGGGGATGCTCAGTTCTAAACCTGTGCAGCTGTTGTGGTCTGAAATGGTTGGAAGAGAAGAATGGCAAGCAGCAGTCCAGGATAACCAAGGTCTCTAGTTCCCAGAACTATCTGATTTGCTTAAGGAATACGTTCTAGCCTCTCAGGAAGCTGAGCAGGACAAGTTTCTACATCCTGTATTATATGCAAAGTGGATGATCTGAATGGTCCCTGCAACCAGAGCTGGTTGTGATTTCTTCTGCCTTGTGTGAGGACAGAGGCAGTGGCCTGCATCTCCACATGGGAGGAAACTAAATGTGATTTTGCAGCAGTTTGTGACAGCAGTTGGATTTATATCAGCAATCCCTGCTCCATATGTGCTTTGCCCCAAGAGCACAGTCCAGAGATTGGTTCTGTCCTGCTTGCTGTGAATTTACCTGCATTTTCAAGAAAGCTCGGTCTTACCATTCTCTGTGTATAATGAGGGGATTAAAAAAAAGGTTAATGGACAGCTGTTTTCCTGTAAGCCTTGTGGCTTCAAATTCACCTTTGTCTGGAGGTGCTGCTGCTGGAAGAATAAGCTGTACAACAGGCATGGTCAGAGCATGTCCTCTGAAGCACATGGGATCTGGATGCTAAGTGAGGGTTCCATTTCTGGCTGCTGGGGCTTGCAGGGGGCAGAGGATCAGGAAATTAAATGCTAAAGCCTGCTACATCAGGGGATGGGCAGAGAGCTACAGTTTCTGGACCCTATGGGCAGTGCTGGGGCTAGTGACCAGTGGCAAAGTCTGCCTGTGCCCCACAGATGCCTGTCACAGAGCTGGACTGCACCCACCACCCTTCCAGGGTGCAGAGGCAAAGCAGCAGTCATATTGGTACAGTGAGAAAGTGCCTACCAGCAGCACCACCAGCCATCTGTAAGGATTGGCAGCCTGGCATTGGCACTGGCACTGTGCAGGGGGACAGTCAAGTCAGTCAGATGCATGTGTTTGCAGTAGCACACCATGGCTTTGGCAACAGCAGAGAGGGCTGTACTTTGGGATGAGACTCTGGCTTGCTGCCGAAGACC
This sequence comes from Pseudopodoces humilis, assembly GCF_049639895.1. NCBI lineage: Eukaryota > Metazoa > Chordata > Aves > Passeriformes > Paridae > Pseudopodoces > Pseudopodoces humilis. Next base: position 24,930,006 of record NC_142204.1, read on the forward strand.
CTGCGGGCAGGACTAGCTATCTGTTGAGAGATGTTTACTTTTGCCATTGTTTTCTCCTGTCCAAGCAGGCTAACGTGACTCAGAGTTTTCTCAGTGTCCCTCCAGCTTTCAAAATTGGCTGCCTGGCAAAGACAACTTCCCAGGAGTGCTGTAAAAACAGACCCCTCCTTCCCACCATCCCGTGTGATCCACTCTCACTCCAGGTCCCTTTGGTCAGCGGAAGCAAAGTTGCTCTGGGGGATTTTGCTGCACTTTTTGTTCAGCTGCCAGCTGGACTTAGCACCTGGGGCTGCCCAGTTGTGGAGAAAAGAGGCAGACAGCAAGCAGGGGCCCAGTAGCTGTGACAGTGAAAGTCAGGAGGCTTAGCAAGAAATGAAAAATGAAGATACACTGCTTGCCAGTGTACACTTGGTCCCACAAATTTGGCCTCACAGAAGCTTCTGTAGGAGTAAACCCAGTGGCCACAGATTGAAGAGCCAGTCAGCAGGAGGGGCTGCTGTAGGGAGCTGGGTGCCCTCCCATTGCATCCCTGCAAATAGAGGGGTTGTAGCCCTCATTTTTTCTGTTTTTCAAGAGCAGTTTTGTTTTTATTCCCTTAGCCAGCACCAGAACCCCCATGAAAGCTGACCCCAGAATTATCAATTTAAGCATGGAGAAGGAAAAATGTCTCCATTAAGGAGTACTTACACCTAAGTACTGCTCACTCAGGTGGCTGAGTAACCTGGGCTCCTCATATAGTCCCCTGAGGCATGTGGCTCCTCCAGAGAACATTTCAGTATTGCTGAGAGGAGTTCCTGAAGCTGGGAGACATAAGTGGCCATGTGCAGGGTCTGTTGCTTTCTGCAGAGCCTGAAGTGGAGAGCTGTCGTGCCAGAGACTTATATTTATTTGGTTGCCATGGTGCATAGCTAGCACTATATTGTCTGGCTTCATAGCAAGGGGTGGTGCCATAGCCCACGGCACTTTTGCCTAGCTTCGTCTGCTAGAACCTCATGTGATATAATTTCCACGCTGTTGGGTATCAGCAGCCTGCCAGGTATGTGTCTTGCCTTTACAAATACAGTCATGTAGCATTAACAGCAGCCACTTTGATTTTTTGCTTGGCTCCTAATCCCCTGGGAAGCATGCATGCCCACTGGTTTGACCAGCAGTTTGCATGACTCAGATGAAGAAATGCACGGGGCTTCTTTTGGTTAAGAATCTGCGGAAAAAGCAGCCCAGATTACCACAACTACCTGAGACATATTTTCTTTCTCTCTGATCTCTTGTCCCTTTTGGAGACAGTGTTTAGTTTTGCTGGGTCAGAAGGTTTGAGCAAAGCTTCCTGTCTGTGCTGAGAGATATGTCACCAGGAGGATAGCATGGGATTGACAAAAGGCAATACACCAGCAGTGCCATTTTGTTAGCATGGGCCTATAGGTTTGATAGGTCAGTAGTGAGCTGTAGTGGAATTTCCTTTGGAGACCAAGTGGAGATTAAAGCTACTGTTCAAAGGCCACATAGCTGAAAGGGAGGCACTTTATTGCCTTCCATGGTAGTCTAGATCTCAACTCTGCTCATCCCACAGCCAGCTACTTTGATGAGTTCTTGGTGGTCACCAACACAGGTGACATCTGACAGCTGTCATCACAGCAAGTGATAAACAAGTCATGTGCTGGGAGCCACCAGAAGGGTCATTCTCACAGACAAGTAGGCCAGAATCGCTTCTGTTTTTCAAAAGAGATGCTGGTTCTCTCAGAGGGTCCTTTTGCAGGGACATCAGAGAACTGATGGCTTCATGTAGGCAGCACAGGCAAGGTTAGCTCCCCAGTCAGATTTTCACAGTGACGGAACCCTTTATATGTCACCTCTGGTTCTCCAAAAGACTAGGTCTGGAGAATGCAGAGTGTTAGTTGATAGCTGATGTGGCATCTCCTGGGAAATGCTTCGATTCTGTGTTGTCTGTACTTGCTGTTTTCCCTTCACCAAGGGATGCAGCCAGGATCCATGCTGTTGCTAATCAGTTGCTGGCAGAAACCTGCTCTTCAGGGACACGACTTGCATGTCTGGTTATTGTGAGATGCTCGGGGTTAAAGTCAAGGCATGGTAGGTGGGACAGGCTGCTGATGTGGCTGACAGTCAGAGAATTGCTTTGCTGGTGCGTGACCTTTGTGCTTCATGGCCAGCTCGATGACCAGGGTGTTCTCTTGTACTCTCACATATTCCTGTGCCCAGGGCCACTGGCATCCAGTCAGGTTTGTTTTTCAGTTTGGAAATGAACTGGAGACACCAGCCTCATCTTCTTCCAGCGGTGATATAGAATGCAAACAGTTTTCCAGATATTTTCTCAGAAAACATGAGGCAGCAGTGATATGAGATTGGGTCCCTTTTTCCTATCTTCACAATCTGTCAGTCATAATCCCAAACCAGTTTTCTCAGGTGGGATGGGGGCAATAATAAGTGGAATGGCTGAGAAGATATGAAATATGTGCATTATACCTCTGTCCAGAGACTATGATTTAACTGCTTGGGAAACCCAGTACAGAGGAACTGTGAGAGATGGAAACCTGCCCAGAAAAGGCTTGAAAGGATATCAACAAGAGGACCCAGCTCTGACTTCATTGTGTCAAATGTTAGGTGCGACATGAGGTTCTTGGTCCAAAAGCAGGAGTTTTGGGTCCTGCATTGTGATATGGTCCCACTTCCTCCCAAGGGGGCTCTCTCTGTGTGACCAAGAGCTCTCCACAGGTGGAGTGGGACATGGATTGCCCTCCCCACAGGGAAGTGGGGCTTAAGCTCTGGGGCAGGTCTCACAGAGCTTGTCTGTATGCAGATACACACTGCAGAGGTTTCATAGCCAGGCCTGGTCAGTGCTGGAAGCTGCCAGGCTGTCTGTACTTTTGGCCAGATGTCAAAGCCCAGGAAATCATGCTGAAGCAAGCAGTGGTTTTGCTCTTGTGCGGTATCTCATCGGGCCACCAGCTAACACTGGCAAAGGAGAGCTGATTTAATCTGGCTTGTAGCTGGCACACAGGCATGTGGGGAACTGCCAGCATCTCTGTGGCAGGTTTGGGGGCTGCATTTTGCCTCTGTTCACTTGAGGCTGTGGTTCTTTTCCCCAGGCTTCTCCCCGGACTCCCACGTCAAGCACCTTTGACCTCCAGATGAAATTTGTGTGTGGCCAGTGCTGGAGGAACGGGCAGCTGGTGGAGCCAGATAAAGACCTCAAGTACTGTAGTGCCAAAGCCCCCCACTGGTGAGCAATTCAACCTTCTCATTCCTCTACCCCTCTTCAAGGGCAGGAATTTTTCATCCTACCTTCTCCAGGGCTTCATTTGGCATCTTTGGAAGAGGCTGTAAGGTTTCCTAGCAGCCTCTCATTGCTCAGGGTGTTCATCACTATAGCAGGCATTGCAGATAGCTGTTTTCCAGTTTCCTTCTCTCTTTACTGTGTGTATTTGCTGCCAGCATCATGCAGACTGTTACTCCTGGCACAGGCAGTCCAGCTCCCACAATTCCCTTTTCTCCCAGTTCCTATCATTTCTTCTTACCAAGAGTACAAAGAGCGTTCTTCTCTGCAGTGTTTATACTCCTAGCTGTTTGCATATGTATGTCAGGTCACAATTAACAATGATTCAAGATATTCTGCTTCCTTTTAAATTAGTTTCCCTTGGCTCTTTCATTGCTTTGGTTGCTCCTCTGTGATGCATGTCATGTCTGTTTGCACCTCTTGACTCCTTGGGGCCCATGAGAATGGTGTGATAGAAGCATTGAATCATAGAACAGTTTGGACTGGGAGAGACCTTTAAAGGTCATCTAATCCAGCCATCCTGCAATGAGCAGGCACATCTTCAACTAGATCAGGTTGCTCAGCCTGACCTTGAATGTTTCCAGTGATGGGGCATCTACCACCTCTCTGGATTGTGCCAGTGTTTCAATACCCTCATCATAAAAAATTCCTTCCTTATATCTTGTCTGAATCTACCCTCTTTTAGTTTCAAGACACTACTCCTTGTCACAACACTACAGGCCCTACTAAAAAACTTTGTCTCCATCTGTCTTACAAGTCCCCTAGAAGAGAAATACTGGCTGGGAAGTCATGGGTCATGGAAACTGTGGCCTGTCTCACCCAAGCAACCTGCAGGGATAGGATGGAAGGGTTTATAGAACCTCTCTTCCCATAACACAAGCCACAAAGGCATAGCCCAGCTTCCTCTTGTAAATGTAAGACTTCTGTTGAAGAAGAGACAGAGGCAGAAGTTTCTGGAGGAAGTAAGCAGGTGAGATTGCTTTCGGGGATGGGAAAAATAATACCTCTTTGTGCAGCTGCTGAATTGAGCTGGGGTTTTTGCTCAGGGTATCTCCTGGTGATCCCTTGCTGGAGCTGCAGGAGGATAAGTCTTGGCACTGTTCATAAGGCAGTGCTTGTAATGACTTGCATTTCTATTGCACCTTTCAAGCAGAAAATATTCCCAAGTGTTTTTCATGGATCTGATTGCACAAGAATTGGCTGTGTCAAAGGGTGGAATGCAGCTGTTTAATAATCCGTGGTGATGCCATGTGAGATTTGGGGAAGATTTTTGGGGCTTATTGAAAAGAGGAACCCCAGGAAATAAGTAATATGTACACAAGAAGTCCTCCTAAAACAGTCTTCTTGTGGCTTCTCCATCACAGATGTGCATGTCTAGGAACTGCCAGATAGTGCAGGGACAAACTGGACAGGAGGGCCTGCTCATCTCTCAGTATTTAAGGGTCTCTGTTCTGCTCTTCCTTATGCCTCTTTTGATTTATTCTCTCTTCTTCAGTTGGACAAAGGAACGCCGTGTCCTGCTGGTGATGTCCAAAGCTAAGAAGAAGTGGGTGTCAGTCCGACCACTGCCTTCCATCCGTAATTTCCCACAGCAATATGATGTAAGTCCCATGCCTGGCACAGCCAGGTGCCACATCCCTCTCCCTTCCACCACGGTGCAGTGCTTTGAGGGCTGCTCCCTTGAAGACCTGTCAGGGGGGCAAGCACATGCTGGCTGAGATGGGAGGTAAGGCCAGACTGATGGCCAGCAAAAAGATGGAGCAGAAGAAGGAGCAGCACCCATTTAAATCACTCTACACACAAATGTGAGTTTCCAGTGCTGCTAAGGTGTAACAAGAACTGTTAAAGAATCTCTGCTGGCACAGGGTTGGGGAATGAAATTTAAGACTCCCCTTAGGTCAGCGTTTCTCAATGTGGGTGAGAGGCGAGATGCTTAGGAGAAGCCTATCCCTTCCTTCACTGTGACTGTGCTGCTTTGGATTATGAAACTTGCTCACAATGGGTTTTGAAAGCAAAACTAAGATCTCAGCTAAAAACCATGTGCTGTGAGGAAAATTACAGATATCCAGCCTCCAACACCAGGCCCAAATGTAGTGATAGAGAGTTTCTTTCTCCCTCTCCTTTTCTTTTTCCCTGAAAGGAGAAAACTCCTTCCCCTACCCTATGGTAGGTCCTGCTTTTTGTGCCAGGACGGGGAAAGGAGATGATTAGTAAATAGGATGTTTAGAAAGCATCTCATTTTCTCTGGCAATGATGTTGTTGGTAGCTGTGTGTGCACCACTGTGGTCTAAGGAATCTCTGAGACCTCTCTTCACCCACTCAGGGATGTCTGGAGAATGAGTCACCTTTGGGGACCAGCAGCTTGATCACCAGCAGACATTATTGGGTCAATCCAGAATTCTCCCTGCTGTTGCCCTGTACCTGCTCCCAGTCACCTATGGAAATGGCAACAGCTGGTGAACTGACTGTATGTTTATGTCATCAGGAGACTGAGGAGAAGAATCATGAGTTAATGATATATAAAGTGTCCTGTTTGCAACCTCTCCTGTGCAATTTAATGTCCCAGCTGGTTATCAAACCCACTTTCCCCTCTAGCAAGGACTGATTGTAGAGATGCTAAATTTTTCTCTCTGTCTTTTAACAGTTGTGTATCCATGCACAGAATGGCAGGAAATGCCAGTATGTAGGCAACTGCTCTTTTGCCCACAGCCCTGAGGAGAGAGACATGTGGACCTTCATGAAGGAAAATAAAAGTGAGTGGGCGAAATGTGAGCCAAAGAGTTTGGGGAGAGGGAAGAAGTCATTTGGGCATCTGGAGGGTCTGTTAAGACATATTCTTGACAACAGAGATGGAGCTGGACAAGGCTGCTGCCTTGAGTTTAGGTGGGATTATGGGTCAGGTCTGTCTACAGCTGCTCTTTTCTTAAATGTGCATGTATCTCTTGAGCCCCTTGCTGTGGGACTGGTGCACAATAGTTTTATGTCTTACATTGCTTCACTGCTGCCCTCCCTTTCTGCATCACTTTGAATCCACCCTCTCCTGCCCCTACAGTTGCCTGTAATGTCCCAGGCTTGGTTCTGTGTGGAGCTCTGCCAAAGCACCAGTCCTGGCCTGTAGCTGCTTCTGTATCTTTCTTGTCTGTCTTCTATCTGCCTTGGCTATCTTACTAATATCTGCTCATATCTTTTGGTCCTGGGCTGTGGCACTCCCTGCTCATGGCATTGTATTCAAAGGGGTGGAGTTAAGATTCTGAATGAGAACATCGTTGGGTGGTGCCCTTGTGGAGGAACTTATCTGTACTTAATTCTGCGGGCTTATGTTTTGGGCAATAGTTGGGGGGCTGCCCATATCCTGGACAGAAATCCTTGTTTATTCAGATCAACAGGAAGCTGGGGAAAAAAGGGCCAGTTGTCCAGGTGCTCACCTACCTCAGTTGGAGCTGCTGGAAAGCCTGAAGGATTTCAGGCCTGCCCTGAGTTTTTTTGATTCATATGGTTCTGTGGAGGGTCTTTCTCTCTGCTGAGCCGAACTGTTATTTGTTGTAGTTGAAAGCATATCATTGCTGGGGCCTTTAAATCACATCATACCTATCTGGGTGTGTTAGCTCAAGCACAAAGGTGAATCTTCAAAGGACAGTGTGATCTCAGTTTGGAGGAATTTGCATTCATTATCCCCAGTTGCCTCAAGATCCTCAATTACCCATTTAGCAAGGAGTAAATCACTAATGCATCACACTTAGAGCATCATATTGATGTCTGCAAACATTTATGTTTCCATAGCTTCTCACAGGAGCTGATCTTGCAGCAGATGTCTAGTTAAAGCTTCCACCTCAATTTTGCCTTCCCAGGAGTATGCTGAGTGACTTTTAAATCAAACACCATGTGATACATTTCAGTTCTCTGGGCAGGTTTTGAACTTGGAGCAAGCTATCATTAGGTCTTCCTCCCCTCTGCAGTGCCTCCTGTGGCCAGCTTGCTTAGGGGCTCTCCTCCCTCTCTAGTGCTGAGGGCGAAGCTTGGGCTTAGAGGGAAGAGATGGATCTGAAATCAGGCCTGTTGGAGAATTATCTTGTGGGGTGATCCAAGGAGATCTTGCGGCACTTTGCCACCTTTCTGAAAAGTTTGTGTGGCTGTTGTCACAGTTGCCCCTTGACTGATAGAAGACACCCCCCATGCCAGGTGGTGTGGTGTGAATTTGGCTCCTCTCCCCAGGGATCTTATCTGAGGAGGTGACAGGGGGCACAGGCCTTCAGTCTGGTGCTGCTGCACATGCAAGGGGAGGGAAGGGCTTCCCCCACATTTGTCCTTTTCTCATAGCTTGTGCACTGTGTGGGAGGTTGTCTGAGTGGCTTCATGTGTCGCCTTTGTGCAGTACTAGATATGCAGCAGACCTATGACATGTGGCTAAAGAAACACAATCCTGGGAAGCCTGGAGAGGGAACACCACTCACCTCGCGAGAAGGGGAGAAACAGATCCAGATGCCCACTGACTATGCGGACATCATGGTAATAAGCTGATCTCTTGTCCCTCATTCTTCCTCCTCCTCCTCCTTCTCCTCAGTGCTGCCAGCCTGCCTCTCTCCCGTGCTCCAGGTGTGGCTCGCAGGGACTGCATTCTTCTAGTGGAATAGAACCTGTATTAACGTAGGTTAAATGGACAGCTTGGAGCAGCACAATAGGGGAAGCATAGTTGAAGTGGGAAGAGATCGACCTGGGGTCAGCAGGGCTCTACAATGGCTTTTCTGTTAATCCTCACTCATTAGAGTCTACCTTAGGTTCCCTTTTGCGTGGGCTCAGCCTCTCTCCAGGCCTCCTGCCTGCTCCTGGGCAAGTTGGCAAAACCACTGCAGGCCTGTCAGAAGAGGGAGAAGCTTGGAGAAGGGCTGGCACAGAAGCCTTGGAAAACTAGAGGCAAATGTGTCTCCTTATGCCACAGGTGGTACTGGTGTAAGGTTCTGTGCTGCTGAAGAGTTCTGCATTGCCTGTGAACCCAGGTACCTTGTGGTGAGACCCCACTGGGGCCATCAGCAGGGGCAGGGGGACCATTTCAATAAACTGAGCTGCCCAGTTCCCTAAGCCTGTTGGAGCCATAGATAAACTGTGACAGAGCATTTCCTCTGTTTCCCTTTAGTGTCAGCACAATTCCCTAAAGATGATATGGCAGAGAAGAGTGGGTCAGTCATAGACTGAGTGGAGCTTCCAGGATGCTCTGGAAGGAGAGGTGAAGAGGCCAGCACAGGGAAGGCCAATTGATATGAATGTCATTGCACTGACTGGCCCTTTTCCCTGTCTGCACCGGTTAGATGGGCTACCACTGCTGGCTCTGTGGGAAAAACAGCAACAGCAAGAAGCAATGGCAGCAGCACATCCAGTCAGAGAAGCACAAGGAGAAGGTCTTCACCTCAGACAGTGACTCCAGCTGCTGGAGCTACCGTTTCCCCATGGGCGAATTCCGGCTCTGCGAGAGGTACCACTGTCTCATCTCCCTCCTGTGCCACTGCTGCAGGGATGGGGTAACAGGCCCAGGGCCTCTGTCATCCCCCCTCGTCCTCTCTCAGAGTTCTCGGAGACTTCTGCGTGGAGGAGGAGTGGGATGAGATGACAGGTTTGGGTGACAGTGAGGCTGTCTTGGATCACAGAGGTGCTCAGCCACAATACTGTGGGGTAAAAATACTGAGCATGTGTCTTTAGAAAAGGAGAGCTTCCTGTCTGCACCTGTGCCCTTCATAGCCAGGACGCTTTCAGCTCCCAGGCTGCTGAACAGTCTCCTCGACCCAGTGCTTGGGGGAATCCCAGGTGCCTTATTAAATGGTTTGAATGTCTAACGCACTCTGAATCAGCACATTAAGGTGCCTTCAGAAAGCTTGTGATGGTTAAAAATGCCGCTTTGGTTAGCAAAAAGATTCTTGTCTTTCATGCTGGTTACCTGGCATTTCCTCTGTTGTGCATTGGTTTTCTCCCATCCCTGCTGGTCCAGTTCCAGCTCACATTTTTTTGTGCTCTTGACTAAATCCCCTTGTAGCCACTACTCTTTTCGCTGCTCTGTTTTTTTCCCAGCCTTGATGTCTTTCCCACTTGCACACGGGTTTGTAGGAGAATCAGTTCACCCTTAAAAAGGAGAGTTCACAGCATGTTTCAGTGAGTCCTGATCAAGTATCCCAGACAGGGAGCTCAAACCCCTGTACTGGGGTGCCCACCTGACTGTGCTCCTTGTGCTGGCAGGTTCCAGAAGAACAAGACCTGTCCTGAGGGAGAGGAGTGTCGCTATGCCCATGGGCAGGATGAGCTGACAGAGTGGCTAGACCGGAGGGAAGTGCTGAAACAGAAATTGGCCAAAGCTCGCAAGGACATGCTGCTCTGCCCCAGGGATGACGACTTCGGGAAATACAACTTCCTATTGCGGGATGACGTATAGTATGAGCTGGGAGGAGTCTGTCAGCAGCAGAAACACGGGGTGGGTTTTCCGAGTGTCAGTAGCAGGGAGAGCGAGATCTCTGTCTCGCAAAGAGAACTTTTTCTTTCCTTTTGTTTTAAGATTATGAGATGATGATTTATTAGTGAATGAATTTGTGAATTTGATTCTCGTTGGCCAGCGACGCCATGCTCACTGAGTTTGTGATCCAACTTTTCTCTCTTCTTTCCCCCAAATTCTCCTTCCACTTCATCTTTTTGTTTTTACTGTCCTTCGTTCAAAGGAATTAATTCAGTCTATACTGGGCTGCAAATCGGAGAATTTCTCCTTGTGTCATTCTTCTGTCTTTCAATTCAGAGTATGACTGCAGAGGTGTGGAGGACAAAGCTGAGAGAGAGGGACAAAAAGTGGATGCCCCATCCCTAGAACTGTTCAAGGACAGGTTAGATAGAGCTCTGAACAATGTGGCCTAGTGGAACATTTAGAAGGTGTCCTTCTAAATGACAGGAGGATTGAAACTAGATGATCTTAAGGTCCCTTCCAGCCCAGGCCATTCTATGATTTTATGAAATCTGGTGAATAGGTGACCATGAATTTCATATGTTCCTTTCCTCAGTACTGCAGACTAAGCCCCACTTACTCTGCTGCAGCCTTCCTGTTCTTCTGGGAGTTTGGTACCAGAAGAAATGGGAATTGTGGTGCAAAGAAGGAAAACCACTAGATTTAGCTTGAAACATCTAGGCTTATGCTCCAGCTGTCTATATTGCCCTGAGACATCAGCTGTTGGTGAGGAGGATAACAGCTGCGTGGTATAAGGAGTGCAAAGTAAACACAGCAAAGTAATGAAACTGCTTGCAGCAACGGGAACTGGGTTGTAGGTGACTTCAAACTCCAGCTGTGTTCAGAAAACAAGTTGGTGACTTCTCATTAGATGTCTTTTTCAGTGTGTGGCTGGTATTCAGGGCAGATAGTTTGGGTTTGGTTTTTTGGCTGGTGTGATTGGTGCAAGTAAAACAGAACCCATCTAGTATGTGTAGTGGAGTTTGTGACACAGTGCATGTCACTGAAGTCCACACAACAGTATCAGTCAGGAGGGAGGTGGTCACGAAAAGGAGCCTGTGTTTCTGTGTTGCTTTGTGTCCTGAAGAGAGGGAGGGAGGTAATGGTGTTCTTTCTTGCTCTTTAAATGGCATGTGTTTCTTTTTACTTAGAGCTGCATTTTTCCCTGCACTGCCAGAAGAACTGGGTGGGGACCCATTTAAAAGGACACCATTGCGCAGCATGGGCAATGTTTAGCTAATGAGAATCCAGCTGGAAGCACTTACCAGTACCAGAGGTCCAGCCCCCTCCTCGTCAGAGCCAGGGCAGTGAGCACAGTGCAACCAGGATGTGACCCAGAGCAGGGACAGTGGTGGAGAGCAGTGGCCTGTGTCTGTGCTGCCTGATGTGTGCTTTGATGAGGCAACCAGTAATGCTGAACTCTGGGACAGGAGTTTTGCTTTTATAAGTGGCAGCAGTGAGAAGCAGTACTGCTCTGAATGCCAGCTTTGTCCTTTCTGGCAGTCTCATCCTGTAAGCAGTAAACGTGTCCCCTGACCTGAGCTTCCCTCTCCATCTCTCCTGCAGTCCAGCTGTGCTCTGCAGTTTTGCATGCATGGATGGCACCAACCACTCAAACACAAACACATCTCCCTCCCAGCCTTTGTCAGGGATGTCTTTTTCATACAGAGTCTCCCAGGACAGCAGTCTCAGAGCCCTTGGGGCTGGTAGGGCTGTATCCATGGTAAATACAATATGGCCATGAACTCTTGGTGCTTTGGCATTGCTGCATCCTCCCATTCCTCTCTGCTCCCATATCCTTGGGGCTCAGAGCTTCAGGAGAGATGGGATGTGAAAATCAGGAGATGTGGAGATGTGGAGATGGTGTGGGACAGCTGTCACCTTTCTAAACCAGCCTTCAGGAAGGTGCTTCAGTTCCACTGGGATAGTTAGGGTCCAGTTATGGAGCAGAGGGCACTGGATTCTGGTCTGGAATCTTTCCAGAGACATGGTGTGCTCTAAGTAAACTGAAAGCGCCTCTGCACTTAGAATCATTAAGTTTAAAAAGACCTCAAAGATCATCAAGCCCAACTGTTAACCTGGCACTGCCAAGTCCCAGACTAAACCATGTCCCAAAGTGCCACATCTACATGTATTTTTAAATACCTCTGGGGATGTTGACTCAGCCTCTTTCCTGGGCAACTTAACCACTTTTCTGCTGAGCTTTTTTCCTCTCCTTTGAAATATGGACAGTAGTCTCTGGTTTGCTGTGAGCAATATCAGACATGGCAGTTTCTGAGTGGTCAGGTGCTGTATTTTCTCCTTTGTTCTTTGTGGTAGCTATGGTACCTTCTGATCATCCTTGTGCTCAAGCAGTCAACTTCAGAGGTGGGAGGAGACAGGCATCAGCTCCTGGGTAATCTTGTTCTGCTCTTCTTGGGCAGAGACGCCAAGGAAGGAAATCTGGATTGGGGAACACTGGAATGTGTTTTTTATTTTTAAAACAAACCTGCATCTCTAGTGTGACTCTAGCGTTCGCTGAGCCATGATTTCTCATGCAATGAATGACTTGTGTAGGTTATAGAGTGGGTTACTGTCCCCTGTCCCCCTCTCTGCAATGAGAGCTGAGCTTCTCAGTGGGGCTTCAGAGGTTCAGGCTGGGGCTGAGGTGGGGAGAGGGTGAGAGTGAGATGAGGTGAGGTAGGCCCATGGTCATGGGGGTTGCATCAAGTGTCTCTTTGTTTTACCTGATATGATAACCTGGTCTGTGGTGTTGCAGTACTTCGTCACCAGACTTGTTTTAGTGTGTATATATGTGACCCCTCCCATGAAGCATATATACACAGGTATTAAATATATCGCTCTATATAATATTATATGTGTGTGGTATCGAAGGAATCTTTTAAATGATGGTAAAGGAAAAGGACTCAGGCCAGAAAACGCAGCATCTCCAGTTTAAATATGAAGCCTTTTATTTGGGATAGGGAAAGGGAAATAATAAAAGAGGGGAGGGTTTTGTATAGATAGGTATAAACTCTGAGATGGGACAGGTTTCTCTGTTCATATTTTTGAAACCCTTTAGGATGCCCTTGCAGTTCCACCTCAGTGAGAGAGTATTATACTGCTAACTAGTGAGTAAAGTTTTAATATAAGGCTTTGCTTATATTATTTAAAGGGACACTGTGAAAGGCAGGAAGTTTCACACTGACTTCCCTGGCTTGCTTTATCAAGCCAAGAGGGTTTTCTTCAGCATATTATGTGCTCTCAGCAGAAATGCTCAGTGCTCGCAGTTCTACATCAGATAAATCACAAGTTGTAGGGGCTGCTTCAGTGGTGGGTTCACAAGACCCTGTGATAACTCTCTCTTCTTTATTTGTGTAAGAGAAGAAGAAGGAAATTCTGCAGCACAGAACCAAATTTGAGGGTTATTAACAAAGAAAGTGATGTTTTAATTTTATAACATTAGAAGAAAATCTCATATCCTGTAAAATAACTACAGACATTCATACAGAACAGAAATTTATTAAATGCTGAAGGGCTTAGTGAAAATCTTTTCCCAAATTCTTTGGTAGGGGCAGGAATTTAGGTGACACCGACATTGGAGTTAACCTGGCCTTTACAGGGAGAAGTAAAAAATAATGATAATAAAAAAACAAACAAAAAAACCCAAAAATTACCCTACTTAGCTTGTAGGAAAACTGTATGTCAAAAATGGATGGGTTTTAGCAAGTGAAAGGAAAAGATTGCAAGGGGATGCTGCAGTTCTGAGCTGGGTAGTAATGATTTTGAGTCCTTTAATATGTCTTTGTATTAATATAATTTAAGAATACCACGCTTTACTATTAAAAAAGAACTTAGTATCTTTCATAAGGTCTAGTATCAGGATAATTATGTAGATGTTTTAACAACATTTTTGTTTTTGTTCTTAAATAAAGAAAGAAAAACCAAACTTGCTTATTTTAGCCTTTGTAATAGAAAATAAAAGTGTGCACTTTAAACCCTCTCCTGATACAAGTGTGTTTGTGTTTTCAAATAACCTGAAAAGGATTTTATCTTGCTTTTGGATTTCCCTGCTGTGAGGAGGGAAGCAAAGGGAGCACGTCAAGCGTTGGACCACTGTGGCTTTCTCCCATCTTTAAGTATAATCAGCAGCTCTTCTTGCTGAGTGGAAAATGGTCTATATGTGTATCAACAGCTGATGGAGTTCTTCGTCAGACACACAGTTCTTGTGACCTTTAGGTGTATTTAAGATGTTTTTCTTTCCCTTGAGTGCCAAGAATCCATGTGCTCTGAATTAACACATAGTTTCAAGGTGTTTGGGTAACCCGTGTTTTGAAAGCTCCAGTAATCGAGTCTTGTAAACACCTTCATCTAGAGATTCTTCTGTGTAGGCTGCTCTGTTCAACTGGGTTGGCCAGTTCTTTTGCCTGGCAGTGTGCACCCTGCTAGGGAACATGTCCTTAGCCCTACCCACCGAGTCGCACACAGCTTGGGCTGTGGGAAGCATCTGTGCACTTGCTTTCCTCCTGGAGAGGATGCTATGTAAGGAAACTGCATTGGGGGAAGAGGTCAGTGTGAAAACATTTATTAATAAACCCAGCTTCTTTATTTTTGGAATCCATCATGATGCAGATTAACCCACATTCTTGGTAAAATCAAAACTGGAGATGCGGTGAAGATAGGGGGGTCCCAGGGATAAGCCCTGTTACTGCTGTATAAACTGGTAGTGACCAGAAGGTCATATCTAGTGAGGCCTGAAGAGACAGGATTTGTCAAACATCTCCTTTATGTGCCTTCATACAGACATAAGAACTCATGTCCTTCTGGTCAAAGAAGAGGCCTGAACACATTCTTATAGTGCATGGGGAATGAGGAGCCGTGTGCACATCCAAGGTGCATCGGTTGAATACATAAAATGTGAGAGACATTAGTTTTACATTCCAAAGATTGTTGAGGCCATGCTGGCAAGAGTTGAGGGTAGCTTTTCCAGTACAACTGAAACCAAAATTGTCAAATTGTGAGACAGACAAAGCATCAGGGGAAAAACACCTATTTTCCTTGCAGCCTCAGCTGTAAACTGGAAGAAAAGGAGTGTTGATTTCAGTAATCAGATCTTCCTAGGAACTTCAGCAGATACAAAGACAAGGCAGAGAGAGAGACCCAGGTCAGCCAGGAAAAATCCAGGCTCTATGGAAGATTGAGAGGAGCAGGGTAGAAACCCCTGAAAGGTGGGAGAAAGGCTTCATATTGAATATGGTTAATGCCATCACACAGCAGCCTGGCAGAGGGAGTTTGCTGCAGATGAGAATCAAAAGCAATCCTGTAAGTGAGTCTGCCCACCACACTATAGAGAAACATATCTGGGCAGTGACAGCAGATGATATAAATGCTGTCATCCTCATTGTGTTTGCTGCTGTAATTGCACCCAGGAATAAGGGTCATGTTGTGTTGTGTCCTGTGCAAATGCATGAGCTGGGGAGGTGTGTTGGTCACTGGCTGGGCACAGAGGATGTAACCATGTAGGGCAACTGGGGGGAAAAACTGGGGCAGAAAGCAACAAGCTAAACAGTAAAAGAGGCCTGGATGGGAGTGACTGGTTGGAGGGAAGTGGAGGAGGAAAGGCTGTGGGCACGCCAGCTGAAGCACACAGCTGTTTGATATGTGGTGGAGGAAGGCACTGAGCAGACTTGGTTGGGTGCTATGGGATGGCTTTGGGTAGAGGTCCTGTGGACACACAGCTCTTGAGGCTTCCTGGAAAGCTGCAGCTCTGGTCTGGAGCTGAGCCATGTCTCATTCAGCTTCATTCTTTTCTCTCCAGGATGGGAGTGGACAGGACAGGATCCATCCATTCCACATAACCCCTCTCCCTTTCCAGATTGATTCTCACCTCCTGTTTCTCTGCGGTTCACCCTCCAGACAAGAGCAGTGTGTCCTGGTGCTGCTGGGACAGGAGTGGTGTTACCTGAAAACAGATCCAGGTGCAGCAAAGACAAGAGCAAGGACCAAACCAGATGACAGCTCCAGTTGACTCATTTCCCACTGCAACAGTCCTGTCCCTGGCAGCTCCCAGGATTGCCCCTTTCAGGGATGCTTGTCTCTTCAGTTTATCTTATGTCTGTGCCCCAGAAAACTAGCCTTAGGAAAGCCGAGAAAGCCTTAGGAGCCAGAGACATAGCAGAGACCCAGTAAATAGGGTCATGCATAACCATCTGGATTAATCCTCAAAAAAATGACATTTACCCAGGGGTGGGATGGAAGTCTCTAAACTTAGATGCCAGAGTAGATTTGCTTACTTTGAACTGGAAAAACACTTGGCTCTGGAGGTGCTCTTTGGTGTATTTCCTTTGTTCTCAGTGGATTTCCTACATCTGCCTTAGCTGGGGGCTACCAATAGCACTGCAGCCCTCCAGGCAGATGGTTGACAAGGATGAAGAGCTGCATAGTTTTGCTAATCAAATACCAAGGCACACGCCCCCATGTGTACCCCAGCAAAGCTCTGAGACAGAGAGGGAAAGTCCTGCTTCCATGGGACTGAGATGGCCTCAGTTCTCCTCAGCAAAATTGCTTGAGAATAACTGCAACACAGCTGGGCATTGCCCCTGGGAGCTGTGGTGGGGATTCAATACAGCGGCAGTGTTTCAAAAGAAGCTCTAGGCAGTCTGGAGCTTCTCCTTTCAAGACCATTCATGTCTTGGCTTTGGGGTATCAGTAGCAGCCAAACTATCCAAGCTTTTTTAAGGGTCATTTGTTTTCTTTCAGCCCACATGCCTTCCCCAGGCTCAGCTGACTCCTGTATCTTTCCATCAAGCTCAGACCTCTTGTGCTGCAGGATTCCTGCTCTTGCTGGGGACCATGTTTGTCTTAGCAGGTGTGAGTAGGAAGAGATGGCTGACAGACAGCTCAGGTCCTTACAGACAGCCTTGGTTGTGAGAGGGAAGCAGCCACAGGAATGTGTCTCTTGCTGTCCCACCCAATGATCTCCTGTGGCCCAACATCACTGGCCTTGGATTTCCCCATCCTGCTTTCAGCCCCCTGGTTTATTGCTGTTCTTGGCACCTCCTGGACTCTGCCTCCTGGCAAGGCTTGTTCCAAGAGCTCCCAAAGCTGTCTCTGTCCAGGCTGCCAGAGTGTTTTCAGAGCAGGGAAATGCAAAAAAGCAGCTCTAGGTGTCCTTCCTGCCCAGGACAGTACAACTTCTGGTGACCCCAAGACCCTTTTTCACGTTTTCTCCCTGCCCAGCACCTAGTTCTCTGGCAAATGGCCCCTCACAAGGGAAGGCCACGTGCAGAGAAGCAGAGCTGTGGTGAGCCCAGCTGCCATGTGAGCACCCACAAAGGGGGAGATGTCTTGGCGGGGGTGGTGGGGAAGCAAAGCTCATTAACTTTTTGGCACTCATTTTGGGGAATTAGTTTTTAGAAATTCTTTTGCCTCGGGCGGGAGGTGCAGGCACTTCCACTGAAGTTCACTGCTTGGCTGGGAGGTCCCAGCACTGCTCCTCCACACAGGGAGGCAAGCAGGCACATATGTACACATATATAGGCACATGTATGCATGCCATACACTGCCGGAGAAGGAAGCCCTTTCAGAGGTAGGAAGGGAGCTTTGAGGAGTGAGGCCTCATCAAGTCTGCATCTGTGTCACATATTACTACCATCAAAAGTACCCAAAGAGTTGCATGCCCATGTTGCAGGCACCAAACGGATCCAAAGTCCCGCTTTCCATCAGCTGTCCACCCTCCCGTGCTGGCTTCATCACTCCTTCTCTGACCTCCTTTACTTCAAAGTAATCTGCTGTGGATGCTGACACCCCTGTGGTCTGGCCACAGCCTGCCATGCTGCTGTCATTCTGGGTATCCCTGCAGCTCCATGGAGGTCTGTTAGCACTAGCAGCATCTCAACTTAGAAAAAGACAAGTTTCTGGGATGTGGTGCAAGTGTCCTTTCAAAATAGCCATGGTGAAACTCAGTCTGCAGGCCTCTGCCAAGGTGAGAAAAATTCCCTGCCAAGCCCAGTGCACCATACAAGTAAATAGTTAAGTCTGGAAGCTGTAAGGGGAATGTACAATTGTCCTAAGAACTAGCAGATAAACAAAAAATTGGACGGATGTCTGTAAAGAGGCAGTGATTGACCTCTGGCAAACGCTTTGCTTGGATAAAAGAAAGAGGAAACTACTTACCAAGCTGGGTTTGGTGTGAGAATCAAACCCTGCGAGTGGGCCTGGAGCCTCCACACAGACTTTGAGGAGTAGGCTTGATTTGTGGGATGTGCAACAGTAAAGTCTCATGTGAGGAGGTACAGAAATTTCCAAATAATGGCTGTGCTGCCAGTGTGAATGGTCTTGGGTGACTGAAAGAAATGGAGAAAAAAAGGAAAATACTCTTGCTTCATGAACAGCAGATTCTGCAAATCTTATAGAGGCTTCTACACATTTTTATCCTTTCTCCCAGATTCACTTCAGGGGAGTGTCATCTTGTATGTCACCACAAAGGCCCTTCAGTACAGCTGGTTTCTGCCTGTCCTTTGTCACTGCCAATGGGCCCCCAATCATACAGAATACATAACAGCAGGTTTCATCTTTGGGGAAACATTAATTTGACTCTCCTCTTCCTAGCTTATCTTTCAAACAGAATAAGATATTTAAATGTATTTATCCCTTTGCCAAGGTGGGTAGCATGCTCTGAGGGTGGATGGACGGATGGATGGATGGGTGGATGGATGGATGGATGGATGGATGGATGGATGGATACATAATACTGTTGTGAGACAGTATTTTTGTGTCCTTAGAAAATCAGACCAAAAAAATTTATTTTCTAAGAGGAGACATTCCATTAGATTACCAAGCCAAACTTTCACCTTATTGGAGGAAGCTGAGATAACAGCAATTAGTAATAATAATCACTAATGCCTTTCTTAGGTCAAATGTCATTGCTGCTGCTGGATTCCCCATCAGCTGTGCTTTGAGACACACCTGAGAAACAACTGAATTCCCTTTTGCAGTGGTGGCCTCATAAATTGATGATCAGCTAGATGCCGCCACCAAGGACAAGACCCACAGCAATAATCTGCAGGAGTTTCTGACTGAGGAGGCACACAGGCATGCCACTGGCTCTTGTTTTGGGTCTGAGGATGGCTGCAAGACACTGGCAGGAGCAGAAATAGGGGAAAAGCTCTGTGAAAGTGGGCCTGTGGAGGAGTTGAGGGAATACTCCTGGGGCTGAGGGAAAGATGGCAACTTGGAGGCATGCACAGAGAACTCCCTTACCCAGCTCCTTGTAATGAGCAGGTTTGTATCAGAATATATTCTGAATGTGTGAAAAGATTCTTCAGGTTCTCAATCTGCCAGCAAGGCTGTACATATGAGTAACACCTCAGTAGTATTGCTCTACAGTTCACTTTGGGCCCAATGGCACACCTCTCTAGAGAGGTCCCATTAGAGACTGGAATAGAATTAGAGGTTTTAAAAGAGACATTTACATGCTTTGGTACCAGCAGAAGCACCTGAGCACTGCAGGAAGACAAAGGGGTCAGGGGAAGGAAGGTACAAGAATTGGTTGCTTAAAAAAAACCCAATTCTTTCCAAAAAAATTTTAAAAGGAGGGAGAGTAAGGCAAATGTTGAAGTACCCACAATCCTCCCCTCAGGACTGCTGAACACACTCCTTGGGCAAATGTGCCAAGAGGTTCAGCCAGCACAGCTGGGTGGTGTGAGTAGCTGCTGCAAGAGACCTGCAGAAAATACAGAGAAGTTAGCCCTGGCCTCTGCCAGTTAAATTTGTGTTCCTGGAGTTTGGCCTTTTCCATTGCATTAGGTGCCTCTTTTTGTGTGCCATCCACTTAGGGCCAGTATAAGTTGACTATGGCTGGTTGAGTCTATGAGAAAATGTGCTGTTAAGGGCTGGCTGGGCTTCTGAGTGATGCAGCACCTCCACTAAAATAGGATCACAAAAACAATAAAACCACACCTGATCTGACAACAGCCAGCACAAATGATGCAATCTGTGGCCATGCCTGCATCTTTCCAGAGAAAGCATTTCAATTTCTTTCACTAAAGCAGCTCAAATGCTCAGCCCTCCATGGCAGGGACATGGGGGCAAACAGATTGCTTCCCTACTGCTATGACTATACTCCGTAGTATAGTTTCCCATTCCCTGAGGCTTGAAGATAGGGTGGTGTTGATGCGTCCAGCTAATGTTACCCAAGCTCTTCTCATGGGCAGGAGCTCATTGTTCAGGGATTCTGAATCAAGAGGGACACACAGTGTTGGCAGGAGACTTTGTGGACATGGCAAACACCAGATGAGATGAGTATCTTGTCGCTCTCAGATCTCTAGACAAAAACTTAAGAGATTTTCATTACAGGCTAATAATTAAAATTGCTAAGTGACAATTTAGATAATCTTTAAGGTACTTTCCAACCCAAACCATTCCATGATTGTATGATTTTTTTTCTGAATGAATGTATTAATTTTCCAGAGCCATAAATGTCAGCCAGTTGCTGCAGCAGCTACTGTGAAGTTCTTGTGTCCCTCCAGACATGTGGCCAGATATTTGTTCAGCTTTCATAAGAACTTTGAGCCTAGGACAAAACCAGGGGGTCTAGCTGCACCTGACACTGGACAGCTACCATGCTCCCAGTCACTTTCCCTTGCCAGCCTGTGATAAGAAGCAAAACTAGGCATATATGACAGTAGTTGTCCCAAACATCAATGATGCCTTGCATGACTGAGTGACTCCAGTCTTCCAGAATGGACTGGAAGATTTCAGGAAAGGATATGGATCTCCTGGCTGGCAGGCTGTGCTCCAGGAAGGAGAGATGTGATCATGTCCCTTGCTCACAGGAGCCAGAATGCACTGACCATCTGCAGACTCAGCTGGCCCCAGCTTTGGGTGGATGGAGAACACTGTAACAGCCCGGGTTAGTATGGGACTGTTCCCTGAATGGCTTCATCACGGATGGTTATTACTGGCTCAGAATCTGAAGAGGTTGTATCATAATTACAAATTCTACCAAAACAACTGTTGTGTGATTTCTGAGCCTGATTAGATTGGGATCTAGATCATGAGGCTTCTCCTGCTAAACTGAAATTCTCAACCACCCAGCCTGGCTAGGTAATTTTTTCATTTTGGTTTCTACTGGGTTAAATCAAATGCATTTCCTTACGGAACCAAACACCATGCATGATTTGCTGGGCTGTGTCCAATTGCTGTGGCTCAAGATATTCCTACAGACCAGTGTAGGAATACCTGGTTTCTACCTACTCACACGGGCACTGTAAGGCTGAGACTGGCAAAACGGACAGGAACAAACTGAGAAATAAAGGCACTTCTGTTGAAACACCACACTCAACAAAAGAAAAGACCACAGCACATGTAAAATGCTACTTCCCACACCAGGTTCTGAAAAGAGGATCAGACCTTTATCCTCCTATCTCCAGTCCTTTTCTCCATGCTAAAAATTTCACTGACAGGAGAGGAGGGGCTTTGTGTGCTCAAGATCTTACTTAACCAGTTGTTACCAGGGTATTTACAGGGTTCATGAACTCTCTTCCTGTACATCACTGCTCTGAGAAGAGGCTGTTTGCTTTCTCATAAAATTCTGTGCCACTTAAGATGAAAAATCATATATTTTGGGGATAATGCACACTTTATAAGAAAGAAACCTTGTGCTATTATCATTAACTTAGGAGGGACACACAGTAATTGTTGCATCACATACAAATAACGTCAAATAACAAAATGACAAATAACTAAAAAGTTAGCAGGCAGATGCAGACAGCATGCGTATCTCCCTGTAGCAGCCTGCACAGCTTGGTGCTCCTCAGAGCCTCCCAAGAGCTCGTCAGAGGATCCTTCTCCTGTTGTGTTTGCAGCCAACACGTACCCCTGACAGCGCACACTTGCTTTTTTTCCCCTTCAGATACATGTATTTGTTATAACACCTTGGGAAGGAAAAGGGTGCTGCCTTTGCGAAGTTAGATAACTGGCCCAGTTCTTTGCTGCCGGATTGGCTGGGAGAGGCCCTGTAAAACCACGCTGGCCAGGCGCCCGGCCCAGCCCAGCCCTGCAAGGCTGCAAGCTATTTCCACAATTGGCCACTTCAGAGTGGGAGAGGGGGAGGTGAAGACAGCCAGGGAAGCTGCATCTCCGCCAGGCTGCTTCCCTTCCTCCTTGTTTTTTCTCAGCCAGAGTAGTTTGGCAAACACGCTCCGGGTGCCTCCGAGGCCGTCTCGCAACGCCCAGGAGAGTGGGGTGTAACGTTGGTGGCCAGACACCTGGCCCTCCACTAGCCCTGCTGGCACAGTCCCAGGACAGGACATGTCAAGCTGCAGCACCCCTGGGGGCCCCACTGCCCTGGACTTTCCGGAAGTCCTGAAGTCCCTACTGGAGTATTCCTTGCCCTGGACCAACAAGATGACAGGTAGGATTGAGGAAATATGTACTGGGGGTTCTGTTTTGATTTCTCCTTCCCCTCCTTCAGTTGCAAGGTGAGAAAGGGGCAGATCTTGTTTGCTGCAAGCCCTTCAAGGGTGTGTTTCCCCAAAGTGTCCAAGTCAGACAGGGAGTTCTGGCACTGTGCACGTTGTGCAGCTAGGAGGAAAAACAGCAGCACTAGATTGATTATAAAATCAGTCAAGAGTGCTGAGCTCCTGATCCTTTTAATCTCTGTGCTCAGCTACTTCTTGGAAACCCTCAAAGATTCGTGCATGCAAAAGGCTTGGGCAAAATCTTCATGCTCACATAAAAGCAGCTTCCAGGATTGCCATTCATTGTTGTCCTATGGTTAATAACCACTAAGCCTCCAGACATCGCCTCTTCCCAGACTCAGACTGTCTAGAGAGCCCAGCCTGCATGGGGCAGGCTGACTCTGTGCAAACTTTGTTTGATGCTGCAATTGTTTATCAGTGAAAAGCTGGGGTAGAGAACACAGCAAGTGCTGCATTTTCTTTGCAAGAGCACTTCTGTACTCCTAGGCTTTCTCACTCTTTGCACGGGATCCTAGAAAACAGATGGAAAGGACTCGGGAGGTTATTTAGTTTGGGCTTTTGCTGGGCTGAACATTTTGCTCATGCTGCACTGATGGCTTTGCTAATGCTGGGTCTGCTCCAAGCACCCATCACGAAACTTGAGTACTGTCTGGTTTTGGATAGGATGCTACACACCCTTGACAAGCTGCTTTTTGGTTGTTGTGTTTTAAAGTTTGCTGCTGAGGGCTGGGGAGCTGTGTGGAAACACCTCAGCTCAACAAGCCTATGTCTGGGCATGAGTGAGTTGAGCTCACAGCAACAAACATGCACAGACCTCGTTCTTCTCTAGGGAGTTGCTACCAGGACATCTAGGCAGCTTTGAAGTGTTGAGGGGCAGCAGGAAAGCCAGACACACAGTGTGAAGAGGGACCCTGCTCTCACTCTAGGGTCAGTGGGAGAAAAGGCTGCTGCTGTGGCAGTAAAGCGTTCATGCCAGGAAAGGCAGCTCCCTACACCTGCTATAATACAGTGAGCCCTATGGCTCATGCATAGCTCCCTGTGGGAAAGGGAAATAGGCAAGGGGAGCTGTCCCATCCCTAAGGGGTTCATTTTGTCACATTGCTCTGCTGCTGCCTCCTGTGAGCTGTCTCTCTTCTTTGATGAGACTGCCCACTAACAGGTGTGTTTAAATACCACACCATATGAAGTCCCACTGTTTGTGTGGACCAGGGCATGTTTTCCCAGCTGACAGTACCCAGGTAGAAAGTGGAACTCTCAGGGAGGAATCAGCAGCAGCCAAGGGCAGCTCATGTGGTGCAGAGCCTTGCTGTGGCTAAGCTGAGTTTGGCTCCTTTTCTTGGATCTCTGCTCTCCAACAGCCAAGTGGATTCAACTAATCCAAGGGAGGAGTGTTGGCAAAACCTATCTGTTTAGAGTAGGGGGTAGAGATCAATGATTCAAAAAGAGAATAATTTAGTCTTAACTCAGTGTGACTTGTTTGGCAGCTGAGAGTGCTGTTTTGTGGCAGCTTTCTTCCTCAGCTCCAGGACCACCCTGCCTCTCTGCATCACTTCCCGTAGTCCTCAGAAATGTCTTTATTATGCTGCCTCCCTCTCCAGACCAGCATTCCCATCATGGCCCTCTTCCCACAGAGCTCAGTTCTGTCCTCCTGGGTCTCCATACTTGGACAGCGCTCATCTGAATTTGCTAACTCTCAGGCCTCTCTCTGAAATTCTCTATTCTGCTATTCAAACCTCCCACTGGGGCTTGCTATACACATCTCCCCCTCACACCCTGTGCCCAGCAGTGAGCTGCTTGTTGCTCATTTCCCTCCCTGCTGTACCCCAGAATGGGGCTGCTCTTTATCATCTGGCCCTGACAAGATGCCCAGCAGTAGCAGCCAAGGCTGCTGCATTCCTCTCCTCACATCTCATTGTCCTCCACTTTTCCTTCTCAGCTGTATAGTGAGAGCAAATATAAAAATCCCAGGCAGATCCCAACTTAACCAAGAAGGTACAGCTTGTGGTACAGTGCCTGCTTTATGTTGGCAATTGCCTGAGCACCTAATCCCCCAGGCAGTGAAAAAACTCTCAAGGCAGCCTCCTTCCTAGCTGGCAGGGCAGTGCTAATGCTGGAGCAGGGTGATGTGAGACAACCCACAGGAATGTTCCTCAGGAACTCCCTCCCTCCTGCCTTTGGGAAGAGCAGCTAACACTGTATAGTCTAGATCCTCTCCAAGAAAAGTCACAACTTATGGGGGTAAAAAACAAACCTTAGAACAGTAGGGCATAGGTGGAAATGTGCTGAAGGAAGGAAGAACATGGTCAGTCTAAAGGGAAAAGTCCTGGAGTAAAAGCTGCTGAATGGTTTTAATAACCTCCCTTTCTACAAACATTACCCAGCAAAGCAGCTGCCACTGAGCTCTGCAGGGGTGATGTACTCAGACCCTGTTCCTTGAAGGAGTGTTGTACAGTACAGGGGCACAGCATCATCCTTGGGGGCTACCAGCGTTGAAAACAATGGAACAAAGTGACCATGAGAGGCATAACTGAATGGGAAGCCTGCAGCCTGCCCCATTTTGGCTGCATCCACTTGCCTAAAAGCTGCTCCTTTGTGATCTCACTTGGTTGTGTTCTCTATTTACCACCTATCAGTAGCTGTTTCCTAGACAAAAGCACCACTGCGGGCTTGCCACCCCTTGCCAAGCTGTGTGTGCTGCCTCTGTTGTGTGTGGTCTGACATCTGTGTCTCATTACCCTCTGTGAAGTGGCATTTCCCTTTCACACATGTGCCTTTTTTTCCTGCCAGCTGAGTTTGGCAAGGCGGACGGAGTCTGTGGAGGGCACGTAGCAGCCCTGGAGCACACTGGGCAGCAGAGCATGACCTGCTCTGCCTGCTTCTTGCAACTGGATTTATCAGCCTTGATAAATGATGCATTAACCTGCGCCGTTCCAGCCTATATTAACAGGGTGTCCTTTTCCAAGCTTCTCGTTGGGCAGCATGTGGACAGGAGTTGCATTGGGAGTCCCACCCGTTCCCGGTGAAGGAAGGAGCAGATTGGGCCTCTCAGCCCACACAAGAGAAGTAGCTGCTGGGTAGGCCAGTTCCACATCTGCCCAGGTTGGGTGGAGATGTCCCCTGGTCCTCACTGCAGTAAGACAATGGAGGAAAACACCCACGCTGTGTCACTTTCCTGTGGGGTGGAGTGGGGAAGAGTTTAGACCTGA
The DNA here is from genome assembly GCF_049639895.1 of Pseudopodoces humilis. NCBI lineage: Eukaryota > Metazoa > Chordata > Aves > Passeriformes > Paridae > Pseudopodoces > Pseudopodoces humilis. The sequence continues at coordinate 24,955,434 of NC_142204.1, forward strand.
TTTTTTTTGTCACAAAAACTATAAGGGCTTATTAGTAAGGGTCAAGTAAAATCGTGCCTTGCCAGTTAAATGAAATATCTGAGGTTTATGGCAGGGAGGTTCAACCAAGCAGATGGCCAAGTGCCTACCTGAGAGGAAGATGTCCTTTTTCTGCTGGCACGTATGGGAATGCCTGTGCTCCCACTCCCGCGGCTGTGTTGGAATTGCAGACGGGCCGATCCCAGTGGAGCACACCCTTGCCTTTCCCGGTTCGCTGCAGCCCATCCTGCCGAGGCAAAAGCAGCCACTGCTGACAGGAGAAGCCTGTGGCTGGAGCATCTAACACTTCCGCCAATTTATTCGTTCCGTAGGAGAGGCTCCTCGGTATCCACCTGTGCTTTCGGGAACGAACTTGGCAATATTTGCTCCCTTCGTGTATTCAGAAGCTTAAATCCCAGCATGGCATCCCTGCTGCTAGAGTAAGGGGGCCGCTAGGAGAATCACAAGAATTTCTTGTGATCATGACGGTTTGGAAAGGCGGCCTTCCCTCCCTTCCCCCAGCAGCCCGCCCATGTCAGCACTGCAGTGAAGTCCCTCTCCCTGCCCATGTTATGTAGGGCACGCCGCTGCGGGCATCGTGTGGGACGGAGAGAGATTAAATCCAGGGCACGCGCGAAAGGTGATTTCGCGATCCTAAACGAGGATACGCAAGGGCGGGCTGCGGCGCTGGCGCCGGGACAGGGCGGGGAGGGGGTTCGCAGACGTTGCGCTGCCGGGACGGCCCTCACGGACCCCCGCTCGGCCGCGGCTCCCTCAGGCACTGCCGGGCCTCGGGAACAGGCAGGCGGGCGCGCGCCCCGCTCCTCCGCCGCCCGCCCACCCGCGCGCTGCCTCCCCCGGCTCCTCCGCCCTCCTGACGGTGACGCAGCGCCCGCGGGAGGGGCAGGGCTCCGAATGCTAATGACACCGGCTGAGGGCCCGCCCCTGCACGTGCCCTGGCGGGCGGGGGGCGCGTGCCCGCGCCGGCCGCGGGGAGGGCAAGGCGGGGAAGGCGGGGCCTGCCTCCGCGGGACCACCCCCCCCTCGGAGGGCGCGGGCCAATCCCGGGGCGCGGAGAGGCCGGGCTGGGGCGGGGCCCCGGAGCTCATGAATACTGAAGCACGCGCCGGGCGTCAGCCGGCCGCGCCTGCGCCGTTCGCTCCGCGCTTCGCCGCCGCTGCTGCCGTCGCCGGGTCCCGGGGAGCCGCCCCCGCCGCCGCAGCCCCGCGCCGCCGGTGACCGCTGACAGCCCGCCCGCCCGCGGGGAGTATGCCCGGCCGCGCCGCGCACCAGGAGGCGGCGGCGGCGGCGGGAGGACCAGAGCCCACTGCAGCCGGGGGGAGCGCGGGGGGCGCCGCGCAGCAGGAGCGGCGGGGCCTGGCGGGCGCGTTCCCGCTGGTGCTGAAGAAGCTGATGGAGAACCCGCCGCGGGAGGCGCGCCTGGGTGAGCGTGGGGGAGCGCGCGGTGCCCCCCAGTTATCTACCCCCACCGCCCCCTTCCCGCCCCGTGGCTCGGAGGGCGGGACCCGCCGGGTCACGGCGGGACTGGCCGCGGGGGGAGAGGCCGCACGCCCCGGCCCCCTCCCTCCTCCCCGTCCCTCCCTCCCTCCCTCCCTCCGCCTCCCTGGCCGGCCGAGCCAAGAGCCGGCAGCACGGGATCGCTCCCCGCCTCCCAGGGATCGTTCTCCGGAGCGTGTAGGTGCCTGCGCTGGGCAAAACCGAACGCTGCGGGAACGAGAGGTGGGCAGGAGCCGAGACGTGACACGCTGGTTTTAGTCCCTCGGTTTTCTGGAGCCTCCCCCGCCTGTAGACGCGTAGCTGGGAGCAGCAGTGAGAAGGTTTCGAGTCTTGCTTGACCTTAATTGCTGGGAAGTTGCCCGATGACACGAGTAAACAGAAGATCCCCTCAGATTAGGTTCGGTGATAATCCATAAGGGTATGAGTGACTGCCTGCACATGCAGTCCTGCATGGGCTGGACCTGCCTCTGCTACTGGTGATGCGGACAGCAGCTGTGTAAATAACAGTGCTAGTGCTTATTAGTCTTCCGTGCTGATGGCATGCTTCTTTTATTCTTTTTTCTTGTTTTGGTTTTTTTTTTTTTCTTCTCATCCGGCAGTATTTATGCCTTTCTGAGTATCAGTTTCATTTCGAGGAAGTCTCAGGATTATCTGCACTGCTGTAATGCCCAGTGTACTGGTGCATAATAAAAGAAGCCCTTACACTTACGAATTTTGAGATTAAAAATAATTTTTTGGAACAGTAGACAACATCCAGGGTAAACTACAGCATAAGCAAGATTGTTGCCACTGAGGATCCTACCTACCTTGCATTGTCAAATATTGCACAATACCCTGTAAATCCATTTTGTGATTCTGAAGACTTTTTCTCCTTTCTGCTAAAAAAAAAAAAAAAAGAAAAAAAAAAAGTCAGCTTGTGATAATGGTTTTAGTTATGTTGCCATGGTGCAGGATGCTGCAGTACACAGAATCTTGAATCTACAAAATCATGGGATTTCTTACGATATTTCTGCACCCAGTCCTTTTTAAAGACATTAGTGCCAGCAGGAGCAATTTCAGTTCATGTATGGTTGCTGGTAGGGATTTGGTGACTTTGCCTTGGGGGTGATTTTTGTGTTCAGAATCATGTGATGTGGCCTATGGAGATGCAAAATTCTGAAATGAATATGACTGTGAGGCAGTGCATTTTCCGAAAATTAGAAATATTTGCTACTAGGTTGATTACTAGATGACCCCATTCTAGCTCATGAAGGTGTTCAGCTAGAGCCTCTAAAGCTTGCTAATGAGTCCATTTCATCTTGATTATCCCTCTCCATTCATGGTGTGATAAAGTTCAAGTTGTTCTTGTTCTTAAAATTTCTCCGTAGATTTCCTTAGTTCACCTTGTTCTGTTCCAGTTGACACTTTGTGGAACTTGTTGCTTTCTATTTTGGTCTCTGATACTTTTCTTGTTTGCATATTCAGGACAAAAGAAAGAATACCTTCATTGTCAGCAGGTAGTTACTCTTAATTTACAAAAGGCTTGTCAGTAGACTTGTGACTCAACTGACTTCAGAGGATCCTTGATTATTTTCTCTTTTTTTAACAGAGATACACTCAAAATGTTAAAAAAATATTCATTTGCTTAATCCAGTGGTGCAATTTCAGCAAACTTCTTGAGAAAAGACCCTGCGCTTTTGTCTGGAATGCCTATTGAAAAAAACATAATTTTCTGCCTTACTCTAAGAAATCATATCAGCTAGCTGCAATGTCTGTCCATTTATAGTCTCTGCAAGCTACCTGTGGGTTTTCCAACTGCTGTGGGTAATTTGACTACCCAGTCAAAGCAAGCAGCTTTCTAATCCTCCTGAGCAACAGAGGAAAGGGGTCAGCCAGTTCCAACAGAATGCCATCCCCTTGAATGCCCTGCCATGTACCAGGTACAGCTCACCAGCCTTGATGGGAGTTGTTGTTGTGTATGTTGTAAGGATTAAATAAATAACAATAATGATATTTTTATAAAAAAAAAAAAAAAGGAAAAGTCCAGTGGGCTAAGGGAAGGCAATTAATATTCTGGAACAGGAGCATAGGTCTCTTCCATTAGTAAGGAGCTGCTGCATACTCTCCAAAGGATGCCTAATCACCAGTTGCATGCTGCTGTGGCAGGAGAAATGCCTCAGCAAACATCACAGTAATGGGCATTAGAGACAGGGAATCCTACAACTGCCTTCTTCCATCCTCACAAGTGGGGCTAAAGATCTATGGAGCAACCAGCCTATATATACATACATACATACATACACACACATATACACATATACACATATGTACATACATATATATATATATATATACATATATATATGTAGGTATGTATATATGTGTGTGTATATATATATATGTAGTGCTTTGAGTACAATTTGACAATATTTTTTTTGGTCAACAAGAGGAAGTTTGTCAAATAAGTATTTGTTCTGTTTGTGGCTGGGATCGTTCTTGACAGTGTGGTGGCCAAAATCTTTTGGTTGGTTTTTGGGTTTTGAGGAAAAACCACGACAGGGAATAAAGCTTTTTTCAGGCTGCTGCTTTTGCTTAAAACATCAGTATTTCCAACAGTTCAGTAACTGGAATGGTCCACTTAAGTCACTGAGCCTAAACCAGTGTCCTCACTGTTAACAGCAGATGTAGAGCCCAGTTAATAGGTCACAGTAGCAGAATGAGGGGGCTAAATCGGACGTGAGCCATCATCTGCAGAAGTACAGTCCAGATTTATCAGGGTGACCTTGAATCACTGCAAATGGAGCTCTTAGGATACTGCAGCTCTACTGTCAGGTAATACCTGTTTACACTATAAATATCTTAAGAGAATTAATCTTTCAGGTCCCTGTGCTGAGGTAGGCAGAAACTTCCCTCTCAAGATGCAAGAAGTTAATTAGTGTTTCATTAGATATTGTGCACCCAAGCAGGATGTTGTGTGGCAGAAATAAAGATTAAATTAATTGAAAGAAAGCCCGTGGGAAAACATCAATGCAAAAATGATCACACAAAAGTTTTACCATGTTATGTATCACCTTTGGAATAGCTGGACTCCCAGTATGTGTATTAACTTCTGCTATTTTGTTTCAGATACTGTTAGAGGTGAGGGAGAAAAGACAGCATAGCTGGGGGCCCAGTGCTTGCTAAATTGTCAGCTTGTAGCAAAAGGACACAAAATTTCAGATGCTTTTCTCACGTGGAGAAAGGATCTAATCTGGTGTGAACCAGGGACAATCACAAGAGGAAACTGGAGGAACCACCGTTTTTCCAGGTTACTGCAGGACAGCAGGATGATCATGCACATCCAGAAGGCATTAAAAGATCTGAGAAGAGCTACATGTGCCAGTAGTGTAGTCTTTTTAGCATCTACCTTCTAAAAAATATTTTAGGCCTTATATTCAGTCTAACAGTCACCTAATGTTGGTTTTTTTTCCTACTCTCTTGAAGGTGTTGTATTAGATGTTGCAAAACAAAAGCACTGCTGGTTTGTATTAAAACTGGCATTACTTATAATGGTGTACTGTTGTTTTCAAGATTTTTTTAGAATTTTTTTTCTTTTTAGCTGATATTTTGACTTGACATTTCACAAGTTTTTTATTATGTTAATTAAAAATAGTTATTTAAAAATAATTATTGTTGTTTGGATTTGTTTTGGTGCTGTTTTTACTAGGATATCATTCACAACATCCAGTGCAAATCTGGGTTTGGTTGTGCTGGGCACTATGAAATGTTGGGGAATACACAATCTCTATTCACAAGTGAAATGTTGGTTCCAATTTGGTGGAGTGTGATCCACTAGTAAGGAAAATCCTTATTTAGAGAGTAGATGTTGTTTCTTTACTGGCTTCAACTAGGTGCTGTTTAGAGACATTCTGGTTATTTGTGTCATTACTGTTGACCTGCCTGTTTGCTTTGCCCAAGCAAAAGGTAGGGAAGTTGCAAAACTCCCTGCAAAAAGGAGTTTATAGCAGGAATAGGGGCTGGAAGATGGCAGTTCAGGGGCAGCAGTGTGAAGTGGCAAGGAGAAGGTCAAAAGCTTCAAGGTGATGTTACCAAAGCTTAGGTCCAGGAGCCACTGGTCTGAATCTAATGTGCCCTTTAGGTACTTGCTCTTGGTTCCAAGCTGGTGGTTGGTGAATACTTTCTCAGCTGCTTGATTTAAAATCAGTATCTTCTTTTGTATAAGAAATTCAGAATACGGTAGATAATTTACTTTGTATGGCAGCACTGTTCTTTAAGCCATAAAAAGCTCTTTCAGTCTCAGTTCCACACCAGCTAAGGCAACAGCGGAAGGAATGCCACTTTTATCAGAATAGGTTTTATATAAATAGGCTTTTCTGGTTTAGAGACGAGTTTCACCCCCACTTCCACCCCCGATAAAGAAAAATGCTCCTTTAGCATATTGTAGCCAGTCTAGAAAACCCTAATGCCAAAGATTGGTGCATTTTATTGGGCCAATCTCTGATAATCCTGGAGATCCAGACTGGTCCAGTGTATGTCCTTGGAGTCCCTGTTCTGTTGAACTGAGTATTTGTTGGCTTCCATGGTAATGCCCAGTTTGCAGGTGATGAGGGTACAACTGGTGATTGTCCCTTTCTTTTGACAGCAGTGCTGGCTCAGTGCTGGCAGTACTAGCACTGCTTCTGGAATGCCTCCTTCACTGCTGATAGAACTGCATGGCTGCATGGAGAACTGGATCAGGAAAATTATTTGGATTTTTAAATTTTCTTTCTGCCAGCTTATTTTTATCTCTTAAATTATGTAATTATTCCATAACTTGAGTTTTCTGCTTGGATTCTGTCCCAGACAATTGTTAAGATTCAGTAGCTATGGGGAACATAGAAACAGCCATTTTTTCTGTAATATGTGCAGTGTAGCACATATTACAGAAATGGAGAAAAATTCATCAGTCTCTTGTGACTTGGGGGTGGGATGTGGGAGTGTGCCTTATTAGACATCTCCCCAAAGAGTGAAAATTGTATGTAGGTACTCTGAGCTATCTTTAGTGAGCAGCACTTGGAGCTATTGCTTTCTGTGGACGTGCTGAGTCATTTCAGAGAGAAATGCTTCTAAAATGCTGAACAATAGGCATCCAGGTCTCTGGTGTCCTATGGACCTTTTGACTGATTTTCAAATGTAATCTGAAAACCCATATTCTTCTTCCATTTCTATTTAAATTATTGTTCTGCACCTTCTTTCTTTGTGCATAAAATAAGCTACTCTGCTTCCTCAGAATTTTCTTAATGGTTTCCCATGTAATCCTGCTTAGGGACACTGAATTTTGTTATTTTCTGAGATGGGTATGTAAAAACCAGGTTGTTTTGCAGTGACTGGTTAATAAGCTCCATGCAGTACTTCATTACACCTTGGTAAGCTATCACAGCAAACATGCTGGTCTGCAAGGCTGCACAGCTGTCTGTAGTCCAGCCATCACAGGGGGTTAGAGCATTCCATATGTAAATGTTGCTTTTCAACATGTGGTTTTCCAGATCATGTCATGAGGCAGAACCATGAGCTCACTAAATTTCCTTTAATGGGGATTTTGTTGGACTCTTAAACCTTGAGTTTCTCCTGTGTTTCAGCTTGCACAGTGACCTACTTGTATCTTTCAGATAAAGAGAAGGAGAAAATAAAGCTTGAAGAAGATGAGGCAGCAGCTGCCAGCACTATGGCAGTCTCAGCTTCCCTCATGCCACCCATTTGGGACAAAACTATTCCTTATGATGGCGAGTCTTTCCACCTGGAGTACATGGATCTGGATGAGTTCCTGCTGGAAAATGGAATTCCTTCCAGCCCTACTCACCTGGATTTGAACCAGAATCCTCTCTTGCCTGTGGCTGAGCTGGAAGGGAAGGAATCTGCTGGTGCTTCCACTGGTTCTCCTGCATCATCCTCTTCCACTGCAGTTTACCAGCAATCTGAAGCAGCCTCTAGCACAGGTAGATGGAATAATGTGGGGTTCTGAGGGACTTCTGTTGTGCGCATATTAAAAGGTCCCTCTTCAGGTCAAATAGGAGACATGCTAACCTTGTCAGTGTCAGCTTTGGCAGGTTAAACTGTACAAACATGCTCAATGTAGAGCCTTAGTTCATATGTCAATTCATGAAGATGCTGCCTCTCCTTTTCTTCCCCTTTTCTCATCCTATGAAGAATAAGTGTCTATCAATGTGCAGTCTGTTTTGCTTTTGAAATTATAAGAGTTGAAACAGCAACATAAAGTATTTGCTTTCTTGGTATTGGTAATGTAGTGAGAAGCTGGACATGTTGAGAAAATACTCTCTCAGGTTATTTTACAACAGATTTGATAGCTTGTCACAAGTCACTTTCACTACCTTAGTCTGCTTGGGTGAACTTATGTGAACTTAATGTACCTCAAATAACAATGTTAAATAGAAAAACAATGAAGCATTCCTTTTTGTGGTAGCCTGGGAAATGTGAAAACAGACACTTGGAAAAGGTGTTTTAATTATGCAGTTTGATGTTCTGTGGTACTTTGAAGTGGGAATGGAGGAATAAAAAAAACAAAACTGTGCTTAAATGGTACTAGGAAACTTCATTTGTAGTATGGAGATCTTCTCTGTTAAAGAATTCAGCTGCTCAGTTTGCCCTAGATTTGGAGTTTAAACATGATAGCCATCACAGTACTATTTTATGAGCAAGCTTTACAGAAAGCATTTTGCTCTGGAAGTCTTTTGTGAATCTATGGGAAAGACAATGTGGAACTCCTTCCATAAATCCTAAGGTGTAGCTTTTTTCTAGGTGGTGTATGCAAAATTTATTTATTGATCACTTCTGCATATTGCAGTGACATGCAGTTTTGCAACTCGTGTATATGAAGTTTTGTAAACAATAGATTCATAGGATAAAGTTCATGTGAACACTACCAGTGTCAGATACTCTGTTGGGACGTTTGTTTCTATGTGGCAAAGAAGAATACTGTTGCATTTGTAACAAATACTCCTTTATTTGGTCAGTTGTTTGCAAGTCTACTTGTCTGACCTTTGAAGGTCCCAGGGACTGGGGTCTTTGGGCAGTCTTGTTTCTGTAAGTATTTGTATGGTACAAAACTCAGCCTGATACAAATTTCTCCCTTCTTACTGCTGTTGAAGGTGCTTTTTATGTGTGCAAAGCATGTAATTTTTGCCAAGGAAGTATTAACTCCCATCTTGCATCTGTCTACTCATGTCTGTTAATCTGGCATATGTTCCTAGAGTTATATTACAGACTGGACTGTGAACTCTTTCTCTGTACCAGCAGCAGTACAGCAGCCTCCACACCTCAGAGAAGCACCAACTAATACTATGAAATATTTCTCACATTAGGGCAATAAAGTTGGCTTCTTTGTTGATTCTCTTCATCCTGCTGAATATATTGTAATTTCTCCTGTTGTTGGCAGAGTCCCCACCACAAAATGAGAGAAATACACCCAGCCCCATTGATCCTGACTGCGTAGAAGTTGAGGTGAATTTTAACCCAGACCCTGCTGATTTAGTGCTGTCCAGTGTGCCTGGTGGTGAGCTCTTCAATCCTCGCAAACACAAGTTTACTGAAGAGGACCTGAAACCACAACCTATGATTAAAAAGGCCAAGAAGGTTTTTGTCCCAGATGAGCAAAAGGTAACAGATTTATTGCTGCAAACTCTTCTAGGCCTTGATAAAAGTTTCTGAGTCTTTGTCCAAACACTTTGACATACAGAGTTAATGCAGTTTACCTACATGATTGGGCAGAAACACTGCCAAGAATAGAATTGGCAAGCCAACTGCTGTGCTTGCTGTTCTGCAGGTTTTGGTATCATGAGCTAATTACTGGCAAGGAGCAACTTATCATGCTTTACACAGAAATTAGAAGAACTACCAAGTCAAATCCTCATCACCTGCACTTTTGAAGGCCATTGTCTGTATTTGCCCAGTATTTTGTCTAATCTGGATTTAAGCAACCCAGACAACAGAACAGGTGGTTTTATGTAAAAATTCACCCCTGAATTGAAACTAAGTAAAAGTTTAGGAAGCATTTCTGTTGGACAGCTTCTTAATACTCAAGTCTCTAAATCTCCTTAGTTCTAGCAGTGCACTTGGTTTATCCTAAAAGAGGACTTGTGTAAAGGTGAAATCTTACACTACTTCACGGTCTCCATTTTGATGTCAGAGCCCGGCAAACCTAAGCAGGAGATTCCTCAATATAGCAGTCAGTGTGAATATCATTATACAATAAAGAGGTGTCTCTGAAACAGTTGTCAGTTTGGCATCTTTTTTTTACTACAGGATGAAAAATACTGGACAAGGCGAAAGAAGAACAATGTGGCAGCGAAGCGTTCCCGTGATGCTCGGCGATTAAAGGAGAATCAGATCACAATTCGGGCAGCCTTTCTTGAGAAAGAAAATACAGCCCTGAGGACGGAGGTGGCAGAGCTGCGCAAGGAAGTGGGACGATGCAAGAACATTGTTTCTAAATACGAGACCAGATACGGACCCTTGTAAGCACACCCTTTTCCTTGTTAGGGCTCTTTGTTTTAGCCTCTTAGACTTCTCTGCCATCTGTAGAGACTCCCAGAAATAAAGTTCATGGAGGCTTTGCCATTTTGCATCTACACTAGAAAAAAACTAACAAAATACAAACAAACCCTGTTTCTGTTGGCACAACTTGTTCAGGCCCTTTCCTGATCATTCTGTTGTCCACAATTTTAGTGTCCATATTTACAAGCTTGTTTTCAACACTGATAGAACATTTTCTGATGTCATACAATTGAACAGATTCACCTGTCTGGAGGAATAAATGTGGATCCCTCCAGATTGGACAGAGCTTTTGCTATCTGTTCTAGCCTTCATTTTTAAGTGGAGAAAGGGCCTAGGAGATTCTCCTCTCTCTCTCTCTCTCTCTTTTTTTTTTTTTTTTTTTTTTTTTTTTTAATTTTCAAACTCTTGCTCTTTTCTCCTCTCCATTCCACCTTCCCCTCCCAGTAAAAGTTTAAAACATAATTTTAGGATATAAGTAGATGTTGCTGGGCAGCATCATGAAATTGTTTCCTCTCCCATTCAGAGGCACTAGAAAGTATCTGTTGTATAGAACTCTGTTCCTGTTGAAGAGGAATAGGGAACCTTTAGGACAGGAAGACAGGAAAATATCCAATCTCTTGTAAAAACAGAAGTAGTGCAATGTTAATCTATGAATCTTATGCAGAATGGAGTCAGTGCAATTTTGATTACAATACTGTCTAAATGTCTTGATAGGTTCTAATCCCAGAAAACTTGCAGAAACCAAGGAGAGAGAACAGTAGTGAATCACTTGCTTTACATATGTGGACAAAATAATTTGATGTGGGTTCTAGACTATATTTCTACCACCACCCCTCCTTTTTTTACTTAGAGGGTCTTCCCTCTTAAACTGCTGATAAAGCAGCATGTTGCACTTAACTGAGAAGTAAGGGAGATTTAGAAAAAGAGGTCTGAATCATTAGGCTGAACCTTGATTTCCAGCTGTTAAAAAATGGCCAGCAACTTATGCTTTGAAAGAAGGGGCTTTTTTAAAGACATAAACAAGCCACTGTTGTTTTACTGCACCTTACCTGTTGTGCAAGAGATTGAGAAAGAGTTCTGGTCCTTTGCCTCGTGAACACACTATGGGATAAGCTACACCCACTATAAATACAAACAGTTTACCTCACTGTCTCCTGTGTAGCAGCATATCTGGTCTCTCCATGCTGGTTCTATCTCCAGCATGTTTTCTGATAGAAAATTAGCACACAAGACTTGCCCTCTTGGAAGTAATCCATTCTCAGCACCAAGCACTGCTTCAACAATATATGGTGTTAAAAGAAAAAATATGCTGTGTGTGATGTTGAGACCTTCTACACGACCTACAACAGCAAGAACTAGAAGCTTTACCAGAAGTATATGTCCAGAAGTCCTCTTAAGATAGTGGCTATTTGTGTCAGAACTCTTAGGCTATACGTCCTGGGATAATATTTATATTAAGGAGTAAATGTGGGATGGTGATGTTGAGGGTAGTTGCAGTTCCTCTATTGAAATCTGAAAATATATTTAAAAAGCCTTAGGGTTTATTTTCTATGCTAAAGACTAGCTTATCTTTTAAACATAATGTGGAAATTATGAATTTAGAGCAATTTTGTGTTGACTTCTTAAGGAAGTGGAGAAGCAGGCTAATCCACAACACTTAATGTATGCTTTGAACTATCCCCCCTCTCTGTTATGCTCTTAATTTGACTAGAGTGTCTCTTGATGCGGTGTTGGTCTAATTTCTTTCAAACATACTAAAAATTGTCACCCTTTCAGCAGGGGTTTTTTCTTTCACAGGGTGGTTTGTGGTGGTGATGGTGGGAAGTATGTTACAAATAAATTGTCACACTTAACACTTTGCTTTGTTTAAAGTGACTTATCTGATTCCGAGTGATGCAACTTTAAAGACTTTTAAAAACAAAGAAACTAAAAAGCACACATGAATCGCCAGTCTTCAGAGTGAGCAGTGAAATCTATGAGGTGTCCCAACACAAACAACTGATGATGACCCTGCCTGCCTCCTTGCCTGCAAGTACCCCATCTGACTACCCAGGGCTGGGCATGATGAAAAGTGCAAAGTCTCCTTAATTCTGTATATGGCTTTCTTATCTGTCTTTCTCACTGTAACTATGAACTACAATAAGCTTACCTACTGGGGTTTTGTCAAGACACTCAAAGTTCATGTCTCAAAGTCTGTTGACAGCCTGTGTGAATAGTTTTGGCACTCGAGTGGAAGAAGAGGGAGTTTTAAATGAAAATGTCTGTATATATAAAGAACTGCTATATTTTAAGACTCTTTTCCCTGCAGTATAATGAATTTTATTTAATACTGCGGCTCACTTCTGGTGCAGTGTAGCGTATTGTGGAGTACTGTGAGTGCAGAACTAAAGACACCAGGAAGACAGCAGCTGTAATGTGTGAGACTTCAGTGCAGAAGATTACAACAGATGTACTGAAATAATACAGAAAGCACCACAGTGTGCCATACAGAGAGTAATAAACCTCTATCAAATGACCCACGTAACAGTAAACCACGTCCGTCGCTTTCCTGCTCCACAGCTACACTGCTGTAACCTGCCTTTTCCTTTATTTCGTTTATAAGGCTCACTTTCTTTTATGGTATCTTGCTGAAACAGGTTCTATTCTTCTGCTAACGATTTAGCAATCATGGAAAAGGTGCTATTCTGAGTTGCTGATCTCCAAGTCTTTTGGCAATCTGAAACTACCAAATGAGTATTAGCTCCAGGAAAACAATAGCTATTAGCTGCCATATTACAATTTTCTGTCTCTTGACTGCAGGACAACTGTGGTGCTGAAGGTGAAACAGCCAATGATATCCCACAGTTACAATGGGCAGCTTAAGTGTAAGGACCCTTGTGCCGGTGTGGGAGGGTAATGAAAGCTTGGATGGAGTTTGGAGATGTTTCTTGTGTTTAGAAGATGTAGGAAGTAGGTGGAAGTTCTGTTGTAACAGTTTCATCAGCATAACAAAGATCTGCTCTTATATTAAGAAAGCTTGAGAGCTAAATCTGTGTGGAAAGAACAAGAGTACTTACTTTCTAGGAAAGGAGTACAGGGCCATGCTTGTAGCCAAAATGGAGCTTGTAAGACAGGAGTGTGTTCATGCCTGGAGATTGATGAATAGCATACAACTCAAGAAAAATAATCTTGAAAGCTTTCTGAAGCACAAGTGCCAAAATTATGAGGCATGACTAGTTACCAGCATAGCTCAGTGCTATCATATTGAACAATTATTTTGACTTTGTGTTTATTCAAGAAATTCCACCCCTAATTTCAGAGCAGAAACGGAAAGAGAGAAATGTGAGAAGCAGCAGATGATATTGTAAGATTAATTAAAAAAAATAAATTCAAAAGCCAAGATAACCAGTGTTTGCCAGCATAACCTTTGTACAGAACTTATATATTAAATGTAGTTTTTGACCTATCATTTTTAATGGATGATGTACTGAAGTCAAGAAAGTTTTTAACTTTTTGCTGGTTACCAAAGTATACCTATGACTGTATTATTTGGGATTATAAAGATCTGAGATAACCTTGGGATATTTTTATCAAATAGATGAATATCTTAGTTCCATGTTGCTGAAATGGCAGCATATATCTCTGCCTGTAATCAGTATTGCTGATTTGGACTGATATTTTCGGTATGTAGTGATTTTTGCTTTATTTTGGTGATAAAGGCCCAAACCATGGATAAAAAAAAAAAAAAAGCAACAAAATAAGCAACCATGACAGCATGTAAATGTAGCAACTTTTTTTCATTTTCATCAAATTTATAATTTCTAAATTTTCAGTTAGCTCTGGCTGTTCTTAAATGTCATGCTTCCTGTTTAAATCAAAGCCAAAAGCTAAATAATTGGGCAAGGAGTTGCTTTATTTGGATCCTACTATGCTTAGGAATATCTTTTAAATACTTACATATTGTGTACAGGATTTGGTTTTGCAGTGTGTCATGACAACAGCAAAATATTCAGTCAGTGAGATTAGCATGTGCAATTCTGTTATTTTATTTCTGTTATCTTAAAAGCTTACACAATGGAAACTAACAGTGAATGTTCATTAGATCTTTCTTTCAGAGAAGACTGTTAGCAAATATTTGTGCTTCCCTGTAGGACAATGCAGATTTGCACAATCTGTGATTTATATGTCTACGGGTTGCAAAACTGGAAAATCGCACTTCAGGGTGAGTGTGGCTCAACTTTTGCAGCTAGAGAATTTGTTGTTGTTGTTAAGAAGCAGTATCTTTAAAGATAGATGAGAAGGTAGTAACTATTTAAAGGAGTGCAGCTATTGCCAGCAAAAAACACTGTGCAATGCTGAATTCCTTTCTCAGTTTTTGCAGTCTCAGGAAGTTAAGTTTATTGCTCCAGAACTCTCTGCTCCTCTCGGAATGATTCACTATATCATTTTGTTTCTTTGACAAGGATGACAATCCTATCTGTGAGTGATAACTTGGGTATGTTTTCTTAGTGATCATAAGAAGACCAATATTATTTTAGCTCAATTTGAATATTAAAAGATGCTGAATTGACACTGTTAGGGTCTGAAGTTCTCTAGCCTTGGAACATACTCTGTAGAGGCCATAAGTGTGCCTAATGCCAACCTACCCCATTCCAGCCACAAAGGGACCATCTCCAAGGGGAGAGAATAAAGGGCATGTGCACCTTTCAGCATCACTGCAGGGATTGCCAGGAAAGAGAGCAGTTTATGACAGCGCTGTACTTTCATTAGAAAGTGGATTGACACCACATGGCCATTTCATACTAACTTTAAAAGTATATACAATGTGGATGAGATTTGTGGACAACGAGTGTTGTTTTACTCTACAGAAGACAGCAGCTATGAATAAATGATGTGCAATATTTAATACAGTATTGCTTTCATATATGATGATCCAATCTACATGTAGTGGGTTTGTGTCTAAAAATTCCAAAAAGCTTAATCTTTCACCTGTTGCCAAGATCTGCTCCCACTGAAGCTAGTAACAAAGATCTCATTAACTCCCACGGGAAAAAGTCTTTACTCTTATGTGGTCATTGTAAAGTTTTAGCAACTGCTGGAGTCATGGGTGTCTTTGCTTTACTCTGAAGCATTCTGTGCTGGGATCAGGCGGATAAATCTGAGATTGCAGGTGTAGTGTTGGTAAACTGATCCTGATGGTTTTGATATTCAGATAATCTGAATTCTGCTTGCATTTTTTTTTTGGTCCTGCATGGACAGAGTGAAAAAGTAGTGTACTTGTGTTGGAGAATAAATGTTTTTGGGTTGTTTGGTTTTTTGCTAAGCAGCTTTTTGTAGTAACATTTTATGTGTTTTCTGACAGTTCTCCATTTCCTTGCTGTGCTGTTTGAAAGCCCAAGGTGTTCGAACTAGAAATCACTTTCAGCATTATCTGCAGGCCTGCTACTAATTGTACCAAACCCATTTCAAGTTGGGAGGTGCAGTGGAAGGCCAGCAGCTTTGGGAATACTATAATAAAACCACTTACATGGAAAAAAAAATAATTTGTAGATATTAAAAATAATGGACCTGCACACAGGAGAATATTGCTGCTTCAGTATTGTAGGCCACCTGAGCATAGAAGGGCTTTGTTCCTTGTGATCAGGTGCTTTCATTTTTAGTGAGAGAGAAGGTATCTTGGACCTTTGTAAAATCCAGATAGGCTCTTGTTCACCTTTCTAGTTTTGGCTGCTAAGCACAAGATGAGAAATGTAAATTTATTTTAGTGCATAAATCTCATATTTTTGGCAACATACACCTAAATCCATAAAGACCAAATCATTTGTTAGTGCTAGCGTTTTGCCTTTGCAGCACTACAAGACTCTGACTGGCTTTCTAGATCTTCAGATAATTACTCTGGTGTGTATATCTGCCACTGTAACATGGTGAAGATAGCTAAACTCACAGTTGAAGACTGAGAGAAAGGTAGAAAGAATAGGCTTAACTAAATATCTGTAGAGATGCTAACATAATGTTAATTGAGAAATTACAGTGATTTAACTCATGATGCTGCAAATTGTCATACAGATATAATTTGTTAGTTTGATAGCCTGCTATCTGTCGTGAGTCACTTTTGGAACAGAAACTTCTTGAAGTTCAGACACCTGCAGGGAAAAAGGAATCCTTTGAGGAAGATAAATATATAGACAGACATAGATACTTGGCAAGGAGAGCAAAGAATAAAAGAGGAAGAGGAGAGTAATGCAAGAATCTGACTTGAATGAGATTGCTTAAACTGACACCTCACTGTTTACAATTTTAGGCCAATTTGGATCCCCTCAGTTTAGCATCATACTGAAGATAAGTACTTGTTTAGGTCTTGGGAATCTGCTTGTCTCCACAGTCCAGAAGGAAGTGAAAGGAGTATATAGATAGGGAGGAGAGTTACTGCAGAAAGGCATGAAAAAATAGCTGCTGTTTCAACTAAGTGTGCTGTTGCGCTGGGGCTTGACTTGCCAATGTAAACTGGTCAGTGCTGTCTCATGAGGAAACTACTATCTGAGGCCCCAATCTTTTAAGGTCTCAATTCTGCTGTCATTTCTGTGTGGGAAGAGCCCTATATCTATAGACAACCATGTGGACTTCACAGGATCTGTTCTTGAATGTGAAGCTCTGCCCAGGCAGTCAGCTGCAGAATTGTGTCCGTAACACACTACCCAGTTGTAGTTATAGGGTTGTTGATATTAAGTGTAATTTGGGTGCCTGTTATATAGCTAAAACCCTTGTTACTTCATTTTCCTAACTAAGGCATGAGCAGAAGCCCTTTGCTGTACAACATCTGTAAAAAACTTAAAAATGTACTTCACATACGTCTAGTAAATTAAGGCATGTGATTTTGGTCTGTGGGTCTCAACAAACCTTGCTCGTGTACCTGCCTGAATGTTTTCCTAGATGTGCAGCTACGTTTCAGTGAGAAGGGATGGTGGGATTTGTTTTCCTGAGGGGGAACAATAGCAGCTCTCACCTGTCACACTGGGGTGACCGCTTGCTACTGGCCAGGATCAGGGATGGATGCATCCTCCGCACTTTTATGTGAAGTTGTCTGAAATATGGTGATTAACATGATTATTGGAATACTGTATTTTGTATAACTTAGAACATGTAAATACACTTTTAAAACTAATCTGTTCTATGAAGTAATAAATAAGTGCTTCCATTGTAATATCTGAATATTGTTAATGCTTCATGTAGCTTGATTTGGGATTATTTCTTTCCTAGAGAACTACAGAAATCAAAACAAAGATTGATGTTGTGGAATTCTAGTCTAGTTGTGATGCTTTCTATCAACAAAAAATGTTTTAAAAATAATAATGAGCTACTTAAGCAGAGAAACTAAGATTTTGAGGGAACCAATTTTCTTCCAGTCTTTCTTTAACAGTAGTCACTGATTACATTCATCAATTGTACTCTTCCCATCCTGTTAGCTGGACAGTTTGTGAGTAGCATTATTAAATTATTTGTAAACTTTAGTGACTAAGGAAAACTAAAGCTGGGTGGGTTTTGTTGGGTGTGGTTTTTTAAACTATTCTCTCTTTTGGCTCAAACAGATCTGTCTCCACCCTTCAGCCAGACTGCAGCAAGTTGCAGTGCAACAGTGAGTGACTGTTACTGAAGCTCATTTGTGACCTAGATAGTCTACATCTTTATTAGTTCCATTATGTACATAGATGACACGGGTTTCCTGTTGTGGTGTGGAGAGAGAAAGAGAGAGAAAGTGATTAATGACTTTTGGTTTTGCTGAGTACATGTTCACTGGATGCTGCACAGCTGGACCTTTCATCAGCTTTCATGACCTTTTCTATCTTGTGTTAAAAGAAATAGAAAACAGTGGAGTAAGAATCATGAGCAGTCTGCTAGGAAGTCTGAACGCTTGGGTTTTGAGGAGGAGGTGAGATTAATCCATCAGTCTTCATGTAAAGAGATTAGCCTGTAATGACACTTTCTCCAGCCATAATGTAACTTTGTCTTTAATGCTGTACTGGAGCAGTCTCCTCTCTGGTAACAGCTATGTCTGCAGTGTTCCATAAACTACAAAGCCACAGCTTTCGTAGTGGGCAGAGACAACAGCTTGTCTTTTTATTTTCATCTATTTTTTTCCTCCTCTCTCAGTGTCTCTAGGCTGTAAAATAGCTATGAAACAGCTAAGCAAATGTGCAAGTTATTCTGAAAACTCTGTTCTTGTAAAGCTTTTTCAGACACATACAGTTTTTAACTAAATAATTTGAGGGAACTCCTATCTGCTATATTTGGCCTGAAATTCTGTTGCCTCTTGGATAAAAGCATTTTTTTGTCTTCAGATGTGACGCTGATCTGTCCCATTCATTCAGTGGGATGGATAATAAATCTGCACAGTATTTATATAAGATATAAATCTGATCTTAGTTTTACTGTGTGTTAAGTTGTTTAATCTCTTGGATGTCTACTCCTTGAGGTTGTCTATATAATTCCTGTATATGTAGCTGCTTTTTGAAGCAGTCCATCAAGTGCATTTGAGATCATCCTGACTGAAAAATTCCACAGAAGTGAAAGAGATAATAAAGCTTGTAAAGTGGCTGGGTAAAACTGTATTGCCATAAATGGTTTTAATTTCTATATGAATCTTCTGTCCCAAACTGCTTATTTTGTACATAAACCTAAACACTCCTGGCAGCTGATGGGTGAAAATAAAGGTGCTTAAACAGCAATCTAATGAGGAAAGGGCATTTCACTATTACAGAGTTGGTATTATTTTATATTTCCATTTATTACACTTTTTTAAATGTATAAACCACAGATTTGAATTCTCAAAGTCTTCGGCTTGGATTTTGTGAGTAGTTTAAATCCTCTCACCTCTCTGCTCGTAACTGGTTTTTAAGAAAAAGAAAAGCTTTTGTTTAAAATGTAAAATTTTGACTGTATTAAATTCTGTTAGTACCCTTCCTTTTTAAGAAATAAAATGTATATTCCACTATGCTGAGACCCAGTAATTTTCTTCTCGAGACAGCATACTGTGTGGTGTACAGCTCCACTGCCAGCATTACACCTGCAATTTGCAGTGAAGTTGGTAGACACTAAAGCAGTTGATCACCTTTTGGGAGTGGGTTCTTGCTGTGCATTTCCCATGTGTTAAGTGTACTGGTAACAGGTATACAGTTCCCCACTTTAATTTTCTGGATTAACTGATTTCAAAAGCATTTTTGCTTTTTTTGTTTTGTGTTTGTCCTGCAGTGACTCTTGGTTGAACTCTCTCAGGCAGGGGGAGAAATCTGAGAACAAGTCAGCCACAGACACTTGGACCGTGCTTTGTCTGTTATGCTGGGGCTGAGAACATCCACAAAGTAATCAGAATTTTACTTTCTTTCATGGGAAGAAGTAATGTTCTGAATAAGTAAGTTTTGTCCCTGAGGACAGCTTTCTCTGTACCTTGCCATTCTTTTTTTTTTTTTTTTTTTTTTTTAACTTGATTTGAGGGTTTTGGTTGGTTCAATGTTTTTTTCATTGGTGGTTGGGTTTCTTCATTTTTATTTTCCAAAAGCTAGTAATTGAAGATCAACCTGGTAAGAAATCTATGTCTTCTATATGTTTCTGCATCTCACACATTCTTTCAAGGTAGACAAGATCACTGGTGCTTCAGTATAATCTCTAGATGAACTGCAGTAAGGATCTTTGTTGGATCTTTGCTTTTGTAAAAGGTATCTTGTATGATTTGTGATGGAGGGTGGTAGCAGGGAAGAAACTAAGTGTCAGTGAGTTGTTCGTCTCTAGCAGTCTTCCAGAGCCATGGCAGGTTTAGTGACCCAGGCAATTGGTTTATGAAAGCAAAAAACCTTCCTCTTTAGAGGGAGGGGCCTGACCTCTATACATACCAAAGGCCAAGGTCTTGACATTGCCAAGCCAAGGATTTGCCCTAGAAACTGAGTGGATGCAAAGCTGTGCTGGATGTATCCTTCTGGTGTTACGTGGCTTTAACAGAGTGGAGGATATTTGGCATTTTTTTCCTGTTGGAAATATCCTGTTGGAACATCAGCTGGCAGCAACACCAATGTTTGTTACACTGCCTTCTTTTCAGGGAGCTTGAATGTTCTCTTGGGTGGGTGGGGAGTGAGTTCATACATGTACTAACTCTGCACATTATATTACTAGTTCCCTTTGGGAAATGTTGCAGCTATTAGTGATCTGAAAAATGGCAACTGCTTACTCAGCCTCCTTCCTGTTGTGTGTTGGGAAGATCCGCTGATCTTGGTACTTTGGATACACTGGTACTCATTTTTGCTCCTGCTGGCTACACCAGATCCACAGAAGAGCAGAAAGGATCTGTCTCTAGTGGGTCTGTAGCACTCTGTAGCAGGAATGGAATACTGTGGTTGAGAAATGTGAAAGAGCTGCATCCACCAAGTGCCTTGGGGTTTTTGCTTGCTCTTGGCTGTGGTTGTTGGCTGGACATGACCATTGAGAAAGTGTGTCTTAGGCTTCTGAGGAAATAGCAAACTGATAGAAAGAGAGTAAAGCCTGAAGCTGATGGTATAGCTTTGACAGACTTGTGCTTAGGTGGGTGGGGTGTCCCTGAGAAATGATTGGAAAAGAGTAATATGAGACTAGCCTTCCTCCCATAAGGGAAAGAGAGGAGGTGAAAGAGGATGTGGAGTGGAAAGCTGTTAGCAGTATTCCAGATGTTGCAAGAGGTGAGTTCCTGTACCTTATCCCTCTGCCTGATCAGTTTTGATGATCAAAACTGGCTCTTGTATGCTTTATTCCCGAAATATGCTTCCAGCTTGCAAGAGCAGGCTCAGCACCCGCCCCACCCCCGGCTGAAGGCTGGAGCAGCAAGGCTTTGAGCCAGAGCCATGTGCGTGCTCCACGGTGGCGGTGAGGCCGCAGTAGGGCCCCCCCTCCCCAGGCTTTGTGCCCGCGGTGCTGCTCAAACCCACCTGTGCAGGAGAAGGGTGCGGGTGGCTCCCAAGCAGCTGCTGCTTCAGCCTTCCTTGTCTGCTGGTGCAGTCATTTTATCCCGCTGATTGCTTATTTGTTCCTAAAGCTTTATAGGGTGTAAAATACATAATTTGAAGAGAAAGTAAGCTCATCTTCTCCTAAATTCGCATACTGCCTCAGTCCATCGAGCCAAGTTTGCTCCGGTGTCCTGCTCCTCCTGCACGCCTGCTTGCAGCCCGGGATGAGCTGCCGTTCCACATCGTTATCCTGAAGGAAAGGCTGGCTTCATCAAGTCCTAAGACGGCAGTCGTACGGCAGGGCCCATGCCGTGGTGTGACCCGGTGTAGGGGCGCGGGCCCGGAACGCCCGCCGTCCCCTCACGGCCCCCGCGGCGCTGCAAATGGCGGCCGGGCCGCCCCCTCCCGCGCCTCCCGCCGCGAGGGGGCGCTGCCGCAGCGCGCACCGCCCCGCCCGGCCCCGCCCGCCTCAGGGCCCGGCCGGAGCTCGGCGCGGTGAGGAGCGGCCTTCGCCCCTGCCGGGCTCCCACAGCCCGCCGCGGGCCGCACCGAGGCTCCCGCGTCAGGACAGGTGTGTCCTGCAGCCCCAGCACCGAGGGGGACACGCGGCAGGCAGAATAGAAGGTCGCAAAGGCTGAGGGTCTTGTGACAGTGCGGGCTCCGTGCCGCGCTGAAACATGGAGCTGAGGCTTCGGACTCTGGGGTCTGTCCGAGTCAAGGCACTTGGGGAGCAGCCAGGGAACGTCCTGACTGCCTAAAGGCACCCTGTCCCTTCCCGTGGTCAAGGTCCACAGAAACCTAAGGATGCGAACAGCAGCAGGAGTGAGTGGCAGAGAGTAAAAGTGTCTCTAGTGTTCCCCCAAGCTCCTGCAACAAGGAGTCCAGAAGGGCATTGCCTGCCATAGTGAACAACACCTCGAGCTCCCCAGGTTGCCACAGCACACCAAGCCCGAGGGAAATGCCTCCCTAGCCCTAGAGCTATCTTTGTCCTGAGCCTGTGAGCAAGGCAAACCAGCACACCCAAAGCGTGACTGAGAGCAGCAGGAGTGACCCTATTCTCCTCCCTGCCTCACCCCAGCCCTGTGACTACTGTGGCCAGAGAGGTTACAGAAATGAAGGAAATTAATTTCCTTCCAGAAGGAAAAGAGGTGACCTCTTTCTTGCCTCTTTAAAGATCTGGGAGGACCCTGAAGCGCGACATTAATGACATGTAACCAACCTACAGAGGATGCAGCACACTGTGGTTTCAGCTCTGTACCAATCCCTCTGGGGACCAGTTTGGGGACATGATTGCAAGCTTCATTTCAGACCTGTGTATGGCTCATTCTGGGCTCCCTCCTCTCCTGCCATGCAGTGACTATCAGCCTGCTGAGTCTCTTACCAAATTAGGCTTCTTCTGCCCACCTTCCAGCCTGACAGGCTGTCACAGAAGTTTATACCATGGCTGGCTAGGAACTTCTTTCTAATTTTAAGTCTAAATGTATTTACGATCCAGATGAGCTTCTAAGAGAACAAATTAGAATTTTGCTCTAGCATATCTTTTTGATGCATGGATGCTGTCCTTTCTCAAATGCTCCTATTTTAGATTAAACAAGCTCCACACTCAAAATGGCCACTCACAAGCCTACTCTGTACCTGCTACAGGTCAGCTCCATCTTTCCTGAGGAGGGCTGTCTAGAGCAGCATCTGCAATGCCAGGTGAAGAGGTACCTCACATTTTCCGGTCTCTCCAGACAGTTCTTTGATGGGCAAATCGTTGAACCAAGTGTCTTTATTCAGAGCCAAATTGGTAGCACATGGGCAGTGTCCACCCTCTGCATGCTTTCTTCCAATGCTCCAGCTTGAGGGGTGCCTTGTTTGCAGCATTCTGGTGCAAAACACTGCTGGTTTTGACAATTCTCCTTGTGACTGTCAGAGCCCTTCTTAGACAGCTCCCCACCCACCTTGCCTCTCCCCTACTGGTCCCTGTGCCAACAGCACTCAGTGGGAGATGGGACAATCATGCAGGCCCCTACCTCAGACCATCTGTCTCTTGCCCTCACTCTGAGGGACAGGGCGGTGCTGAGGTATCATGTTTACACAGTAGAAGGTAGGTTTTTCTCCCTCTAGATCCCTTCTGCTCTTTTCCAAGGAATTGTGATAACCCTGTGGCTCAAGGAGGAGGGAATGACCTTTCTAAAGTTACAGAGAGGCTGGGTGAAAGAAAGGAACACTGCTGGTCCTGCCGACAGGCAGGGCTCTGAGAGGTGAAGGAGAGGATGTCAGGGGACTGTTGATGGCCAAGGAGTGTTGTCGCTGGAGATGAATAGATCACACGAACGCAGCTCAAGGTGTGGTGAAAGGAAGAGAGAGTTTATTTCTTCTCCCAGGATTTATAGGTTTCTGACCATGGCCGGGGATTGGATGGTCAGGATAACACTTTCCCAACTGCACTGGCCGTGAGAGATGCCCATCACAAGACGTGTATCAGAAAGAATGTACACATCTCTATGTTTACAGTTACTGTCCTGGGAAAGTCCTTAGAAAACTATGTCAGCAAGCTCAGAAGCTGAGTTTTCAGGGCGACAAAGGAGGGCTGGAAGAGGACACGTCCTCTGAGTACCACCAGCCCTGTGCTGAGGTGCTGCATGTCCCTCTGTGGCAGAATTTCTCGGGACCTGTTCAGCAGAGCACATCAGGACCAGTTGCCCCCATGGGCTGGACATCCACTCAGCCTGGCTGGAGCTGTGGGAAAAGAGCTGGAGAAGGCAGGCAGGGGAAGGTTTAAAAATAGTTCCCTTCTCATTTTTGCAGCTGTCATTCATGGCACACAAGCCACCCCGAGGCCTCCCAGCTCCCATCCACATTACGCCTTACATAATGGGAGACATGCGGGCATTGCTTCGGGCCGGGAACAGGCATCAGGCTGGGAACAGGCAGGGACGTGACATTTACGCTACCCTGCCAAAGCCGATGAGCAGCTCCAGGGTGTCCAGGCCCTGAAAACAGCCTGTGGGTTGGGGAAGGCAGCTCATGTGGCTGTCAAGGGCAACCCAACCACAGCCACAGCCTGGAGAAAAGGCGAGGGAGAGCGGGATGCAACCCAAGATGAAGGCTAGCCTCAGTATGGGCTGCTGGCAGAAAGCTGGTCCAGCCTGCCGAGCCATTGTGGTGCTTCTGGAGCAAACAGCTGTGGGAAGGGGTTGGAGGCTGTGAGGAGGTCTGTGGGAAGTACCACAGTAGGTCCTGAGGGGTGACTGTTTGCCAGAGGGGAAGATGTGGCCCCAAGCAGCAGACAAGGAGGGAGTGGTGCAGAGATGGCACAGAGAAGCAGAGAACAGGGATTGCAGAGCGGCCCTCCAGGGAGGGGAGCTGGATAAGAAGTGCAGGAGGTGTGGGAGGATAGGTCTGGGGGAGGAGGAAAAGGACAGGCAATGATGGAGGGAACAGTGCTGAGGGGAGCTGGTGTGAGAAGGGGGTCAAGTGGATGGGGAGAGTTTTGAGAGAGAGGCAGGATGGGAAGGGCAGTTCTGGAACTGTGGGGGCTGGGGAAATGGAGGATGAGAAGTGATAGAGGGAAAGGTGAAGGTCCACCAGAACCACCAGAAGTGCCTATCCTTTTCTGCCACCTGGGTGCTACAGGACAAATGTTGCAAAGGGCAAAAGAGCATTCCATGTCCCCATGTCAGCCACTCGGTGCAGGCGCTGCTCCCGCATGCTTTTTTCCTACCCCTCCAAGGCTCCTCAGCCTGGAAAACTGCTAACTCACTGAAATTCCAGACACAAGGGGCTGTGTATGTGGCAGCAGGTCAGGAGGAGAGAGCTGGGCAGCACTGGGGGGGCCACTGCTCTGCACCTGTGAGCCTCAGCCTCCCAGCCTATCTCGTTTAGAAACGCTTCCACCCCTCCCACCTTCTGGCCAGGAACTGAGCCATATGTCTGCTCGCTGTAGGATCCTCTCTTTTTCCAAAGATCACCGGCTTTCATGCTTTATATGCCAGCAGCCAGACTGCCTTGGGTAAGGCATGAGTCACTGTGGCGTGGTTATTTAAAGTGTGTCTCCTTAGCACCAGCCACGTGTCTGTGCTGTGCAGGCTGAGAAGGAACGCGCTGCTGGACCCCAGAGTTTGCACACGGAGGGCCAGCCGCTGAAAGGAAGGCTGAGACTGGGTTAGCTTCCTCTAGAGCAAAGGGAAACCTTGACATTTCTCAGCAGCCCCTCGTCAGTGGGAAGAATAATGCGGCTCATCCCAGTCTCAAACCACACCAGACTATTTCTGCATCCACAAACCAAGCACACTTCACAGGAGGTGACGGTGTTGCCCGGGGGCTCAGCAGATCCGGGGCTCATCTGGCAGCCATGCAGTCACCTGCTGCACAGGAGGCATCACTTGGACTCATCAGGACCAGGCTGGGATCGTGCTTGGGTTCTCCTGGTGCTGGAGCAGAAGATGCAGTTCATTCCTGAAATTTCAAGCATCTAAGGACTTCTAACAACTGTTGGGGAAAGGGATGCCTTAGCTAGTAAATATTTATGGCATATTATAACTCCTCTCTGCTGTTTTCCATTAGGACTGACATCCCAGAGCAGTGGGTAGGTCCCACTGTGTGTCCTCCCTGGCTCTGCATCATTCAGCTGGACTGGCTGCAAGGCTGCGGGCCTGTGAATGAGTCCATGCGTGGGGAAGCTTGTTCTCCCCCTGCATCCCACTGGCACTAGCTGAGATCCTGGGCACACACTGTGCTTAGGCTGAGCCTCGCCATCATGCCCCACTGAGGAGAAAGGGTAAATAACAGTCAGCCTTGGCAAGAAGTTTGAGGAGCTTGGCCAGGCTGAGGCAAGACTGGGCATTTCTAGTGTATGGAAAAGGAGGTGTCTCTGGTGAGCGTGACATCTGTGTTGGCAGTCAGCACAAGGAGCTGAGAGAGCAGAGCAGAGTTTTGCAGGGGCACCACATGCACGTCAGCTAGATGGAAGATCTCATCTGTGTTTCCTCATGAGTGATTTTCTCTGGCCCAGAGCAGAGACTGCACCTCTGATCTGCCAGTCTGGGGCAATGAAAGCTCAGAGTTGTCACTGGTTGCAGGGCACTGAGATGCCAGGATGTGTCCACATCTTTCTCTTCCTTTGGACTAGGCTCCTCAGGATCAAGACAGCCCTTCCCCAAAGCCTGGATGCTTCTCCAGCCTCTTGTGCAGGTCTGGACCCACATCAACCTTTCAGGGAGGGTATTTTCACAGGGTGAGGTGCCTCGTTGAGCCCATGCAAGATCATTTTTTCTCTCCTGTAACATATATCATTTATATTCACAGTGCCACAGAATGTATCAGAGAAAGTATTTGTGGTAATTCCTCACTAGGCATTTTCAGAAGAAACCAGGCTCATCTCTTCCAAGACAGCAACAGCAGGAGAGAAATGTGCCAGGTATGGGAGCTGTTGTCCTCTTCACACTCAGGTCCTTCCTGCCTCCCTTCTCTGGCCTTTTGGAAGGCTGCTCTCTCTTCCATCTCTCTCTTTGTGTTACCCTTTGCTTTCTCCTCCCTCCATCTCCTTTGCTTAGCTAGACTCCCCACTGATGATATTGTTACCCCAATCTTAAGCATGCCACACTGAACTAAGAGTCTGTTTGCAAGCTGAGACACCTTAGGCCTGCCTGGGAGTAGGCCAGAAAAAACTATTGTTGGAATTGGCACCAGCCACTTGGGAGCCAGCAGTGGAAGGCTCTGACCGGATGCCCAGTCTGGATGGTGGGTAGCCTGGAGCTGCGTTCAGGCAGGATGCTACCCTGATACCTTGACAACGACGTGTCCAATTAAGCCCTGTGGTATTTTTGTCAAAGCAGAGCTGTGAATTGCAGCTTCCCAGCTAAATTGCACTTGAGTAATGCTCTCATGACTTGACTATCTCTGCAACATTTTAATTAGTCATTTCTGTCTTCCCTACTATGACATGGTATTAATACAAAATTATTGTTATTAGTACAAAATGGCTGCCGTGACACCCACTGCCACACAGCTCTTTTCAAGATGGGGCTGTGTTTCAGCAGCAGTGGGTGTTTTTGGAGCCATTGGGGGAAAGAAGCATCAGTGTAACGGATTCAGACTCAAGAACAGACTTTTCCACTCCTTTTCTTTGCAGCCCACTGAGGGCCTGACACCCAAGGGCCGTAATGCTCCCACAGAAGTCAGCTCTGCTACTGAGTGCAGCAGAAGTGGAAACAGGCCCCAGGGAAGGACAGCAAGGACAGGAGCTTGGGATGGAAAAGATTCAGAAGATCCATGTATCCTGACTCCTCAAGCATAGGCAAGCAGAGCTGGATCTATACTCTGGCTTTATGCAGAGCCCCAAAAGGAGCAGTTTGTACTTGCAGGGTAACACAACATGGTGATCATAAAAACCTGCCTCCCTTTTTGGCTCGAGCAATCAGCCCATACTCAATATTTCCATTAGTAAGAGAACTGAATGATGGCATTAGGTAGTTTGACATAATCCTGTTTGCCTACAAAGAAGGTATAAACTCCTGCTTCTGTAAGCACAGCAGGAGTCAAACTGCATCAACAGCTTCTTTGGTCATAGCTCTAAGCCTCTTTTTAACCAGTTCTTCAACCTGCTTGAAGAACCTGGAGAAAGCTTCTCAAGATCTTGCTGCGTGTCAAGTTGCACATTCTTCACTGCACTGCCTGTACACTTCTAGACAGTTTCCACCACCACTCTTCAGCCTCTCCTCTCCTCTCCTCTCCTCTCCTCTCCTCTCCTCTCCTCTCCTCTCCTCTCCTCTCCTCTCCTCTCCTCTCCTCTCCTCTCCTCTCCTCTCCTCTCCTCTCCTCTCCTCTCCTCTCCTCTCCTCTCCTCTCCTCTCCTCTCCTCTCCTCTCCTCTCCTCTCCTCTCCTCTCCTCTCCTCTCCTCTCCTCTCCTCTCCTCTCCTCTGGGATCAGTAATTCCCAAGTGCCTCAGGCCATTTGTGGTAGACACACAGTGAAGGAATTTGGTAAGACCAAGCTTCTTTCATCAGACAATGCCATTTATTCCCCTCTATCATCATGTTGCATCAACATGAGTGACATGTAAATGCCCTGTTGCCACTTTGCTTCTGATGAAACACCTTTGGGGTTTAATGAGTTTTCCTCCTGCTGTAAACCAGTGGTCACAGCTATGGTCACTGCTGTAATCCCAAAATAATTTTGGACATCCTGGGAGGGGTGGCAGAGCCAAATGCAGCTGCAGTATCCTTCAGAGGTTGAAGGTTGTTTTGGAGACTTCTGTAAAGCAAGAACACACCTTGCAAAACCCATCATCCCAGCTGGTCAGCAAAGACTGGTCTCAACAACAAGCTGCTCCAAATGTGCTCCCCTCATCTCCAGCCACACTTCTGCAATCCTCACATCTGCCACCTGCTCCATCATTAGCTCTTGGGCCACAGCCAAAGACTGTGGCGACACCTGAGCTACTAATTGGGCTATTGCAGCAGAACAGGGACATCGCTGCCAGCCAAGCCAACTGCTCCAGCCAGTGCTCCCACTGTGCACCGCAGCCGCCGGCTCCCGCAGCTACCTGCTGAGGCCCATGTTTTTGGAAATGCTGTTTCACAGCATGGAGTGCAGCTGTTGCCAGACAGGCAAGGCATACGTGGGAAGTGAAGACCAGGAGGAGCTGTAGAGGGGGGGAAAAAGGGAATCAGCTGCTTGCAGGTGAATGGCACAAGGGGGATAGGTACAGCAGGAGGCAAAGGGAGAGATAGGGTTGCTCACTGATGGCAGGACTCTCTCTTACACCCTCCTGCTGGCTGCTGTTTGCTCCAAGGATCAGGCCACAGCATTTAGGGAAAATAATCCCTCGGAGCAAGGAAGATAGAGAGGTGAGGGAGACAAGAAGGCTAGGGCTTTGGAGAAGGATGCTTCCCAAGTTTCCCAGGTGGATGAGCTCCTACCTGGGGAATGTGACATCCATAGTGGCATTATCTAGTCATATCCAGAGGGCTGGGAAGCCTTTCCATACCCTTGGGGTCTTCCTATATTTTGGCAGCATGTGCATGTAACAGAAATATTACAGGGGTGCAGTTGTGTCTGTTCACCTTCCTTTCTACTCCGCCCGCTGAACAGATCCACCAAGCAGAGCAGATATACTCATCTGTGCACCAGTTTGAGTGTTTAACTCCTTGAGGTCAGATCTGCTTTGCTTGGCAAGGTGTGAAGAGGCCAGCATTCACTCAGCAGAGTGAACGCTTTGGCAGGGCAGGCTCCAGGCAAGAGTGAAGACAGCTGCACCCCTGGGTAAGAGGCTTTTAAATGTTTGTGAGGTGGAGAGCCACAGCCCTGCAGCCTGCTTTGCTGGTGGAAGAGCCTAGAAAGCTAGCCCCTGTCACCACCAAGATGAGTAAGATCCTGCCAAGTGCCAATTACCTCTAGAAGGAACAATTACCACTTCCCCCACCAGTATTTGCAGGTGAAGAGAGTGGTCTCACCAGGCATGGGAGCAAAGGAAAACCTCTCTGCACATTTGGCTGGCAGGGGAGCAGCACAACCTGCAGTGGAGACCCCTTTCTGTCTGCAGACCTTGTAGGGAGAGAGGATAACATTAAAGAGAGTGAAATAAAATGGGGGGGGTGGGGAGGGATGGGGATGATGATGACTCTTGCTAATAGTACCTTCCTCAACAGAGCTGTATTACAGAAAAATACTTGGGAAGGGTTTGCTTGGGGTTTTTGTGAGGTCAGAGCCAGCTCCCTGTACCCAATTCTGTCAAGGTTAACAAGAGTCACTGGATAAAATCATTAGGTTTTTGTCAACCAGGCAAACACAGTTTTGACACCCCTTCCCTTTGCCCTTTTACCTCCCGGCTATGGAAGCCAAAAGGCACGTCCAGCTATTTGTCACACCACTGAGGTGACACGGGTCCTCCAGTGTAGTGCTGTGATCTGGCTTTTGTGGTTTCCTCATGGGGCCCACCCCCACCAGCTCCTGCAGCCCTATGAGGGCAGAGCAGCTCTGGAGACGATACTTGTGCAACTTTGTAGCACATTCCAGGTATGTCAAAGGAAGATACCCAGCTCCAACCGGTTCTGGACTATGAAGCTCTACCGGCCAGGCAAGGCAAGGGTCAGCACACAGTTACTAACATGGACTTCCACTTCCTAGTTAAGCTTTGAAGACTGATATTGTGGCCCTCAGATGGCCTCATTCAACCAGTACATTCCACTTTCCAGGAAAGCTCCATCACAGGTAGAGATCAATCAGGTGCTGCTGGAAAACTCCCAGGTCTTAGCAGTTACTCTGTGCACTGAGGAGTCAATAGTTCAGTCTAATGCACCCCACAATATAAAACACTGGAGTCGAGTTTGGATGGTCTCAGGTCCTTTCATAGCATTTTAAGGTGTGCTCTAGGAAGCCTCGAGTTGTTTCTTTAGAAATGTAAAGTAGCAAAATCTTTTCAGCTGTGAAGTTGTCTGTGTGCTCACATAAAGATGTGGTCAGTGGCTTTCTCCTGCAGTAAATACTGGCCTCGTATGAGTGATGGAGCACTTGCTGGTTACATGCTGTATTCTCTGCTGGTGATGGAGCTCTTGCAGCCCCTGCTGTAACCTCTGTAACCATTGACTTTGGTAGGGTTTTTACTTAAATTCCGTGACTGGTCATAAATTTCCATCACAAGTATCTCCATGAAAGAAAATGGGATTTTTCAAAGACCACTGTGCCTTTGGAGAAGACAATTAGAAAATATTAAAAATAAAGTCTTATCAAAATAAAATAATCTTTCTTAGCTGGCTTTGACTGGTTATTCTCAATGGTCAAGTCTCCCATTTGAAGAACCAAGTGATGTCCCTCTTGCATGGTTTTACGCTCTTGATCTGTGGTGTGATTTATAATCCAGACCATGAGAAATTTTCTTTGTTTATGTTTCTAAAAACCAACAATTTGTGGTTCCCTGTGCTGCTGTGTTAGCACTTAGACTGTGGGTTCTATCATCTAGTGCCTTGTCCAACAGTGACAGCTTACACTGCTCTCCTCAGCAGTGCAGACCACCTTCGGCTCTGCCTTGGAGCATCACAGCCCACCTGTGTTCTTTCTGTTAGATCCTATTTTGTCTGGGTTTGTTAAGCCCTTTCCCTTCCTCAGTGGCTGCTGGCAGTGGCATGACTGCAAAGGATAAGCTGCCATTCCCCAGCATGTCTCTGTCCCATCCCTTTGCATCACCTCCTTTCCCATTTAGAGCAGCTCCTGGTGCTGGAGGATCAGTGTGAGGCAGCAGAAGAGACTGATGTTTGCCAGCCCAGTGCTCATACTCCCTGTGAGTGCAGTGAAGACATGGCCTCTCCCTAAGCCTCGGCATCTCCACGTCTGTGCTGGAGGCACCAACAGCACGGTGACTTGTGGCCCCTCTGTGAGATCTGGCCAGATCCCCACATGGGAAACACCATGCCAGGACCAGCCCAGATTGAGAGCTGGAGGAAGATCATGTATGAGAGTTCGACAAGCAGGGAGCCAGGTGGGGGTGGGAAGGCTCTGCTTGGCTGTGCTCCAAAGGAAGGAGACCCACGCAGCTGCCGTCCACGTTGGGTCACTGGGAACGTGCCTCTTTTCACCAGGTAGTGATGGGAAAAGGAGAGTTCCTGCCTTCCTTGCCTCCCTGTCAGCACCTGTGTGTAAACACCTTGGATGTCCCTGGGGTGCTGTTCTTCTTCCCTCTGCTCCTCAGTCCTTCCTTGACTCGTGTTTGTGGTCTTCCAGACACCACTGCTGCTCTTTTCCTCGTGTCCTCCACTGTGCTGCCAGTCTGTCCCCACAAGGATGCCAACCCCAGTTCTCCCCTGGCAGATCAGGTCTCTGTGGTTCCCCCCAATTTTTCTGTGTGCCCCTCACTTGTCCAGTGCATTGCGCAAGTTTGGATGTTGTGGGGGAAGTCTGGAGCATCCCCCTGGCTGCAGCTCAGCAGCAATGCTGGGCACAGGCAGGGACAGAGGATGACCTTGGTAGATTTTGGAAAGGTGCCCGAGACCTGCTGTGACGCCACTCATGCCTCTGAGGGAGCCCGCAGCAGCACGTGTTGACACTGAACCCAACCACAGGAAGATCAGGAAATGCAAGAACACTTGTTGCTGAGGGAAGCTGGACTTGGCCCTTGCATGAATTCGCTGAGCTCTGCAACAGAGGCCTGTGAAAGAAGCATT
Organism: Pseudopodoces humilis; assembly: GCF_049639895.1. Lineage (NCBI taxonomy): Eukaryota > Metazoa > Chordata > Aves > Passeriformes > Paridae > Pseudopodoces > Pseudopodoces humilis. The sequence continues at coordinate 24,987,587 of NC_142204.1, forward strand.
TCCTGCTGCAGCAACATCACCCATTGCCCTCCCTATGCATCACCTTGTGTGGGTCATTTCAGGTTCATTTTTGTCTGATGAAAGCCCCAGCTGCACCTTCTGCAAGCAGTTTCTGGCTAATTCACTTGAAGGAAAACTTTGTCCTTGGTGGAAACACCCTGCCAAGTGGGAGGGACACACTCCTGAGGACCTGCTTCCTTCAGCAGTCAAACTGTGCCAGCAGTGTGAGGTCAACAAAAATAAGCACAAATGCCCCCCACCCCCCTCCCAGGACTCAGCAGAATAACATGGGGACTACTCTCGCCTTCTCAGTATTTGGTGAAGAGGGAGAAAGTTCCCCCCTACCATTTTCACCTGTACCATTCCCTGCCCCTCTCAAGACAAAGAGGCAAAATTTAATCCTAACCCTCTTTTCCTATCTCATTCCTGTGCCTTCTGAGGGCTTCTTACGAAAGAAAAAACACATTCCTTCCTGACATATACATGTACCATGCTGGAGTCAGTTTTGCCACTGGCAATGGCCACACACAAAATGTGCCCTTCACTGACCACTACAAGTCAAAAGCACCATGTGTGCCAGACAGGGCTTATCCTCCACTGGAGTGTCTTACAGATGGAGGGTGAAAGGCTCATTCTTCATCAGCGTTATAAAAATATCAAGTTTCTGGAAGTGACAACACAGGCAGCAGTGGGGGGGACACTGGAAGAACAGCTGTGCAAGGCTGGGGATGAACATGCTCCCGGCTGCGTTTGAATTGGAGCCCCACCACAAAAACCAAAGGAAAAAGTACAAGGTTTTGGAGGTAGCTAACCTTGGTCACAGCCTGCAGCTGGGCTGGTGCCTGAGCTCCAGTGGAGGACACGTGGGGTGCAAAGACCTGTCTGGCCCTTTGCAACCGTGGCGTCAGCCTTGCCCCTCACACCTGCTGAGGCCATGGGCAGTGCTGCGGCTGCAGCCATGTGAGTGTGGAGCAGGTGGCATTGGCAGGAAAACTCCTCAGGGATGCCAAGGACTCAGCAGGTCCTGGCCCCCCCAACTAGTGGTGTTTTTCCACCTCTCAGTCGTGGCATGTCGGCAAGTGCTGGGACACGGGGAGGCACCCGCTGTTGGCAGCGCCCATGCCATGTGTTATTCAATCCCAATTATCACAAGTCTCCAGGAGACTCTGGGGTAGGGGGAGATCCTCTCCCGTTGAACTAAAGGCAGGCTATTTTGCTGGACCTGTATTTTAAACACAGTCCAGAGAATGACTTTTCATGTTTGCATAAGGCTTTCCTCCAGGCACCAGCCCCTTTGTACTCCCTGAACAGCCCAACTCGATTCAGACACTGCTGCTGCTGCTGTCACAGACTGAAAGGCCCAAGGCTGAAGTGTGGCATTTTCTACCCGAGCTGTCTCCTCCTTTCAGGCGGAAGCCCGCCTTCTCGGTGACTCAAGTTGCAAGTTTCCTTCTTAATAACGGAGTCCCCTGTGACGAATGTCTAAACAACACCCCCACGCCCCTTGCTTCGGAGGTTTCAGGAGACAAGTCCCATCTTGTTGCCATGCCTTGCTGGAGCAAGCTGCTCTGGGACCGACTCGGTCACTGTCCAAACATCTGACAAACTCTCCCACACGCAGGCACTACCCCACGCTGGCCCAACACAGGGCTCCAGGCCGACAGAAGGCAGAGCCCCTCCCTGCACACTGCACTACATGGGGTTCAGCTCCCTACACTCTTCCTGCTCCCTGAGACAGCACAGTAACAAATACCTCGGAAGGAACAAGGCTATACTAAACCTCTTGCCTAATCCCTGCCCAAACTATGCAGCTATCAGCTGTAAACCAACTCCAGGCCCTACCTGTGCCCAAAACGGGAAAGGCTCCATGCCTGCCTGCGTCACAGCTGAGCAAATGCAGGGCAAGGATCAGGAAGGCACATAGTCACCCTCGATTTTCCATTTCCAAAAACATGTCTAAGGGCAAGTGTTTGTGCGTGCTTTAGATAAATGATTACAAGGGGTTTGAGACACAAAGGGGAAAAAATAGTTTTGTTGCCTAGTGGAGTGTGACAGTCACGCGGCACACAGTAGGCATGAGCATCAGCCCAGCTCCTGGGGCTCACAAAACCAAGGGCACAGTGAGCTCTCCCAGGAGGAAATTTAGGCTAGAGGGGCTGAGGGGGCAGGGGTAAGGATGCTAGAGGGAGTACGCTCCAGTTCTTGTTTAGTTTCAAGGACATTCAGAGCAGCTCCCTTCAACAGCTTTTTAAAGAGGCAGCATGGGGAAATTAAGGCACCCCTCAAGCAGGAGGCAGCAGGAGGAGCGTGGTGGGGCTGGGGAAGCTGGGTCACACAGACAGTGGCACACATGGGGCATGACATGCATTTCGGCACCTTCCTCAGCCATCTCATCTCCTTTTGCCAAAAAGGAAATGCCCCCTTGAACAGAAATCCTGATTGAAACCAAGCAGTGAGAGTTTACAAAAAAGAGAAACAAAATCCAACCACTATTATTGCTGCATGTTCTTATATCCAGCTGCAAGCCCACCCCACTATGGGAATTCACCTTGCATAAACATTCACAGCAGGGAGGAGAGAGCCTACACATGTACTTTGATGTTCCCTTTGCTTAGCAACCCAGGGACCCCAGGATCAACAGAAACCGGTTTGTGCAGAGGGGAAAGAAATCGACCCAATATCAGCAACTCTCTTCAGGAAGCACTGCCATAGGGAGCTTCATCTACCCCATGTAGTGACACCAGAGGCCTCCTAACTTGGCCTCATAGGCGATGGTCCTAGTGAGCTGCCACACAGTTTGGGTATTTTTGGAACTCTGCTGCTTGACTGAAGGCTCCCAAAGCAGCACACTAAAGGTTCCCTCCTCTCCCCCAGGGAGGCGAGCCAGCTCTCCTCCCTCCGCTCCAGGGAGCTGAATCATGGCAGGACCAGGGATGGCCAGGCACATTGCCACTTTTTCCTATGTGCTGCTATTCTTGGCAGCAGGAGAGGTCACTGAGACAGCTGTCCTGGCCCTGTTGCACAATCCTGGGCATCACTGAGCTATTCCTAATACTGTGAAACCAGGGCCTTGCCTGCAAGGCTGACACTGAGCACCAGTTCATCCAAAGGCAGCTGTATCCCTCCTTACCCAAAACCAGGCACAACCGAGGTGTTCTCTCTGCACTGAGCACACACCACACAACAAACAGTTATTATATCATGCTTTTAATACAAACTTAAAAAAATCTGGAACAATAGAAACTGTACAGATTTGATCAACCTTTTTGTGGGTTTTTTTGTTTGTTTTTAACTAAATCTCTAGACACACCAATATCCCGTTCCAAAATATTGCACAACATTCTGAATACAAAACTCTGATTGTATTCCTCCTTCGCTAAAGAAAAAAAAAAAAGAAGAAAAAAAAAAGAAAAAGACAGCAACCCCCTGGTTCCCCCTCTCAGTAGTCCCCTTTTCCAAAAAACCCCAAGCAGAGCACACGCAGAAACCCTCTACTCAGAGACATACAGACTTCTATCCTCTTTCACTCCTCTCCCACAAGGCAACTGTTGATTCACTCCTTGGAGAGGGGCGGGAGGAAAGGGAGGCTGAGTGGGGAGAAAGGAATCTTCACCACTTCTTTTTTTTTTTAAAGTTTTTTCCTGAAAAAATATTTTTTCTCTCCTCTTTTTAAGAAAAAATCTTGAAAAGAAAAAAATTACATTTTTTTACGTTAGAAATATACATATATTATATATACCTCTTACATTTTACAAATGTAGCAAATTATTCAATACAAACGGACATCAACAAAAAGAACATAAACCCATAAAAAATAAAAGTTAAAAAAAAAAAAATCTCTCTTCTCTTCCTAAGAAACCAGGTAAATTAGTGCAGGTTTTTAAAAAATAAAATTGAAGCTGAACGCCTACATCCAAGACTAGAAAAGACCTGAAAAGGCCATTAGTTTCCATTGCTGCCTGATGCTGGAGGAACATTTCTGAAGCACACTTTTTTCCTTTTAAGATGCAAAGAGGTTGGTCCCTCTTCTTTTCCTCCTTCCACTCACACCACTATTTTTAAAGCAGGTATAATACGTGTGGCAGGGCAAAGCAGCATCAAAGCTTCACACACATAAGCAGTGGACAGGGGACATCCCCACTTCTTCCCTCCCTCCCTGTGCTGGAGGAGAGCAAGCTGTCTCACAGCAGTGGCTCACAGGTGACTTTGCCAGATGTGGGGATAGTGGGGGGAAACTGGACCAGGTCCTGCCATCAGGGGCTGAGCACCCCTAAGAGTCCAGTGCAGAATGTGGGGTGGCATCCAGAGCACCCTGTTGGGGAGGAGAACTTCACGGCAGTGGTAGCTTCCATTAAAAGCAGTGGGTTCAAAGGAAAGAAAAAAGGGAAACACAACAGCCAGGCCATTCCTCATCGATTTGTCTTAGTCTGGAAACCTGCAGGGTTGAGGCTGGGGGCACCAGCTTTGGGAAACTGGCTGGGCTCTGCTCTCCTCACCCAGCTGCTGCATTGGTCATAGCTCAAGAGCAAGCAGCCTGCTTGGGAACCCATGCTGGGCACATGGTCAGGACTGTACACCCCATCACCCAACAGGGAAAGGTGCACTGGAAACTCTCCCTGGAGAGCTCTTGGGCTCAGGCAGTTTCCCTGGGACAGACCATTACCTTCTACAAATGCTCACTGGCAACACAACTACAAAAGGGCTAGAGTGCCTCTGTCTCAGGGAAGGGGGCAGGAAAAGCTCATGGTCAAACTCATCTCACCTGAAACAGATTTCTTGAAAGAGCACATTGGTTCCACAAGTGCAGGAGGAATGGATTTCAGACTGTGCTCCAAGAAGCATCATTAAAAGAAAACCAAACCTCAAGTTTGGGAAGCAGCAAAAGCTTATTTTTCATTTAAACTGAGAACTTCAAAGACTGGAGCTTCATCACGTCCATCTCTCTCCTCTTTGCACACTTCCATGACCACACAGCAGCCTCCAAGGAGACCACCCTTCCCACCTAAAAAGCCACCACCCTTTCTGGGCATGAAGCAGCCCTCCTTTAGCTTTCTGTGAAGGTGAGTTTTGGAGTCCTCAACACAGAAGGGATCAAGCTGGACAGCCACTACTGCCTGACTGCAGCACATCACCCTGGAGAAAGCTGCAGAGTCCCAGATCCCATCCCTGCTGTGAAGAGGCACCATACATTTACAGGCTGAGATGACCACTTGCCTTTGGAGAGCCCATCCCAGCTCTGCCCTAAGCTTACTGCTGTCCATGCTGATGTGATCTGGCTGGAATAAGGAATTTAAGATAGGTGCTTCCTTTTCTCACTGGATCAGCTACCTCCTCACGCTTCTCCAGAAAGGCAAGGGAAGGGATTTAGTCAGGTGCATACCTGTCTGAAAGCATAAACCCTTATGCTACCACTCAAGACAGCAGCTTCAACAACATCACCCTATCTTCCTGAAAAGTTGTGCTGCCTCACTAAATAAAAAGGAAGGAATTTCCTCTCTGAGACAAGAAGATGAATTCACAGCAGATAATGAGAACTCTGACCTCAGAGGCCACCCCAAGTGGATGTTGGCCCCTGCTGCTGGGGAGGACATCTGGGAAGTGGGGGCAGGATCCAAGTGGGGTCCAGCTGGTTCAGTGCCACCTCCCCCAAGCCAGAGAGGCAGGCGGTGTTTCTACACCACAGGGGCTGTCATCCAGCAGACCGGGCAGCCTTGAGAGAGCATAAAAAGGCCCTCTTGCTCAGGTACATAAAGGTCCAATAACCAGAGCCACTAAGCTCAAAGAGCTGTCTGTCCCCCTGTAGCCACAGCTGAAGTGCAGAAGAGGAAGGGAGCAGGAAGAAGCCATTTCACAGTAATGCTCTGCCCTGACTGTGACGTGCTGGGAGATGGTCAAGGAGACGAGTTAGTGCTTTTCAGCACACAGACAGAACAGCTGATGCCAGCTTGGGCTGGAGCCACAACAACACAATAGTCTGCACCCGTGGGCACAGGCAATGTTCTCCGTCTACATGCGGAGCTATAACAGAAAAAGCAAGCTCACCCACCCATTCTGGCTAGCATGCAACAAGAGTGTGTGTCCCCACCAACACTGACTCATCCTCTTCTTGTCCCTCCTCCAGCACAGTGGTATGAAGATGATATCCCTACACCCAGGTAGAAGGACCCTGTGGCCAGCGTGGGGCAGAGGGTGGTGCAGGGAATCAGGAACTTTGTGACCTACAATTGCACCCGTCCTGGGCTGGGGTGGGGGAAGGGGGAACACAAACAAAAAAAAAAGCCCAAGACTCATTTTAAGGAGTAAAAAAGTGAGTAGGAAAAAAGCACAGGTACTGAGTTAAAAAACAATTCAGTGCTTCAGGAGCGTTACCAGCACAGCGCAACAACACTGAGCTCTCTCTTTTCCCAAGAACCTATATTTGTAAGGTTTTAATATTTTCTGTATATTTCTATTTTTCTTTTCTCTCCCTCTTGTTTGTTTTGTTCTTGTTTCCCCCCTCCCACCCTGCCCCAAAATACTCTCCTTCCTTTATATTCAGTTGGCCAGAACGACAGGCTGGAACGACTGGCTAGGATACTGCATGGCATTCAGGTTGTAGCTGAGTCCTTCCACGAAGGGAGACTTCTCCAAAAAGAGGCTATTGGTGCTGCCACCGAAGACCTGAGCCATATCAAAGGTACCACCTGTGCTGGCGTTGAACTGCGATGCTGGCGGGATGCTGCTGGCCTGGCTCTCACTGGCAACACCATCGAAGAAGAGACTGCTGGCTCCTGGCGAGGCGCCACTGTAAACGAACTCCTTGGCATTGGGGGAGAGCTGTGACTGTGGGGCTTGGCTCCCAGCGCTCCCGACGAAGTTCAGAGAGTGCATAGACAGGGAGAGGCCCTTGTGCTTCAGCAGGTTGGTGGTGGGAGACCTGACCATTCTCGGCTGCTGCACAGCCCCTGCTCCACCGCCCCCTCCTCCGGCTCCTCCACCCTTCTTCATCTTGGTTGAGCCGAACTTGGTGGCAGCAAAGGTGGCAGTGGTGAAAGTGATGGGCTGTGCAGAGCGAGGGATGAAGGTGGGGCTGGGTGACTGGCCAAAGGAAGGGGACGGAGAGTTGGACAGCGAGTTGTCCTGGCTGCCGATAGGGACAAATACCTGGGCGTCGGGGTTGAAACTGCTCTTGATTTCTTTGTCCAGCTCTGTGGCACTGCAGCCCTCACTGTCATCTAGGTAGAGAACCTTAACAGAGCCCTTCTCACCGATCTGGTAAGAAACCTCAAAAGGATCGATCCAGACGCTCAGCTCTTCTGGCACATTGGCACGCACATCCTCCACAGCCAGCCCACTCCGCTTGGCCGCCAGCTCCACCACCGGATCCACCGTCTCCCCTATATGAACACAGCGATAGCCAGATCCCTTCAGAGGTTTCTCTGGGTACCAGTGACCCTCATACTTCTTCTTCAGCAGGCGCTCTAGCTCCTCACCAAACAGGTCTGCCCGCCTCCGAGGAAGCTTGTTGTACAGGTATGAGATGATGAAGTTAAGAGCAACTTTGATCTCCAGATGCATACTCTCTTCCCAGCAAGCAAGTCAGGGCCGTGTATTAAAAGTGACAAAATGACAGAAACATAGACAACTTTTGACTCCAAAGAGACCTAGGGAAAGAGAGAAAAGGATAGGTGAAGACAAGAGAAGACAACAACTCTCCACCTGTTGAGATAAACAGCTGTGCATTTTCATGAACAAAGGAGAATGAGCAGTTTGCACAAATACTAACAAGAAGCAATATTCTCTAGGAGAGTCACCACAAATGTCCTCAAAACAGAGGGATGCTGATAGGGAGAACTCTCCCTACTCCTCTTTTGAAAGAAATAAGGGAGTAGCCACTGCGCACACACAAGTACGTACATCACACTCACCTCGCTGCCAAGCACTGCTGCTGTAACCCAGTAGGCCACTGTCCGCTCTGGCAGAGCTCTGTCAGCACATCTAACAGGCCTCTCCTGCCCTGGCACTCGGCTGCTTCCAGCACGGCTCACCTGCACCAGCCTCTCAAGAGCACAAGTGCAGCACCTGAACAGCCTCGTGACTTGCTCAGCAGCTTTGTGCAGAGACCTGCTCGCGCTCAGGACGCCAGGGCCAGCCTCTCCTCTGGGAGGCTGGGTGGTTGTGCCGGGTGCCACGTCCTGCTGGCACAAGCACAGAAGGGACGAGAAGGAGAGAGGGAGGGTGCTGGGGCACCAGCTGCCAGCCCGTATTTATTATCCCCTTGACTGGCAGGCACATATCTTATTAAGTGTACCCAGTTGAGACTCTGCCTAGCTACAAGCATAAAATCTCAGTTTAAGTCTGCTGAGGGGGGAGAGTGGAGCAGTAAATCTGCATAGGGTCACAAAATACACACATGCCAACAGCCTGACCAGTGCAGGTCACATCGCTTACCCAGGCACAGAGGAAAGATGAGCTCAGCCAGGATCAGGTGCCTACTTAATAAAAACTGAAATTGCTTACCAAAGATCGAAGTAATCCTCCCTCCTCTCTCTCTCTCTGTCTTGTGAGGAAGTCTCCAAAATGGAGACAACCCACAAAAGCAAAGTGCAAAACTGCAACACTCAACTCTCCCATTATACAAAGATTTGCAAACAATGTTTGTCTGGGTACAAAAAAAACCCCAAACCAGGTATGTCAGCACTACGCTCTGTCACTCATCCAAAGAAGATGAATCCCACAGACATTTTAAGAGGAAGCACACTTCTAGTAGCCTCCACACCTCTCCAGGGGAAAGAAGAATATCCAGTTTTTAATTGGCAGCTTAGTCAGAGGCTGCTTTGTCTCCAGCTGCCCTCACCTTGCCCAAAGAGACACACTGTGCTCAACCATTTTCCTAAAATGGGCTTTAGGGATATTCTTGCACAGCACTCAAGCCAATGGTTATGATGTGTGACAATTATTTGGGGGTGGGGATGGAGTACAAACATACATAGTCAGCATTCCCCTGAAAAATCCCAGCAGCACAACCAGGTATCCATGCTGGCCTATGTCAGGAGGAATTAAAAAACTGACCAGACTTGTTTGCTTGGTCTAGTTCAGTGGACAGGAAGGATCAAATAATTTTAAAGAAGCCCTCAAATATTTTGAGGCTTTACTGCAAAAACGGGATGCAGATTCTATGCTTTTTCTGTGCTACTCTTCATTCACAGAAGTTTAGCTTTAGGAAGATGGTAACCAGAAACAGATCCCACACCTCAGATCTGCCAACAAGGAGGCCAGTTCTGGAAGGAACCCCCTTTGGGTTTGACTCAGGAACATAAAAACACATAGCAACAAGGGAATGGAAAAGAAGTCTTGCCTTTAAAACTTTCTTTAAGGAATTACTGCAATGTAACAAACTTTGGTACGTCACTGCAACCTGACCAAGTCCAAGTAAGAACAGATGAACACTAAAGAAATAAGCAACCACAGTTGTTCTAAGAACAGTTAAGAAGCCATTTTCAGAGGGCAAAAATCTTGGCACAGAGACAGAGCCTTTTCCACAGAAATTAAGTATGAAGCAAACCCCTAAAGAGCACAGCTAAACCCTAACAAGAGTATAGACTATACTACCTCAAGGGAGGATTACATGGAGCTCTCTAACTTCTTTGGCTTTGAGACATTCAAAAGAGAAGACACCTTGAGATCGCAGGAAGAGAACAGCCAGTTTGTAAGTCTTTTACCTTGTGATAAATTCTAATCCAGATCCAAAAACTATTAAGAAATCAGATATTAAAGACTGGGAAAGGAACAGTGGCCAAAATTTGTTAACATCTTATTTGCTATACAAGTGTCTCATCGAGGATCCCATTGCAGAAAACAGTGAGGAAGTACAATTATACATTATCTCCTTTTTTCTTTTTTCCTGTTTTCCTAAAAAGAGAATACTCTGTACCTTGTTTATGAAAAAAGATAAGTTAATTAGCCTAATAACACCAACAGCGGCCAAGGTAGTGGCATACAACCGATACCTGCTGAAGGCACAAAAAAACTGTGACTGGCTCCTCAGGTTGTTGACATGGTAAGACGTGCTCCAGTAGGATCCCCTCAATCTCTTTCTACTGCACTGAAATGTGATAAAATAATTAAAAAAAAAAAATTCGAACCCACCGAAATCCAGCTGAAGCAGCATGGCCTGGAGAGAAGAAATTACTGAATATCAATTGTAAGGGATATTCTGAGCAGTCTCCCATAAAGGCCAGCATTTTCAAAGTAAAGGCTTACTGTACATGAACAGAACATCGAGGTGCTGGCAGGGAACAAAGAGCTGTTTCTCTGCTCTGCAGAGGGAAGGCAAGAGCCACCTCAGACTCCCTGTTTATCGGTATGCTTAAAGGGAGAGGCCAGACCATCACTCGCAACACAGAAGAGCGAATGCAGGAACGATTCCCTCTCCTCCTGGTTACACCAACACGGTGGGTGACCTTGCGGGTATCCCACTTCGAGCTCCCGAAGGAGGCCTGGCCCTGGGAATGGGCTGGCCGCCGTCTCGGGACTTAAACAGACGGCTGCCACGGCGGCCTGCGGTCCCACAGCCGGACACACCCGTCTGGAACGAGAGCGCCCTTCCCAGCACCCCGCCAAGGGCGGCGGAGAGCCTGCCGCCCGTCAGACGAACGACCCCGCGGGGACGAGCCCCGTCGCCCCCTCCATCCCCGGTGCCCGGCCTGTCCCGGCACGCCGGGAGCTGTAGTCCTCGCCCCCCCTCTCCGCCCCGCGACCTACTTCTCCCCGGACTGCGGCTCCCGGCGCGCCCCGCGCCCGGCCCGGCGCGTCCCCCGGCGGGGCAGGGCACAAAATTTTCCAGGGCACATGCGCGCTGGGGCCCGCCCGCCCTTCCCGACGCTGCCCACGGCCGGGAACACGCCCCGCGGCCCGGGACCGCCGGGCAGCCGCCCCCTTCTCCCCTTCCCTTCCCTTCCCCTCCCTCTCGGCAGGGATGGGCGGGCGCGTCCCCACCCCGCAGCTGCTTCCCCCTCCTCGGCTGCGGGACGGAACCCGGGAGGCCAGAAGCCCAGTATCCTTCTGTCCCTCTCCCCTGTGCCCCGCTGCTTGCCCCCTTCGCCCCAGTGGGGCACGCGAGGTCGCAAACAAGGTTCCCAACAGAGCGGTCGGATGGATGGGGATGTGTCATCAAGGGCGAGTTCCTGGCCCCACACACCCAGAGGGGCACGGCAGATCGGGGTGTCCGGGGGAGATGGGGGCGGGGGGGGGAAGCCCAGCCCAGCCCCGACAGCGCCTTTGTTGTCGCCGGGCTTCTCCCCCTAGGAGCTCGTCGTGCACGAAAGGGAACACCCCGGCGAGATCTACCTCTCCCGGGAGCCCAGGGTGCCCACCGCCGCCCTCGGGCCCAGCCTGCCTTTTTTGGGGCTACTAGGGCTGGGGCTGAGCCGCATCCAGCCCCCCCGCCCACCCCGCCTCTCAAACTGGGCTGTAGGGAACAAAATGGTGAATTGGGGCACTGCAAAGCGTCCCCGACCCAGTGACTTTCACCCCTATTCTTCTCCCTTGAAACCCCATTAGTCCCCCCGGGGACCATAGCCACACAGTAAGTAACTCCACGGACGGGAAAATCGCTGCCCCTGGCGGGGAGGGCGACGATAAGCCCCCTCAGACCGAGCCCACAAAGAGGACGCGCGCTGGAGGAGTCCCGGCCCAAGAAGGGGTGTGGGCGATGGAAGCACCCCCGGCCCCACTTACTTCGTCCTCGGCTCCAGGGCCGGCGGCTGCTGGCGGCTGTCGCGGGGGCCGAGGGCGCTGCCGGCGGGTCTCGTCTCTGCTCTGCTCTGCCCCGTCTCGTCCGTCCCCTCCCTCCCTAGTTCCCAGCGGCGCGGGGCGGGCCCGGTGCTGTCGTGTGGATGTCGCTGCTGTGCCCCCAGAGCCGCCCGCGCCCTGGCCCCGAGTGAGCCAACTCACGGCAAACTTTCACCCTTAGCAACCTCTCGGCGCACGGATCCGCTCCCACCCCGCGTGATGCGGCCGCGGGGGGCGGGCCGGGACTACTTCCCCCTCCCGTCGCCGTCCGCAGCCACCGGAATGGACGGGAGGGCTGGGTCGGCGGAGTCTCCTCTGCTGCCCCTCGGGCACCGGGAGTATCCCGGATTCGAGCTCAAGGGAAGGCTGGAGGGGGCCGCGACCTTAGCGGGGATTGACCTGAGGATTCCCCCAAGCGGTTTAGCCTGAGGCGACGCGGGGGGAGGTGGGGGTGGGTTGTGAGGGGAATCGAACGGATCGGGGAGGGACGGGACCGGCCGGCGTGGTCCCCGCCCCCGAGCACTGTGGGTACGGTCAAACCCCAGCTCTGTGGCAAGGCCAGCCCCGGGACTCCCGAAGAAACAATTTCCCGCACACTCCAAGCACGTCTGCGAAGACCCCCGTGGTGGAGTCCCCCTCCCCGCTACGGTGGAGGAGCTAGGGGAGACGTGCCCACGGGCAATCCCGGCTCCCTCCATCGTTGCAAAGCCCTCGGGATCCCTGGTCCCCGATGAGAGCAGGGAGCCCGGGGGACTGTGAGCGCATCTCCCCGGGGAACAACGGGGCAAAGCCAAACAGGGCGGGCTGGTGTCACGGCGGGGAGGACAGGAGCAGCACGGCCACCTCCGCGCCCCCGAGACGGGGATGGAGACCCCGCCCCCGGCATGCGTTCCCCGCCTCCCGAACTATTTTGTCACCGCACGCCTGTGTCCCTCCGCCTCCAACAGAGGAGGGCCGGGCCGGCCCCGCCGCGGTGGAGACGAGAGACCCGCAAGATGCGCGAGCGCCGGCCATGCTAAAAATAACTGCGGCGTGTTAGCAACAGCCTTCCCATTGGCTGGCCAGGCCCGGCGGCGCCTTCGGATTGGAGCGCTCCCTCAGCCAGTGAGCCGAAGGGGGTGTGCGCGGTGGGCACTGCCGGGCGCGGCGCGGGGGCTGCTGGGAGATGTAGTCACCGGGGCGGCCACGGCCTACCCCGCACCGCGGGACGTTCGCGTGTTCGGGCAGGGCTCGGGGTCACAGGCTGTCCTGGGGAAGGACAACCACGGCCATCCCTGGGGCTACGTCCGATGGTGGCACCTCCACCGCCAAAGGCTGAGATGCCCACTAGCAAGCCGAAGGCACTCTCAGCCAGCAGACAAACATATCCTCACCCTTTATTTCAAAGCAGAACTATTGCTAGTTCCAGGAAAATTAAGAAAATGTCTAGAGGCATCCCCAGGCCGTGTATGTTGCAGTCCAAGGTCACACCACCTTCCTCACAAACCACTTGCTAAGGCTGCTTGCTGTCCGCACATAAAGCAGCTTTTGACCCAAGTAATACTCCAAACTAGTAGAAAGGACACCAAGAACGGTGTTTCCAGGCTCTCCCAGCCACGTGTCCTACATTTTCCTTGGTGCTGACACAAGCAGAGGGTGACACAGGCATTACCACAGTCCCTGTTGCAGCAGGGTTAGCTGGCATGGCAACCATCTCCCAAGTGCAAAAATACGAAGTTCATCTCTTGCCCCATTTCCACAACAGGCCTCCTTCTGGGTTTGGTTTGTCCTCCCTCATTCAGGAATACTTTACCTCACGTACTGCCTTTGCCACAGAAGAGCATTTCTTTTGAGGCCAGCCAACACCGTGTATTAAGAAACCTATTAATGTTCCTTCCCAGCCACAGCAGCCAGCCTTTCTCATTTTCCCACTGATTACAGACAATAACTTTTGAAGTTGGTTTTTTTCCTACAGGGGAAGGGGAAAGAGAAGTGGAAGATTTATGAGAGCTATTATGAGCAGCCTTATTTTCATCACTCCTATCTTAAAAGAAATTTAGTTACAAAAGAACACCTTTTTTTTTTTTTTCCAATTATTCCCTTGCTTTGGTGGAAACAAAATCATAGTGTCAGCCAAAGATCAGGAAATTAAAATGACTGAGCTATTTTTAGCATCATTAAGTAAAAAAAAAGCAATTACATTTCTAAAATTCTATTATTGTTTTAATAAGGTGTTACTAAGAGGGTGTTACATATTAGGGCTCTTTAAAATACCTGTGCCTTGACTGTGCTCCTTTAATTATGGCATTGCCCTTGTACACATGCAGGCAGAGGAATTCTGTCACAGTATCTGCTCCTGCATTCTCAGCCATTTGGCTATTACGTCAAAGCAAAGCTCCCGTGTGTATGGGGAGGGGAGCAATTGCCAAGCCACTGGGACAGAGCTCGTTTGGTTGGGTTATTTAATGCCAAGGAAGGGGAGTCAGGTTATAATTGGGCATAATTAATATCGCCGTATCCTGAATCCTCTCTACATTCAATTCACATGACAACCCCAAGGAAATGAAAAATTCTTTCCTACTATTGAAAGAGGCAAACATCTCCAGCTGATGTCTGTAATGAGAAAATAACAGCTCCTGTGCAGATAAGATTTCAGAAGCGAGATTTTGTCCATGCAGCTCCCACAGGAAAAGCTCACAGGCAGATTCCAGACCTCTACCTACCTTTTCTTTTCGTTGTGTCTCTTTCTAAAGAAAAGTAGTGCTTGGGGCTCAAGGGCTTTGTCAAGACAAGGTCTAGGTGATTCAAGGGACTAGATGTATGTTACAGAGCTATTTGCTGAGCTCAGCTGTAGTTGTGGCTGGCAGCTGAGCTGAACGGGTGTGTAAAAGGGAACACCTACATTTCAGAACACAGCAATGACTTGTTAGTACTGGCAACAGAGGCCAATTTCTTAATAGGCCAGGAGGTCCCATGTTCTCTCCTTCAATGTAAATATTTGAAATTAAAGTATTTTTTTTTCTATTTGTTATGCAACATTTTAATAAAAAAGGAAAAAATAACACTACCTAGAAAAGTAACAGCAGGAAGAGACAGCTCCATGCATTAGGCTTTGAAGACAGCACCATGGGGGTTCAGCTGCCACATTGACAAAGCTGTCCCTGTCGCTCTCACCTTTCCCTGCTGCTGCCACGCAAGTACTTCACAGCTGGCAGCCAGAGAGCCCCTGAATCTGGCTGCATAAAACTCCATGGACTGATGAAGCCCTTCCAAAGCTTGGCGTGCACACAGCAGCAGGACATGTCTTGTCTCATTTTCCCCCTCTGGGGAAGCTCGCCCTTTTAGCATGTGCTCAGGTCTGCAGTACGGCAAGGCAATCTACTCCTGGACAAGTACTTCAAAATCTATTTAGGTGAAAAATAATGCACTTTTCTAGAGGGCCTGCCTAGGTATCATCTACTGGTGCACAGAAATCATTACCAAGCAAGCAAGGTCGTGTTTTTCTGGGCTACATAAATGCATCCATTACCCTTGTCTGAATTAGCAGCTTCAGGGCAATGTCCCATCCATGCTCTGAAAGTACCAGAAAGGCAGTGGCACTGAACTGATCTGAGCACCAGCAGCATTTGGCATGCTCCCCAGAGCTGTCTGAGCAAACAAGGCAAAGGGGAAAAAGCCTGTCCCTCCCTCTCTCCACCTGCCCAGTGACTCAGAACAACTAGAAATGGCAGCTTAACTCTCAGAATACAGACTGATATATCCAGCAGTCAGTGTGAGGGCATCGGGAGTGCCAAGAAAGTGAGTATGCTCAGCTGTTGTTGGGGATGGGGGAAGGGATGGGGACACTCGTATCTCTACAGCAAGCCCTGCCTGGCTGATCCTGCTAAATGATTAGGAACAAGGGGTGCTCTAAAATTAGCTCACCAGGGTGTATTGGTTCTGAGACAAAAATTAATTCCTTACTTCATTTCCCTCTACCTTTACTGAAAAACTTTGTCATCTTCCATGTTTCTGGGAAAGAAAAAAAATGTGTACAAACCTTCTGCATTCCTAGTGAGATAATTTGGGCGGCCTGACTGAGGGCAAGTGATAAGTTCTGGTTGAAGTGATAAAGTTCCACGTACAACAAATCTGCATGTCATGGCCTGCTTCTAAAGAAATACAGAATTTAAAATGGCCAATAACAGGTCTGACATGGGCTTCCTGGTCTGCAGAGGCAGTTGCTTGTTCCTAAAGAACTGCTTTGGGAGAATAGGTTTGCTGTAACCAATGAGCTAGATTGCTCTGAACACCTTGGCAAATGGCATCCATCAGAAGCTGTGTAAGGGAACCATCGTGCAGGGAAGAAGACATGCTGATAATCTTAGAACTGCAAAAATCTTGGAAGAGAAACCTGACAGAATTAATAGCTGGGGGCAGGAGAGGGAGGAGCAACTGAGATAGCTCTAGGGCTGGTGACAGCTACAGCCAGCTGGAGCAGGAAAAAATTACTTTTGAGGGGAGGATAATCACAACTTGTGTGCTTTTCACTTTTATCCAAATAGCTGGAGCAGGTAGAAGAGGTATTTAAGCCAAAGAGTAGTTAGAGGAATTGGTGCTAGCCCCAAGGGAATAGCTGAAATCCTAGAAGGGGCACAAAACAAAAAATGGTCTTGGGGCTCTGCACCCCAAGACTGCACAAAGACAAGTGTTAGTGTAGCACATACTCTGCTCAGACTAAAGTACTTGAAGGTCTACAGAGCACACTGAGCCAGAACCCTGATTTAGCCATCTGAGGAGTATACACACCCGTGGGGAACTCAGTTCCGCCTCTGCACAAAGGCGCCTGTTCCCAGATCTTTGCTGAGCCAACAGACTGCTTTTAGCCTGTACTGGTATTTGACAAACAAGCAGCCTCTGGTTTCCAGCATGCACACGGCCAATAGCCCAGAACACAATAGTTGGTTTCCCATTACAGCAGAGAAGGCTTTAACTTATTCACAAGAACAGGATAGCGAGTCAAATAGCTTAGTAGGTTTTAGAAAGGGATTGGATGTTTGCATGGTGAAACAACATCCACAGCCGTATTAGCTGGGATAAGGGTTACAAGCTCAGCGATCCTCATGCTACGGGACAAAATGATCAGTGGCTGGGATCACAGGCAGACAAAAGCAACAGCCGTTCCCTGAAGCTCCTTGTGGCAAGGTCACGTGGCCATAAGCAGACGCTGTCAGAAACCAGATAACCCATTGTGAAGTGCTCGCTGGGCTAATCCTCCATGTCCCCAGAAAGCTCCAGAGAGGCTAGGCACAGAATAAACTGAAGAGAAATCCTTGTTGTACAAAAAATAAAAACCCAAAAGAAAAAGCTTTATTGGTATACATCCTACAGAAATGGCTACAAGAAATGGCCTTGGATTTATCTGTCAAAGAAAACAAGGAACAGCTGTGCTCTCCCTAGGAAGGTACCAGCCATGTGCAGATTCCTTACAAAACAGGGCAGCATGGAAATATACTGGAGGAAGAGAAGAGGGGAGCAGATTGATGCTTCATTCTTCAACACTGATGGATGGGGCAATTTCAAATAATTGAGAGGAGGCCCAGTAAGAACAACCTCAAGGTGTTTCTCCACTCTAAAAACAGCACTTCCCATTTTTACATAGCTCCTCTATGTGTAAGTGCTTGCCAACTCTGCTTTGTATAGAGAGCTGGGGCAACTACTAGCAGAGCTTCTGCAAAGGCAGAAGACAGTAATCTTCATTTGCCCTCTCTCATCATTGGTTCTGATCAGGTTTTAGTCCTCACTCAGTCTGTTATTTCTCCAACCCCAAGTATATTACTGAATTTGTACTGTTTTAGAAAAAAAAATCAACCAGTTTTCAATAAGAGTAAAGTCCAGAGATGTTCCAAGACCCTCTTGCCAATCCAAGGAGGTAGCCACGTATGAAGAGGATCACCTCTTCTTGAAGCCATACTTTTTCCTTTCATAGAAAAGATCTGTCTTGGAACTGCCCAGGTTGACGATCTTAGGGCACCCATCTCTCTGTAAGAAAATAAACTGCAAGTTAGGAAAGGAGCAAACACAGAATAACATCATAGTTGTAGCGGGTTCTCAGTTCCCACACTCCTCGCCCTGTCCTCAACACATTTCAAACACCTGTACAGACAAATTGCTCTCCAGTGCTGGTTACCAGTAAGACAGTGAAACAGAGAAGAGGATGGCTATCTTTTCAACATTACTGTAGGACATGCTCTCCCTCAGGGCTGAAATGGAAAACAGCTCATATAACATCAGCCATTAATGAAAAGACTGAATTCTTTCTAAATCAGGATATGCAGGACTTCTAGGGCCCAGAGGAATGACCTTTCCCCTCCTTAGACAAAGAGAATCTTACTGCTCTAGATGTCACCAAACCATTCTTGTGTTTAGGAACACCTCAGCTGTGACAGCAGAACTGAACTGCAGATTTCTTGCATCCTGGATCGATTACTGCAGAGGCTGTAGGGTCAGCTACTCACAGCAGCTACACAGATGGGTTCTTTTACCTCAGTTCCAGTAGATGGTGAGAAAAAAGTCACAAGAAAAGCAAGGGGAGTAGGGGGAACCCTCCTGAGAAGTGTGGTTGCAAAATCAAATCAGAAATGCACCTCTTGGTATACCTGGGAACATTTGCCCATGGGCCACCTGGGCCCAGCATCTGCATAATTCTTAAGGGCAAAACATTATGGTTGGCCACAGCAGCTGTGAGGGGCCCAGCAGGCAGAGGAACACATGTCCTCGGCTGAAGTACAATCCTGAGTGCATTAGATTTAGAAAGTCCCTGGGCAGATGTCAGATGCTGTAGAATCTGCACCCAAGCTTCCTGGCTCCCATGCCAGAGATGCAATCTGGTGGGGAGGATCTGCATGATAGGAATAACAGGAGAGGTAGGGAACAGAAATCATCCCTCCCCCATACACCTGCCACAACCCATTTCTAGCTACTGTCTCCTTATTTCATTTTGAACCTCAATAGTAGGACTCTTTCAAGCCTTGCCTCCCACGATCCATGGAGTCTGTTCAAATCTTGACAACCTTATTGCAGGGCTCTGTTCATTCTTCCACCTCCTCCTAAGGACACAGCTCATGAGCACCCTCCTTTCCCCAAGAAAAGATTACTATTTGCAACTCACAGATGTCCTGGGCGACAAGGTGAGATTCTGGCCTTTACCCACAGATTGAAGTGGGCTGACACAGTACTTCATTTCTTCCTCCACCAGAATAAATGAACCAAGAGTAACCAGGTCCTTTGCTTTGTGCCACATAGCATTCCACCTTTGCCCTCCATTTTATTTGCTTTCTTGCTTCAGTATCTTTTCCAGTCTTTCTCTGAGGATGATGAAAGTGCTGTGGCTGAAACCTTGGACTGTTAAAGCTTCAGGTACAGAGCTCTGCTCAGCTGTTTTTCTTATTCACATCAGCACCAGATACCATAATTGTGACAGGCAGCAGCACACCTAATTTTTCTCCTTCTGGGCTCCCTATGCTTGTGCCAGCACTTTTCAATCCTGCAACAAATCATGTCAAATCTGCTGTTTCAGATCTGCAACTTCAAATCTGCAATAATCTGTAGTATCTGAGTTTTCTGCCACAGAGCAACTTTCTTCACTCACAGTAGCATTCACCGGGTGTCAAAATACCCCAGACCTGTTATCCTCCTCTAGCTCTGTTTTCTACAGTCCTCCCTGACAGAGTAGCCAGTTATTTCACACCTGAATCAAATATAAGATACAGATGCATCTTAGGTTATGAGAAACATTTGTTGGGAACCCCTATGAATTGATAAAAACAAAAACAAGCCTATTTTATTCATGACTTATAAAGCCAGGCATCTTCATTCCAAAGGCAAGTGAACAAAACTACTGTTTTTCACAACATTTATAAAGTAGGAGGCAGCACCACCATCACAGCACTTATATCCATATTTAGATACAGAGAAAGACTATGGTCCTATTAGATCTAATGACTAAATTCAAATTAGGACCTGCTCCTGTTCTGGATTTGGCTGCAGGCCTCTAGAGAAAACAGGCACTGGAGAGAATTAAAGCAGCAACTTGCACAGCTGAGGACACTCCTGTATACCACTCTCTCAGCACATTCTTCACAGTCATTAGGGTGTGTAGGAAATTACATTTGCAAAGCACCAAACAACTTTTAACAGAAACTCTCACAGCTACCAGGCCTATACTCTGGGATAGCAGAACTGTAAGCATCATGTTCTTGTTTTTCTCTAAGGTCTTTCTAACATGAACTGCTTTGTTGCAGTTCATGTCCTGCACTCACTGTGTTGGATTATTAACAAAAGCCTTACAAGGGGTGAATAGCTGCTTCATTTCACATGTGCAGTGGCTTTCAGCAAAATATTATAAAAAGATGATAGCTCTGGATATAGACAAAAGGGACCATTACATCAAAAAGCATTAGCAGAAGGAGAAGTATCTACAATACAAACCATTCCAGAAAAGAATAAGAAAATATAAATTGTACCCCACTGAAATTATACAAGAAGCATCAAAATTGGGAAACACAATTAGCAGTGGAGCCATTGGACACTAAGGACCAACTTTACCTCGTTATTCAAAGAAAAACAAAGGTTTTGATTCCACAGGCCTTACAGTACCATATGTGCTCTTAATCAGTGGCTCATAATGGACTTCTAGTGAGGAGCTGCTCCTACCACTGCCTTGCAGTGTCTGCAATATTTCTGACCTTGGTGAAACCTAGGCTGGAGCTGTAGTAAGATAACAACCTGAAGTGGCAACAAGCAGTCTGTGGAGGAAATGAACTGTGAGTGTGCAAAACAGCCAGAGATCCTTAGAATGAAGAGAGTTACAATACCTCAAAATGCTTTGCAAACACGGGGACCTATCAACAGGGAAAGGTTTGAGTTATCGCAAATGAGTGCCAATTGTCCCAGCACTAATTTTGGCAGTTCCAAGCCCCTTAAAGGTAAGCATGGCTACTGTGTAGCTGGGATGCCAACTCACATCTTTTTCCTGGATGGTGCACTCCTTGCAGTAGTAGGCATCGGACACGCCGGGCCCCCCGCAGATGACACATCGGCCCTGGTAGGAGCCGTAGTTACACTCATCACAGATGCGCACCAGGGTGCAGGGCCGCACGTAGGAGTCGCAGATCACACACTTGCCATCACCTGTGAGCACAGCACAGCCTTTGGTTACAGAATGTCCTTTTTGCCACCCCCAGGTCAGATGAAAAGCTTCCTGGTCAAGTAACTTTCCTGTACACTCATAGACATCACAGCTGAACTGCAGAAATGTGCCTTGCAGGCAGAGGGCAAAACTTTGTACCGCACACAGACTTGAGAGGAACAAGGGCCGTGGCCTGCATATTTGAGGGTTGGTTTACATTTAGTCATACATTCACAGTCAGAGAAAAAATCCAAAATTACTTCTTTGTGATTAGTCAAGATTTGCTTAGATTGCACCACTACCTTTACACTACAACTTTTCCTGACTTATTCACTTGCAAAACAAAAAAAGCCAGACTGACAGGACTAGAGTCCTTACCTACAGAGAAGCAGCAGTGTGTGCTTCTCCCACAGTGCCACATCAACAAAAGTCTGGAGTTACTATCCTCAAAGAGAAAAGAGATTATACTCATGGTCCCTTTAATCCTTCATCTGTGAGAAAGCCAAAGAAATAGCAAACTGGCATAAGCAGCCATTTCACAAAAGTTGCCCTTGCGCTCTCACAAGGAACTGAGTGAAATTCAAGTACTCATATCATACAGGCGAGGAGCCATCAGATGCCAGTGACAGTTTCTGCTGAGCTGGATCTTAACCAAAACACTGACCTACGGATGAAAGGCTTCATATCCTATTACCAGTTCCCAAGGTATCTAATCCAGACTCCCACAAACAGCTTGTCTAACCTGCTCTTAAATCTGTGGCGTGACAGATCTCAGCTACTACCAATGGGAATTTGTTTTTTCCTGCTCTAACTTTAGATGCTTGCCCTCCATTTCTTCTTCTCCTAGATGCTAATGGGAACCTTTCTCGCAGTAGGATGAAGCCAGAATCCAAAAATGCATTTTCCCCCTGCTTTGAAATGATCAGTATGATATTTTGGTATTACAGATTATAAGGATCCAGTGAAGCAGTCACTGTAGCCTCAGCAAGTGGAAATGCTGGGAACAGGTACTCTAGAACTGCGCTTGTGCAAGAGTGTGTTTCAGCTTGCAACTTTTTAAGTACTCCTTGACCTACACTTGCAATGTTAAGGTAATTGTTCCCTTCTCAAAGAGTGACATCAAGTTTGTGGTAAAAGCAAAAATAGATTCCAACCTTTGAATTCAAACTGCATGCTCTAACCACAACACTATGTTCTCAAGCAACTAAACGTGGATGCTATACTTACATTTTTCACAGAGTCTTCCAATTGCTGAAAAAAAAATAAAAAAAAATTATTTGAGGCAGGAGAAAAAATTAAGTAACTATGAGCTTGAATGTCAAATAATTATCTTCTGCAATGAGTAGTCCTTCAAAAATTAAAGGTTAAACCACAGAAATGGTTTGAGCATAAATACAAACATTCATGATAAACAATATATATCTTCCTGGAGACATTTATCAAGACTAAAGATGCACTATGAATGCACAATAACACTCCTCTCCAGTAAGAAAACCTACATCCATAATTCCATTTCAAACACAGCCAGTGTGTCTGACTGAAGGAAATGCTTTACATGAGTCTTGGCACAGCTTTTACATTTATTTTAGTGGGGGGGGGAGGATCAATTGTTTGTTTAAAGCAGCCCAAACACTTTGCTTTAGAACATAAAGGTAGTTAAATGCATCTTAGAAATCTTGTCACTTGTCTGGGACACTCACAACAATGATGTTAGGAACTTGGATAAATGCCATAAATAGGAAATTTCAAAGACTAGATGTCCACATTCACAAAGGCTAAATAGTGATTTGAAGAGAGATAAGCAATTTGAAGAGAGACAAGTGATTTGTCAGAACATAACTTTTCAACATAGACAAATACTTAGAAGCACTGACTATACTAAAAAGAGATTTCCCACGGACAGTGCAGCTGAATGTGTCGCATTCATGGATCTTGCAGAAAGCTGCTCATTAAATTTGTCTTCTAGTGAGTGACAAAAACCTGGAAGGGATACCTCAACTTCTAATCTTGTATAAGAGTTCTTTGAACCTTACTCAGATGCGACAAGGGTAAATCCCGTTATCCACATTGCAGGGAAAACCCGGAAGATTTTGTCTCGCAGCCAGAAAGATGCTCTCAAATGCTGCTGGAACCTTAACGCACACTGGGCCATCGAAATAAAGGTTAAATAAAAGGAGAACAAAAGAGGGAAGGAGAGGGGGAGGGAGAGGAAGGGAGGAGCGGGTGGCGCACATCGCCCCTCCTGCTCCTCACCCCCCCCGCCGGGCCTAGCGGCCGCGCGCGCCCAACGGCCGGTAACGGGCCCACACGCGCGCGCGCCTCACGCTCGCCCCGCAGCGGGAAAAGGAGTGAAGAGATCCCCGCATCCTCATCCCCTCTTCCCCCGAGACTCACCGACGCCCGCCTGCTTGCGGCAGAAAATGAGGTCCGGGTGATGCTTGGCCATAGCGAGGCGATACCCGCCCGGCGCTGCTACTGCTGCGGGCCCGCGGAGCCTTCACCACCGCGCCGCCCCCGGGTCCTGGCCGGGGTGAGAGCAGCGTCTGCCAAAGCGCCTCCCCCGAGGGGAAAAATGCTGGGGGATTCAGAGATAAACCCTCGCCCCTAAAACTACTCCATCTCTAACCTTCCCCCGCCTAGAATAGCCCCGAGTGACAGCCGAGAACCCCCTCCCTGTCGCGGGTGTCTCCCTGCCAGGACCCGCGCGGCCACGCCCCCCCGCTCGCGCCGGAGATGTCAAAGGGGCGGTGTGACGCCATCGCGGCGCGACTCCATCTTTGTCAGTGAACAAAATGGCGCCGTACTGCGTGCTGGCGGCTCGGCTGAGGGTGAGCGGTGGCAGCGGGCGGGGCAGGCAGCGGGCGGGACGGGCGGCGGGGATTGCGGCCGGGACAAGATCATTGCCCTCTGGGCAGCCGGGAGGGCGGCCGCCCGCCCGCAGCCTCGGGGTCGAGCCGTCCCCGCCTCCGCGTGTAGGTCAGCGTGTCCCCGATGCGGCCCCACGCCCCGTTTCCATGGCGATGGTGGGGCGGCCGCGGCTTTGGCAGCGGCGGCGGCGTGGCCGCTGCTCGGGCCCTGGGGCAGGGCGTCTCCCGCCACCGGGCCCGGCCGGTCAAGGTGAGTGCAAGGTGAACGAGGCGGGGGGGGCGCGGCCTGGCGCCGCCGCCTCCCCGTCCGCCCGGACCGCGCTGCGGTGCGCTGGAGTCGCTGTCAAAGCTCCGGGCCTAACAGGGCAGAGAGCCCGGGGGCGTGGGCCCGAATGGTGAAATAAAAGGTCTTGCCCCGGGGCAGGCATTTTTCTTTCCTTCATCTTGTATTATTTCGCCTTATGGGCGTGCGGCAGCACAAGGTGACTGACCCTTTGTTGTGTGAGTGAGCTGTCTTTTGGCTACTTTGCTTCAAAAACCCTTTTAACACAAACAGAGGCCCCTGGGTGACAAAGATGCCAACATCTCTGTATAAATGGGAGCTAGGAAGGCTGAAGAAGCAGGTGGGTCAGGCACATAAATAACCTTTTTTCCCGGGGCTGTGATAGTGGCTCTTGCAGTCTTGTCTGTCATGACCTCTAAAATTCACCTTTGCCAGTAATATGATCTTGACACAGAGATTGCCTTCCTTGAGACTTCGTGTTTAGTGTCTACTCAGTAATAAAGTTTTCATGATCTTTTAAAGCCTGTAAGGCAAATACGAGGTGCAGTTTTCTGTTTAGGGCTGCTAAGGGGATAAGGAAGCCTTTGCTCCCCTGTGATAAAGGCAGCCAGCATAACTTCTCAGTTTGCCACGTGTGACCTTGGCCAATTCATTACCCTTTCCTAGGGAACTGAAGTAAGAATTTGGTTGGCTTTTAGTATTCTGAAAGTCTTTTGTGAATCTTCATTCCAGTTTTGTTATTACTGTCTTACTTTAGAGGTAGATGTTTTCAAAAAGTATAGGGGTTTTTAAATTTAAGTGAAAGTTACAGAATAGCACCATTTCAGGTTGGTATATTTGTTCTTAGTTGTTAAATAGTTTTTAGTTTGTACTTTGAACAGAAATGACTACTCATAAAATGAAGGCAAATCTTTTATTAGGGTAATGAATTGGTTCTCATTTTATGGTGTGACATTGCATGAGAACAAGTAGTCACTTGCTAAAATTAATATTGTATTATGCAAAACAAAGGCTGTGCTGGCACAGTCACTATGGGGAATTTAGTATTCCAGGAGGTTGTCATCTATTATCAGGCTCAAGGTGCATATTTCTTTCCTTCCTGTGAAGAACTAAATCTGTAATCAGTTTGATGGTAACCAAACATGCCTCTAGGTGATGTCTTTAGGAAGCAGGGTTTTTTTGCCTCTGTGTGGCAGACTAGAGATTAATAAATATGCGCATCATGTTGTCAATCACTGTGATAGTGCCAGCATTGACCATGGCACATATTACTGCTATTGGTTCTGTTTACCTCCCATCCTGGAACTGTTTTGGAACTGGAACTGCAGAGAAAGCTTGCTGCTGAGGAAAGTAAATTGGAATTAGCCTGATTTGGACTGACTGTCCTATTTAAAGTATAGTTCTAATACCCTCAGGGGGTCAAGATCTCTTTTCTGCCTACCTGAGATAATGCTTTTAGTAACATTCCATTTTTAGAGCCACATTGGCTGACGACTGACTGAAAGGGAGGACTGTAAAGCTCTTAACTGCCTGAAATATTGGGTTTATTGAGGGCATTGTGGGTAAGTACTGAAATTATGCATGGGCAGCTTTGTGTATCTGGCAGAAATGTTGGCCAGGGCTAAAGTCATCTTCAGAACCATAATTTTGGTTACTATTTTGAGGTGGGTCTAGAAAATGAGCCTGCATTTACAATTTGATTATACCACACTGCTTTTTTTTTTTTTTTCATTTTATTTTTCTTTTTTAGGCTGAATCATGGTGAATGTTGGAAACTTGGCCAGTGTTCTTAGATGAGGGAAGATGAGGAAAGGTGGTATTTCGGGTTTCAGCTGGGATTTCTAGGACAGATTTCCCAGATAGGAGTGCACGTAACACATTTGCTACTCTTTTGAACATGAGCTTTTGCTCACTGGGCTCATCTGCCTTACTGGCTGCCAAAATGCAAGTTATTTTCTGAATTCAGACTCCACTTGCATCTGGAACATTCACTGTAGTGAGCTAAATGCAAGATAGCTGCCTTAAAATCTGTAAAAGAGCAGTGTTAGCTTCCATACAAAGATTTCAGAAATAATGACCCATTTATTAGACTGGCTTTCTTCCGTCTTTTAAGGAAGCCTGTCACCTCATAAAATACCAATAGGCTTAGGAGCCCTGTAATGATTACTGCCATTCCTTTTACTGAAATTTGAACAAGGACATGCAAACTGGAATAAGGGATTCAGTGCCAGGTGAGAGGAGGTCACTTGGCAGCTTTTGGTCAGGCTGGAAATAAACAGTTCCTGGATAAAAGGGTAAATTTATAGATTGGTGGCTGCTTGCTTCCCTTGGCTGTTGAGCTCAAGGCACTTCTCACTACTTATTAAAAAAACACCATGGAAGCCCTCACAAAGCATTAGTACATTCCCTCTCAGAGAAGAGTGAGAGGGAATGAAGCTGGCAACTGTCAGGCTTGTGACTTTTCCTTAATCTTGTACTTCTGCCACCCCATTTCTGAGGATACAATAGAAGAAGGACATGCATGGAGAATAGACAGGTGTGATGAGTGATATATTGTAGATTCTTTGAGAGGAGAACTCACACTTTCAAACCAGGCAGTTTATGCTTGGCGGTGGGTGGTGGTGGAACCTTAGACTGCCAACATGAGAACAACTATATTGAATCAAATTAATTCCCAGCAGAAATATGGGGTTAGATTTATATCCTGGTAAAATGAAGATGGTGCTTTTTAATTAGGTGGCTTTTAAAATTCTTATGTAGAGAAAAATGATTCTCTAGTCTCTCTAGATTCTCAGCACTAAAGCTGATTGGTTTAGGCAGTTATTTCCCCTGGGTCATATTGGCCATTACAGCAACAGACCTTCAGCTTTCCAGACTTCTCCAGGTCCAGACAGAATCCTTCATCTTAAACACGCTCTCTTCCTGCTTTTGGGTAGCCTGAAGCTGTGATCAGCAGGATTCAACTACTTTGTATTGATGATTTCGCAATTACCAGCTGAACACTGATGTAGTATTGTGAAAAAAATTACATTTACTTGTGCCATTTCATGAAGTGAAAAGACCCATAGATGTGTATATTCAAACAGAAAAGATTTTTCCTGAATTTTGTGTGAAAAGTTTTGTTGTACTTCTTTTTGGAGAGCCCTGCTTCAGATTTCTATTTTAATCAGCTTTGGTCCCACACAACACTAAGATGCTATGAAGCCTCTGCTGTTACTTTTATTTGCATATGTGTTCTTCTCTATGATGAATTAAGAAGAAATTACTGCATTAAACCACAATACAGTTCCTGGCCTGGGAAAGAGATTATTTTTCCATGAACAGTGATTAAATATCTCAGTGTTTTTTTTCAAGCCCCTCCAGCAGTTGAAGACTTTCACAAGACAGTGAATATCTTGTAAGGTAAAAAAAAAAAAGGCCAGAACAAAGCAAACAAAAGTTACGTGGCTACTAGGTAAAGAGCAGCTTTGCCTAGTTTGTATGTTAAACAAAGAGAAGCTGGGTGGTGTTTGATTGGGTGTGGGTGGTTGTTCTGGGTGGTTTTTTTGGGGTTTTTTGCTGGTGGAAGAAGGAACGGTCTTAAGTCTGACACCTGTGATAAGTTCTGAAAGTTCTAAGATTAAAGTGCAGCACAGTGAAATTTGATGACTGGGTTTCCCATGCACTCATGGAGGAGCAGTGCCCTCTTTGTACCACAAGGTTCACTTTCCTCAGATACTCTTCTGAGTATCTGACAGCGTTGTGCACCTGCTGGAGGTCTGTACTGCTTCTACCAAAAGCTCTTTGTGTAATGGCTTAGGATAGTTTGGTAGAAATGCAGACTTCACCCTTATTGTTAGTGCACCGAGCAGGGTGATCTTGCCTAGCTTTCTCAAAATTTTTGTTGCAAAAGATACTAACAAATGTTATCAAAAGGACAATAAAACAAGAGACTTGGCTAAAAATTGGTGATGTCTCTTTGATCGTGATTATTTCAGGCAATCCTTTCAATACTGGTAATAAGAAAGCTGGAAAAAATATTCACTTGAACAGGTTTAAAGAATTAACTAGTTTTCTTGACAGTGGTAAAAAAACCAAACCAGTGGTAGGTACAATGATTGTATTCTGAACAAGGACATGCAAAAGAGGTGTTTAGTGTAATACTGCTACATTTATTAACCTGTATTTATCAAAACTTTGTAACTCTGAAGTAGTGGATGAATAGAAAAAGTGGGATTAAGATTAAGGTGTAATACTGGAGGAGGAAAACAACTCTGAACTCTTTTCTTCAGTCTGTTTCCAGACTTCTAATGCTGATGAGTGAGACTTTGAAGGCATGTAAGAAATGCATGTGCCAAATCCTTGGAAGTTTTTATGGAGGCTGCTGGCTGACTCACTTTTCAAAGCTGCGTGAGAGCTTTTAGCCCTCGGCACTGACCTGTCTCTTTCAGGTCAGGTGCTGTAAAGGTGCCTCACCGTAGCTTGCCCTTCTCCTGTGTTCCAGAAAACTGTCTCACTGTGGAGGCTGCCAAGTGAAATTTGGGCTATTTTTTCCCCTGGCACTTTCTGCTGATGCGTTCAGCTCTCGGTATAGTTCACTTATCATGCAGTTAACTCACCTGTAGGATAAGTGCAAGGCTTTTTGGAGGTGAAAGGTGAGGGTGCTGTTAGAGTGAGGAAAAGAGCACCTGGATCTGTGCAGCCAGGGTGGTGGAGCTGGTGTGGTTTTTTCACATCTTGCTTCTCCTGCTGTGTGTTACATTGTAGACCAGGCCCCTACACCAAAGTCTCAGTCTGATTTTTAGTAAGTTTTGTAGCAGTATGGAGGGATCCTGCCTAGGAAACTTAGTATGTGATGGCAGAACAGAGGTGTGTCCACTCAGACTCATGCTGTGTCACCTGCCAGTCCTTCAATGTCAACTCAATGGCAGCAAGGAAACACAAACCAGGAACAGCATTGGCTCTTCTCCACCATGACTCTAATGTGTAAGGAGTATGGCAAACTGGTGCTTTCTTGAGGATTGGCTTCACATTGCCTGAAAGCAGATTTCTCATTTGAAAGCATAAGGTATCTGGTGCAACAAATAAAAATGTGGAATAATTTAGTAAATGCTACCTGTTCTGGGTACCTTGGTGTACCCAGATCTGTATCTGTTTAAGATAATATGCAGTAATGTGTGAGGAAATGTATTTGGGTGTCTTTAAAAACCTTTGCAATTTTTCTATTCCTCGGTCTGTAAAATCCCAGTAACAA
Source organism: Pseudopodoces humilis (assembly GCF_049639895.1). Lineage (NCBI taxonomy): Eukaryota > Metazoa > Chordata > Aves > Passeriformes > Paridae > Pseudopodoces > Pseudopodoces humilis. The sequence goes on from NC_142204.1 coordinate 25,016,890, forward strand.
AAACTGAAAAACATTTTTTATTGATATGTTACAGAAATTCACTCTGCAGGGCTCCAGTGCTAATACTCTCCTTTTTTCAGCATGCCTTGAATAGTGGGGTACGACGCTACCATGTGGCTCCTGTCCTGTGTGCGCGGGCCAAGGTGGCCATGAGCCACTTTGAACCTAATGAATACATAAATTATGAAAAGCTGGAGAAGAACATCAGCATTGTCCGTAAGAGGTAAGAGTGTAGTAGGGAAGAAGGGAGGGGTCAATGTATTGAATTGAGCTCTGCAATGACAGGAGATGAAGAAAAAAATGTCATGGGGCCCTGGTACAAGGAATGTTTACTAGGGAAAACAGCACTGAACAGAGGCAGTTGTAAATATAGTGAAGGATGAGTTGTAGTGTCTCCTCATGGTTGTGGGGCAGTGTGGGAAGGATTGAAGGATATGATGAAGCACTGCAACATGCAGAGAACCAGGCCAGCGCAGAGGAAGTGCTAGAAAGAGATCCATCCTCTTTGTTTAATACCCTTGTTGAGGAGTCTTCACATTGGCCCTTGCTTCCTTCTGGGGCAGCAGCACGTGGGCAATGGTTGTTATAGGTTAATGCTTCTTTGAGCTGTGTTCTGCTGTAGGTGTTAGGCATGGAACAAAGGGCTAAGAATTCATAGCATATGTAAACATAGTGACCTTAATCTGCTGATAGAGGCTTGTGTGCCTGCTAATTTGTTATTCCTGCTCCACTTACTGTGGCAGTGGTTTGTATGACTTGTCCTTCAGTCTTTGTGTCCCGTGTTAAATGCAGTAGCTCTTCTTTCAAGTTGTTGTGTTGATTTAATTACTTCTCAGAAGATCTTGCTACATACATAAATAGATTCCTCAGCTGATACAGCTGCAGGATGAAAGGTCTGAGGTCATGAAACTCCACTTAGTTGTATTTGCTGTGGGATCTGGTATTTGTGATTTGAGGCTGACCTCTTTCTCACCTCTACATTTGCTGTTCTGAAGTATAATTCAAGAAGTGAGCAGTCAATGTTTCTTTTACTGTATAGGAAGATTAGAAAAGAAAGCATAAAATTACATAAATTTATATGTTTTTGAACTTTATCAACTGAACCCTTGTTTTAACCATGTGCCAGTTGATATTTTAGTGCTGTAAGAAGAGCATGGAGGTTCTGTGTGCTAATAGGTCTTAACAGTCTGAGCAATGTAGGGAAGCATTCTGTTACATGCTTAAAAGGGCAAATGTTGAAGTACACAAGATGCAGATACTAAAATTATTTTCCCCAGGCTCGACCGCCCTCTGACCTTGTCTGAGAAGATTGTATATGGACACCTGGATGACCCAGCAAAACAGGAGATTGAGCGCGGCAAGACCTATCTGCGCTTACGGCCGGACCGTGTGGCCATGCAGGATGCCACAGCTCAGATGGCAATGCTTCAGTTCATCAGCAGCGGGCTGCCAAAAGTGGCTGTGCCTTCCACCATCCACTGTGATCACCTCATCGAGGCTCAGTCAGGTGGTGAAAAGGATCTTCAAAGAGCCAAGGTCACTGTTGCAGACACTTAACTTCTGTTTGAAAATGTCCTTCCAGTTGAAGGAAGAGCTTATTTTAATTTTTTCCCCAGAAGGACAGCCAGAAACCAGATATGGTAATAGATTACCTATGGCGGTCAGCTCTGTAGGTCAAATGCAGCAAAGAAACAGACTAAATGGATTTTGGGGAATTTTTCAGCTCAGATTCATCCATTACATGGTTTGCAGGACCATAAAATGTGGGAAAAGCTAGTCTTAAGTTGTTACTGATAGAAGCCCAGATCATGTATGTTCTGGAGAGAGAAGATATTTCAGCTAAAGGAGAGAAAAAAATTATTTTAAAGGGGAAGAAAGGAAGTCAGATTACTCCATGTTGCAGTATGGCAGTGTGAAAAACTTAATGAACATATGTCTGCATTGCACTGGTGTATCCTGTGAGGGGGAGGCAAGTAGTTACTTTCCCAAACCATTTGCTAGTGATTATCTGAAGAGCAATAACTGAGTCATGAGCAGCTTTCATGGCTCATGGGTATAGTATAAATGTGTGTAAAAGTATGGAGGATGTTGGGTTTTATTTGGGAATTTCAAAGTGTTGTTTGTCCAACTGCTGATTCACTGCCCTTCTTAAATTTTCTATTCAACTGTTTTACTGCTTATTCCTTCCCAAAAGAGCTTCTGTAATATATAGACACGTTTATCTCTGACCATCATACCACAATGCATCTGCTAAGGAAATCTTGTTACTCCGAGTGGACTTAGCCTAAGTCCACTGTCAGAGCCAGGAAGTATTGCACCCGGAATGTTGATATCAGAATTTACAAACAGTAAACAGGGGACAGCTGCATAATTTTAAGCTGGAACATTTTAAGATTTTAGTCCATATCTATTCTCAGAAACTTGTGGTGTTGAAGTATCTGCTTTTGGCCTTCTTCAGTGGGCCACAATAAAGCAGCTTGCACCACTCAAGAGTGATTTGGGGAGTTTTTGCTCTGCTTGTCTCAGTCCTAAGTTGTGCAATTAACAGTTTGAGACTTAACTAAATCAGACAGTTTCTTTTCTCCCATTCACCTCCTGTTTTCCCCTTTCCCCTATTCCTGCATATATTCTCAATAGTGCAATTATATTTGCTGCAGCCCTGAATTGAGCTGAGTCCCTTCTTTGCCTTCCACTCTGAGCAGAGCAAGTAAAGGTCCTGCCTTCTTCTGACTGGCTTCTGTTGCTGCCAACTGGCACACAATGAATGCTGGCATGCCAGAGGGTGGTTTGGATTTACTGGGGGAGGGATGCACAAACAGAGTGGAGTGACCCAACTCCCAGTGGAAAACGAGGCTTAAAGAGCTGCTGCTGCCTCTTGGGAAACTTCAGCAAATGTGCGCTGGGACAATTCTTCAATTATCTCGTTTCCTCTTTCCCTTTATTCTGAAGCTTAGCTGCATGAGAACAGTCTTTAAGAAATTCTCTTCTTCTAGTGCTTATCTTATCTACTCCAGCACTGTTTTGCCAAGAACTGTTAGGATATAATAGTGTCATACTTCCTTGGCAACCATGGTTTTTCTCACAAGCAATTTTCACGGTGTGACCTCCACCAACAATAGTGACAGTGCAGCAAGAAAGGCAGCATTGTGTGAGTCTTAAAGAGGGGACTTGCTCGAATGACAAATAACACTCACCAACTCCCCTGGCAGTGAACAACTTCCAGTTGCATTTCTTAAACTGTAAAAATAAAGCCAGAATATTTATCTAAGGGATTTGAAATGTCTCCAAAGCATCTGTATAGGAAAAAGAACACCAGGTAGAGAAGGAAGGAGGGGCTAGAATGAGTGAGGGAAACAGATTTTAAAAATCCCCTGTGAACAGAAAAAATGAGCACAGCATTTTTAATGCCTTATTGGCAGGGTTTTCCTTAAATTGTGCTGTTTGGAAATAGAAACTAAAAAAAGATGGTTTTAGTAGAGCTACAAGTGGGATGAAATTAAATGGCCTGTTACAACTGTCTGTCAAACAGTCTTAATCTTAACCTTATGGTTTAAAAATTATGTGCACCTCCCTCCAGTTTGCTGCAAAGCTGGGAAGCAAACTACAGGCAAGCGTGTGAGAGAGGGGGATGTGTTTGAACAACTTTTGATGTATGGAAGAACAAAATGTGGTACTAATGCTCTGTGCTTCCCTGTGTGAATAGGACATAAACCAGGAGGTGTACAACTTTCTGTCATCAGCTGGTGCCAAGTATGGAGTGGGATTCTGGAAACCTGGGTCAGGAATCATTCACCAGGTAAAGTGTGTGTGTGTGTGTGTGTGTTTGCAATTCTTGAACACGCAGTGGGTCTTTCACCTTAGGTTGGAGAGAGAGCTCAAGTACAAACCCTTAGAGAATTTCACCAGTTTAGGGAGACAACTTGATTTGCTTGAGGCAGGCGAGGTTTCTTACTTGCTCCCTCTCTGTAATCTTGACAACAGTGGGGGTTTTTTTTAAAGGTTATTTTAGTCAAACTGTAACCTAACGTGTGATTAGGTAGTGCCAACAGCATGCCATGTGAATCACAGAAGCTTGAAATACCTTAACTGCTTGTGGGCTGGCACCTCTTAGTACAATTGAGACAGTGAGATGAGGCCATGAAGCTGGCTACATAGGGTTAATATGAATTGCTTTTGGTGGTAAGGAAAGCAGCCTTGGGAACATACTTTTTTTAGGATTGTTTATGTATGGATAACATGAAATATCTGTAACACTCAGAAGAGTATATGAGGATACAACAGAGCAGCATACTTCAAGTACTCAAGAGTGGCAACAGATAGAGTTGCTAGGTGAATTTGAATAAAATGCAAAACCGTTTTCAAGTCTGAGATTCTCTTGTTATTACATTAGAACTGAAAAAGAATATGACAGTCCCAAGATAACTTACCACTTAATGAGACTTTTTGTTTTTTTAAAACTGACACCTCTGTCAAGATGTCCCTAACTTGATTGTGGTTGGTTAGCTTAGAGGGTCCAGTAGTCATTTTTCATTGTTCCTCTGAGTATCAGGTAGCAAAAGTTGAAGAGCAGCATGAAGCAGAAGGAGTGGAGAGGAAAATGGATGACTGGTAAGCATCCTGTAAGCAGGGAACTTGTGACCAGGTGCAGTCAAGAGCTGTCTGCTGTGTTTTCTTAGCTGCAGAGTGAGTTACTAAGGTTACCTTAATGTGATGCAGTAGATGAACTCTTCAAAAGGTTATGGGAACACCTCTGGTCATTTGTGTTCTGAAACTGGTTATAACATCTGTCACATGGCAACATAGCTCCGTGCTGTGGTTACCAGTCTTCTTGTGGCTCACTGGCTGGAGGAAACTGATCCTGTTGCTTCAGAGTACAGCTCTGCCAAAGTGAGGCCTTGAGAGTGACCTTTCTCACACAAATACATGAGTGTGGCTACAAGATGTAAAGCTGAAAGTTCTGGAAGCAAAACCTTGGTCTTTTTGGTAAAGGACTGCCTTAGTTCTGTTCAAGCTGTTCTGTGATGCATGTGGTGTGAGTTCTGTGCTTCCCAGAAAGGCTGTCCCTAGTTCGTGTGGCACACATGCAGTGAGAAGTTCATTAGCTTGAGTTCTCTACAGTGTTGTTACCACAGAAATCTCATTTTTTTCATTGAAGAATGGTTTTGTGATTTTGTTAATAGTTGAAGAGTCTTGCATGGAACTGGTAGCAGCAGTAAGGGAAGGGCAGCCTCTTGGTGTCTTGGTGAGAAGTTCTTCTATGTAATTAAATTTTGGCTGGCAGCATGGATTGGAGGAGCCTGTTGGTATTCTACTGCTATGGGAGCATAAAGGCTACGGAAGGTCTTGCTAGCATTGGATAAGTGAACTGACTTGCTCAGCTGTTCATTAAGGATATGGAGATTATGGAACAGACTCTTGAGCCCTAACGAAGGTGGCACCTTAGCAAAAGCCTAAACTGGAAGGAAAAAAAGGGGGATTGTTTTCTAATTTTTTTTATTATCCTGGGATGAGCAAGGATCCTAGAGCTGAGACTTGATACCTTGTTCTGTTATTACATCCTCCACAAGGAATTTGAAACAGAAGAGGATTTCCAATTCAACCTAAATTCAGTTATTTTCTTGCTACTGAAATCTGCAAATACAAACTCATCTAAACTCTTGTTCTTGTTTTCTTTCTGCTGTCTTCCCCCTCCTTTCCCATGAAACAAGCAAGCAAACAATCCATTTTTATTTTCAGATCATTCTGGAGAACTACTCCTACCCTGGGGTTTTGCTGATCGGCACAGATTCACACACCCCCAATGGAGGTGGCTTGGGGGGAATCTGCATTGGTGTCGGTGGAGCTGATGCTGTGGATGTCATGGCGGGAATCCCTTGGGAGCTCAAATGCCCAAAGGTAGGAGCAGAAGGAATAGTAAGTGTCACAGTATTGTCACAGTACAGCTGTCCTGAGCTGGACAAGGTAAATCTGACCATAACACAAATCAAATTCCGCTAGCCTAGTTCATGCCTGAACAAGTCCCTGGATAAGTTACAGGGGACCCTCAGCCATCCCCATTCAAGATCAGTAGGAAGCACATCACTGGCCAGAGATCTGGGCGGAGAGAGATCCCAGCCAATGAACTTCTAAACCCAGGAGTTTTGAATTGAGTATAAAAATGAGCTCTGAACAATAAATGAGGCTGTTTTGTCTCATAAGCATCTGGATCTTGAGTTGTGGATTTCGTCTCCCCACCCACAGCTGGCATGTAACAACTAAATTTTGATGCCAAGGGTGAGAAGCATGCTGTGTAAGGAGCATGGATTTTCAAGCACTAGGTATATAAGGCACCAGATACCATTGCAGTGTGATAGGAATATACCCCACAGGAGAACTGTACATTGTTACCTTTCTGACAGGAAGTGATGTCAGTATTTTTTTTTCCCCTCATTGATGTTACTCAGGTTATTGGTGTAAAACTGACTGGCAAGCTCTCAGGCTGGACTTCTCCTAAAGATGTGATCCTGAAAGTGGCTGGCATCCTCACTGTCAAGGGTGGAACGGGCGCCATCATTGAATACCATGGGCCGGGTGTGGATTCAATCTCCTGCACAGGTAAGTCAACACAGATCTCTTATCTGAGTGGATTGTTGGTGGAGCTGGGTGTTGAGCTATCTGTGGAGGGTGGGAAGGGAACCAAACAAGAAGTACCGAATGTTTTCCCTTAGGCTTGCCCAGCAGTTTGTACATGGCAAACTGGAAGAGTGGTGTAACAAAATAGCATTCCCTCTCAGTGAGAAAGTGACTTCTCTCCATTAAATCTTCTTGTGATTTTTGAGAACATGGAGTGGTTAATTGTGAAGAATCCTGTAAGATGGTGTGTCAAGATAAGAATAAGGGTGGATGTATTCCAGGGTATACTTAGAGGGTGGAGATGTCAGTGATAAAAGAATGACATTTTAATTTCAGCCTAAAATAGGCTGTGAATAGAAAAAAGAAACAGGTTAATGGGAATATATATGTGACATCCGCTAAACAAAGTGTAGAGGTTCTGAGACCAGAAAGCAGTTTGTAACATGCAGTTTATACAAGCTAATTGTGGATCTTGGCTGCTGAATTTGAACTAGCAAATATTGCAGTTCTCTGTAATGTGCTAGTTAGGACCAAATTACAAGAAATGTGTCTTCCTTTAGTTTGAAGTGCAGCCTTCAAGCTGGACTTCTCTCAATTTGCATGACTTGGCTACAGTTTGGAATACTTGGTTTTACAAACTGAGAGCCATTTGGGATTTTTCTTCTATGAAATCAGGGAGAATCCGAATCAGAGGAATTTTATATCTGTTTCTATCTTATTAAATGTAAAACAGGAGCTTCTACAGCTTCATTGTTTTGTCCTTGAAAGGGATGGTTGATCCCAGTGCTGTGAGCAAATATTTGGGATTTTTTTTATTGTGTTCCATCACTGGAAGCATTTTATTCAGCCCACTGAATTTCTCACAAATGTCTGTCTCCTCCAGTAAATATAAATTAGATGGTAGGGTGGGACAGGACACTCATTGCAGGTAGCAGAAACACTGCTCACTGCTGTAAATTATTTGATGCTCAGTGCAAACAGGGATTCCTTGTTATCCCTTCCACTGTCTGCAGGTATCAGTGTAACTTTTGTCTCATTCCTTCCACAAGAGTCTGATTGCAGTATTGGTCAGAAACGTAGGGGGCTAAGCCAGCTGTTATGTTGTCAGTGTCCTCTCAGCTGTGGCTTTAGGTTTCTGTGGCTGATGCCCTGATCTCTCTTAGCTTTGCTGCCTTTTGCTTGTACTGACTTCTGGAGAATTGGGTGGCTTCGGACTTTCTCCTTTGACCCTGTGGTCTATTCTCCCACTTCTCTAGGAATGGCAACAATCTGTAACATGGGGGCTGAAATTGGAGCTACCACATCGATCTTCCCTTACAATGAACGCATGAAGAAATACTTGGGCAAGACTGGGCGAGCTGGTAAGAGGATTTGGGGATTGAAATGGGTAGAAGTATGGGTTCAAGTGAAGGTGTATTCTAGGAGCAGTATCCTCCTATGGTGTTGTCTGATGTGAGTTTTGACCTTGTGTGGTCCTGTAGGTAATCTGCTACAAGTAGGGAGTCTATAGATGAAGTGGCTGGGGAAATATGAGGTGGACCCCCATGTGTTTGGTTGTTCTAGACTTTTTTTTCTCCCTCATACTTGCTGCACTTTTCAGATGTTCCTCCTTTCTTATTCCAGATATAGCTGCACTAGCAGATGAATTCAAGCAACACTTGGTACCAGATTCTGGTTGTCAGTATGACCAGGTGATAGAAATCAACCTCAGTGAGGTAAGGCTCCCTTTCTTCTTGCCATCTTGAATGCTGTGACATGACTCTGCTTTGTTTGAATGAGGACCAAACTAGGAGTTTGATGCAACACCCCTGGTGCTGTGCTAGAACATGTAAAGTACATTCAGGTCTGCTTCACTGACAGCTTGTGCTCCAGTGTTCATGTAGGATTATCCTAGTTAAACAACTTCCAGATAGAACTGTGAAAGGAATTGATTTGCTGCTGTGTTTTGGGGTTATTCTTTGCTACTGTGATTTCTGACTTTGTCACTGTTTCTTAAAGCTGAAACCACATATCAATGGACCTTTCACACCAGACCTGGCGCACCCTGTGTCAGATATTGGTGCTGTGGCAGAAAAGGAGGGCTGGCCTGTTGATATCAGAGTTGGTGGGTAGCATTTGCTCTTTCCTCTGCCTTCATACTTGTGGCATAAACATTGTTGTCTTGGGATAAGCTGTTGGTCACTTAGCTTGGGATCCAGCTTTTTCACTGCTGCTGTATGTCCTTTGACTTTGGTGCAGTGTCATCTCTTCATGGCCATATGAATTTTCTGGGAAAAGTACTGACCACATGGGCCAAGTGTGTAGGATGAGATCCAGGATAGCAGGAGGGATTTTAATCTCAAGAAGTAGACCAGGTTTTCTTCCATTTTTGAAACTTTTGAATGTTTGGATTGACAAGAATGTTACCCATTGAAGATGGCTTTTGTTAAAAGTCTGTGCCATGGATTTGGCTGTTGCAGAGATTTGTCAGGAGCATGATTGTCAGCACTCACAGCAGTTGGCTGTTGAACTCTTGGGATGTAGTCAAGTTAGTACTTGCTGTCCTAAAAAGCAGGCTTGGAAATTTATGTACTTGCTTTTGGGATGGTAGCTTGTGGGCTGGCTTCTCAACTCTTGCTCATGGAGTGTAGGAAGGAATGAAAAGAACAGAAACACAATGTAAAGCCATATCCCAGGTGGGAAGTGTATTATATGATAGTGTTATGAGTAGGATACAGTTAGAGCAGCTGTAACTGAAAGAGAATTTTTATTTTGCTGCTTAGCACTAGAATGCTGTTAGGATGGTACAGCGTATTCTCATGTGGTCTTCAAGGCATAACAAAGATATTTCATCATTTCCTCCATTTTTTGCTGTCTTGATTTGAAGCTTTTTCTGTCTTTGTGGATCAATACCACTCTTTGGTTATTTGCTTAACCAAGGTGCAAGTAGGTGACACTCAGGTCTTGTAAACCAATAGCCTACTTAGATTAGACTAGTGACTGGGTAGTGTGTTGTGACTTTGCAACCTCCAGAGCTGGGCAGGGGATTGCTTGTGACCACAGTATATTGCTGGGAGGCTTGGCAGTTTCAGTACCTGAAGCCCTTTCAGATTCCTTATCAACAGAAAAGGTGGTTGTCCTTTGTTCTTCTGGGAGATGGGTCAGGGAGAATCTTCCAAGTACCAGGGCTACAGTAACCACCACCCTGTTTCTGTCAAACACCACAGGCTTGATTGGCAGCTGCACCAACTCCAGCTATGAGGACATGGGACGCTCTGCAGCAGTGGCAAAACAGGCGCTCGCGCATGGATTAAAGTGCAAATCCAAGTTCACAATCACACCAGGGTCAGAGCAGATCCGTGCCACCATTGAGAGAGATGGTTATGTGAGTATGGCTGCTCTTTGCACTTCCAAACAAAGGGTTATATTCTTCAGGACATTACCTCAGGGGGCCAGAGTTAACTAATGGAAACCTCCTAAACTTTATCTTCACTTATTGCTGGAGGTGCAATAACTGATGTAGTAACTGGTCTTGTGCTGCTGTGCCTGTGGGTCCTGCCATCATCTTGACAGTGTTTTGACCTGATATCTTTACTACCTGGGCATTTAAGAACAGGATTAGAGCTGAGCAAGGCCAAGGCAGTTTTCAGGAACTAGGGCCCCGAGGAGATAGCAGTATGCATAGGAAGGGACGCCTCATGCACCTGGGATTCTGTAGATGGCCATGGCTGACAAAGGGCTGCAATCCACTTTTATCCCAATATATAAAGAGAGCATGCCCTTTTATTGGAAGTTGGTTCCTAATTTAGAGCAAACCTATGGCAAAAATCATACTGGCTTTAAAAGGAATGTTTCTGTTGAGGAACCATTACCTACTTTCTTCCTTTTTTCTGTACAGAAAAAGTTGTTTTAATTAGCTTTACTATTTAGTAAATTTTAGATGCTGTCATAGTGTGAGGACCAAGACTTTACACATGACCAGCCAATGCTTGATGGCTCTTCCAGCAAAGTCCTACCTTTCAAGCCATACCTTTCCTTACCAGCTGCCCCCTTAATTGAGTTGTTTGCTGAGTAGACTGAGCAGGCACACATACTTGCCTTCACTGTTGCCTCTCCTTACATGGACAGGAAGTCTATAGAATATTAATCAGACCAGACACTGCCCTTCAGTTAAATGTCCGTAAGGAGTTGGATTGCTCAAGCTGAAGCAGGTAGAGAATGGGAACATCATGGCATGTCATCCTGTGCTCTGCCGCAGTGTTAACTTACAGTCTTACTGGGGTCAAACCCCATGTACTTATAAAAGTGAGTCAAAACTGAAACAAAGAAGAGAATTTTCTCAGGCTTGGTGCTTCCTGTCTTCTTCCCCTGAAAGACCAACCCCAGAAACTCATTCCAGGCATTCTACAGTAACAAAGTTGTTTTCTGCCCCCAGGCAAAAGTCCTGCGAGAAGTTGGAGGGCTGGTTCTTGCCAATGCTTGTGGGCCATGCATCGGCCAGTGGGACAGGTAAAATGAAAGATGGATCTAACTCTAGCTTTGTATCTTTTAGCTCCCAGAATGCTCTGTTGAAGCCTGATTTGATTGTAAATACCACACACTGGTAATTAAATGTTTAAAAACTAACTGACCATAGCTGTCTGATAGGTATTGGAGGAGGCAAAAAGGACTACAGAGTTATATTGAGCCTTTAGGTGAATGAAGCTGCAGAATGGACACACATACTTTTTGTAGAAAACAAAGAATGGGGAGAAAGATTTGTTGTCTGTGAGAGGGTGGACTGAAGTTTGTATGGTCCTTTTAAAATGGGAAAAGTGAATTGGTCCAGCTTTAGTCATTGGAGTGGCAGGGAGCATAATTCCCAATAGAAGGGATGGGAGGCACATTCTTAAGTTGCTTTATCACAGCTGACCATGGGATATCCAAAGGCAATGTACTTAGTTGATTATTGTTTAGGTAGTTCAACGGTGAACAACCTGGGCTGAGAAATCTACTGCAAGAATCAGTATTTGACTTGGGTTTGCATTCATTCATTTTGGGTCTGTGCTTAAAGGATGAAAACATGTACAGGCACCAGCTCATGTTTCTTAAGGTGGTGACTGCTGCCATAACCAAGGTGGGGGATTCTAGCAGTGAGACATCTAGAAGCAATACTCTATTTGGATCTGATGAGCATGTTTGCTTCTTTCACAGGAAAGACATCAAGAAAGGAGAGAAAAATACAATAGTTACATCCTACAACCGAAATTTCACGGGTCGCAATGATGCCAATCCAGAGACTCACGCATTTGTGACCTCTCCAGAGGTAAGAAACAGACAGAGGAGGGGCTATGGAATAGTTCAGGGTGCCTGCAGAAGAGGCCCAGTGTGCCTTGTTTAGTAGCTTGGCTGGTGGCTTTGAGACCTAGATGTTGGGACTTTCAGATGAAGTGATGGGAGATAGAATATGCCTTTAAATTGGTCTTTTTTTTTTCCTTTCAGATTGTCACAGCCCTGTCCATTGCTGGCACTCTAAAATTCAACCCTGAGACAGATTACCTGACAGGAGCAGATGGGAAGAAGTTTAAACTAGAGGCACCTGATGCAGATGAGCTACCCAAGCTGGTAACTGCTCTGTCTGGGGGCAGAGGGAGGGAAGACCTGACACTAGCAGTGTTTTATTTATACTGAGGGAACTTAAATGCACTGACCTCTCTCTTGACGTGTGGTGGTAGAGCTAGAATGGGTGTAGTTGCCTGTATTGGCTTGTTCTTCATGTGCTGTTGGGGGATGGCTGAGGCTGATGGTTTTCCTCTCTTCTTTGGAAGGAGTTTGACCCAGGCCAGGACACCTATCAGTACCCTCCCAAGGATGGCAGTGGGCAGCATGTGGATGTGAGCCCCACCAGCCAGCGTCTCCAGCTTCTTGAGCCCTTTGATAAATGGGATGGCAAGGATCTAGAAGACATGCTGATCCTCATCAAGGTCAGGAACAAAGTGGGGGACCATCAGCTATGACAGGTCTGCTTTAACAGGGGTTTGCACAGCAACTGCTAGAAGCTTTGGATGTACCTTTGAGATACCTGATTCCCTCCCCTACAACCACATTGTTATGGAAAGGAAAGCAAGGGTCTTCCTTTCTTCCAGGTGTTTCTTTCTCATACTTCTTTGTGTATAATTAAATGACTCTTCTCCTTTGGGCTAGTGGTTTGCTAATACCATGCAAAAGCAAGCTTGTTATAGCATGTAATACGATCCTGCCCAAACCATGCATTCTGCAGAATTTGTTGCAGTTACAACCTGCAATGGAAAGGTGGATGGGTTCTTTAATTAGCATTTCTAATACTGACTGTTTTGAGATGTATTTTATCTGAAATGAGGTCGTTGGGAACTTCTCATCCATCAGTATGCATGTTCTCTTCCCACTTTATAGAAAGAGAAATTACTTCACACTTGTTAAACATTGCAGTTTGGTCTTTCAGTGGAGACATGGGTTTCTCCTCACTGCCTGAGGTGAGTTAACAGATGGAAACTTCAGTTGATATGGTGAGGGGTTCTGAAATGCAATCCCTTATGAACGGACCTTTGGAAACATTCCTGATTCTCAGTGACAGGAGTTGGAGGTACTCCCAAGGGCCATACTGCTGTGCAAAAGTTTTTGACACAGGCAATTCCTTTATTAAGCACTTCAGAACTTACCAGTTAGAAGGAAGGCCATTATCTCTGGTTGGGAATTCTGTTCTTACAAGCTGAGAAGGCTTATGTGCAGTTTGGAAACTTAGAGGGTAACACTTGGCATCTTGTTGAAGTTCCCCAGCAGGGAGGCTGTGCTGTAGCAGGAAGGGCTTAATTGCTTTTTGTACCTGAGCAACCTGCTGCTGAGGGAAGTGAGGACACAGCAGGAGATGCAATGGCTAAGCTAGTTTTTGTAATTTACCCTTTGGAAAAGGGATGTTCTTCTTACCCAATGGATGCAGAATGACCACTGTGTTCTGCTTTAGCGTGCCTTGATTTTGTAGCTGATGTGTTTTTCTGGGGTTTGTGCCTTTAAAAAGAGATGTGATGATCAGAGAATGAGTTAGGTTGGAAGGGATGACAAGGGGTCATCTGATCCAAACTCCCTGCTCAAGCAGGGTCATCCCAGAGCACATGGCACAGGATTGTGTCCACATGGTTCTTGAATATCTCCAGTGAAGGAGACTCCACAACCTTTATGGGCAATCTGTTCCAGTGTGGTGACTGACAATAAAGAAGTTCTTCCTCATGTTTAGGTGGAACTTCCTGTGCCTCAGTTTCTGCCCCATTGCCTCTTGTCCTATTGCTTGCCAACACTGAGCTCCACTTGGCTCCAGCCTCTTGACACCCCCTCCCTTCAGTTACTTATAGATACTGTAAATGAGAGGTCCCCTCTCATTTGTCCCTCCTTGAGGCTGAACAGGAGACGCTCCAGCCCCTTAATGGCCTTTGTTGCCTTCCCCTGGACCTGCTCTAGGAGCTCCATGTCTCTCTTGTATTGGGGAGCCCAGAACTGGACACAGCACTCCAGCTGTGGCCTCACTAGGGCTAAGTAGAGGGAAGGATCACTTCCCCTGACCTGCTGGCAATGCTCTTCCTAGTTCACTCCAGGATACCATTGGCTTTCTTGGCCACATGAACACACTGCTGGCTCATGGACAGCTTCCAGCAAGTCAGCCCTCAGCCTGTGCTGGTGCATGGAGTTACTCTTTCCAAGGTGCAGGACCCTGAACCTGAACTTCAGACAGTTCTCTGCCCACCTCTAACCTGCCGAGGCCTTTCTGAAGGGCTGCAGAGCCCTCTGGAGTATTGACCACTCCTCCAAGTTAATGCTTCACAGTTAAAAGTGTTGAGGAAGGGTCAAGTACATTACTCCATCCTGAGACATTCTTTTCTTCTACTACAATTTAGGTAAAAGGGAAATGCACCACTGATCATATCTCTGCAGCCGGACCGTGGCTTAAATTCCGTGGCCATCTGGACAACATCTCCAACAACCTGCTCATTGGTGCCATCAACATTGAAAACGGCAAGGCCAACTCTGTGCGGAATGCATTAACCCAGGAGTTTGGCCCAGTCCCAGACACAGCACGCTACTACAAGGTGAGATGTTCGTGTTTTAAGACGACGTTTACACTTCAGGCACTCTGTGCCAAGAATAAGGATCTCAACCTCCTGCTCTCAAGTAACTGCAGCTGCAAATTCACTCAGCATTGGGGCATTTTATTGGCAATGACTGCAGTTCCTGTAGGAGATTCTGTCCCTACCTGCTATGGGGAAGAGGGAAAAGGATCTCGTGACTCAGAAGGGACCAGAAATCATAGACAAAAAAGGAAGAACTCCTTTAGGCTCTACACCTTAGAAGGCATGGGTATCATCAGACTTAACTAAATCTTGCCTTCTGGAATGCTTCACCTATGACTAGTCTAATGTTTTAATAAATTACAGTCCTATACCCTTTATTCTTTAACACTAAGCTTCAAATTTCAAGAAATGTCCTTTTACCCTCTGGACAACTTGGCAGTTGTTTCTGATAGGCTCTTTCAGTAGAGAGAAGTTAAAATTTTCCATATCCCTTCCAGAAGTAGAACAGAGGTCATGGCTGGTGCAAACACTGGTCTGGCATAGCACGATGGAAGGAGAGATGGCAGGAAAAGGAAAGAAACCATTTGCTCTGGATCCCAAGAGCAATCCTCCTCAGCCCTTGAGAGCAAGGATGGCAGTGTCTAACTGCTGTGAAGCACTAAACTCCTTCAGTTCTCTCCTTTCTGAGAACCCAAGGAGGTCTTCTGGGAGAAGGTGTCATAGCGTAGCAATGTCAGTGAAGTACTGTAATTAGATGTGTGTGGGAGTATTTATTGTTAATTTCTCACTTGAGTGGCTGCACAAATGTAAATATGTCTTTTGTCACAGAAAATGGGTGTCAAATGGGCAGTTGTTGGAGATGAAAACTATGGTGAAGGATCAAGCCGGGAGCACGCAGCATTGGAGCCACGTCACTTGGGAGGAAGGGTCATCATTACCAAGAGCTTTGCCAGGATCCATGGTGAGTCAGGCTTCCCCTATGGTGTTTGTAAACAGGATGTGTTTGGTTTGAGTGGAAGTGGTGTTTATACCTTGCCCAGGGCTCAACACCTACAGGCATGAACCCTCCTTGCTGACAGATGGCAAGGTGCCTCCTGTCAGGAGTCCTGTTACATAGCTAGTTAGATATGCCACAAACAACGGGTATGTTGGTTTTGCTACAAAGATAGTAATTGTTGCTGGAATAGTACTCGGAGAAGCCCTGGGCAGCCAGAAGGTAATCCTGGAGTGGGATGTTTCAAGTGTGGCTGGTGGTTTGTTTTCCACAGAAACCAATCTGAAGAAGCAAGGTCTATTGCCTCTCACTTTTGCTGATCCAGCAGACTATAACAAGATTCATCCTGTGGATAAGCTGAGCATCGTGGGGTTGAAAGACTTTGCACCTGGAAAGGTAACTGTCTGGGTGTCTTGTCGTGCACTTGGGGACAGGGATGTGCCTCTGATGGGATCAATGTTGAGTTGTGTGCTTGTGAGGCAGCACTGGCACTGTTGAGACATGGTGGGCGAGGAGATACAGGGCAGGTCAGAATCAGTGGTGTTCTGAACAGTTAAGAGATACCTTTGTACTCTGAATTCCTGGACTTGTTGACTTAAGCATGAGTGTTCACTAGAAGGAACTGCAACCTCACTTCTATGTTAAGATCCACTCTGAGGTTTTCAGCCCTTTAAAACCATGTAGGAATTTTCCTGTGAGAAGCTAAGATAACCTCCCTTGAAAGAGAAGGGAAAATAAAACTGTCTTCTTCCTTTAGCCTCTGAAATGCATCATCAAGCATCCCAATGGAAGCCAAGAAACAATCATGCTGAACCACACCTTCAATGAGTCGCAGATCGAGTGGTTTCAGGCTGGCAGTGCCCTGAACAGAATGAAGGAGCTGCAGCAGAAATCAAGCTAAGTGCACACAATGCCCCAGTGCACTGGACTCGATTCAGCTTTGGCATTTTCATGAAAGTGCAATTCCATGCCTACTGTTTGGAATAAATGTCTGATCAAATGTAACCATAGCTTTCTTTTTGTTATGGTACTTCCTCTTCACTGACACTATGAAAAGGGAGTGCAGCTAGGCTTACTTTTGTCTTTTAAATTCCCCAGCTCCCTTTTTCTATTTTGGCTCAATTTCAGTTCTCCCACAGTTATTTATATTTGGAAATAACCAGCGAAGGTGGGTTTGTCTGCTCAGTTGGTTGTTTTCTGCCCATTCACTTTACTGATGGCTAAAGACTTAAAATGAAAATAAAGAATGTGACCATCTCTTTTGCCATGTGTTATTGTATTCATTGTCCTAATCCCTGTCATTGTTGCTGGGAGAGTGGGAAAGAACTTCTTGTAAATCATTGCTATATGGAGAAAAAACCCAAATTGAACAATAACTCAGTATGGTAAAAAAAGAACTCTCACAGCTGTTGTGGACTGTTTAGCTCTTGACATTAACCTACTGCCAGCTACCCTTATGATTATGACCACCTTTCCCCCTACACTCCTGTCCAGGGCAACACTGCCACTATTGCAGCAATGACAAACTTGCAAAGAACACCTTCTCTATTTGCTTTCCCAGAACTGCACGGTTCGTTTCCTGAAACACGCCTTGAGTCTCTCATCAGAACAGCACTCAAAACCACATTGCTACCACCTCACTATATTCCTGGGAGCCCTGACTCCAAAAGGAGCTGAGCAAAACCTGGAGTAGCTGGACTGTTTTCTTCCCCTTGCCCTGGCGGTACCCCAGAACAACCTGTGTGGAAGCTCCTCACTTGTTTCACCCAACTTTCCACCTATACAAACAGCTAGAGGGTTTCTGCGAACAACTGTTTCCACCACAGCTAGATGGTTGCATGTGTGAGCACTGCTGCTCTGTAGGTGGCATTCAGTAAGCTTATTGTGTGCACAGATGGACCTCAGTTACTATGTGAACCTAAAGAATTCTAGACTCCCTTTTAATTAGGGCATTGCACCAGGAATAACAGTTGAGAATTAAGGGGTTCTAACGACGCTGCAGGGAGGGCGCTGATGACTCAGGCTTTGTTTCCACAGTTGGAGGTTAAGCAGACCCACTATCCCAGGGAATTACAGCTCCTTCCTGCCAAACGTGGCTAGCTTTGTAATTATGTGCAACATCACTCTCTTGGCAATGGGCCCTGCATAGATTTTACTTAGTGTTTTGTTCCCTCCTTTCCTTGTACTGCTGTCAGGGAGGGTGATGGCAATTGTTTGTCATTGGCTGTTAGCATAGAGCAAAGCGCTGGTCTCAACTCTGTCTGCCTTGAAATCCAAGTAGCTAAACTGCAGGAGGCAAGTGTTTTCTTCCTGCTAGGCAGGAAGCTAATCGTTTCCCCACAAATTGTACAGGAAGGCAGGCTGTGTGGTTTTTACTATTTATTCCACTTACGGTATTAACACCCCCCACAAACAAGGATGTAGCTTGCTCAAAGCAGCCTTGGTCCATTTCAGTCCTTAACTCCTGCACAGTTTAGGTCATTCTGCATAAATACAGCCCACCCAAAAAAGTCATTCCATTCAGTACAATAAGCAGCCTGTAGTTTTTCACAGTGGTCATCTTCACTAAGCTTGAGTTACTTTTGGGTAAACTGTCATTCCTGTTCCTTCTGGCTGACTTCAGCCAGGGTTGAAGTTCCCACTCTTAGCAGAACATCACCACCACCTCCCCTGCTGTTCCAGCAGCAGCATTTCCCAGGGCTCCAGAGTACCACACCTCTACTAACTGTAGCCTTTTGCTGTCTCTTCATTTCCTGTCAAAAAAAGGGCAAGTTTCCACTCCTCTGAGATCAAGCTCCCAGCCAAAGGAGTGGTACTTCTCCATAGGTATTCTTTTCTGCCTTTACTCACTGAAGTCAACTCCTTCTTTAATTCAGGCAAGCAAAGACCTCCACAATTTTCCCTCCGGGGCAGGAGACCAAAGCTCCAGCTGAGTTTGTATCTGCTGCGCTCAAGGCTTTTTGTGCCTGTAAATTCACTTCTGCACATCAGTGAAGACATTTCTTGAAAGCAACTGTCTCTCTCTGGCAGCTTGGAAGCTGAAGGGAAAACGGAATGGCAGGTCTAATTCCTTATTCAGCTTCAGAGGAGCAATGAACAGCAGCACAGAGTCCCATTATCCCCCCAAACATCCACCAGAAAGACTTTCTGTGGAGCAGGCTCTGATGGGAGCTAACTGTTTGTCCACCACGACAGGAGGCCCAGGCCTGGCTCGCTGATTGATCCCTGTTCACAAAGAGAAGATGAGAGCATGCAATTGTAAACTGCATAGAGAATAGAGGAAAATGCCTAAAAATACATCTCTCCCATCCAAGTTATGGAACATAGCTGCCACTGGTAGAGATCCACCTTTCTCACACATTGTACTCAGGTAGGTTTTATGCCAGAGCACTGCAAGGAAAGACTGTTCAGTCCGCATAAACCTTTATGTGTCTCTCCCAGCTCTGTACTCTTCATGCACATGCAGTTTGCTTTAAATCAGCCTCCCAGAGGAGGCTGTTAACCACCAACAACCACGAAATGTTCCAGTGAAAACACTCAGAAAACAGCAACCACAAGAACAACCTCATTTCTGCCCTTTTCCACTCCTTTCATTTTGTAACTGCTTCCTAGTCAACTTAAAGCAATCAGTTCCTTGGGAAAGGGGTGCTATTTTAGACACTGAATAAACCACAACACTCACAAGGCTGTAACAATTAATGCACATAATTACCACAAGAGTGTAAGGTGCCTCTTTCTTCTGGACTTCTTCTGCAGCATTTGAAGTGGAAGCCTCTGCAGAGCTTGGACCGGTGGGTGACGTATCAACAAACGTCTCGTCCACGACTCGGAAGCGGATCTCTTCCCCAATGTCCATGTAAAGGTCATGGGCCCCTTCTTCTGTCTCATATTCCCACACCCACACCTGCTCTGCTTCATCACTGGCCAAGGATTAAGGAGGGAAACAGTATTCTGCTTGACAGATCACTTTCTGACAGTTCTAAGAATAGACTCAACTCAAAGCCTTTTCAAAATTATTTCCCAAACCACAAAGTGCTGTCCCAGGTCATCGTCTGTGCAGCCCAGGATCCCCATCTTTATGACCTTCCTGCATCAAGCTGTGTGCTGCTGGTCTACACATCCCAAAAAAAACCCCCAGCAACAGAAAAGACCCCAGGCAAGCAAACCTCCTCAGACTCAAGACAACCTCGCCTACCACACTGAAGTACACCAGACACGTATATAGACATTACATGATGTGGTAAAACCTGCACTCTATCTTCAGCAGCAGCCAAGACTGGAGGCAGGGATTACAACTGGGCAGGGGACACTGCCATTCATTTCTATCAGCGGGCACAATGATCCTGCAAAACCTAATGAGCGTGAGGGCCTGTCTAGCTGTGATAACAGTCTGTGCGACTTGCCCGACAGAAGGGCTTAGCTTCTGCTGCTGAGCACCTTCATTGTTGCAGTGGTGAATGCCTGTTGGGCCAGCACTGCACAAACTTCTGAAATGAAGTAGTAAAGTTATCAAAGGTGATCAAAGGATACAACTTTGCTGGCTGCTGCAGGGATTCTGGTGGGATGACAATATCATCAAAGAATCCAATAGAAACTGCAGAGGAAAGAATTTGGTTAAGACCAAAACAATTCTTTGCAAATGATGTTCCACAGCGATTCCTAAAATGCATTTCTAGGCTCATTCTTCTTCATCTCTCAGGAAGGACATTGAGATTATGCAGGAATCATTCTTTGAGCCTCAACGCTCAATTTCAGTTGGCAGCAAAGCAGACACCCAGCTGAAAGTACATAGAGCAACAGAGGGCACAGTCTTCGTGCCCGCTGGGAAAGGAAAAGGTTGTTTGGAGCAGGAATGGAAATGAAAGCGTTCCAAGAAATGAGTCAGATGCTATAGAGGTCTGTGACAAAAAAGAGCTTAGAAATCACAGATGTAGTATGTTAAATAAAGACCAATATAAAGTTAGAACAGCCCCCACATCCCCCTTGAGATTTCATGATGTTGAATTTTATTAGGGAACGGACTGCCCAAATTCAGCAACAAAAGCAGTCAAGGTAACCTTATTGTCCTAATTTAACAAATGAGCAGCAGAGCTCCCTTGCATGGAAGACTTCTAGAGGAAAGAACTCATCAATTATATATTCCATGACTCTGGCAGCACTTTGTGCTCACAAAGACATTTCCCTGACATGTTTTCAGGTACAGGAAATGAACACAAATTTGCAAAGCACTGCATACATCAGACCAACACGAAATACATCAGACCAGCAGAAGCCGATAGTTCCACTTCGAAAAAAACAAATTCTGTTAACTGAGGCAAGGAAAGGAATCCAGTCTGTGCTCCAGAGGGGCTTGCCTGTTATTCTTGGGCAAAAGGAAAAGGGAGTGCAGACAAAACCACCAAGTTCAGGGGAAGCTGCCAGCCTCAAACTACCAAGCACGCTCAGATCAGAGCGGCACTGGAGGCCAGTAACAGCCATTAACCAGCCCACAGAGAACATTATTCCAGCCAAAATCAGTGTCTCAACAGACCCAAGAACTCTACAGCTCACGTGTCCCTAATGTCAGAAGTTGTGGTTTACCGTGGACGCCATCCTGACTGCAGCTTTTAATCTGTCCAATCAGAATCTCATCCAGGAAGGGATGGAAGACCACATAGCGGAAATGCACTTAAAAGAAAACAAATCATTAGTGTTATGTCCATGTTAGTAAACTATAGTCTTCTCAACAGGGTGGCAACCATTAAAACAAAATCCCACATCCTATATGCCCTCTAAAATACCCAGTTTCTTTTACAACTTCTTTACAGGCACTGATTGGATAGAAAAACAGGAATAAGAGATCTGATTCCTAACTGGTTTGTACAAATTCTGGCAGCAGCTGATCAGCAGTGTCCTGTCTCCAGCTCTTCAGTTTTGCAAGAAGTTCACAGAAAGTGTAAGATGATAAACATGGAGCATGGCCTCTGGTTCAGTTATGATGGAAGCACAATGCTTCACAGTCAAGAGTATCAGTTGAAACTATACTTTCTCATGATAGTTCTGCCTTTTATCTTTGTCTGCAATGCTGTATTTTTGTTAAATGAAATATTTTGAATCAAGTATTATCAGATTAAACAAGACTTTCCCCCTAAGCTAGATAAAATGCTTCTAACTAAGCACATGGCTTATTATTATTACAAAAATGCTATACTAAGACAATCTCAGCCAAACAATGCTTCTGAGAAATTTAACATCACTTTACTTGTACCTCCTCAGTGCTTCTCTTTTACATAAAACTAGGCAGTGTATTAAAGAGAGAGTTATTACCAGACACAGCGGGATTTATCAAAGTGCTACCCCACATTCTGAAAGCAGACTTTTTTCCTGAGCTCATGAGAAATGTTCTCTTCTTTCACTTCAAGGAATAATTCTAAGTTGAGAAGCTGAACGGAGATTAAAGCAAGCAGGAAAGCCTGACATCCTCCTTCAGTATTAGAGAAACTTTTATTTGCAGGAAATGAGTTCTACTGGAGTTAAAATTTAGACAAGGGGAGGCACATACAGTCAATGCAGTTCCCTTCTAACAGGAGATATTTTATGTGCTCAACCTATCTTTCCAGACTGTAAACTGAAACTAGAAAAATGCATCTCTTACCAGTTTAAACCCTTCTTTTAACTTTAAAAAAAATTGGTTTTATGCACTTACTTTGAGTTTTTACTCAGATTTGCCAAGAGTCAAAGTAAAGAAGTAATTTCTTATAAAAAAAAAATCACTAGAAATGTATGATGAACCAGATCTGTCTAAGTTTCAACAAAAGTGTCATAAAACTTCCAGCTAGTACAAGAGCACATTAAATTCTGTGCAAATGCTGTATGTACAAACAGGTTTCAATATCCCAGCTAGGGAAAGTAAGCTTCAAAAAGAAAAAAAAAAATCAAAGAAATGCGGACCAATTATTACAACTTACTTTCTCTGTGCAGACTTTAAATAATTTTCAACTAAATTAACCCTTTCCTTACCCCACATCTATGGCTCTAATTGTAGAACAGAGGTGGGCTACTGGAGAAGACGAGGACTGGCTATTTAAACCTGTATTTGTACCCAAAAGTGCAAAGAAAGTAAGAGACTTACACCATGTTCCTCTTGCCCTCCTAACAGGAACAGAGTTAAGGCTGTGAACTTAAGGTTGTTACTTTCCCTAAGAACTCAACTCAGCTTACATTTCCAGATCATTAACTAACCTTCTGCAACACAATATAACTGAGGAAAAGCACTTACCTTTGGTATGTGATGCACCATCCCCAGGAAATATGTATGAATCTTCCAGCTTTGTGATATCATACAGACAGATGCAGAGCCCAACATTGTATACAACCTGTTAACAGAAAAAAAATTAAGAGCAGAAAATCAAGCAACCCACCAGGTAAAATCAATCAAATGACGGAATCCGTACATTACGCACACCTTTTCAAAAGGCAGCAACAGAGGCGTGGCAAGATGGGATGGAGGCTGTTTTGGAACACTGCCTTCAACACCACCAGCAGCATAGGGGAACCCCAGTCCAAGTGTTGTGGGAGCACATTTTCACTGGCACTGGAAAGAACACTGCTACAAAGATAAACCCTTGGGGAAATCATTGGCGGTGAGAGAACTTGGGCTGCCAAGACAGTCAACAGCTCCCCATCATTCACCAGCCCCACAGCTTGTCCGAATTCTAAACATGCTTTTTGCTAGTTACACTCTCAGGAGCCTCTAGGCTTGCCTTTGTCTTATATTGTATTAGTTTTGGGGAGACACAAGGCAAAGTCTTGGTTTCTCTGCTAGTTCTGAGACAGCCTCCCTGCCTACAAAATTTGAGGCATCTACTGGTCATCAATGGATGAAGAAAGACTTCTGCTTTTTATAACCTGCCTGTATAATCTGCTATCCACAACCCTCGATCTCTTCAGGTTGCTCTTTTGAGCTCCTTTCACGTTTACAGCTGCATTTTGAGTTTTGCACCTGCCTCATGTTGAAAGCCATATGCTAATCACAGTCCCGGGGCTGCACAGGGAAACTGACCTCCGGGTCCACCAGAAAACACTTTTTACATCCTGCACCAAAGACCAACTTCAAACTGCCACCATGTATTGCAATTACTAAGCACAGACCAAATCAGCTATTAACAGTATTCCAGTATTACTGTTCTACATGTGTTTATACAGTCTTTTTTCTTTCCCTTTAAATTTCCCACTGGATGAATTGGTTTGCATTTGTTTTTCAGGCTGCATTTTGGATTGCTCTTTTTAACACAAACCAGCAGCTGCTCTCACTTCCACGCTTCTCTGCCCCATCTGGTGTCTCAGTATCTTCCCATTACAACATCAGTCATTAGAAAAATGTCCCCTTTGAGATGATACGTGGCTGTCTCTTTGTTTAAGTCGCAGGGGATGGCCTTGATATCTAAGCCACTCTGACAGCTCACGCACGCACCTCAACAGTCACAAATAAAAACAAGAAACGCTCAGGGATGATATTGTGATGCCTGCATGAACCTATACGTGACCCACGCTTTACCTTATTGGCCAATTTCTTGTTTAGCTCCTCAGCAATGGATTCGTTCAGTTTCCTCTCAAACTGCCAGGGGGGAATTCTTACAGTGTCAGTCATCTCCACCAGGACAAACATGGTGGCGGGGGGCGAGGAGACGCCGACAGCCTCGGGAATTGGAGCGCTGCGAGGACGGGGCCTGGGAAGGCAGCCCACGCTGTGGCCCGGAGCCCGGTGGGGCGGTGTCCCGGCCGTCCCGAAGGAAGAGGGGCCGAGAGGGGCCGGGAGCGCAGCGCCCCTCACCCACCGCCCGCACGCGGAGCCCCGGCCGCGCGCCCCGGCCGCGCGCCACTTCCGGCGCCGCCGCAGCCAATCGCGCTGGGCTGGCGGGTCGCGCGCCCTGATTGACACGGGGCGGGGCGGGGCGGGGCGCCAGCGGCCGCCATTTTGTCCCTCCTCAGGCGGGGAGGGGCCGGGCCGGGCTCGGCGGGCGCTGTCACCGGAGCGGGAAAGTACCGGCGATTCCGGGAGGGGACGCTGCTCTTGGCCGATATAAGCGTGGAAGGGGGCTCAGCACCTAGGCGTCATTTGCAGGGGTGCTGTATAGTTGCCTCCTTCCCCTCCACCTCCGGCGCGTGGGACCCCGGGCGCTTCCTCCCGTGTCACAGCTAGAACAATTCTCACCTGCGGTTTTTCTGATTTAATTTATCCTTTTCGTAAATTTCAATCCAGATAGGGCAGCAGAGATCGCAGAAGCATGGAACGGGTCATATAGGAAGGGAGCACGGTGGGACATCTGGTCCAACCTCCATGCTCAAGCAGGGTTGATAAATAACATAGAAAATAGAAATTTTCAGAGATAGTCTTCTAGTGTTCTACATATATAAAGAACGCTTGCTTTCTAGTGCTTCAGATCGTGTTAGAAAGTTTATTTTCCAGCCGTTTTGGTATCGCGGCACGTGGCACAGGAATTGCATCCAGAGGGTTCTTGCCTTCCCTCTCCGGTGAGGGGGACTCTGCACCCTCTCCGGGCAATCTGTTCAGTGGCTGTTCACCTGCACAGTAAAACAGTTCTTCACGGTCAGGCGGAACTTCCTGTGCATCAGTTGCCATTGCCTGTTGTCCTATTTCTTGGCACCACTGAGAAGAGCCTGGCTGCATCCTTCAGAAACCCTTCATGTCCTGATACACACTGATGAGGTCCCCTCTGAGTCTTCCCAAGCCTGAACAAGCCCAACTCCCTCAGCCTTTCCTTGTAAGAGAGGAGCTCCAGTCCCCCGATTATCCTTGTTGCCCTCTGAGGAGCTCCATGTCTCTCTTGCGCTCAGGAGCCCAGAGGTGAAAGTCTCTGCCTCTCTGATAGCCATTGCTTCAGGTGTTTGTCCACGTCTCCAGCAAACCCCGGTGGGTTTATAATCTTCTTTGCACCTGGAAGTTCCTCACAGCCTTGTCTGCCCAATGCTTAGGTCAAGGTTCTTTTCAGGGACAAACTGCCACCATACTGAGCTGAAATAATTTGTGAATGTTAATTGCCAAAAAGAAACCAACCCCCATCACATAATTTTTCAGGCCTCGGTGCGTTCTGCAGTGAGGGAATCGGTGTGAGGGAGAAGCAGCATGAGGGATGGCAGAAAACAAGGGGGTGTACTAACGTCTGAGGTTTGTCAAGAAAAATGAAAGGAGGTTCTTTGAAGTGTGTTTAAAAAAAGATCTGCCAGGAAAACCAAACATCCCTGGCTGACAGTGAAAACTGCACTGTCAGCATCATGGCTTTGATGTGAAGGCTAAGTGTGTCATCCCCCACGATCCCCAGCAGTGCCTGGTGGGACAGTAACGAGCAGTTTAGGTAAGAAATCATTAAATGTTGAGCTCTCTGGGAAAGGGAAGGGGAAACAAGGTTGGAAATGCCCTGGTTAGGCCTCATTAGGAAGATACCTGTCTTGGACAAATAGGTGTTGATCTCTTCTCAATTACTCTGTTTCATCAGGGTCTATTGGGTTGTGGAGTTGTTTTTTTTTTTTTTAAATAAACGTGGCTGGTCTGTCCATGTTTGTGTTAAATAGGGGGCCCAGAAACAAGATTTCCCCTGTCATCTGGGAAGAGCAGCATTTTTCTTGGAGCAGCATCTACTGTCTCAGCAAGGAGCTCTGCTGCCAGCACAGCAGACGCCGCTCTCTCAGAACACCTCAACCCAAATCCCCAGCGTTTCTTGCTCTTGTCCTACTTCAGGGAGCCTTACAAAGGCTCCCTTCTCCTGCACTCCAGTCACGGCTGCGCTAATCTCGGCACAGCACAGTTTTGCTGGCACACATGCTGCATCCCTTGCTGTTCTGTCCTGGCCTCATGCAGGTCTGGCAGTGCAAGGTTTGACCTTTACCTAGTGCAGCTTTTGCAGGTGTCTGTAGCTACTTTTTCAGAAGAGCAAATTGTTCTCAACTCTGTCCTGATGGCAGGGGAAGAAATAGCTTTGGTGTCACACAAGGAAAGAGAACTTAGGCACTGTTGGTTTTGGTGATCACTCTGGATGCTTGTGTCTAAGAACTGTAGGATTAAGGGCATGTGCTCAGGGAATAGTAGACTCAAATACCTGGGAGAACATGGGAGATGGAGAGAAGTGGATTTGGACAGAGTCATATCATGCTTCTGTTTCTAGCCTGTTCTTGAGCTAATATTTTCCATGCTTCCAATAACAGTGCCCCATCCAGGGCTTTTGGGTGCCCAGTACGAAGCAGAGACACCTCCCTTCAGGCCCCAAAAAACAGCTGTGTGAACAGCAGGTCTGCAAGGCCTCACTTCATGCTGTCTGGGGTCCTATGAGTGAGGTATTTTGTGTGCTGTAAAGTGCAGACACCAAGCAAGATGTGCAGAATCTCACTCTCCTGTACCAGCTCTGTGATTGCCAAGAAGGATTGAATACTGAAGGCCGCTCCTCAGTAAGGATAGTAAGATTCCTCTTCTCTGTGCAGCTGTGTGTTTTGGAGAAACTTGCAGGTACTTTGATTTCACACTGGGGAAACTGAATTGAAATGTGTGCAGAGAAAGCTGGCGATGGCAGTGTCAGATGAGCTTCACTGCCTCTGGTACCAATCACTCCAGAGCTGAGTCTGGATGTCAGTGTCTCAGCCTCCACCAGTAAGATCCCAGGCTGTGAGAAATTATTTCCAGTCTTACTTTCTTCAGGTAGCTCCTCCCCAATCCCAAGTGGTGCATGCCTGGGCTGTCTATGCATGACAGATGTTGCTCTGTTCCCACCTAGGTTTTCTCCTTGGAGAAATTCCATATTTTATAAGTGCCGCCTTCAATGTAAAAATATAAACAAAATTATGATCTGTAAAATATGAGTGTTGCCTCAGCTAATGGTAGTGCTCAGAGTTACACTATTTGTTGCTGCTCCTGAAGTTCCTTGCTGTTGGAGATGATGTGAACAGTTTTGTTTTGCTGAGTTGTTTCCTTTTCTCCTGGTAGTACTGACTTGGTGAATATCCAGAAAGCCACAGTGCCTGTACACATAGTGCCTTTTTACACATAGCCATAAAGTCTCTAGAGTCTCTCTCATAAGTATTGGGGCTTTTCCAGTATTTCAGAGCATGGTTCTCTGTTGCTGGGTTGTTGGGGTTTCTTTGAAATTTTAGCTGCTGGAGTCCAGGAGATGCAGAGGAGCTTTTCTGTCCCTCAAAGGAAATACCAGACATTTCTCATTCTCTTGATTGTACAGGAAAACTGAAAAATAATATTTGAAGTTACCTGAAGAATTGGAATCTTTGAGGAAAATGAAAGGAGCCCCCAAATTACTTGGTTTAAGATCTCTTCTGTCCCCACATGCCCATGGCTCTTGGAGAAAACTGGCTCAGGGATGCTAGGGGAGATGAGTGGTAATTTGCATCTTGACAGTTCTGGCCCTCCTTTGATTGACTCCAAAGGAATTATGTATCTTCTCACATAAAAAGTCCTCCGCTCTCCTGCCTTTGCTTCCATCTCTGCAGGCATCTCTGGCACCCCCACTCCCACTCTCTGTTTGATCAAAGCTTCCCTCTTCTTTTATCATTTTTGTCTGCTTTAGACTCTGTTCCTCCTCCACTGCAGCACATGCCCAGAGTCACCTTACAGCCAAACGTACTTCAAGTTTCCCGTGCCTTTTCCATCAAGAGCCTTTATGTGGGAGAGCCAAAGTTGTCCCCCAAGAAGGGAGAAGCCATCTCAGGAGAAACTCAGGGTGGAGACTGAGAGCTGGGAGAGCTAGCTCCCCTTCTTTTGCAAAGTTCTGAAAAGTAGACTGGAGAAATAAGATTTTTGTCTCTGTAGGGCATGAATGGGGCTTGTGTTCTGTCATGGAAAACTACTTGAAAAGCCACAAACAGAGCGTGATGGGCAATGGCAGAACCCACTGGCACCTGGAGTTTCAGTGCTTCTTGGTGGCCTTGCCATGGGCTGTTATGCTTATGGAGCTTTTTTCTGCATTATAATTCATTGACAGGAGAGAGACAAGTGCTTTGTGATCTCATCCCCCTGTCAAAGCCCTTGGGACAGCCCTATATCAACACCCAGTACATGGATGGATGGATGGATGCATGCATGCATGCATGCATTCATGCATGTATCCATGGACGCGTGGATACAGCCAAGTGGAGCAGTTGTGACCCTGTCTCCTGACTGTGCCATGCCTTGTGGTTCCCACACAACTTATGTGCCACTCTGCAGCCTCGAGTGTTGTTTGTGGAATAGGTCTAGTTGGCATCACCATGTTCAGCTACTTAGGATGTATCACGGAAAGAGTTTAGGATACAAAAGCAACCCATGACCACCCCATGTCACAGGATGCCCATAACAGCTCCCTGCATCACTGATAGATGCCACAGTTATTGAGGGTTGTTTTAAATTTTATCCCAGGATCACAGGCACTTGCTTGGTAAAGTGCTGATGTCGACTACCTTTCTGCTTCAAAATGAGGGTGATATTACCTAAATCCCCCCCAGGTTATGCCTACCCAGCCTATTCTTACCAGCCTCCAGTGATGGAGACCCTGGTGCTTGGCCAGGCAATCTACTTGAGTAATTAACTGTCTGTTCTGTTAGAAAGTGTTTCTTAATGTCTAACATCAATCTTGCTCTTTGTAATTTAAACCCCATTACTCCTCACCCTAATCCCCAATGGAATCAGCAAACGATTTTGCCCTCTTCCCACTGCCCGACACCCCGACTAGAGAAAGTCTCAGGCCAATTTATGGCATGGCCTCTGCCCGCGGAGGTGCCTCCCCTGAGCACGGTCACACAAGCACGGGGGAAAACAGAAAGCTCTTTGGGCACTGTGCGCTGATAGAAATGGGACCCTTAGAAAGCGCCTGGGTTTGCGATGGCTGGCTGTGAGCCCGGAGGGAGTGGGGCAGTAGGATGGGTTTGCCGCATGTGCCTCCTGTTCTCTCCTACTGCACCGAGGGCGACTCTGGTACCCAGGGGTGCTTGGGCTGGCGGGAAGAGCGGCTGCAGGGCACCGGTGAGACTTGGGGTGACAGGGGAGAGGTTTCACCCATTGTGAGGGACCCTGACTGCATCCCTGCCTGCAGTGCATGCCCCATCCTGCTGTCCCTACAGCCGGTGGGGCTGCCCCGCTGTGTCCGGCTGTGCCACCGATGTGCGTCACTTTGCGCAACCGGAGCTATGCAGTCCCCCGGGGCCGACCCTCGTCACCTCCGGCCCCCCATACAGACTTTCTCCTTTAAGCCTAGCTAGCTCAGAAATGACCAGGCTGATCCCTCCCACCTGCCCGCTCCCCCTGGCCCGGCCCTGACGTCAGGGGAAGGCGTGCGGATGCGTGTGTGTTCGAGGCGCACATCATCCACACATCAGATACCGCAGATCCATCAGCCGGCAGGCAGCCAGCCGAGAAAGCCCCCCGGAGCCGGGCTGCAGGCGAGACCGCTGCTCCTCGCAAGGTAGCGGAGGAGCGTCCGGCCCCTCCGAGCACCGATGCTCTGCAGAGCGCAGCTCCAGGGAGCCCGTCGCTGCTAAGGAGGTGAGTAAGGGCAGGCACAATGGCCATGCAGCGCGCCCGGGCTATTGTAGCTGGAGGTTCAACTTGACGGACCACCTTTCTCTTTGAAATCTGCTTATTCCTCCTGACGGTGGGGAGGTGCGAGGATGAAGCGTGACTTCCCTCCTCCGGTTTGGTTATTCCCCACCAGGCTCAGGAACAATAACTCCCCTGGGGGTGGCGGCGGCAATGCCGCACGTCTGCTTTGGCTTGGGGGCAAATAATCCAGGGCTTTGCCACGGAGGGCTGAGCTCAGCTGGGATCCAGCTCTCTGATTGCCGGGTGAGCGGGAGGCAATTTGTGAAAAATCTGACTTATTAAAGTAGGCTGATAGTGATGGGAGCTGGAATTGGGATTTCTTTGGACAGGCTGCACTATTCCTGCCGATGGCAAGTTAGATCCACAAAGGAGGAAAGAAGGACACGGACGATGTTTATGCCAGGTCTTTGAACATATGCTATGCTAATTAAAAAAATAAAAACCTTCACAAGAAAGCTAACAAATCTCACAAACTTGGTATTTGGGAATGACGATCATCCATACATGCTTAAAAGGTAAATCAAGCCTCCATGATGGTTTCTCCCTTTGCTTCTCCTTTGCATCTGTCAGCCTGCTTGCTCTGCCTCATGGCCTCCCTGAGAACTGGGCAGCCCAGCACTGACTAAGGGAGCTTTTTATAATCAATCCATAAAGGTGACATTCATATTTTAGCGCTAAGCAGGCTGTATCGTAGGCGAGACTATCTCAGCAAACATCTCTGGAGTTGGGAGTGTGATTGGTTTAGCTGGGGAGGGGATGCTGTCAGTGTGCATTGCCCAAAAACCGCCTAGTTTTATTTTTCCTATAGTAATTTGTCTCATCGAAGGGATTTGTAATAGGCAGGGTAGGTGAGAAAATTGCTTTGTTTGGTATTTAACTCTTAACATGAGCTGATAACCAAAAACGGGAGAGGGGAGAGCTGAGAGGCTTTCATTAGCATCGGACAGAGACAGCATTTATAAAAATCTCCCAGACACCAAGGCTGTGAGCCTTCTCCGAGGAAGGAGGGATGGAGAAACATAGCCCAGCCAGCACTGCGGTGGCCCTGCTCGGGGTTAACCCTGCCTGGAGCCATCGTGGTTCCCCAGCTGGTTCCTGCCCTTCATGGCAGCCCCCCTGGGATCTCTGCTGGCCACTGCGTTGTTGTTAGGTCCCTCGGCAGGTGAATATGCCCAGCAGCCGAAAAATGGGATTTTTGTTTTTGCATTGAGCTCTGGGGACATGCTCATGCGTCTGGAGGGGTGTAGCTCTTCTCTGTTTCAGCCTGTGTCTAGACAAGCTAGGTCTGGGGGGGCATCAGCCTCCCCGAGAATGGCAGCGGGCCAGAGCATTGCTTTCTGTGCTCCACGGGGCGAGGAGATGGCTGCTGGCAGCTGGCTGTGGAGGTGGCGCGTCTTTTTGACATACAGAGACCTCTTTTTCTACTGGGGCGGATTTAGAGGGGTAGTAAACCTGACTCCTGAACTGGGGCCACCGGCCCCGGCAAGGGACGGAGAAAACGTGATGGAGAGTGGCATGGAAGTGCCCGTGCTGGAGACTGGTGCAAAAGGCAGCAGAGAGAAAATAACCTCCAGCTCTTTGGCTGGGGCGGGGGGAGCAGCGGTACTCGGGAGAGCCGAGTGTGGCGGCAGGCAGCATCCGAGCTGGGATTTACAAAGATTTACAAAGAGAAGCGGCGGCGTGAAAGGGAACTGCCCATAAAGGCGATGGTCTGGCCGGCCCAAGGGTCACGTCCAGAGCCGGAGCGTGACGGCCGCCAGCAAAGCGGCCACCCATCCGCCAATGCATCCTGGGCATCCCGCGGGTTCCAGCGGATGGGAAGGCGCACAAAGAAACGCCGCACGGGAGGGCCGACTCACCGAGGGCGATTAAGCTAATTAAATATGTATTCCCCCGCCCGGGCGGGGGAGCGTGAGGGTTTTGTTTTTTTTTTTTCTCGCTGCCGCTAATGAACGGGGAGTGGCAGACAGAGGCTGCTGCCTCTTCAAAAGGCTCTTTCCCCCCTTCTAGGGGGCCTTGAAAGGCTGTTTAGTTAAACAAGGTCATAGCCAGCACCCAAGTCAATGTGTTTGGCTTTAAAGAAGGGGAGACAGACAGTGATTTTATTTGATAAACCGCAGACCTTTCAGTCCCTGCTGATGAATGGGGTACTTGGATCTCGAGATAAAAGCTGATGTGTCTACTGCCTGTCTGCCTTAATTGGCCTGGGTTTCCTGCCTCCGCCTGCAAGGGCTCCTGACTGTCAGCTCCGCTTGCTCAGGAGCCTGCCCTCCAAAAAATATAAAAGCGAAGCTGGCTTCTGCTGCCAAAGAAGACCCTGTCACCAGAGGGCTCTGGGGTTTGGCTTTGAGATGTATTTTTTTGGAGAGGAGAGAAGGTGGACAGGGCAGGAGGTCTTTTTTTATAAAGAGCTTCCTTCCAGGGAGCCCTGGGCTTGCGGCCACTTTCCTCCTTGGCTCGGAGGACTGTCACCCTGGGAGACCCTCGGAGCAAAGCCACCAAGAGGAGGCGGGGAGGAGCCAGGTGGAGGTCCGGCGGCGGAGGGTGGTTGCGCTGGAAAGGCTTCCCATGCCCCACGGCAAAGCCGGGCTGCTGCAGTCTCTCCGCTTGATTCCTCAAGTGACCCGGATTTGGTCCCTGCACTGTATACGTGCGTGGGGTGGACATAGTGTCGTGGGGTGGTGTCAGCTAGGCGAGAGAGACCTGAAGTGGGGACAGATGCCCTCATCCCCAGCAGAGGTTACTCTGACCACAGGAGATTGAGGGGAGGGTGAAAATGCCTCTTGTGCTGAGGTGCTCCCTCCTTGTTCCCTGCTGGGGCTGCATTGTGGAGAAATGGCTGGGGAGAGGATGGTGAGGTGGAGAGCAGGGAAGGAAGGAGGACAGTAGAGGTTTTCCCTGATCTGTGTCTGGGCTGGGAGGGGAGGAGGCGAGGATATGCTTCTGTCCCCACTCTTCTCTCAGCCTACTTTCCCCCTGAGTTTGATTTCCTCGGTCCCTTTGTTTGCAGCAGGGATTTAAATGAAATGGGAGATAGGATATGGCCCTGGAGTCCCCATGTGCCAAAGCTCCTATTCAGCCTCAGCTTCACCAGCACCACCAAAGCCAGGAATTCAGCTGTTGGGCACCCCAAAGCTGACCAAAAATCTGGGATGCTCAGTCCAAGTGCTGAAGAGGGGTAGAGTGCTGCTGGCTGAGTGAGGGAGCCTCGGCATGGCCCCAGGACAGGGATCTCTGCTCCAGCCCCTGCTCCAAGGAGAAAGAGCAGGTAGCTCTGTGACATGTCCAGGCAGTGCATCCACCAAGGATGGGGATCCCACAGCCTTGCTGTGCCCTGTCCCTGTGTTTATGCCAGTGAACTGCCACCCTACACCCTACCCCATGGGCCATCCAGAGAGCCCTCAGAGTGCCTGTGGGGGATTGCATCTCACTTGTTCTCCCTCAAGGAGCAAGCTCAGCTCCTGGGGGCAAACAGCAGCCCAGAAGGGCACCCTCTGCTGCTGCCCTCAGCTCTCATGAGCAGAGTCTGCCTCCTCAGCAGTGCCCAGCATGCTCCCGTTCTTCACCATCACTCGTCCCCCAAAACAGGGAGCCTTCCAGGGCACCTGAACCTGCAGTGGTCCTACAGGTGAACCTGTGGCAAACCCATTCTTGGTTGCCACTTCACCAGCCCACACCTTTTTGTCCCTGCAAGCTCCCCCTCCTGCACACCCCCTTGCCTCTTATTTTAATTTTGCCTCTGGGAAACTTCAATTTTTCCAGCGCTTTGTGGATGCCAACGGACTCCCTCAGCATACTAATAGTTTGCTCCAAGCATCCTTATTCAGGTTAAATACCCTCCATTGTCCCTGAATTGGTGGGGGAACGGAAAGGCCTCCTCTGTCAGAGAAAGCCGCACAGAGGAGGCTCACCACACCACAGCAAGGCCATTTTCATAGTGACAGCTTCATGATGTGACAGAGAACTGAGGGCCATTTCCCCCAAATCATCCCACTCCTCCAATCCTGACACCTCCTGGGAAGGTGACAAACCCTGCAGCAATGCATGAGGAACACATCACATTTTGCTGTCTTAGAGTGGCCAGGCTGCTCGCCAGCACAGGCAGGGTGGTCAAATGGGGGCACAGATGGGAGCTGTGAAGCAGTTTGGTGTCTGGTCTGGCTTTGGGGTGTCTCACTTGGGTGCTCTCTGAGCCTCTCTGAGCTCCTTAGGCATGGAGGAAGGAGATGGTGAGCTTGAGCCTGGGAATGGGAGAAGGAGATGTTGAGCCAGGGTTTGGGGGAAATAGATAATGAACCTGGGCATGGAAGCAGGAAATGCTGAGCCTGTCAGGCCAGGAGCTGAGCAGCCCCTGTGTGGGGTGGGATGTGGAGCAAAGGCAGATGTGCATGTTCCATTTGCTGCATGGGGGAGAGGAGCCACTGAAGCACAGGAAGGGTTTGGTCCTGGGGAGCCAGGAAAGGGAAAGATGGTTTGGAGGGTTTTCAGCCACAACTGGAAGTTGACTCAGAGGGCAGGAGGAACGTGGTGGCTTCTACCTTGAAGCTGGACTCTAGTGTGGCTTTTACTGCCTGGGGTGAAGCTCTGCAGGGCTGAGAGGGGGGAGCTGTTAGGAAGCTGGCTGAGGCCCATATGGGCAGCATCCCATGGCAGAATCCAAGCTGGTCTGGCAGCCATGGGGGCCCAGTGGCAGGCACATCCCCTGGCAGAGGAAGAAAGTGGAGGTGGGTGAGTGGAACAGGAATTGCCTGGTCCCTCCTTGAAACTTCAGCTGCTCTAGAAATCTTTTCCCCTGTCCTTGGTGCCTGCTAATTTCAGAGTGGAGGTGACCCCCTTTTGCGCATCCCCCCAGGGCCTTTGTGTCTCAAAAGGCCATAGTGAGTCAGAAAATAAATTAAATAGTCTCTGTGTTTCCTGGTGTGTGCAGGTGTTGTCCCAAAAGATGCTGCATGCCCCAGTGGGGTGGGAAAGGGTGGATGGGGGTGCTGGGGAAGGTGATGGTAACTCCAGGGGATATCGGGCTCCTCAACACCAGGTGATAAAAACTCCTGAGCCTGAGGAGGGTGAGCACCCAGTGCACCCAGGGAGAGGTGCCCTCAAGCAACCCCTGGCATGGGGCACCCTGGGACAGAGGCGCCAATATCAGATGCAGCAACGGATTGGAATAAAAATCAACAGAGCAAGGCCTTTCTGAGCAAGCAGCTGCAGTGCTCATCACACATCAGAGCATCTGGGAGGCTTAAAATTGCACAATCCCTCCAATTTCGTGCTGGGGTGCTTCAGCAAGGACGAGAGTGTCCACAGTTGTGATTGCTCTGTTGGCAGGGTTTCCGCCCTTTAGGGCTTTAACTCCTTGCAAATGGCATGATGCCTTCAGAAACTGGAGCCTGATGATGGCAGCAGCAAGAGGTTGTGCTTGTATAGTGGCTCAGCTGAGGTGCCTGAGGGGTATGAGGGCTGCTGGCCTCACCACATTCTTCTGGTGCTCCTTCCTGTAGGAATGTGCCTGAGTGCTGGCTGGGGCTGGGGTTGTGTCCTAAATCCTATGGGGCTGAAGCAACCTTCTGTGCTGAGAAGATCTCAGACCCCTGACCTTGATGTACTGACCTGTTGTCTCAGCCTTTTTTCTTCACTTTTTTATCAGAAATCTCAGGATGGGGGAAGTTCTCAGAGCCTGGGACTGGAGGCTCAGGCATGCTGGCACTGCATGGGCATCCTTCCCAAAGTGGTCCCGGCCTGTGGCAGCCCATGCTCCCCTGCTTCATTTCCCAGGCTGTGCTTTTTAGTGACTTTGTCTCAAACATGTGGGGTTATCCTGGCAATTGAAAGGTTGAACAAGCCAGGTTCTTCCCTTGGCATTGATTTTCTGGAACATACCAGGTGACTCCAAGCTGGGACAGGCTTCCTGGGGCAATTCCCGGTGCTGGAGGTTGGTGTCCAATGCTGAAGGCTGGCAGCATGCTCCCTGCTCCCACAAATGGCTGGGAGCCAAGGGACAATTTCTGACAGCAAATTGTGCCAAAAGCCTCACAGAAGGCCCTTTAACTCCCTGTCCCTTTTGCTCCCCAGATCACCAGCAGTAGGCCCACACACCTGGGCATCCTTTCTCCTGCTGCCCACCTGCCCGATCCCAAAACGGAGGAGCCCACCGACCCCACCATGTCATCGGACCCCAGCGCCCCGCCGGCAGTGCCACCCCTACACTCCCCCAAGTCACCAGTGTGGCCCACCTTCCCCTTCCAGCGGGAGGGCAGCCGCATCTGGGAGCGGGGCAACCTCCTTCTCCGGGACCTGCCCAGCCCCCTCCCCACCAAGAGGACCAGGACCTACTCGGCGTAAGTACCTGGCGGGTTTGGGACTGTCCGACTGAGCCGTGGTCACCTGTGGTGCCTGCAGAGCCCTTTACACCTGGTGCACTTTGCCAACGCGGTGCCCAGCATCACCACACACACCTGCCCAGAGTGCTGTGGGTGGGTACCAAGTGCACTGCCCAGAACCATTGTGCTCATGGCAAAAATCTCTCCCTGTTCCACCTCCTGGGCAAGTGCCACCAGTGAAAAATCTTCCCTTTCCTCCTGTAGGACAGCACGTGCCTCCGCTGGCCCCATCTTCAAGGGCGTCTGCAAGCAGTTCTCTCGCTCCCAGGGCCACGGGTTTATCACCCCAGAGAATGGCACTGAGGACATTTTTGTGCATGTGTCTGAGTAAGTCCCAGGGCTGTGCTGTGCTGGAAGATCCCAGGGGAGCCATGCCGTCAGCATGGGGCTGGAGACTTGTGGGCTGGGGTGTGGATGTCTCCATGGGGTGGACGTGGGTCTCTGCTTGTCCTCCATCACCTGTGGGTTTTCTTTTCCAAGGCACAACTGGTCAAGTGCCTTCCTTTGTTCTGGGTGGTCTGGGGCAGGGGTCCATCTCCTGGCTGTGGCACCACCACCACCACCTCTCCTTTCCTCTCCTGCAGCATCGAGGGAGAGTACGTCCCAGTGGAGGGGGACGAGGTGACGTACAAGGTCTGCCCCATCCCTCCCAAGAACCAGAAGTTCCAGGCAGTGGAGGTGGTCCTCACCAACCTGGCGCCTCACACGAAGCACGAGACATGGTCTGGCCAGATCATCGGCTCCTAGGCGCCCTGGGGGGCCGCCAGCCACTCAGCCCCATGGAGCAAGCCTGCCCAGCCGCTCAAGGGGCGTGTGGGGAGCCGAGGCGGCAGCGGGGACGGGGTTGCCCCCAAACATGCAGGCGTTTGAGTTCAGTGTCTTTTATAAGGTTACGGTTTCCTTTCTCTGTGTGTGTTTGTAAGTGTCTGTTGAGGGGGACAGGGGAAGTGGAGCCCTCCCTGACTGTCCCCCAGCTCCAGGGGCAGCACCGAGCCCCATGTTCCATTCCTTGCTCCTGAGCCCATGGGGAACAGAGGAACCAGTCCTACATCCCAGCCCTCCAGCTCTACTGGGCTGAAGCAGGTGTTGAGAGCAGGAGGGGGTGGGGAGAGGCTGGGTGGCTCAGCTCATCCTCCTGAACTCCACTCCGGCAAGATGGGCACCCCACTCGGTCCACAGTGGGACAGCAGCAGCGGGACATGCTCCCACAAAGGAGGAACAAAACAGGGTGGTGTGGGGTGGCATATCACTGTGCGGGGTCTGGGTGGCTGACACCCATCCCCATCGCTGGCAGCTCACAGCACCCACTTGAGCCACATCCCTCCATCACAAGATCTCAGGTCAGCGGTGCCACAGGGAGGGGGCTGGTTTATAGAAAGCAAAAATTTAGTTTTAAGAGTCAGCCAGCTGCTGGCAGGGCACCCGGGGCACTTGGTGCTGTGTCTGGGGAGCTGCACCTGGGCACGGGGCAGGGGACACTTGGCACCTCTGTGCTCCCCACTGCTGCCGGGCAGTAATGCACTTTTCTTGGCTCAGTGCTGACATGGTTTTGGGGAGACAGACACTTTCCCTTCCTTCTCTAGCCCCCCGGCCCCCTGGGGACCCCCTTCCCATGCGTGTGTGTGTGTGTGTGTGCATGTCTGTAGCTTGCTGGGGTGGTGAGGGGCTGAGGGGTCTGAGCAGCCTCAGCCATGGGGCAAGTGCAGCCACCTCCTCCCCAGCCCCTCGGTGTAGGCAGGGTCTTGTATACAAAGCACAAACTTTGTTTTTGGTCTTTTCTGCCACACCCTGGCCAGGTGGGCTCCCACAGCCCCAGGGAGCGACAGGGCAGAGGGCACTGGGGCAGGGACAACATGCACGGGGCTGGTCCTGAGCTCACCCCAGGGAAATGGTGCTGTTGCTCCAGGAATTACCAGCATCTTAAGGGGTTCAAAGCAGGGTTGGAGACAATGGGGTGCCAGCAGGTCCCCCGGAGCAGGGCAGCTCCCCAGAGCACCGTGCCAGCAGGAGCTGGTGCTCAGCATGGATGGAGTCGGGTGTTTGCCACATTTTTTGCTGCCGCTGTTGCTGACAAGGCTAAGTGGGGAGAGCAGCAGAGCAAGGCTGGTGCCACACAGGACGGCTGGGCCCTGCAGATTCGGGAGAACTACCCATGCTGGTGTGGGGATTGCCCTGGGACCCTCCAGCCCATCTCACTGCCAACCCGAAGCCTGGCTCTCCCAGGGGCTGTGGCAACTGTGGCTCAGGCTCCAGGCATCCCCAGGACATGCAGTCAGCTTGGCCAAGGCAAACGGTTGGATTTTATTTTATTTTTTTTTAAAATAAACTAAAACCCTAGACTTGTTGGTGTTTTTACAACTCTGGTGTGGTTCCCGCCTGTCTGACCATGTGTCAACCTTTGTAACATTGGCAATAAACCATTAAAAGTGACTTTCCCATGAGCCCTGCCCATCCTGGCTCTTTGTCCTGTGTGCATGTGTCACAGTGACTCTCCGGTAAAGGACCAGGAGCACCCAGGAATTTACCCAGACATCAAAACAGACTCACCCACGGTAGGTCCCTGAGGGGGGCTGGAGATGCTCCACACTGTGAGCCTGGGACAGGAGGCTGCTGCTCACCCTGAGGGTGACCAGGAGTGGGGCTGGTCCCTCACTGCTGTGGGGACCTTGAAGCGTGTCCTGCCTGTTGCCTGGCTGCCTTTCACCCCGCACAGCCCAGCACAAAGCACACACTGCCTCCAACTGCTGCGTGTTGTGGCTTTAATAGGATTTTAATTTTTTTAATATACATATCTGTGTATTTAAATAAATTTCTCATTTAACAGTTGTCATCAGCCAGACAGGAACTGCCCATCTCACACTGATACGGATCCATACAGCAAGGCAGTCCTGGGCATGGGGCCCGCCACGTCTGCTCACTCACATCCATGGGGAGAAACCTCCACTTACGCTGTGGGCACCCACCACGAGAGGAGCATCACGGCAAAGGGGTCTCAGGGACAGGCATGAAATGCCTTTCCCTTCAAAGGTGCAAGTCACCTCAGCCCCCAAGGCCACCACGGTTCCCCATGCCATTAGGGCCAGACCCTGCTCTTCACTCATCACTAAGCTCTCTAGAGGTCCTGCTGGCTATGAATAGACTTACAGGAAAAATTAAACTCCCCAAGACTCACACATAACCTGATCCACAGTGAAACAGAGAGGAAGGAATCACAAAACACAATTCCACCACGGAGGTTGCAGTGGAGGGCCAAAACCTGTGACGTGTGCAAAGGGTATCCTGCATACAAGTTTCTCCAACAGGTCCTCTTCTCCCACACAGAAATCTTTCCTGGGTAGAAAGAGGAATTTGTGGATTTGCTGGGGATTTCTGGATGCTGGGCAGACTGCTGTGCTCATGCAAATGCGCTGCATCAGAGATCTGATGTGTTGTAGTTAGGAGGTGCAGTCAGGTGGAGGAGACAGCACCCCAGCAGCACTGGTCATGCAGTATCCCTGCTCCTGAGGCCAGGCTGCAGTGCCAAGGGCCACCAGGGACTCTGCCCATGGCAGTGTGGGAGCCCTGCCCTGGGCCTAAAAGCACCAGTGTCTCTCGCCTGAGGAGGATGGTGGTGCCTTGCGTAGGTGGCGGTTGCCAGCTGAGGAACTTCTCTCTGCAGTCCAGCTGCCAGTGGAAAATGGAGAGCCATGATGAGGAAACTAGGAACAGAAGAAAAAGGGCAGAGAAAACAGGACCAAGAGATGGGGCAGTGCCATACCAGCAGGGATGGGGTGAGAAAGACTCCTGGGGAACAATGAGGGAGAGTTTGTAGGAACCTCTAACATTCTCCAGGTCCACAAACACCAGATCTGTGTACCCTGGGGAGCTACAAACAGGACATCTCCCTGGCGGGGATCCCTGAGCTCCTTTTGGGCACCAAGTCAGGACATGTGTCACCATTGTGGCCACACACCACAATGCAAATGCTCGGAATAAAAGGACAATGTGAGGGAGAAGGTCAAAGGCTGAAGGAGAGATGTGGGCTTGCAACCCACAAAGATCCAGGGAGAGGAACAGGACATATGACAATTGCACTGGACATCCTGTCTCCCTAAAGGTGAGCTTGTAAACTGAGTGTGTGGGATGAGATGGGGGGAAGAGCAAGCTTGGAGGGCACTGCTGAGCGGGTACCTCCAGGTTGTTGGAGGCTCCAGGTTGTATGGCTGGTATTGGCCCCCGCAGAAAATGTCCCTGGCAGCTGAGAGAAAGCTGAGCTCTGGAAAGCTGAGCACTGGGAAGGGAAGGGGACTTGGTCTGTTACAAATGCCCTGGGTAAGGTTTTATAAGGACACATCTCTCTTATGAGGAGAGACTGTGAGAGCTGGGCCTGTTTAGTCTAGAGAAAGAAGACTGAGAGAGGATCTCATTAATGTATATAAATATTTTAAAGGCCGATGCCAAGTGGATGGTGGCCAAGATTCTCTTTGGTGGTGCCCACCAACACAATAATGAGCAATGGCCATAAACTAAAACACATGAAGCTCCACCTCAACATGAGGAAGAACTTCTTTATGTTGAGGGTGGCAGAGCACTCGAACAGGGAGTGCCCAGGAAGACTGGGGAGCTGCCCTTTCTGGAGACATTCAAAACCCACCTGGACACATTCCTGTCACCTGCTCAGGGTGACCCTGCCTTGGCAGGAGGGTTGGACTAGATGATTTCCAGAGGTCTCTTCCAACCCTAACAATTCTGTGATGCCCAATGGACACAGGAGCAGGAAGACCAGTGGAAAGCCTTCTACCCGAAACTGTTCCATAGCATGAAGTGCCAGGATCCTTCACCTGTGACAGGCAAGGTCTGACTTGAAAATAGAGAATATAGAGAATAAACTCTAGGTGTTTTTTGTAAGCAAAAGAGAAGAATTGGTTTCTTCATGCACCCGAGCAAAGCTCAGAGCAGCAGCCCAGTCATGTCAAAGCTATAGTTCCCAGGTCATCTGCAGGGAGGGACTGGCACACTGTGGCACTGAGGGGAAGGACATGGTGACATCAGAAAGCACAATGGTGCAACAAGCTGGGATCTCAGCTACTCCTTCCTACCACAGGCTTGCAGCAAACAGCCTTCCTGGCCTCCTACCTCAGAGGAGGCTCTGGTGAATGCCTCGAGCCTCAGCAGCCCCAGCCTCTCTGGCCAAGGTGCAAGGGGGAGAGGAAGGCGAGCCACATGTTCCCTCATGCACAAGTGTTAAGAGAAACCGAGTGGAAAAGGAGAGAAGAGCAGAGGGAGCCGCAGGACAAGACACACACTCACTCTTTGGCCCTTTCAAATGCTTTCTAACCACAAAAGCATCTGCATCACCGCCCACCACAGTTGAACTGTCAAGAGAAGTTTTTCTGGAGGCAAGGAGGGTCTGGTGCCATGA
Organism: Pseudopodoces humilis; assembly: GCF_049639895.1. Classification (NCBI taxonomy): domain Eukaryota; kingdom Metazoa; phylum Chordata; class Aves; order Passeriformes; family Paridae; genus Pseudopodoces; species Pseudopodoces humilis. The sequence goes on from NC_142204.1 coordinate 25,058,906, forward strand.
CCCCCAGCCACCCACAGGGAGCACTGAGGGGCTGCTCAGCCAAGACCCCCTCCTACCACCCACCCACCTACACTCACTGTTACATCCTGACCAGCTCTGTCAAGTGGTTTTTTTGGTCTACCCTGAGCAGATTCCTCAAATGAAGGTGCGTTTCCTGGTGGGGGGAGGGTGGGACTGGGGCAGGGCTGCAGGGACCGGGCAGTCAGCACTCGTTTGCTCTTTCTGGAAAGAAGATTTCGCGGCACCGCTGGACTGTGTCCTGGGGGGACTGGACACTGTGTCCTACAGTGCGGGGATCATCATAGATTTCATAATCGTTCCCTCCCTGCAGGGGAATAGAAAATAGGGACAGCATTAGCAGGGTCTTGCCAGAACAAGCTCATCCATGAACCCACATTTTGCTCTGTGCCGTGGGGAGCTGGGCTGGGAGCCAGCAGCTGGGCAGGTGGGGACTCGGTGGGCAGGGGCAGGCAGGGCTTTGCTGGCCCCAGAAGGGGTTGGGATGGGAGCTCTGCTCTCTCCTTCTCGATTTCCTCTTCAGTGCCAGGGGAGCAGCATGGAAAAGATGGGGAAGGTCCCAGATCAGCAAAGCTTGTCCAGGAGCCTGGGTTAACCCCTGCCCTGCCTGTGGAGAGGCTAGCAGAAGGTGGGATGAGCACATTTGGGGAGCAGAGGCTGCCAGCATCTGGGAAGAGCTGAGTGGATGACCAAGCTGATCTACAGCAGTAAGGAAGCATCATCCTCCACTGCTCTCAAGGGAAGGTGAAGCTGTTCCAGCTGTTGAGGAGTCCTCTCCTAAGTGCTGGGGGCTTGTGTTGCGGGTCATGCCAGCCACAGGAGTGGCTGCTGCCCTCCCAAGGGTGCTGGGGCAAGGAAAGCAATGCTGAGGTGGACCTGCTTCCCAGCACAGTGAATCCAAGGTGATTTCCCCAGAAGCCAGCAGAGCTGTCACGAGAGCACTGCAAACCCACAGCACAGGGCAACATCTTCCCCCTCACACCACTGAAGGTCTGTGTTGGCGCCAGTGGGACCCACAAGACCCATGATGGCACAGCAGGAGAGAAAGCAGCCATGTGTGGGGCTCGTGGGGCATACTCACAGGGGTTGTCTCGTTCCCAAAGAAGTGGATGGTGTCAAATCTCTCGTCGTCGAGCACATTGAGGCAGTAGCGCTTGTCCCAGCCCTCTGGGAAGACGTCAAAGCTGATCATGCCACCTGCCAGGAGAAGGGAGGGCATCAGGCAATGTTGCTGGGAACTGGCAGGGTGTCCCCCCACCCCAGGGTGGGCAGGAGGATGGGAGGGGACTGGATGTCAGGGGGGAGTCCCCACCCCAAACTGCAGCCACAAGCACCAGCTCTGCCTTGGTGTTCCTCTTGGCACATGGCTAGGACAGTGGTAGAGGCTGTTCCTATGACAACAGGCTGCAGTGACATCAGCATGGCTGGGGTGACATTAGCACAGCTTCCCTGCAGGCAAGCAGGAATCAGAGGGGTCTTCTCAAGAGAGGCATCTTTTGGGGGGAGATTTTGGATCACGCCTTGCAGATAGCACCAGCACATTCTGTGTCCCAGCAGGGAACAATGACCTTGGAGACTGGCACCAAACTCTCTCCTAGGCTCCTGCTAGGCATCTCCAGCCCTTCTAAAACCTCTCTTCTGATGCTTCCTCCTGTGCAGGGACTGGGGTCTCCTGCATGCTGTCTCTGCACACTGATCAAGGACCTTGCCATGGAGGTGAACCTGTTGACATAATCAGGGCATGACCCTGGCCTGTCACCTCTTGACACAAGAGTTTAGTGAGGGTTGCCAACATCTGGAGAAGCACCAAGTCACATGTGACCAACACACAATGGCAAGGGAGCTTTCCCAGAGAACATGTATATGGACATGGACATCCACAGCCACCAAGGGTTAGCAAACTTCCCAGCCCTTGCTCTTAGACCAGGCAGAGTTTACCCCAGAACTTCGCTGCCTTTTGGGGGTGCTTGGAGGCAGCACCTTCCCCATCCTCTCAAGTTGCCCCACTGTGCCCACAGGCTGCAGAGAGACCCTTGTCCCAGCACCAAGAGAGGAGACATGATCTTTCCAAAACAAAGCCTGCAGCTTAGGGCACATGTACGTTTAGGTCTCACTCAGAGCCAGAGGTAGGGGGATTTGAGCTGGTACGTGTGACATCCTGCCAGTCAGCTTGTCTTCTCCAGGAAATCTACTGGAGTATCCACCAGAAATCCTGGAGTTCCACACTCTCCTTCTTAAATAATAATCTCACCTCTCTAAGGAAGAGGGTGAGTAGACAGATAATCACGGGGTCAGTTCCTACTGAAGGAGAGGCACTGACCAGGTTCAAGCATGCATGTCCTGATGCCATGTACCTCCCCTTCCTGGCTGTTTGGAGTGTCCCTGTTAGTTTGAGGATCCTGAACCAAGCCTCCCTGGAGCCTGAGAAGATGGGGATGGAGCCTGTAATTCCAACTTGGAGCAGAGAAACTGGACAGAACACCATGAAAAGGATGGGAGCAAGTGCCCTATGAGCTCAGGGGTGGGGATGGCCCCAGGCTTGCAGCAGGATCCAGCATCAGAGCAGGGGCTAAGCTTGGTGACATACTCTTGTTTTGCATCCAAAGCCATTTACCTGTAAAAAACACTGCCCTTCACTGCATTCTAGCCCTCTAAACAGAGCTGGGCAGCAGGAAGGGGGTTCCTGATGCCAGCTGGAGCAGGTAAGAAATCAAAGGGAGAAGAGATAGTGCGAACCAGCCAGCACTGTTACTCCCCGAGGTAGACCAGGGGCCTGGGGGGCTGCAGGGAGACCTCCCACCACCTCTGAGCCTTGAATCTTCCACAGCCAGGGAGAAGGGACACGGAGCCAGCCTGGCAGAAGAGCCATGTTTCTGCACGCCCTTTTTTCAGATGCCTGACCTGAGACAGCCCACATTTCCTTTGTGGAGGAGCAGGGGGCCCACAGCTCCCCTTTATGTTTTTATACAACAGGCCTGGGCTCCTCATGGCAGCTTCCCAAAGCCCAAGGAGAAAGGCCCATTGTCCAGCTCTCACACCCCGTGCCCGAGGGGACACAGCAGCAGGGACCTTGTCTTCCTCTGCTGTGACAAACAGGGTGTGCCAGTGCTGTGGACAGCACAGGATGGCCCTGGCAGGATGCTGAAGGCAAGCAAAGGCTCTCAGAGAAAAGCTCTTGGAGGATCAGAGGGCCTGGGGTGTGACCCACTGCCTCAGCCTCACCACCCCCTTGCCCTCTGGCTGGGCTGCCACATGGAACCTTCTTATCTCACACCCCTGCAGAGTATCCTCTTCCAGCATCATCCCCACAATTTACACACCCTCATTTTTCTCCCTGTCCTGGCCAGACACCCAGGATTGCTCAAGCTCCTCCTTCAGCTCCCCACCCATGGTAAGCTGGCTGTCAGAACCATCCCAAGAAGTGTCTGGCCCTACAAAAGCCCGTGGCAGGGAGCTGCAATCTCCTTACCCCTTGTCAGCTCTTCCTCCAGGAAGAAAGATGTCTCCCTTGCAGCCAATTGTCCCAAGAAAACCCCAGAGCCAAGACATGCATCAGGCTCCTGCCTCACTCCTAGAGAAGAGTGCACATGCCTGGGGCTCTGCTGGCCACCCTGCTGCTGATGCTTGAGCCAGAACACATCCAATGGGCAGCAGTGGGCTCCACAAGCTGAGATTAAGGCAGGGATAATGTCATGGGATGGAAACCTGGCTGGCTGGCCGATTCCCAGGGAGGGAAGTCTGCAGCATGGCTTACTCTCTGCATGGATGCAGATGCTGTGGATGCAAACGTGACTGCCCTGTGGTAGTTCTCCAGGACTAAAAGCTCCTTCTGCTCTTCCCAGGCTTTCCAGACACTCGGAGGGAACAGTTGGGATTCCTGCTCCACAGAATTTTATGGGGAACATGACAAAGGCAAAGCCAAGGAAGTCCTCACTGCTCACCTCGAGAGAAACGCAGGCCTTTGCCAGCAAATTCCCTCTGCAAGGCTGCCACAAACTTCTCCCGTATCCGCTCTTTCTGTGGAGCATAAGAAGGAAAGGGAAGAAAAGAGGGTTTGAATACCTAGATGTTGACATTCTCCCAGAATCCACTGTAAACTGTCTGCTGGGCAACTCTGCTCCCTCCCCACCTGCACTGGGCCCCAGTGCCGTGACATTTAGCCAGCTTCCACCAGTCCTGCCCAGTGTCCAAGCAGGCCACCAGCTCACTCCACCGGGAGGAGCAGGTCGCAGATCTTCCTTGGCAATGGAATACAACTGCTTCAGTTTCCCACAGCCCAGTTGCTTTCCTAAAGCCTCCAGTTTTGCTTAAAAAGTCTTGCAAAGACCAGCTGATTCCTCAACCCCAAGAATGCTTCCCCAGGTGGAAACTGGTATGAGCATGGGCCAAATCCTCTAAAGATCTGCCCAGCAGATCTGCCATGGCTCTCCCAGTTTGGAAAGCCCAGTTTTCCAAAGTTAGTTCCAGCTCTGTTGGGGCTGGGGAAGTGGGAGAGAGAAGACAGATGCTGGGCTATCTTTGGGTGTTGTAAATGAGGATGTAAATGCTGTTAAATAACTGCCTCATTCCCTGGGGCTCTCCCACAGTACAGGGAATCCTGCTTGCCACCCCCTTGCATTGGTGGTCCCCAATAAAATCAAGTCTCTTCCATTCATCTGCGTCTTCTCTTGGGTTTCCTGGCTCCCAGCCCTGTCTCCACCTTGTTGCAAGTGCACTGCTTGAAGCTGGACCCCCCTTCTCCTTGGGAGGGGGGGAGCACATAAAACCTGGTCATGCAAAACCAGCCAAGGGGAGGGTGAGCCCAGGTCTGGCCCCTGTACCTTGTCCAGCTCCGAGAACTCGATTCGCTCCTCTGGGGTGCAGCTGCGACCAATGGGGGAGATGTTCAACATTCCATTGCGAAACTCGATGAAGGTCCCTCTGTGGGTGGGCAAAGGCACAAGATTACTGGGGCAGGGAGAGAAAAACAGCCTTTCCAGGAGAATGGCTGCTTAGCGAGGCTCAGCGAGAACATGCAGGAGGAGAGAAGCCATTCCCATTCCCAGGTGCTTCGCAACAGACACAGATTTGGCATCAACAACTATTTAAGGTCCAAGGAGCTAAAAGTTTTATAAAAAGAGGCTGTGAAAGAAGAGAAATAAACAGTCCCTCTGTGCCCTGGGGATAGGCTGGAAGCAATGAGCTTAGCGGAGATGACAGGTAACATTTTCTAATACTGTGATAACTGCAAGGACAGCTATTGCCTGGCCTGGTCCAGCTGCCTGATGAGGCTGTGGCACCTCTACCCCATGAGGCTCTTAAGAAATGCTGTGTGGGCTGGGTGAAGCTGGCAGTACCTGGGAGCAGTGGGATGGCCCAGGTCAGCGTAACTCGCTGTTGATGTCCAGCAGCAGGCTGAGGAGCAATCAGGGCCTCCTCAAGGGACACAAATCAGGGTCTTTATCTTCCTTTTGACCCCTGCACCTTTGACTGCAGCTCTTATCTAAGCCTGCACAGACAGGATCCAGTTCCTGCTTGCCACCCTCACCTTGTGCTGGGGTCACTTCTCAGCTGCTTCCTCGGTGGGGTGGTTGAAAGCTGAAACTGAGCTGGCAGAAAACTGGTCCCTTCTTTTCTCTCTGGTAAAAACCCAGCTACTTCTGTTTGTTTATAGAGGGGTCAGACAGCTATCCCAGCACTGCTGGGGCAGAAACAACAGGGGATGGCAGCCCTGCCAGCATGAAAATAGATTGAAATTCTTGTGCTGGAGAGGGAGATCCCCACCCCTGTCCAGCTGAAGACCCCTGAACTTATTGTCCCTCCCAGCCCTGCCTGCTGTTTCTCTGTGATAAAGTGCTTACCACCCTGAGTCTGGAGGAGAAACTCTCCCCCTCCTATCTCCTGACACAGTGAGGAACATCATGGGATGGACACACAGGCAGCCATGCCTGCAGCCCAGGAGCAGCATCTCTGTGGCACTGAGGGTTTGGTAGCTCACAGCCCAGGCCAGGACTCAGGAGATGTGACTTAAACTCCTTGCTTTGCTAGAAATCCCATAAGCCTAAATCCACAAAGCTACTTGGGAGCTGAAACTCCACCAAGGCTGTTGGGTAACCAGACAGCAGTGAGGCAACCAAACAGCCCCGAGGGTTCTGGGACTCAGCCCATGCTTTTGGGGGCCTGTTCTGCCAGCAGTCCTGTTGCAAGGGGCCATCCTAGCCCCTCTCACTGGTCCTTCTACTGCCACGTGGAGACTCATATTAAGCAAATAATCTGGATCACAATTTAGCAACTTCTACCAAATTAATTTCAACCCAGTGGCTCACCTGCTTGGGTTCACTATACAAACACGGGGAGAGCAGGGAAAAAATCAGCCATGGCAAGGGTGGGGCACAGCTGCTGCACCCAACAGCCCTGGGTGGCTCAGATGTTCTCGAAACTGTGGTCTGAGGTGAGCTCTGACCCTGCACCCAGGCTGTTTTAACTGCAAGCTGCCCCTGAAAGAGGCCCTCCTGCTACCCCTTCCACCTCCATGCCATAGGTTCTCTCTCTCTCTCTCTCTCTCTCTCTTTCTTTCTGTGCTAACAGAATGAGCTGATCCAATGGAAGATTACCTTTTCTTGTCCTGGATTGGTCTGGTCTTCCCTCAGCAAAGGTGCACCAACCCAGCTCAGCCTCTGGCTGCTGGATCTCAAGGAGAAGAGCAGAGAGGAACACAGGGGAGGGAGCAGAGCAGGGCCAGCCAGCGACAGTGGGTTAGAAACAGTGTGAAACTGTGTGCTCAGGGGCTGGACTTCCCATCCTAAGATCCATTGTTTGCCTGATTGGAAACATATACTACCAGTGAAGCCTGATGTCCTGTCCAGTTACAAGCTGGTACCATTGTCCTAAATGAGATACACACGGTGGCTGCACCCTGCTTCCCAGGGAGGAAAACCCAAGGGGCAAAAGAGCAGGCATTATGCTAAAACATAGTGCAGACACTCCAGAACTCAAAGACACTCATCCATGATTTGCCCCTGCTGACCAGCTCAGTGATATAGTGGCTCTGGATGCTAAGATAAAACCTGGAGCAAGACAAGCTCTGTAGATCAGCTCTTTTTAGGACAGATCTGGAGCTCAGCTCCCCAGAAATCAGTGTCATGACTTCCACTCACACACACGTGCTGTTACCGTTTCTTGGGCAGCTTCAGCAGTGCCATGTAGTTGAGACAGAAGTTGATCAGATCCTGCAGCAGCTCCTCCCCCAGGTGGTCCTGAATGGCCTGCAGAAAGAGAAGGGCAAGTGGCAATGGTTGAATGCTTCCATGAAGCCCACCTGGAAGAGGTAGCAACTGGGGAGAAGAGGCTGCCCATTGGCCTGGGTAGGGCAGGTGCTGCTCCCCACGGTGCACAGGGCAGCAGAGCCATGGCTCATGGACATACCTGCTTGGAGACCAGCTGCCCATTCTTGTATTGCACTGTGCCGTTCTCTGCGAAGACGTAGTCAAACTTATCAATGACTGAGAGGGGGGGAAAAAAAAAGAGGAAACATTACTACTGCTTGGGAAAAGGGGCAAAAAGGACTGGCATCAGGACTGAGTGAGCCATCTTGCTTCTTTAGTACTGTGCTTTCCACAGGTTCTGTGCTCTGCAAAGGGCTACTGGTCATCATATGCTGCTTGCTTTCCACAAAGTGGATGAGGAGATTATCTTCTGCTCACGGGTGGGGAGGTGACGCATGAAGGGGGAAACGACCTGACTGAGGTCACGGGCTGAATCAGTTGCAGGACAAAGATAAGGACTCAGAAATGTTATGCTGTCAACTACATACGTGCTACTCTGCTCTCTGCCGTGCCCTCCCCACTGCCAGGCTGCTGAGGTGATGTGGTTACTGGTTATCTAACTCCAGCCCCCCCTGCAACCCAGACACGCAGCACTGGCGACTCAGCAATCAGCCTCAGCCGGGAATTTCTCGGCCTCCCTCCACTAACGAAGTGGGAGGCAGAGCTTGGAGCCCAGTGGCGCTTGTCATCCATGCCGGAGAAGGAGAACACGGTGGAGGAGGCAGGCGCTGCTGCCTCCTTGCCCTCCCACTCCTTACTCTACCTCATGCCCCCACTGGAACGTGATGAGGAACCTGCGGGGACCCCACCGTGGAGCACCAGGGAGGCGAAAATTGCCTGGGGGGGCGAGGGTGGGGTGAAGCTGTCAGAGCTCTGAGGTAGCTCGTGCAAAACTGACGCTGGAGCCGGCATGGATTGGAGCATCCCTGCCTGCCCTCCTCACACGGGGAGCGGGAGCCAAGCAGCAGCTCCCGCCTGGGCACGGCCAGCCGCTGCAAGGGCAGCCTCGGGGCTGGATATAGGGCACAGGTGACCCCCGGGAGACCGCGCTCACCTTCGTCCCCTTCTCCCAGCTGCTCGGCTATCTTGGCATAGTCGGAGCCTCCCACCACGCCGATGTGCACCCTCTCCCGCAGCTCCCGCAGGAACGCGTCCACCTCCGGCTCGATTTTCTGGCGGGGAAGCAGCGGGTGAGGCCACAGCCGGCGGGACCAGCTCCGCCTCGCCGGCCTCGCCCCCCAGAGCCCCTCGCCCCCGCGCCTCGCTACCTGCCGGGCCGGCGTCAGGGTCCCGTCCACGTCGAAGAGACAGAGCACCCGGCCCCGCGCCGCCGCCATCCCGGCCGGGCTCCGCGGGCGGGGGGCGGGACCGCGGGAGCTGATGGCGGCCGCCCGCCCTCCGGGGCCGCACGGCAGGGACGTGCCGGGCACCCCTCGTCTGCTCCCCTGTGGACGCGACAAGGTGCGGGTCTTCCCGCGTCGGCTCTTCCCTTCAATCCTGTAGAGCCTGGAGTTGCGTGTGTGGCGCGGCTCTGCACATTTGCTGTCATTACTGCGGTGCCCCCCGGAACTGAGGGGTCTGCATTGATAAGCTCAGCTCCTCTGAGGGTTTCTGTGTCCTAGTGAAGGGGACAGGAGCAGCACGCACTCTCCCAGTCAGTGCCTCACCTCGCTTTTCCAATAGGATGCTGTTAATATTTTTACTGGGGAAACAAAAATACCCTCTGCACAAAGCCAGTAGCTTTTGCTTTGACCCGCCTACCATTCACCCCACGAGTCATTTAGGATTTAATTAGACCATCTGGTCAGACCATATTCATACGGCGCCGCATTATGCTGGCCTGATGTTGACAGCCGGCCCTGTACCTCCCCCTGCCTTCCTCATCCCCAGTCTCTTACATTAATTCCTGAATTATTTTCCAAAATCAAAATCAGCCTGCGTGGAACATCCAAAACTTTCTGCTCAACCACTAGCTTGCATTCTCTCCCGCAACACTGAGTGTTGAGTTAGTGTGCTGAGCTAGGTTGGAACTGGGGAGAGATTTACTCTTCTTTGACAGTCTGATTGTTTTTTGCCTCAGTATAATTTGCTCCAGCTATCATGCAACCCCTTTTCCCAGTTCTCCACCAGATTCCTCTCAAAAGGAAGCATTCAGGTAGCTTCACAGATTCTGTTTTTTTCTTGCTTGTGGTTTATGATTTTCCTGCTCCCACTCGGTGGCAGGGGTATGTAGAGAAACAATGTCAATAATTTACCTCTGTGCCATTTGCCTCGGACAAAGTTTACCAAAATAGCCTCAGATGCTTTCTGGGGGAGACATTAGTTGAGTTCAACAGGACAACTATTTCCAAGCAGTTTCTGTGAGTTGCCTCCACAATACAGCGAGTCAGGCAGTCTTGGATGAGTATTACACACACTACTCACCCCAGCATTGACATTTTTGCAGAATCTGTGGCCTTCAGGATCTGACCATGGTTATGGGCTCCCACCTCTGGAAAAGTGGACTCTTTTCTCAGATGCACAGAAGCCCCCAGAATGTTTTTTTTAGCACCTAGCTACTTTTTTGTATGCAGTTGGGTGCTGAGTTTTGAGTTTAGGGTCATGCTCATTTCTAGGACTTGAGGTGTGGTTACACATTTATCATGAGTTAATGTGTGGACACTTACTCCAGAGTATGAATCCTTCCAAGTGTGCCTACCATGGCATGCTGATGGGCGAGTAGAGTGGCCTTCCTGGATTTGAGTGCTTGAATGCCAGAAGCCAAGGAACTGTTCTTCCACACAGCAGAGCCGTGAGCCAACGCCCAGGACTCTCAAAGGACAGCCGTGGGGGCAAACACACAGTGAACTCCCAGGATTTCAGGAATGCAAACCTTTATTTTTCATAAACCATGACATGGTACAGGGAGGACACTTCCCATGTCTGGGTGGAAGAGGTGTGGAGTTAGAAAACCTATTGTAGCAGCACTGTGTTCTGCTGTAGCCCAAGGTGCTCCATGGACTTGTCTCCTGGCTGCTCCTACCTGCAGCTTTCCTGTGTGGGAGAGACCTCCCTCCTGCCTCTTGCACTGACATTACTGTGTCCAAAACCGGGAGCTGCTCTGCACACGCTCAGGTGCATCCCTGTGCTGCAAGGCAGCAGTGCCACCTCGGGGCACATTCCAGAACTGGGATGTCTGCTAAAATAAGGGACAGCGTTCACATTTTCACACTCCTGCACTGCTATGGGGTTTATTCTACCCAGGAGAACTTCCTGAAACCTGAACTGCCTGCTGTGCTTTCGCAGCTTGTCCTGCTGCTTTAGGGAGTCCTTTCACGTCAAAACACCTCTCCCGGGAAGCACCCTGGCGGCCATTTGATACCAGCTGGTGAGGACCGGGGACAACTTGGTTTCCCTGGGAGCACAAACCTGCCTTGTGCTGAAGTGCACAGCTGTCCACAGCTGTGGCAGCTCCCTCAGCCGGGTTAGCTCTGAGAACAGGGCCACCGTGGCTGTTCCGCTTATGGAATACTTTGCACTCCAACCACTCCTGATACATTTGCTTGATTGCTGCTCGGATAGGCAGCAGCTGTTGTCAGGAATAAAATCTCTGTTACCAGCAGGAAAGGGCAGGAAATTTTGTTTGAAGATTAGAAGGCAAGTGCCTGCGAGCACTAGTTTACAGCCGCCATTAAGGTCAAGGTTTTCCTTTTAGTTTAAAAATTTAATTTTCAAAAAGTATTTTAAAAAAAATTAAAATACCTGGAAACAGGTATTTTATGTGTGGCCAGTACTAGTACTTGGTAGCAAACCAGCACCACATCCGAAGAACAAGGCCAAAATAACCACAATCATGCATCTCTGTTACAATCCCCTTCTGTTACAAAACCTCTTCTGTACTGTGCTGATACTGTTACACAAACAGCAAACTGTGTGGTTTATCTTTTGGATGCCATCAATAAGCATGCAGAAGGCTGAACCAAACAGAGTGAATTTCTTCCCCAGAGCCAGATATTTTAGGCAGTGCTACATAATCCTCCCCAATATCCACTCTGAAGCTCCAGAAGAACCCAGCCATGAAGTCTACTTTTTACTCTACTGCTTTTTTCATTTTTTCCCCCTTTGAAGTAGTATCAAGGCAGTCAGAAAAACACTTTTTTCCACATTAAAACTCTGTTAGGCCTCTTCTTCAACAGCAGATGTTAGACACTTCATACTTGCAGACTTAGATGATCAAGGGCTGAACAAAACCTGTGCTGACAGAACATCTTCACTCACCTCATCTAAGCTGTGTAATGCCTCAGGAGCATGGTTTTAAATACCGTGGTACTTACAGAAGAAAAAATTTCCCAAACTTAAGTAAGAGTATTGCCTTTGGCCAGCTCTAGCAAAGGGCAGTTGCCACCACTACTTCCAGCAGCAGCACCTGGCACAAACTGCTTGGACAATTTCTCATGCTGCACTTCCCAGGTGGGACCAGAGCGAAGATAATGACTTCTGGTCAGATGCATTGGCTGGGCAGCTGTGTGGACACATGCATTCAATCAGAAAAATGTCTTGTATTTCTTTTTATTGTAATAGAAAAAAACCCACAAGTAAACCAAAACATCACTTTCTGCCTAAAGACATTATTAACATTTTTAAAATGGCACGGGGGGGAACCTCAGCAATGCAAGACAGAATATTAAGTGTGGGCAGGAGGGTTCTGTTCCCTTTCAGGAGTTCAGTTTCCCTGCCCCTTTGTCCATTAGCTGGCTGAAGTTCATCACCTATATACATTTACATACACTTCTCAGTCTAGCTTGTTTTTAGCTGGGTGGAACATTGAGGGCACAGTCCTGCAATTTACACATAACCATCTTTGGAGAAGACAGGTTTCCTAACAGTCCTACAGGGTACGGGGGTCTCATTACCCAGTAAGACCAAGCAAAGAGGATTCCCTCTTACAGTTCTTTTGCCACAAAACACAAAAGTAGGTTCTGAGCCCAAGAGCTCTTTGACTATTGCAAACAACACACAGCTGAGTGAAATTTTAAGGTCACCCAGTGACCTTAAAGTAAGAGCATTATCTCTGCAAAAGGGCTGCTCAGGAGGGGAAAACACAGATTGCAAAATGCACAGGGTGAATGTATTTCTTTTCTTTCCTGCCCCAAGAGGATGCAACAAGTCCTGAAGTAGGCAGCCAAGCAGCAACTAGGCTCAGGACATCCAAAGTTGTGGATATACAGGGCATATCTTCATTGTGTAAATGTGTGGGGTAGAAACCATGGCACCAGTGCTTCCATCACAGGCAGCTGTGCCTGAAGCAATAATTTGCTGAAAGGCAAGCAAGCACAGCTGTGCTGCTTGCAGGTACCAAAGGAGCCCACCAGGATGTTGGGCTGCACCGTGTCAGCTCAAGTGTACCTGCTCAACTGAGGAAGCTCCAAGATCTCTAACATGATCTACAGCATTTTGTGGCACAGTCATGTGTGTATTAAGATGAAAGGCTGGTTGCTCTTCTCAAACATGTATGGAGATGACATATATACTAGACAGGAAAACTAAGTTATGGCTTAGCAAAACCAAACACCGATCCTTCCTTCAGGATCATCAAAAGATATTCATAATGGGCTTTCATAGACCATTTTCTGCAAACAGGACATTTGGAGGGGGTAAGATTGAAAGCTTTTGTATAAAGCCATCTGTAGTAACTGCTACAGTTATCTCCAAGTCTATCAAATGAAATGCTTAAGGAGAAGTTGATGGCACAAACTGAGAATGACAAGGAAAAGGAGCAGCTGGGCTGCAGGGTCCACTGCTGTGCACTGAGAGCAAGTAAGTATGAAACAGCAGAATGGCCTGACAATAGCCTGTTCCCATCTGTGCACTGGCTCCACAATGTGCAGGACAACTGAGTATTTGACAGTGACTGCAAAAAATTGCAGTTTTCCTTCTATTCCAGCCCCTCAAAAATACAAACCGTTATAGTCCACACAGTGTAACAGTGTGGGAAATTTATCAGTCTGCATTATTCTGGGAGACAGAACGCAGCAGATAAAAGACACCTCGTTTAGGTATGTAAGAAGTTTCCAGTGCAGGAAGTTTGAGATGCAGGACTGAACTTGCAGCAATAGTTTTCACAACAAAGCACTGGACAAAGGGCTATACATTTGCATAGATGCTTTGTTGGCAGCATCTGGGATGTGCAATCCCCATTTAAGGAGCATCAGCATTGTTCTGGGGTTTGTCTGATGTCTTTCTTATATTCCTTCCTAAATTTAACTGCTACAAAATTGTTCAGGAAAGCAGTGTATATACATGCATGAAAAGAAAACATTGTGCCTATTTTTTCATTCCCCTGTTCTTTCCCACTGCAAGTAATTGCAAAGCTCTAAAAATCTTTAACTAGAAGATGCAGTATTGATATAACCAAAGGTTAATCTAAGGACAGGACTGCTTCTGCATGTACTCCAAGAAACTCAGTTTCACAGAAAAGCTTAATTTTACTCTTCCTCATTTTCTTTACATTTGGGGAGACCTAGCACTTATTTCTCTTAAAGAGAGCCATGATATGCTTGACTGCTTTGGATAGGGCAGCACTATTAATGAAACTTGGAACTCCTACTGTGTCTGCAGTTGGATATTGAAGGCAGAAATTGGTCCAACTGGTATTATCATGCAGTTGCCATGCTACTCCTGCCTTACTGTACCGTAACTCTGGCTTTGGAAGGAAAAAAAAAAACAAAACCAAGAAAATATAGTTCTTATGCATTAACAATGTCTGTCTATATGCTGATAAGCTTATGTGTGAGAAAAGGAAACATTTCACTTCATTTTACTTTGACCTGAAATTTGTCTCTACCACTTCTGCTCATGAGATTCTGTTCAGCTGGTTCTTTCCCATAACTCTTAGATCTGGCATTACAAGGCTCTTGGTAACCTTCAGCTCCAGGTTCCCTCCCACCACAGCAAGTCCCACTGAAGTTCAGCTTCTGAGTGTGACACTGACACATGGTTCAGCTTTCTCGCCTTTCCCATACACGTGCCACTGCAAATATCCTAATCAGATGAGTTCAGCTCTTCCCCTGAGCAAATGTCAGTGAAATATGCAGACTAATCCTGGGATACCTTCGCTTCCTAGGCTACCAGTACCTGCTCTGCTTTTTTTGCTAGACTTTAGCAAATACCCCCAAAATAGAAGCACTGACAAGACAAAGACATGCAAGTCTGCAAGGGATGTCCACGACATCCCCTTATTTACTTCAAGTTGTGTCATGGGCCGCTGAATGCTCACAGAATGAATTTCCACTTACCAGCACAGGAGTTATGTAGAAAGTGTCAGCCTACTTGGGCAAGACAGCGTTTATAAATTAGTATAATACTATTAGAAATTATGGCAATATTTTTGGTAGCATTGTCTTACATGCACCCTGATAAATTCTCTCCCCAGGAAATTTTAAAACTTGTCTTGTAACTTCTGTAGAGTTAATTCTCATGAGAAATTATAAAATAGAAATCTGGTAGATTCATGTTTAAAAAGGAAGAGGCCTGGTGAGGCTGGGCACACTGGGTCACTCCTGTTAGCTCTGTCCATTATGTCTGCTGAAGGTATTTCCTCCGGGTGGCTGGATCTGGATGGAGTCCAGGAGGGGCCTTAAAGCTTGTCCAAAAGGTCTGAGAAGGTAAAGAAATAAACATCTCAAATAGTTTACTTGGTCAGCAACTCCCATTTACCTCTGAAGTACAGTCACTTCTTAGAGTTCAATCAAACCAACATTCTAGAAGCAAATTTGAAGACAAGACTTCCAGTACAAACTAAAGCAAAATAATTTAACCTATTAGTTTACCCTTCAATAACTAAGAAACTTAAACATGATTTTATATAAGGTAGTTCTGAGTCCTAACATGCCTAGTCTGCTAATGTAATACTGTCTGAAACCAGCTCTCAGTAATTCATTCTACTTAAGTGTGCAAACAAAATCCCTATTATGCAACTGCAGTGTTCCATAAGTACATCAATATTGAGACCTGCCAAAAGAATAGCCTCTAGCTTACTTAAAATACAATGGTTCAACACTCCCAGAATAATTTCTGTTGCAATCTGTAGTACCTGGTTTATCTTTCAATAGGACTCACTCTGTTACAGACTTTATCTGATTTTGAGAGATCTGAAGGGATAAGAGTCCAGGGTGGAAGACACATGTCTCACAAATGATGTGTTATACCACTGTTAATAGAAGTAAGACCTAAATGATGGAGCCCACATCATCCTACTGGGATCCTCACCAGCTGAGAGTTTAAAAAAAAAATCTGAATTACAAGGCAGGAATTCTTAATTTCCTTTTTTTCCCATATCCTCTTCCACCCAATCTTAGTTTCAAAACTGCAGCATTAATTTTAAAATTGTACCTCCCCTGCCTCTTCACAAGCAAACTGACACCTCTGCTGCCATTATGGTGCTTAGAGAAATGACTTTTAACAGATACTGGCTGTCTAAGAGGGAAAAAAACCCCTTGCACTGTTTTCTGAAACTTTCCAAGCTTGTCTGGTCACATATAAGAGACCATCACAAAGTAGCTAGTGTAAGTTAAAGGCAGAATGACAACCTTCTCCTGTCTTTTGGAACACCAGCGCCAGTTAGCACTTGTCATACAGTGTTGCAAGTGTTGATGCAAAGAAAATTCCATCCTCTCCTTAATCTTATGCTGGTTCTCAGACAGATCCATCAGAAACTGGTACTGCTGGCTCTGTCAAACGTTTAAGCATTAGCATGAAGCAGCCAGAGAGGAGGGGCATCCATACTCACGTGGCAAGAACTTCAGATGGAAGGTCAGTGATGTAGGAAGGGATTTTTTTTCCTGTCAGAAACTGTGCCACTTCATTACTGAAGGTGTTGCAGTTATGTTCAAAGAGGTTATAAGACTCTCCTCTGTGCCACAGAAAATAAATTGAAACAAAACCCAACAGATTCAGCAGTAAATCTTACAAACAGAAAAACTTACACCTGTACATCTCCTTACATTAGCACTTCCTCGCCCCACCCAAAGAATTCCAAGGCAAACAGGTAAAATACATACATCAAATCACCCTCAAATTCAATTGAATCAGGGTGGAAAATGACATCTCTCTGCATTCCTGAATTTAATACAACCATTTTTGGGACAATAGGTGAGGTCAGGTTTCTTCAATTAAAACCACGGTAGCAGTAATGAGAAATCACAGGAATTATTGACTCTGAAAGACAGCCAGAACACTAAATGTTGTGGTTTCCTATTCTTGTGAGAAGCAGAATAGACTCTTTAACAGTCAAGACCTTGCTTCTACTCAAGTGAAAACTGGCAGCTTTACTACAGTGACTACCTATGACTCACAGGGCAAACTGCTATTTACTGAGAGGTTTAATTTTCCCTGGTGATTCTCTCAAAAGCATTTCAGGCATTATTCGATTTTACAAAAAACTGTGTGAAAGACTTCCCAGAAGAATGCTTCTTTCCCAGACTAGAAAGTAGCTCCTTGCGTTTATTGGTGCATCAGTCCAGTCCATATTTGAAGAGTACCAAATGAGAGAGTAAGCGGACAGAAGTTGTGAGCTGGATTGATTTCATAACACCTTCCTCCACTCTGCACCTTTTTGGTATACAAGTTTACCAGTACAAGCTGTTACTTACCGGAACATAGATTCCCCCAAAGAGGAAAGGTATTCCAGAAAAATTTCTTCAGTGACTTCAGTGTTCCCCAGATCAACAACTGTGTCTGGAGGACCAAGAAGTGTCCCTCCCTGTAAAAAAGAACAGCCAGAAGATAATGTTAAATGATCTGGCTGATTTTTTTTTGAGTTTTGAATTTATTCTACTGAATACAGCTATTATGGTTTGTCCAGGCACAAAAGAAGGAACTTTTGGTGTGTTTGTCAAGAAAAAAGCCCTGCTAGCCTCCCTTGTTCTGCACTCAAGAGAATGAAAAGGAACATGCAACTTCCATTTCAGCTGGTAAATTTGGCTCTCTGGGCTGAAAGCTCTAAGATATGGCAAAATTTTGCTTTAGAAGCATGGCCCATCCATTTTACCTCTTTAAGAACAGAAAGGTCTGAGAAAATATCATAGTTTGGGGCTTTTTTTCATCCTTAAAAAGTCTGCATGCAATATTTAATGACACAGAATTGGACAAGGTGTCACTGGCAAAGCAGTTGCAGAAGGTGTTCTGGATAGATAGACTGTACCAGAAGAAGCAAACTCCAACCTGAACTGGGTTGGGCTTAAACCATGCTCCCTTTACCCTCAGTACCCTCAGTACCGTGGGAAACCATGACAAGCAGCTGGCTTCAGCATCTGTCTGAATTTAGAAGTCTTTTGCTGCTTTTCTAAAGGACAGTAACACAAGCAATTCTGATCAGGTAACTCTATAAAAAATTATTAGAAAATTAAGTTTAGCTTACAGGTGCACAGCTGGAGATTCCTCCACTGCCATAGAAGAATTCATCCTTATGGACTATTATGGAGGTGTGCCTGCCACAGAGAACAAAAGAAAAAGTTGAAATAAAGGAAAAAGTAAATAGCCTAGTACATAAATCACTGATAAATTTATGAGCTCAAGGACATAATGAAGGGAATAACTGAAAGAAAAGGTCAATGTGTTTCTGTGAGTGGGCACAGGATCTGCTGGGACATGAATGGATATGGAAGCAATGATTATCAAGCCTACTGTAATTCTGCAAGCAGTTAGGAAAGAACAGGTTTAGCTAAGAGCCCAGGCACGAGCCTCTCTCAGCTAACGGGCTGAGGGTGAGGTCAGCCCTCAGAGATGGAACTAGCCCTGCTATCACACTGACAGAGACTTCTCACTGGCTGAGAAGCTGGTAGGACAACCACTGGAGATGGATCAGTAGAAAGGAAAACAGATGGACAAGGGTTTAGGAGTTTTCTTGCCTCTAAAAAAAACCCCCAAACCCGAACAAGCCTTCTTCATCTGGTATCAAAATTCTTGGTATGAAATATAGGAAATTAGAGGTTTTTTTTGACTGAATACAGATGCTGCTCTCATATGGCAGAAGACTTGATCCTGTAATACCTTCTTCCCACCTACTCTTTTACTCTCATGTTTAGTGATGCCTGGAATTATAACACAAAGTGCTTGGGACAAGGACACGATTTTACCCTTGAAAAAGTACACAGGTGCACAAAAACACAACTACTAACAACACCCTTTTCCATGGGGTCCACTGGGCTTTGAACAGTGGTTTTACTAGCACCTGACTGAACATCATCTTACTGCCAGTCTGTATTCAGGAACAAAAAGTTTCTCGGTCTCTCTTCCACAACAAAATATTCTTAAGATCTGAAGCATATATAATTGCATATTGAAAATACTTCCTACACCAGTGTTATTGCACATGATGCAGTTTAAATCTAGTCACTTACCAGATGCCATCCAGCTGTTTCCCTGTATGCAGAGAAAAGAAGAGTTATTAGCAATGTATTTTCCAGATTTCAGCCTACGTTCTGTCAATCACTTAGGAACCATGCTTATCATGACAGCAATACCAAAGGTTTAATCCAGAGTTGCTTCTAAAAAGTCCAGAATGTCTTTCAAATTAACTGCTCAATCCACACTACTGTTGTACTTCTTCCCTCCTGGCAGGCAGAGGTAGCAATACCATCCTATCCTGCCAGTGCTTACCTTCTTTAGGTGTTTTCTCTACAGACCAAGAAAGAAAACATTTTCCTAAAATTAGAGTCTTCAATCAGGAGCAGAAGAGTTGAATTTGACAGATTTCGTAACTACAGGCTGCTAGCCAGCAGAGTGTATTATTCAGTTCTCGTTTTCAGTAACTGATGAGAGGTCTGACAAACACATGACCAGTGGTGGTAGCCTCTATAATGTATTCCATAATTTCCTCCTTTCCCTCCCTCTCCCTGCCCTTAAAAATTAGTTTAAGTGGGAGCTGAGGTAGAAAAGTGCAGCACTGAAATTTATAGTTACCAAGCTGTGTGTTTTGCAGAACACAGAAGCAAAGACTTGCTTCAGGCACCACTACACCGATAATATAATTGTGTCTCAAAGAAAAGGTCCCTTTCAAAATGTGTTTCCAGTTTCCTAGAAGCAGGAGACCTAAACCTCTCTTCTGTTCATGGCAGGATCTCAAGATTAAACCTCTTTCAAAAAGGTCACCAGCTTTTATGGCTCTAGGCTTATTTTATTTTTCATAACCTAAAGTCTTGGTCCCTGGTACCCTTCCTTTGGGAGCTTGTAGGGTGCCAGTGGATGCTGTGGGAGATGTGTTATAACTTTATTTCCTGAACAGGGAGCATAACTCCCAGAAAGCAGATTTAGAACAGAAAAACTACATGCATGCCAATATTTGGTATTCTCTTGAACCCAAGCACTAGACTGAGTACTCCTTTGCCACAAGAAAAAGCAATCACGAACACATTTTTTTTACACTCAAGTCTGAAGCAAAATAAGTACCTGCTTCAGATGAGAGTCATGGAAGAGCAGAGACAGGGAAAAGGCTGTTGTGACAATAGAGACATCATCTGAAGGGAGCACATGTAGTTTTGAAGCAGGTGGACAGATCTGTCACTCCCATGGAACACAGCCAGGCAGCAACCACATTCCCTGTCAATCCATTGCAGAGAAACGTAGGCTTGGAGTAGGATGAAGGCCAAAAGAGAATGGCAGTAATGACATTGTTGCAGTATCTCAGAAGCATCTGCTGGTCCTTTAAAATGTCCCACTGTTGTGCTTCGTCATCCTTTGGCCCTTGTTCCACATCTCCCCATCAGAGGTTTCACCTTGCACTCTGGAGCTGCCAGCACCCATTGGCCCTGGAGGCTCAGCACCACAGGTGGCACTGGCCTCTGGTTGGCTTTACCCTTTGGCTTTGCCCAGTTAGCGTTCTGTGTATCTGTTAACAAATTATTACACATTTGCTCACAATAAATAAATTTTTCACTAGAAACTTGAACTTTATGTTTCAGACCAGAGAAACAAACCATTTCAAAGGTAGCACATATTAGAATTGTGCCTGCTCTTTGCATGCTAAATTGAAAGAGAACATTTTAATATTTACTTTCTCACACACCTGCAGCAAACAATAATGAAAGACTTTCCAGAGAGTTGCCACTTTGTACCTAGATTCTGTAGGAAGGTGCAAGAGCTACAGTAGATATTGACAATGTCACAGATGCTGCCAGGACCTGCTTGTGCAATCGCAACACCTACCTGAAAAGATCATTGCAGCAAAGGCTACATAATGTGCTGCTCTAGCAAGGTTGCAGCCTGCAATTCAAGGGAGGTGACTCTGTCCTCCAGTTTGACACTTCTGAGACCACATCTGGAGTGCTGTGTCCACTTTACTATCACCACAGTACAAAATACACTGATGTACTAGGCTGGAGCAGTTACTGTACTGAAGAAGAGATTAGAGAACCTGTGTTCATCCTCAAGAAGAGAAAGCGAAGAGTCTGTTTTCCTGTCTACAAATACCCAACAGGTATGGATGAAAGGGGATCCTTGCTCTACTCAGATATGCACAGTGAAAGGCAACAGGTGCTAGCTGGAAAATGGGAAATTCACAATTCAATAGGAAGCAGCGAAAACATTTATCATGAAGATGGTCAAACATTGGGGCAGGAATCCAGAGAGCATGTGGGATTTCAATCCTTGAAGACACTTAGAACTCTGCTGTCCTGGGCTCTGAAGAATTTGCTCTTGTTTGCTCTACCTTGAACAGGACTTCTAGAGGTCCCTTTTCACCAAAGTAGTTATCTGGTTGTATGTACAAAACCCAAGCAGAATTCTGGAATTGGACTTTGCTTTGGACTGCAGTCCAATCTTTACTGCTACACATGAAGTCTGTAGCAGTCCAAAGGCAGCAACTGTCAGGGCAACAACAGAACAGCTTTTGGCAAGCAAAGCTGCCTATCTTCACAAGGCAGGTCTGTCTGTGGCTGCTCAGCTCACCCAGTTTGTGCCAACACTGATTTGAAAATCTTAATGAAGCTGCAGACCCACTATTTTTCCTTGGCTCCTAGAAGTCATTAACCAAGCTGGCATTGTGGAAAACATACATCAGATCTGCAGCACTGCTGACAATAAGGCATCTCTGGTAGCTCTCCAGCCTGCTACAGACAAAATATAATCCCTTTCTTCCTGTGCTGGACTGTGTTTGGTCAGAGGTAAGAGTCTTTGATGACAACTCTGCTGGGGGAATCCCAAGCCTAAGAAACCTGCCATTATTGGCCATGTATGCATCAGTCAGAGACAACCAAGACTTTAAGAACTTTAAGTTAAGAACTTTTGGTAAGCTACTACAGTACCCCAGCTTCACAGGTTGGCTGTTGTTATTTCAACTCAAACTGAGCCACAGACAAATAAATCAATGGCCACCAGTTTCTGAGGAACTCAGGCAGCTGCCTTTCCTGCTGCTCAGCAAGAATCTGTGTTGCTTGTTTGTCATGTAAGAGGTTACGTACAGACCTTCACAGATAATCATCTTCCTCCTGAGTTTTGCTCTGATGGGAATCCTGCTCTATGACTCTTCTTGCCCTTTCTCCCAGACTCAGACACTGCACAGAACAGGTGACAGCTCACCACCACTGCCAAGCCTGATAAGCTCAGGTAGAGCAATCAGGGCAGCCTGCACCGAGTTATGTTTTGCCCTCTGCCTGACATTGACCACTATACACAAAATATTTTGCCCAGAGCCTCTGAAGGCTTGATACACACAAATGCCCCAACAGCATGACCAAGCAAGGCGACAGCATTGCTATGAGTGTTAAGACAGAAGTTGTATCCGGGCCTTGCAGCAACACTTTCCAATAAAGCTGCTTCTGGCAGCACTGTCCAGCTTAAAAAACAGAAGCTCAAGCTTGCCATGAACCTCCCCAAATAATCCTATAC
Organism: Pseudopodoces humilis; assembly: GCF_049639895.1. Lineage (NCBI taxonomy): Eukaryota > Metazoa > Chordata > Aves > Passeriformes > Paridae > Pseudopodoces > Pseudopodoces humilis. The sequence continues at coordinate 25,081,090 of NC_142204.1, forward strand.
TGCAATAAAGCTCACATCCCATAGTTAATTGAGTGGACTGTAAGAAGGGATTGCAAACACTATCCAGGATACTGGCAGATATCATGCTTCCTGTTCTTCCACTCCTTGCCCAACACTCCCAACTCCTGTGGTCACTGCAATGTGGGTAGAACTGTGTGTTGCTACTGCCAGCAAAACCAAGACATTTACTCATGACCTGAGGCTGTCCATTACTGTATAGAGAAGTCTGACTCTCCAGTAATTTCCACTGGAGCTGAAAAACCCTTTGCAGCATTAAATTGCAGGCATTACCTTTGACTCAATACCTACAGTAAAGCTAATTCAGAGGATGCACATGCTCATAATGCAGTTCTTTTGGGCACTTATTGTATCTGAAGGGAGGATATCAAGAGGATGGATCCAGGCTCTTCTCAGTGGTGACAAGCAATAGGATGAGGCAATGGGCAGAAACTGAGGCACAGGAAGAGCCATCTGGACATGAGAACTTCTTTACTATACAGGTGATGACACACTGGAATAATTGCCCAGAGAGGCTGTGGAGTTTCTCTCACTGAAGATATTCAAGAACCATCTGGACACAATCTTGTGCAATGTGCCTGGGATGACCCTGCTTGTGCAGGGAGATTGGACCAGATAACCCACTGTGGTTCCTTCCAACCTTACCTCTTCTGTGATCCAGGTGAAACAGCGAAACATCATAATGCTAACTAGGTTAAATATTTCAAGGGTCAGGAGGCTCTTGAACAGAAAAGGTTGGTGCAAATTTAGATATACACATTTAATCACACAACCTTGAATGCATATGGCCACGCTATCAGGTATCAACTCTCCCAGAGAAATTGCCTACGTGCCAGCTCAGCCTAAAGAAAATGTGAAGCAAATCAGCTTGGTTTGATCTGCATCCGTTCCAAGCTAATGCAAGTCAAGGTACCTTTTTTTCCCCCCACAGACTGTGAATATGGACATGAACAGCTACTATGTTACATTTGTGAGAGTTTAGGGGGATAGATAGCCTGTCTTTGGAAACAAGATCACTATGTCTTTTGACTGTTTATTTGCTTGAGCATGGTTTTGTTTTTATACTTTTTTATTTTTCCCTTATTGACGTGCTTCTGTGGCTCTTTCCTGAAAACACTCACTAGAACCTGGGGGAAGATGCCAGTTCAGCACAAATCAGTGCGCTTAAGCATCTCAAAGATTCAATTTGTTTCAATAAGGCAGACTAGCATCTAGCAAGTAAGCAAGTTTTTATATTTGCTGTTTTATTTTCTTTATAATGTTCATAGCTCAAATACTTTAATGGTGTTTACATGAGACAGAAACCTATGAGAAAAATAGAACATAAACAATTCCAGGACCCTCATCTTAGTCACAGGAACATGGAGAATGAAGTAGTTAGACTAGCTTCTTGTAAAATCAACTCAGGTGACTGTAATTGTTTGGATATGGGGAGATTCTGAAAGAAGAAGGAAGCCCATATAATTTTAGAATACAATTGAATGGGATTACTTCAATGTTTAGATTTGTCTGGAAGGCCAAGCACAAGGGCCATTAGACACTCACCAGTTTTCTTTTCATCACAGTAATTTATTAATCTTGAGGGCCAAACAATGTTGATTATTCCTGTGCATTTCAAATATCAAATGAAAGTGGCACTTGTATATTAATTCAAATTATTATACTGAAGGGCAGAAGAGTTCTGAGACATAAGGGAAGGAACGGTCTGTGCAGATGGGTACTCAGTTTACCCCATTTGGAGTTCAGGACATCCAACCCTCAGTGCAAGATCTACGCCTGCTTTTGAGTTGTTAAGAAATTATAGGAAGCTCGGTATCTTTAACAATATATCTCTGCAATGGATATGTAAGCCCCAGAAAGCCATAAAAGACTCTAAAAAAAAAAAAGTAGTGAACTGTTCTCCTGTGGAATCAGAAGTAATACAATTTGGTCAACCAACATGGGTATTTCTAGCAGTGCACTGCTTTGCATATTGTTGTAATTTCCCTAGGACAACTCATTAAGATTCCTGCCTTTTTTGAATAGAAAATTACTCTAATTAGGCAAGCACATAGTCAAGCACTTTCTTCTATATGCTACCCAGGGGTGCTCAACCAAAGCAAAAAAACCCATCTTAACGGAGAGGGAGGAGCCTGCTTCAATTCCCTTCTCCTTGAGGTGCCTAGAGAGACAGAAGTAGGCTATATTGGGGGAGGGTAACGCACATGATTTTCATGAAATCCTCAGCAAATGCTGGGAGCAAAGCTGATAGAATATCATGCTGAAGCAATTTAACACTGTTCAGAACAGATGGAGGAGAAGCAGAGAAATGTGCTGGCCTGGGAAAATGGAACCAAGCAGAAGGCACGTTCTTTCAGCAGTTACCTTTCGCTCCAATTCCCTCTGGGCCATTAAGTCCCTACAGCTGAATGCACCACTTAAAAATTTCAACCAAAACATACTCCCAGTCCACTCAGTTTATACTACATGGAGCCAAAGTTGTTGTGGTTAACCAAGCTTCCAGCTCACTCTGTGAATCACAAAAGCAGTAACCTCAGTTACAGGACAGGAGAACTTTGAGAGGTGCTAGACGTTTTTCTTTAAGCCAATGATGCAATAGGATTTTAATCTTCTTAAAGACTTCTCTGCCTTTGGACATCTATTTCAAAATCTGCACTGCAAGCTGAACTATTCCCTTCTCCTCTTTACCCTCCACAGAATCAGGTGGATTATGTTTTCTGTCTTGGCAACAGGAATCTTACTGAATTGAGGTCAACATTTCTTATATCACATAGTTGAACAAACAAATGTAGTCATGGACTGAGTCATGGGGGGAGAGGACCAAGAGTAGCTATTGAGAAGATGCAGTGTAGAGCAATATAAAAATTAAATGTGCTCCTTCTGATACCAAAGGCAATTGAACTACAGTTTTTCATCATATATACTTCAGAACAGAAATATTCACTAAATTACAGGAAGCTTACAGAAAATTAAGAATAATAAAAGCAGTCTGGGTAGAAAAAGAGTAAATTTGCCACAAAAAACAAAGACTGCCCAAGGGACAAGACTAAGTCACTAAAGCCTGCTATGAACTGTGCTAAACATCTCTCCCTTCCAGATTCATCATTAAACAACAACAAGAGAACTGATACTGGAAAAAGTCAGTATAACATTTAGTAGTGAGAGCTGATCCCTGAAGGCTGTGCTGACATAGTCCACAATACCTCTGGACCCTATTAGCACAACAGAAGACACAGTGCAGTGATGCTCTCACAGCGAGCAGTCTCATAAGACAGGACTCATCCCCCTCTGGCAAGGGGACCTGAGCTGCTGTTTTCAAGCCTGACAAAAATTGATTTTAGCACAATCAATTACTGTATTTATTTTTTTCTTTCTAAAACAAGGTACTTCAATTTAGGCGATACTACAGAATTATCACTCAAAGCAAAAGCACTGTTTCAAATTTGGCATTGATGAAAAGAATACTGAAAGTAGAGATGCCAAGTGTAAATCCTTTAAGAAATGCCTTCTTTAATTTCTATGACTTTCCCCAATGACCTACAGTTTATGAACATCACTAAGGAAATAATTGATATCGACCATCTGAAAGTTGATATACAGAGAAATAGCAAGAGTTTTTTTGTTGTTCTTTAAGGAAAAAAAGGTCTGTGTATGATGTAAGAGGAGTATTCTCTTGATCACTTGGCTTTTGGGGAGGTTTCCAAAATCATCTGGAACAGAGCTGAGTGTGAATGCACAGAAGACACAACTTAAAGGAAGGAAGAAAGAAAGAATGATTTGTTTTATGAACAATCATGTCACTGGATCCACACAATCTCAAATGTTCTGCAGTCTGTATTGTCACTGTGACCACGCGGGCCTAGCTGGCCACGTTCCATGAACACATCTGAACTCAGTTACCAGGCAGTACTAGCGAGTAGCACTTCCCCTACTACCCAGAAGTGTTCAGGTTTTTAAGCTTTCCTTTTCACTGCTCAAACTCCCAGAACTTTACCACCAAACAGTATCACAAGCACAAAGTTTTCAAGTTGTTGTTTGAATAGATTAGAAAGCATTAAAAATGAAGTCATGGACTATGTGTTTTTATGTGGAAATTCAGAAAGCTACAAGATCCCAAAACTGACTTTGTAGGTGAGAAGGGAGCTAAAAAGCCTTTGCTTGATCTACGTGAAGACTGGCACGGAGATAATTATAGTGGCAATCTATCTCTATTACAGTCTTTGCTTGGACCAACACTTTGAAATAAGAGTGGTTAAATTCTACTCAACTCAAGCACAGGTAAATCATGCACCCAGGTAGTCTCAAGATTTATAACTCTTAGCACATGATAAAATATGGCTATTTCACCTGACAGGTGAAAAGCTACTTCCCTAAGGGCTACAACAGAAGCAACTCTGACCACATAAAAAGTTTTGAGGTTATCCAGTGCAGGAAACACACATCTCCCAAAGTGGTTGCTGCTCTCTGGATAACAGAACACAATACACATGATCTCTGTACTATTTTCTTCTCAACTTTACAAACTTATCATTGACCTGCATGAAACCTCATACTAAGAACTGTTTGGACTTTCATTTTAAGCTTGCGGGAAATCACAGAATCTCCTCATAGGGCAGATGAGCAAAGTGAATGCCAACAAACTGTAAAACAAGATTACACAGAGCCATCTGTTCAGACACTCAAGCCTGTTGAGAAGTCTCATCCCACACAGACTGCTGGTCTGACACGGGCCAGGATCTACTCGTAACAGGTATAAAACACTATCTTGTTGCATTCCTAATTCATGCTTCCAAAACGTCAAGCAAAACCTGTTTCCTTTCCATCCCAAGCTTCAGGTTCGGTTGGAAACGCACACAATCTCGACGAGACATACAGCAGACTCCTACAAACTCTCTGAAGGAGAGGGCAGATGGCTGCACATCACCAGCCCAGCCCGGCCTCGGCACAACATGGAGCCGTTCGAACTCAGTAACCTTGTAAACAGCAGGCGCCTTTCTTCAGCTCAGCCTTCGGGCCGCGGCGCCGCAGCAGCCGGGGAGTCGGGAGCCGAGCTGTCCCTCACCTAAGGGGCCAAGGAACACTTTTAAGCTGCCGTCAGTAAATTCCTTCCGCGCAGCGGCAGCGGGCGGCTGGGGAAGAAAAGGCTGGACCTAGAGCCGCTGGATCTGCCGCACTGACAAAGCTCGTCCCGAAGACAGCGGAGTCAGGAATCCTGCAGCCAAACCCCGCTGTGTTCCCAAGCCCCGGGCCCCCGTGCCAGCCCTGCACATCCCAAGCCGTGCTGCGCCCGCCGGACACCGCCGCCGCCCGGTGCGCCCTCAGAGAACCTGCCCCGGCGGGCCGCTCCCTCAGGAGAACGAAACCGGGCGGGGATCGCCATCCCCGGGGCAGGAGACGGCGACTTCGGCCCCGTTTCCCGGTGCGGCAAAGCCGGACCGCGGCGGTCGGTTGCGGAACGCGAACCCCAGCAGGCGGTGGTCGGGGCGGCCCCGGTGCCCCCGCTGTGCTCTTACCCAGCATGAGGGGGCTGAGGCGCCGGGCCATGCCCTTGGACAGGTCGTACACATAGAGCTTCACGGGGTGCAGCGCCAGCGGCTCCTCCATGGGGGTGTGGGCGCGGCCGCCAGGCGGCAGCCGGAGCCCTTGCGGACAAGGTTGAACGGCCCTTCCCTCCGGGAGACGGAGGGGAACAGAAGAAAAGGGCGGCCCCGGTGCCGGTCCCCGGCACAGCGGCACCAGCCGTGAGGTGACAGACGGGGAGGAAGGGGTGACACTCTCCGGGCGCATGCGCGGCCGCCCCGCACCTACCGGGCCGCCCCGTCACTGCGCGACAGTGCCAGGGGACGGAGCTACAGCCTGGGGCGGGGCCGGACAAGTTCCGCTGTCATTGGCTGAGGCTCGGAGCCGCGCGCAACGCGTGAGATCCTTCCGCCCTTCTCTACCCCACTGCAGCCAATCCGCGCTGAGGGGAGGGGCGCCTCCCCGGGTGGGGGCGGGACTCGGCTCATTCCCTCTCTCGCCATTGGTCAGAATTGTTACGGGGGCGTGGCGATCTGGCGAGCGGCGGTTGGCTGAACGTGAGTGGGGCCGTGCGGCGCGAGCCCCGCGTCTGGCGCGAGCTCCCCGGGCCCTTCCGGCGGCGGCGCCGCGCGAGCCATGGCGGGGTGGGGGTCGTTCTACCGGGGAGAGGGGCTGGAGGAGGAGGAGGAGGAGCAGCAGCAGGAAGAGGAGGAAGGGGCTGAGGCGGTCGGTAAGTGCCCCCCACTCCTTCATGGAGGGCAGCTCGGGGCCCGCTGCCTGCTTTTGAGGCTCCACGGGCGGAGGGGCCGCATCTAAAACTGTTTCCCCCACACGTTCCGTAGCGGAGCAGAGGTTTTCGGGCCGGGACAGCCTCATCTTCTTGGTGGATGCCTCCAAGGCTATGTTCGAGTCCGATGGGGACTCAGAGACTCCTTTCGACATGACCATCCAGGTAGGGATGGATAAAATGCTGATTGCTAAGGCAAGACTTTCACACTCCATACTAAAAATTGTTTTATTCCAATTTTGACCTGCGTACGTTTTTTTTCAGTGCATCCGGAATGTGTATACCAGCAAAATTATCAGCAGTGACAGGGACCTGTTAAGTGTTGTGTTCTATGGTACAGAAAACAACAAGAACTCGGCAGATTTCAAGCACGTTTATGTTCTCCAGGAGCTGGACAATCCAGGTAAAGTGGTATGAAGGTTGTGTAAAATGATGGAGTAAGGAGATTGGTGTAGTAGCATTGTCAATAACTAATCTCTCTAAAATGAGATCTGAAATCCACTGTTAGTGGTGGGGATAGATTTAGATATTTATTGAAAGCTTAGAAACTTCATGAGGGCCTAGCATTTTCTCTTAGAGTTGGTTCAGATCCTTTTCAATGCCTTTTCTTATATTTTAATGTGGTGGCTTCACTTGCTGTCTGCTAAACCTCAACAGAACTCTTGAATGTCTGTCAGAAAAGTGTATGTCCATGCTAAGGCAACATGGATGCCAGCTGATGGAGAATATCACAAAATAGCTGAGGTTGGATGGGCTTTTGGAGGTCGTCTTGTCTAGCCCTCCTGCTCAAGCAGTGTCAGCTAGGAAAGGTGGTTCAACATGGTAGCCTGTTTGCGGTGTTCCATCTCTTGTTTCCATAATAAGTTCTGCAATTCTTGAATTTCTTTCTTTCATTTTCTTAAGATTACATACCATCTGCTTGATAACAAGTGCTGGTTGCTGAATTGGAAAGACAGTAGGAGAAGTGCAAAGAATACATGGTAGTGGTGACAGATTGTCTGACAGTTGAGAGTCTTCTGGGGGAATTTTTGTCTACAACTTTTAATAGCAGCCTTTATCTCTGAGGACGTTTGATTTAATTTTCTTTACTGGGGGTGCAGGTTTAACAACACAGGGGCTTCTGAAAGATTTATGCCTTTTCCTATTTTCAGAATTTATTACAATGGAGACCTGACAGTACTGCCTTAGGTTCTTCTCCTTTTTCTGGCAGACAGTGCGTTATAGGTCTTGCTTTTCCATTTTCCTCCTCTTCCCTGCTCATCTGTTCTCCCATGTTAGAGGCAGTAGCATCTCCATGCAGATAAAACCAGCGCAGGTGAAAGGTGGGTGTTGTTCTGATGCCTTGTGAGGCTAGACAGTGTGAAAGGAATAAAGGAGGTATTTATTAAAAGGCCTTCAAAGGATACACCTTGGGCACTACAAGAGCCTGGCTGAGGCTACACCCAAGATGGCCTCCAAGTCACAAGTTCTCACACTTCTATGTTTTTTTCCATTTACATATTAGGATTAATTGTCCAATTACAGCTTCAGGTTATGAAATCCCATCCTCCCAGATTGCTCTCCTCAATTCCCTGTAGTTTATACTTGCTGGGCCTGAAGCTGTAACAGTGTCCTTGGTTCTCAGGCTGGAAAAGGATTGTTTTGTCTAACTCCCCTGTGAAGAGAACTTGCTAACACTTTATATGGACTTCAGAGTTATATACCAGTGCAGTATGGAATCTGGAAAATACAAAAGCTAAAACTTAAAGCATTAGTTCAAAAGGAACAGAATTGTGTATTTGCTGCCCCTGGAGAGCAGTGTGCTCTGGAGAAGGAAGAGATGCTATAGGTGGTTATTCAGGAATACATAATTATGAACATACACATTAAAGGACAGATGAGGAGATGAAAATAAGGTAGTAAAGGGAGAAGAAAACATTTTCAAATGAGATTTTTTAAGTGCTATAGAGTTTAAGTGAAGGACAAAGGAAGAAGCTCTGCAGAATGCAGTGGCTGAAAAATGAAAGTTTGTCTCCTGTTGTAGAGTGACAGAAGAAAACAGAACCTGCTGTGAGACAGGTGGGAAAAGGAGTTCTAGCTGGGTTGAAGTAATCCTCAGAGCTGCAACAAGGCTGTGGATGCCTGATCTGAATGTTGCTGTACTCTTCGTGGTGATCTGTGGGCTTCATCTCACCTCTGGGTGGATTCTCTCTGACATGAGGGGTGAGGAAGGAGGAGGTGGAGCTTTCCACCTTCCCAGCATGCTGTGGAGATGCAGGATGCATTTCAGGCTCCTTTCTTCTCTGTGGTGGTGCAGCAGTCTGCTGTGCCTCTGCAGCAGATGCAGTTTGCTGCCTTTGCTGCTGAGCACGTGGCATTCAGTGGAGAGGGTTTGCAGTACTTAGATCCCTGTCTGCTTCCCTTCTCCACAGAAAGAGCCCACATTGGTGCCAGGGCATTTTGTGTCCTCTTGGCCCTAGCAGGTGCTTTCAGTGGTAACTGGCTTGTGACATTGCAGATGTTAGGCCATGCTGGACAGTTTTCTCAACCAGGTGTTGGAAGGACACTGCTTGGGAGGTGCTTGGGGACCCCTTGTGCATACTTAGAAGAGCTTGTGGTACTTCTTTCTGAATTTCTAATGCATGTGAGTGCTGTTACCCCTCCAGGTGCGAAGCGTGTTCTGGAGCTGGACCAGTACAGGGGAGACGAAGGACGAGCACTTTTCCGGGAGAACTTTGGCCACAATGCTGACTACTCACTGGGTGAAGCGCTCTGGGCCTGCTCAAATCTCTTCAGTGATGTCCGAGTCAGGCTGAGCCATAAGAGGATCATGCTCTTCACCAATGAGGATAACCCTCATGCCAATGACAGTGCTAAAGCCAAGCTGGCCAGGACCAGAGCTGGTGATCTGAGAGACACAGGTCGTTATTTCCCCTTATAATTTTAGGCACAATAAATGTGACACATCTTTGCAGCAGATGTTAACTGCATTACTAGTTTGTGATGGAAAGAGATGTAAAATCATCAGAACTGGGAAATGTTTCTGAAAGTTTCTAAGCTAGAAATTTGGTATCTAATCTAAATTAGAATATATGTTTTCTGATCTGGTATCCATTAGCTAGCACTTGTTTTCTAGGATCTCTTTCTAGTTGGGTAGCATAAATGGGCACATGAGGGGGCGAAGAAAATAAGCTTTTTCTTGTTATTGTACCATTTTCCAGGAAGGGAATAGCAGTAACTCCAAGTTAACATGAAAGGAAAATTACTTTAATGGTTCCATTTTGAATTAGCTGAAGGACATCAGCCTGAGCTCAGAGAGTAGACAGCATTAGTTCAACTATGTAGCTGAGCTAACCAGTGTTTTTGGGATTCAGGAGATGTCCTGGATCTAGAAGCTGTGAGGTTTCCTTAATCCGTTAGCCTCTATAACTATGGGAAGGGGGATTTTCTGAACTTGTTACTCCTCTCTATGCCTGAGGTAAGATTATGTTTTATAGGAGCTTATCAGAGTCATTTCATATTCAATGCTGTCCAGATTCTTAATTAGAGAGGAAACATTTTCTGTTCTGCATTATTTTGACTGAAATGAAAGAATGTGTTTTGCCTCTTGCCCTAGAATCACCCCTTTCTCTAGAATATTTCACATCTGGTACAGATGACAATTTGGAGCTTATTCTCACTTAAATTATTTGTGTAGATAGAGAAATCTGAGAGTGGTGAGATACATGCTGATGCAAGAAAAAAGTTCCTGATCCTCTCCTATCTCTTCCATTGTTTCTAGGTATCATCTTGGACCTTATGCACTTGAAGAAGCCTGGAGGGTTTGATATCTCTTTGTTCTACAGGGATATTATAAATTTAGCAGAGGATGAGGACCTTGGGATCCAACCTAAAGAGTCAGAGAAACTGGAACATCTCATGAGGAAAGTACGAGCAAAGGAGACAAAGAAACGGGCTTTAGTCAGGTTTGTACTTGGTTATGATACATCATTCAGTGGAGGCACCTGATGTTATTTTCAGACTGCATCTTACTTTCCTCTTCTGGAATGACTGGTCTTTAAAAGCATCAGTGCTTACATTCCTCAATCTTAATTCTTTAGTCCAAGACTGCTGTTTCTTCTGTAGTTTCTAAGGATATTTGTGGATGAGAAGAGCAGAGTGAACCTCTTTTTTCCCCTGTGTGATATCTCCTGTATTGAGCTTGGCCAGAAATTATAGTTTGTTAAAATATTACATAATTGCCAAGTACTTAAAAAATAGTTCATAGTGAAATCTTATTGAAATTAGGCTTTTCTTGCCAATACTAACTTAAGAAAATTCATCTGAATGTGAATGCTGCGTATTTTGGCCTGTTATTAAATAATTGTCTGTTGCCAGCCTGTCTAGGTACTTGGCATGAATTCACACAGCCTTGATATATCTAATCTCCTACTAAAAGATTAGAGATGCTTAAGAAAGATTACAGTGCTCTTGACAAAGCAGATAGAAAGTATTTTTGGAACCACATGATCCATAACAGTTGCTTTTTTAGGGAGTGAGTCCATAGCAGAATGATGTGGAAGCACTGTAAGGGAATGAACTTCAAAGCCCAGTGTTTTTTTTTCCAATAAATATTTATAAAGGGTCCCAACCTGAGCTGTTGTTACTGGCATTCTTTCTCCTGCTCACAGCTTTATTTTCTGGGAATGTTCTTCAAGTTTTCTGATAGCTGGGGAGGAAGAATTCCATACCAGTGATACCTTTTACAAGAGAGAAAGTAGCATTTGTAGTAACTCACTGTTCTGCTCTCATAACTTGAAGATTACCTCTGTTTTTAAAATTTACACCTAATTTTTTCTCTAACGTCTGATTTATGTGTTTTCTTAAATCTTGGTATTTCTGTCTTAGTGGGTTTTTTGGGGGAGAATTTTGCCTTCTGCACAAAAAACAATGAGAATTCATATAGACATTACAATAAGCATAATTGGGGGTACCCAGATGGGGAGTTGTCCTGTGCTCTGTTTGAGCATAGCTGCCCTTCAGTGAAAAAAAGGGTCAGAGAAATATGATAAATTACTTGTGTTTAGATAACTTTTATCACCAGAAATGATGATATTGCAAGAACATTTTTATGCAAGTGAGATTATGGCTCAATTGATAGTAGGTTTCCAAAGATATATGTGATTTTGGGGGAGGAGAACAGGAGAAGGTCAGAGGAAATAACTTACATGAGGAGGTGATTTTCTTCTGCAGTGATAATTTTTCAGGAATCTCAAGTCTGTTTCTGCTTTTTTACACAGGCTAAATCTGCATCTGAGCAACGATGTGGCACTTTCTGTTGGTGTTTACAGCCTTATTCAAAAAGCTCATAAACCATATCCGGTGAAGCTTTATCGGGAAACTAATGAACCAGTTAAAATCAAAACAAGGATGTTCAGTGGAAAAACAGGCAGCTTGCTCCTGCCCAGTGACACTAAAAGGACTCAGGTAATATATTGGTTATGTGCCTGCTTTGTCTTGTGTCTGGGATGTGTGAGGGAGATGCCAATTCCCTTGCTGCTTTTGTTTGTATTGCACTTTCAAGATGAGATCCAGAAATAATTGCATCTGTATGCACCTGGGATCAGGCTGGTTGTGTTGTGAGCTCTGTAGGGTGAGAGTGGGTTGTCTCCCTGACTTGACTGTCATGGGAAGGCATAGCTGCTGGTGGAAGTGCTGTCAGGAACACAGGTCATTTCTTTCTGTAAGGCTGAACGAGGTTGCCAGAGCCTGACCTTGTGTGACCCTGTGCCATTGCCACTGCCATCGGCTTTTGATTCGTTAGGAATGGATTTGCTCCACTTTGTTAAACATTCAACACAGGGGAGTTGGAGCTGTTTTCCAAACAAAAGGCATGATACCTTTGGAGGTTTCTGTATACATATTTCTTTGTTTTGCTTTCCTGTTTGGCTGATATAAGTTGAGTGTCGTGTTCTGATCAGGCACAGCTTTATTTCAAAACAAGTTATGTAGTTGCTAGGTGTACTGTCACATGTGTGCTTTGTGTCTTCTTCCACGTTAATAGATCTTAAAGTTGTTGTCTTAAAATGGAATATTAAGTCTATTTATAGTGGATATTAGTTTCTTAAAGTAAACAATAGGAGAGAAAGAGCTCAGCATTAAGCCCTGATGTCTACCTTCAGTAGCTGGACTGTAACATGGTTTTGATTTTGTGATGCATGAGTGGTGCTACAGAAACATTGTTTCTCAGTCGCTATTTCTGTCAGGAGTAGGTAGCTGACTTGCATCTGCTGAAGCAAATTTACAATTGGACAGGACCTCTGAAAAAGTCTGGTCCAACCCAGCCCAGAGCAAGACTCACAAAACCAGATCAGGTTGCTGCTCAGGGTTATTTTGGGACAGCTCTGAAGAACTCCAGAGATGAGATGTGACAGTCTCTCTGTATCAGGGCTTAGCCATTTTCTTAGAAAAGTGCATTTTGCTTATGTTCAGGTAGAATTACCCTTGGAATAATGGTCACAGCATCACTTGCCATTTCAGTGTGTGCTACTCATGAGGGTTTACAGTGTCTTGTTTATAACCTTCTTTTCAGTAGTGGAACACAGCAATTGCATCTTCTTCCTGCACTTCCTGCTCTGTCCTGCCTCCTGGTCCCCATTTTTTTTTTATGCTGGCAGCCCTATCATCTGCTCTTCCCTGGTTTAGACATATGGAAAACGACAGATTGTGCTGGAGAAAGAGGAGACAGAAGAATTAAAACGGTTTGATTCTCCGGGTTTGTTTCTGATTGGCTTCAAACCACTTTCAATGCTAAAACAGCACCACCATATCAGGCCCTCCCAGTTCATTTATCCTGAGGACTCCATGGTGAGAGGTAAGTAAAGAAGTTAAGAGAAGATTTACCACCTTGCATTAGTGTAACCAGCTGATTCATCATGTGTTTGAGTGGTGATCATTGGGTGTAAAAGCTCTAACTTAAAAACTTGCTAATGTTAAGAAGAACTGAATTAACTATTATTGCCCCTCTCAGCTGCAGATACTTCTTGTTTCCTTCTATAGCAGAAGAGCCAATTGTGCTTCATGTTTATCCATCATGACAAGCAGCTAATTAAACCATGTAGATATAGTCACAAAGTACTTGTTTTACCCATTCATGAAAGTGGAGGATCCTAGTACCTGACAAGAAGGCAAAGATGGTTAAAAAAGCCCAAACAAAACTAACAACCAATGACAAAAAAAGAAAAACCTTAACTGCAAACCAGGGGAGATAAGGCAAGGACATTTAGAACTGCTTATATTTGCCTTTTTATATGTATATATATCTCTGTTTGTCTATAAATATATTCCAAGCTGCAATAGTAAGAAAAAACCTTTAGCTCCTCATTCTAGCAGTGGATAAAGATGGCTGAGTTATGACCAAAGGCTTTGCAGTGTCTGACTAAAGAATTGACCCCTTATGCTTGCTTCTCTAACTGCAGTTTCCTGACACTTTATATGTCAGTCTTTCCCTGACTACCATGTCTGGTGAAATACACCTGAGGCAAATGCGTAGAAATAGACTTTGTAGATAAAATTTCATGGTATTCCATTGCTCAGATGGTAGTGATTTCACTTCTTCTACCAGAAGTGAAATTCTCACTGCTGGTCAGAAGAGACTCACTGACATTGTCCATTTTGAGTCTTCCCCCTTCCAAAATTTGCTTTTTACCTCCACAATAATGCAAGCATTTCAAAGAAGTCAGAGGTTTTGAAACTGTAACATCTAGGGTTATATTCCAGAACAAAGGAGTAAAGCTGTCAGTCTGACCAATCCACTCTTTCCTTTGCAGGGAGCACAACGCTGTTTAATGCCCTATTGATGAAATGCTTGGAGAGGGAGATGATGATGCTGTGCAGATACACCCCTCGCCGGAATGTCCCTCCTCGCTTTGTGGCCCTGGTTCCCCAGGAGGAAGAGCTGGATGAGCAGAAAGTGCAGACAGCCCCTCCAGGTGTGGGAATAGATGCTGCCTTTCCCTGCATGATTGGATGTAGTTAAGTGTAATGGTGTCTTGTATTGAGGAAAAATATTCTTAGTGCTACCTCCCTTAAGACTGGGGAAAATGCTTTCCAACATTCCTTTTCTTTGGTTTTGTCAATGTAAACATCTGATGTTGAATCTATTTTTAAAGCCCCAGTTGCATCAGTGCTTGCTCAGGTATGACCTGGCTGGAGTGTTTTCCCTGTCTTCTGCCTCTTTTTAGCAGATTCAAATAACTGATGTAGAAATTAGGAGTCTTTTTGTCCTATTTGAAGACTAGACAAAATGTCTTTTCCTGAATTACATTGTATCCTTGAATACATTGTAAAATATTAAATAAATAATCTCACATATAGTGAGCCTCATGCCATGTCAGCCAAGTGGGGAATGATTAAGGAGCTGACTCCTGCTGTTTTGCATTTTCTCACCTCTTTAAGTGCAAAAACGTCTTCTGGGAGAATGTAAAGTAGGGAAGTAACACTGCTTTTGTACAAAGTAAAGTATTTCAGAATAATGTGGGCAATAACTTGATTTTCAAACAAATCTTTTTCAAGCTCATACCGAGTAAGACATGGGAGAGGTGGACTAGTTGATGTCCTGCATAAAAAGCAAGTCACTGGTATCCAAGTCTTAGCTATGAATTTAGTCTGAATGTCTTTCACAAAGCCATTAGTCATATTGGTTACAAATATTGAGGTTGGGAGTGTCAGGCTGTAGGCACTTGGAAGTATTATGGATTGCTATTGCTAACAACAAAACAGGGAGTTAGTTTGGAGTCATCAGACTTCGGCCAAACCATCTTGGTTTTTCCCATACGTTATTTTGAGACCATACTTCTGTGTAACTGTTGTCTTCCTCCCTCTCTTCTCTATAGGTTTCCACATGATTTTTCTACCCTACGCAGATGACAAACGTAATGTTGGTTTTACAGAAAACGTGCCAGCCAGCCAAGGGCAGGTAGACAAAATGAAGGAAATCATTCAGAAGCTGCGGTTCAAATACAGGTACCTGGAGATAAAAAGGGTGCATGGGGTGGCATGGGGAAGAAAGCACAGCCATTGCTTGCTCTGTTGCACACATTGTTCAGCTGTGGTGTTCCTGAGATGAGATTTGATGTATTTTGATAGAAATTGCTTCTCTTTGCAGTAGCTTTGTCCAAACTTTATTCTTAATCATTCTGGATACCCAGGCACCACAATGCTTTATGTAGCATGTTCTAGAGTTCTTTGTAGAATTGCTCTTGTTCTCTGGGCTGTTGTCATTTGTTGCAGAGGTATCACATTTTATTGTGGTTCTGCCACTCTACAGCAGATCAGACCCAGATCATTTAAATTAGAGCACTTCAGAAAGAAGAGTTAGGCCTCTCTTTTCATTATAGCTGGGATAAATGCTACTAAGTACTTTCATGGGAGATTTTTCTCTTAGATACCTGGAAGCCACCATAACTGTTATTAAAGTGTAATGCTACTATCTCCTTTTGCCTCATACAACTTTCTGACTTTCACACAGCATTCTTATGTGGTTGATACATGACAGGATAGTGATTCAGCAAGTAAATTGAAAAGAGGAAAAGCAGTTCTGTTGTGATGGACTGCTGTGTGGAAAAGAGGGAAGTTTTATTCTGAAATAAGTTGATGGTAGGTCTTAAGTGTTTTGTCTGCCTTCTTGGCAGCATGCACTGACATTTTGGGGGTTTCTTGACAGGCCTGACAGCTTTGAGAACCCGGTTTTGCAGCAGCACTTCAGGAATTTGGAGGCTTTGGCGCTGGATATGATGGAACCAGAACAAGTTGAGGATCTTACAAGTGAGAGCTGTTGGTGGATATGAAGGGAGGCAGGGTAGGGGACTCATGGCTTTGTTATAAGTCAAATATGTTCTACTACAAACCTAAATGTCTTTTGAGAAATATTTCAGTTGTGTGCAGTTTCACTACAGGATTCTAGATGTGTCCATTCTGAAATACGGAAACCTTATTTTCTATTGCTGCCAATTTTAGGGTAAAGAAAAAATTGCTCACTTTACCATCCAAAATTAAAATTGAATCACTTTTTTCCTATGGTGAGAACTGTTTTCTATGAAAATCCTCTATTCAAGATTCTCATTAATATTTCAGTGTGATAAATGGACAGAATCAAGAGAATTATTCTGCTGGGGGCAGTGCTGCCACCTGGTGACTGGGAGAGTTTGTATGTAACTGTCCTGTATAATCAGGGAGGGAAGGGATCACAGCAGGTCATCTGGTCCAACCTCCCTGCTCAAGCAGGGTTATCCTACAGCACATTGCACAGGTAGTTCTTCAATTATTTCTCCAGTGAGGGATACTTTACAACCTCTATGGGTGACCTGTTTCAGTGCTCAGTCACCTTCCCAGTAAAGTTCTGTCTCATGTTCAGATGGCTCTTCCTGTGCTTCAGTTTCTACGTATTGACTTTTGTCCTGTAGCTTGGCACCACCAGGAGCCTGGCACTATGCTCTTGACACCCTCCCTTCAGATACTTAGGTGCATTGATGAGGTTCCCCTCTCAGTCATCTCTTCTGGAGGCTGAACAGGCCCAGTTCCTTCAGACTTCCCTCATAAGGAAGATGTTCCAGTCCTGTAATCATCTTTGTTATCCTCTGCTGGACACATTTCAGGAGCTCCATGTTTCTCTTGTACTGGGGAGCCCAGAACTGGACACAGAATTCCAGATGTCCAAACTCTTGATATTACCAAGAGCTGTAAATTTCTCATTTGGGAGTATTGTAACACAATTGTTTGCATTTTTGCATGCTTGCAGGACACTTGCAGACTAGTTATTACAAAAGCACAGTTGTGTCTGGTGGTGGTACTGAAAAACAGTCAGGCTTGTTAGCACCAATGCAGCTTTAAGAAGCAGGTGTTCTTTATTACAGTGCTGAATGCATGAGGGATATCTCCACCAAAATTGTGCATCTCTAGTACAGAAAAAACTGTTTTTGTAGGTTTTCCCAGAAGAAACATATATGTGGCAATCATTTCCCCAACAATCATTAACATGTGTTAGTTCTCCTTTGTGCACATGTTTTTCTGTCCCAGGGGTCTCTCTGGTGGTTGTAGACCCTCAAGTTACAGCTGAGTGCTTGATGAACTGGTGCTACTTCCCAACATAGAGTGGAGTCGGCATACCTAGAATGGTTCATATTTTTTGAGTCCCTTCTTGGGGAATGTTTAACATGATAGTACAAAATAAAGTATTGTGTGGTTCCATACCCTAATGGTTTTATAGAATGAGCATTGTATATTTCCCACTGGGTGAACTGATAGTCTACACAAGGCCATCCCTGTTGTCAGATGAACTTTCTTGTGATCACACTGTTCCTGAGAGGGCAAATCTTTATCTTTTGCCAGTGCCAAAGTCTGAACAGATGAGCCACAGACTGGGCAACCTGGTGGACGAGTTTAAGCAGCTGGTTTATCCCCCTGACTACAATCCTGATGAGAAGGGTGTAAAGCGAAAACAAGGTAAATAACAGTGGTGCAGACACAAAACATAATGTCTGTATTCTGTTCAGAAGGTTCTGTGTTTTCAGTTTGTCTCATAGTTTAAAGAAGCTGCTTGTGCAATAACTCTGCCCCATCTCCACAATGAAGTATTATATCCAGTATTGATTCTTAGAGAGTAGAGAATATTGTGGTATCCAGTTGGGGACTTGCTGGAGCGACAAACTGCAGAGTGAAGTATAGGAAGTAACATGGGTAAATGACTGCAGAAGATGTATATATAATTTCAGCAACTTTCTGTTTTATGACAGAATAATAAAAGCACTCATGCTTTCAGTTTGTCTTGGTGAGGGAGCAAACTTATGCATGGGCTGTTTAGCAAGTCCAAGATGGGCATCTTAAGGGCTAAATATGCAAGTAATGCTGAAGTCCATGTGTAATTTGGGAGTCTATGAAAAACTGCATAAAGTGAGTGTCAGCTGAGCTCCGTGTGGAATCATTGCATTCTGCTGTCTCAATGAGAATCCCTTAAAAGTTTCATTTGGAGGGTGATGTTTTTATCAGAACACAAAGTTTCATACTTCGTGAATCAGTTAAGATCATTCCTATCAATGAAATACTGCTTGACTTACATATTGACATCTGTTTCTTAAAAGAAAACATGGAAACTAGGTCTGTGAGTGTATGGCTGTTAGAGCATGGTGTTTTAATGCTAATAACCATTAACTATGGTATGTATAAGAAACATTGATGTCTTTCTAATTTTTAAAGTCTTAAGTCATTTGGTCTAAAATGTATCTTTCTAGCTTCTGACAGTCAAACTGAGAAGAGGCCCAAGGCAGAAGTCTCAGAAGATGAGCTGCGGAGTCATGTGCAAAAGGGTACTCTAGGCAAGCTCACCGTAACTGTCCTGAAGGATGCATGTAGGTTTTTGAGGTTGAGGTGTGGAAGCAAGAAGCAGGAGCTTGTGGATGCTTTAACTGAATACTTTAATGGGCGCTAAACTGGAGAGGAAGGCCCTGGTTTACTTCAGTCTGCTTAGAATTTTGATTGTCTTGTGTGGGTGCTGTATCTGTTTAATTTTGCAATGAAAGCAACTAAATATTGCTCTTTCTAGCAGTGGAGAAACTTTCTACTGAGTTGTGAAACATCTCTGCTATCTTGGTTTGAAAAGATAGGTGTCTACTAAGGAAGGCAGGAGCCTTCCTTGAAATGGAAAAATGTAAACCTCCCTCCCTCTGAATTACTATAGTTTTGAAATTAAGGGGCTCTCAGGGAAAGATATGGGAATAGATAAATAAATTAAAAAAAAAATTATTTACTAGGAAAATCAAAATAAAAATGTAGCAGTACAAAAAAATCCTCTGACAGAGTCAGAATACAACCTGACACCCTGTTGGTCAGAGTGTTGGTATCAGTCTGATTCAATGGTGGCTGCAGTCCTCCTGGAGTGACAGATGTGGATCTGTTAAAGCAGTGATCCTGCAGAAGGGTGTAGTTTTCCTCTGAAGGTCCAGTGGTGGTGTAGATGGGTCCAGTCTTCTGGGAATCCAGAAGAAAAAGGCTGACTGCAGTGTTCTAAGTCTCAGATTCTATCCAGGTAGGAATGCTTGGCTCCTCCCCTGGGTGGAGCATCTCACAATGAGATGATGTAATTTTATCAGTCATACAGTGACTGACTCAACGGCCCATTAACAGAAGATATCCCTCTGGAGGGAGGAAGGGTCGTGGAAGAGATAAAGAACACTGCCCCACCTGGTTTTAACAGATGGTAATGAATATATACTTTTGTTTACATCTTGCACTGCAGTTTAAGACATCTGCAAAGTTGGATTCTGTTGACAGTAGCTAAAGGCAGAACTGAATTTCTTCTGAACTCAGGTCACCCACTGCACATGGACAGAGTTGTGCCTTGCTGGTTTCTTAATAAAGTTACACCTCTTCCTTTGCAACACCGACTATGCCATGTGTGCATCATAAAGACAGAACTCACTTCAGTGTTAGAGAACACAATGATCTGTGTTAATGGCACCACATGAAATCAAGCAGCAGGTTAAGTCTGTGTCCTAACAAAGGGTATAAATATGTATTACTCTCCAAGACAGTCAGTATCAGTACTAGTAATCAAGTTGGGTTCTTTTCCACCATCACCATTACAAATATTACCAGCAGATCTTAAAAGAAGAAAATCATTACTGGGAAGCAGTATCCAATCCCTTGGGCAGAAAGCTGGCACTTAACAAACCTATACACACAGGTCTTCAATTTTTAAATGGTAATAGCAAAAGCTGGTTTAAAAATGGAAAACAAATTGTGTTTCCCGAAAGGCTGCAAGCATTTATCCCAATTAAATTACTGAGATGGCATAGACCTTTACCACCTCTCTACATGAATATGAGTCAGACTATTGTGCAGGCTTCCCTACTCAAATCTGTGCTTTAAAAATAGAAGAATAGAAAATTATGGAGCGAGACCTTGTTACACACAGTATTTTTACTTTTTTGGTCATAAAGGCTGCAGCTGGGTGTTTTGGGTTTTAGACTTCCATCCCTGGCATGCCCCCCCCACCTGTCTTGCAGTGCAAGATGACTAAAATCAATAAAGAGGTGTTTTTGCTTTAGAAGTTACTAATCTTTTAGTGAAACTCTAACTTTCTATGGGACACAAACATGGGAGACCTGAAGTGTTCCATTTGGACTGCATGACGTTTTTAGCATCCAGAGATTCCCATGTGTGCCTCACAAACTGTCCTGTGACCAGTCTGTAGTGTGGCATGTGTAGTGGAGCCAGCTGTGACCACGCTTCTGGCACTGTGACTGTCCTAGCTGTGCCAGCATGCTGCTCACTTATACCTCCACAGGTCCTTCAGAGAGCAGCTAGCCTGCATTGAGCTCTGCAGTACTGAAACTACATTACCTGTTACACTTCTAATCAGCCTGGATTAGTTATTTGTAAAATATTTGCCCAAGCACTCAGTTTAAGATTTTTTTGCTCTTGGGCAATGAAGTTACTGTAAACGCTTGTCTTAGCAAGGCTTGAAGAGTGGAATAGTGAGATTATTCTGTCTGTAATTCCATGAATTGAATTCTGCTAAGACCCTTGTTAACATTTCTCTTGGCTTGCTAACCCTCAGGCACACAGTTCCAAGCTTTGTATGATTGTGGCATGTTTGTTGTAGGTTGTTAGATCTGCCTCCTGGCTTTTTTTTTTTTTTTTTGTTCTTTTTAATAGCAGGCTATCACACTAAGCAGA
The DNA here is from genome assembly GCF_049639895.1 of Pseudopodoces humilis. Lineage (NCBI taxonomy): Eukaryota > Metazoa > Chordata > Aves > Passeriformes > Paridae > Pseudopodoces > Pseudopodoces humilis. The sequence continues at coordinate 25,102,106 of NC_142204.1, forward strand.
AGTTTAAAAGAGATGGCAATGGAATGCTTCAGAGCAGAAAAAGACAATTTTGCTTGCTCAAGTATCCTTTATTTCTGCTCCTTGTGTGCTTTTTCTTACATCAACTGTCTTGGTAAAACAGGGAAAATCCTTGGCAAAGCTGTAGTTCTAAGCACAACTAGCTCAACAGTCAGCATCAGTAGAAGGGTTCCTGAGCCCTTCTAAACCTCATACAAATAAAAGGATTCTGAAGTATTTGTATCAAGTTCACCTCAGCAAGGATTACTGGTATCAGCCATTTACAAAAATATACAAACATGATATCAGTCTTTCATGAGCTGACTTCCTCTGCTTGGGATGTACTTAGTACAGGTATGAAGTTAGTGCCTCTGTGGAAACATTACAGGAAAATTTATTTTCCCTTCTGCTATTGCATCTAACGGAGTTTCCACACTATTTGGCTTTGGCATCCTGCAATAGGAAACAGGTTTGATATTCCAACACAGGGGTTTAAACTTTTCTGATCAGAGCAGAAGTGGATTTTTTTATACAATATGCATTTAACTAAAACTAGGTCCATAAAACCACCACTAATCCAGACTGCTGTTGGTGCTCCATGCTGCTTTTCCAGGACATGAGATGATAACAGCATTCTTTTCTTGAGACACATATTAATTTATCTGAAAAATGACTTGTACTCTGTTTCCTTGGCCATGACTTAAAAAGGTTCATCTTCAGTCAGGTGACTAGAGCACAGCAGCTAAAAAGCATGGCACTTTTTATATTAACAGCCAGAGTATGGTAGTCATCAGCTACAACAGGCTGCTCTCTGCCATGTCTTTTGTACTTCCTAGGAAGCCCAACCTCTGTGGTAACAGTCCATGCAAAGAAAACTGAAGGAGTACAAATTACTGCACTGCAATACCCTTTAGGCAACCTGTGAGCAGTTTAGCTTTACAAGCAGAAACACTCCAGTTAGTTGCAAATACTTCACCAAGGGAATGACAATTCTATTTGGCTTTGCAGCGTTTTTATTTTTTCTTAAAAAGTCAGTATTTAAAAATAATCAAGTTAAGAGAGTTCCCCTTATGTACTGCCATAAAATTTCTGCTCCCCGTGCATCTCTTACAGAAGTCTCTTGTCTTGTTTCAAGAACGGCTGTGCTGTGTGCGCTGATTTTGGCTCCATCTGCTGCTACATGATGGCTGCTGCCTGCCTTATACCTGCCTGTGCTGCTCCATCACTTAGTGACTCCAGCAGCCTGAACACAGGGAACCTTTTCCTCAAAAGCCTAAACCGTTCAGAAACTCAGTTACTCACACCTGCTGAAACGTAGCAGGAATGCTGCAGCACAGAGAAAGCTGACAGGTGGGTTAAGAAAACCCTGAGCAGGCAGACAGGAAGACAAAGGGGGAACTTTTTTTTCTTTTAAACATAAAACAGGAAACACAGTTGCACAGTCATTTTTCAAGAAGTAATACAATGAGAATGAATATGTTGGAGTGGAATAATAGAAAAGTGGGGGAATAGGAGGCAGAAACACTAAGAATTAAGCCATTATTAAACAAAAATGTGGCATTTTGAAATGAAACACTGATATCAAAACTATCATCTCAACTGAAGCTAAACATTAATTTCCCCTAATTTGCACTTTCCTATTTCACACACACACACACACCCATGGGCACTTAGACCAAAAGTCTTTCTATAGCTTGCTGTACAGACTGGATCTGAGGCTTTAGCTGTGATCCCTCCTTGATGGTGATGGAGCAGGCGATGACAGGCCGGGAAACACCGCATGCCCGGCCCAGGGCTTGCTTGGAGCGCACAAACACGTAAGGTACGTTCTTGTCCTCACAGAGAAGAGGGAGGTGCAGGATGATCTCCAAGGGCTCTGCATCTGCTGCCATCACAATGAACTCTGCTATCCCTCTGTTCAGTGTTTTGGTGGCTGTAAAAGAAACTGGAGAGTCAGTCTAGGTCTTTCTGGAAAGCACATCTAATGTAAAACAACTTCAGGAGATGCTGAAAGAGGCATCAGTGGGAAGAAGATCTAGTGCATGGGAAACGGGTTCTAAGAGATTACTGAGTTTCTGTCCTGAGGAATTGTGAGTTTTATACAAGTTTGACTAGGTGAAGCCCCAAGCAACTGTGAAGGGAACCACTCTGTGAGCAGGCTGCACTAGAGGCACCTTCAAACCGAAATCTTTTAATGGTTCTGAACTGGCTAGGCATCTGGTAATCCCACTTACCAAAACACCACTTAAATATGCATGATTACAAACCATGCACCAGGAACACAATTTGGGAATCTACCTGAACTGCATATAAACATGGAAAAATTACAGCTTAGTTTTGTCCCTGAATATTGTTAAAACAGGCTTGAAGGAGGAGAAAGGAGACACCTGCAACTGCCAGATCTATATAAAATGAGTGATTCACAGCTACAGAAGACAATCTCTACTCATGGCATCTCACAAAATCCTGTTATGACCTGAAGCACACTGTTCAACACACAAGTCTCACCTTCATTGGCTCCCTTGCGTAGCTGCTTATAGTTGCAGGATTGCTGCACAAGATCCAGCAGTGTTTTGGTGAGCTGTGCATCAGCCAGCGGGTAAGCTTTGGGATTCACTTCTGCCTCACTCTAAAGGAAAAAGCAAAGAATATTACAATAGGAGCAAAAGAGGCTTTGGTCTGATCAACACTGCACAGGCATCATGTCCACCACATATATTGATTTCTGGAGTCGCGTCTCTTCTGCTCTGCCCATACAGAAGAAATACCATTGCATTTTACTCCTAAAAGAGTAAGGATTCTTCTTGTATCAAAGTAAAGGGGAAAAGTAAGAAAGATATGCTTTACATCAAAGTAGAGTCTATCTACTCACAATCTACACCCTACAAACCAGCAGCACTGCACTTATGGGGCAGTCTTCAGGCGTTTTATACCGCTAAGACTACACAAAATTAAGCACTTCAGTCCAAATTAACAGAGCAAATTAACAGACTAAGAAAAATTTTGAAGAAATCACCAGCAGAGCACGTATCAGGGTTATTTCTGCAAACCTCGCGTAGCTTCTAAACGCCAACGTGGGCAGCGGGGAGGCACAGCAGCGAGGTCCCAAGCGGCGTTAGCGACCGGTGCTGGCAGAAGCGCGGTCTCTCCGGCTCCCGGCACGGCGATAACCCCAGACACCGAGTCCCCCGTTACCGGGTGTCCCCAGGACCGCCAGACCCCCGGGCCTCCTCCCCCGCAACCGGCCGCATCCCCGCCCGCACGGCCTCCACGTGCTGCCCGCCGCGCAGCCGGCAGGCGGCCTGCCTCTACCCCAGGTCCTCCAGAGGAAGAGGGATAGGAAGAGGAGAAGGAAGAATAGGAGAAGAAGATGGAAGAGGAGAAGGAAGAGGAGACTAGGGCCCGACGCCACTCACCATGGCCGCGGCGCGGTCGCTGCTGTGGGCCCGAGCGCGCACTGAGGGAAGAGGCGGGAGCGCTGCTGCGGCCGCCGGAAGGGAGGCGGTGCCGGGGGCGGCCCCGGGGCGGAGCCGCCCTCTCCGCGGCCGGGAGGAGCCGCACGGCAGCCCCGGCGGCGGCCGATGGCGGAGCCGTGCGGCGATCACGGGCCGCGCTGGGCGCTGCCGCTCCGCCCGCCGCTCTGCCTCGCCTGCGCCGTGGAGACCCTGGGCGACGGCAGCGCCTCGGTGGGCAGCGCCTGCCCTGCCGCCCCTTCCCGTGTGCGGCTGGGCCGCGGAGTCCCCCCAGCGGTCCCTGCCCCGCCGGCCCGCTCTCTCCGGCGCTCAGTTTGGGGCCGGGGCCAGGTGTAGCCCTTGGCCGGTCTTGTCGCCTCGGCACCCGGGCCCTGGTGGCCCTTTTCCCCTCAGGGTGGTGGGAGTGGCGCGGGGCTCGGGCCCAAGGCCTAATGGGCTGCTGTGTTTGATCCGTAGCTGGTGCGGAAGAAGCACGTCCTGTCCCGTCTCCAGGATGCCCTGGCCTGGCAGGCGCTGCCAGTCGTCCAGCTGCTGGCACCAGACGAGAGGGTGTGCATGCATTTGATAGGAACTCTCTTTGGTAAGAGCTCTGCTGAGGCCTGGTGCAGCAGGGAGGAGGCAGGTGCCTTTTGTTGAATACGTATGAAGCTTCCCCACTTTTGAAGCCAAAAAAAAAGAGCAAAAGAATATTAAGGTGCCTACCTCCATTCTTCCACCGTTCTGTTATGTGTGTAATTATTCCCTGCAGAAAACTGCTTGTCACTGATTCAGAATAGGTTAATTAATTTTCTCATTCCCCAGGGTGCAGGATTGGTACGTTCATAAAGTTCTTGAAATTTTCCAAAGTATCTTGACTTACCTGTAAAGTCTTTCTGGAGAATAGGGAGTGCCTGACATTTTTTTCTTCCCTGAGCGCCCTCCATTCTGGTCTCATGCCTCTGGAGTTACATGAAGATTCATAGCCAAATCAAAGTGTGAGCTTTGTGTTGCAAAGGTGTTGCAGGATTTAATATCAAATGTGCAAAACACAAATCTGTGTAGAGGGTTTTTTTTTACACCATCACTTTACATTTGTGTAAATATTTGTTGCTGTATAACTAAAACCTACTGCTTTCTGTTGAGTCAGCCTCAGCAAAATAGTGTTCAGCAGGATGTCAGAAAGTGTCTTTCCAGTAAGTCTCTGTGATCTTGAACTTCTCTTACTGGTTTCTGTTTGCATAGCAGGGAGATGTCTTTGAAACGTCTAAAATCTTAATGGAGAGGAAATAGTGGTCTACATCAGGGAACAGTAAGGCAGGAAGGGAAAGGTGGAGGTTAGAAATAAGAGTCCCTTTAAAGGGCAAATATACCAGATTCCTTTAGTCCCACCATCTCATTTGCACATCATGGATAATTCTTGTTCTTTGGGGAAAAGTAACCTGCAAGACTCTATCCCTGCTTTGAAACACTGAATCGTTCAAACAGTTGATTGCACATAAATTACGTTGTGCATGTTTTGGAAGCAGCTTTGTTAGAAACAGAACTTCATGCAGTGTTCGTTATTTTAATTGCACAATTTTTTTTAATCTCTGCACACATAATCCTTCAGAGTAGTGGAAAGAGTGGTGATTGTGGGCAATTCAACCCTAAACTGTATGGCCCTAACACAAAATACTCCAGAAGACAGGGATGCTGTGCATGCATTTCAACGCTCTTGTCTGCTTTAATAATTCTCTGAGAAGAGAGTTCTCTTTATGATTGGGTGGTTTGAGGACAGCTTTGGGTTTTACTGTACTTGGTGTAATTTTTAGAGCAGTTGGAATCCCAGTCTAAGCTTGGGGCTACAAACAATGGCATGTTCGTTTTCAATAGATCTTGGATGAACCGAGGATCACTTGCTGCAAGAGTGTAAGAGGAACCCCCCAAAAGTCTGAGCAGTGCTGTAGAGGAAGTATTAATAGTGAATTCAGGAAAATACATTTGGAGAGAGACTATTGGAATAAGCACAGGCGGAAGAGAGACATAGTGTGGAGTGTTATGTATGAGGTGGTATATTTCAGATGTCTGAATTTCATGCAGCTAATACTGTAATGTTCAATAATGCTGTATACAAATCTTTTCTAGAGTTACTAAGGATTGGGCAAATGAGGCAGGAAATAAGTAATTTCTTCACCTGTCATACCATTGCTTTAGTTGATCAAAATTCTGAGACATCATGGAGCCTTCAGGGGGGAGGTAGCTTGATAGGATGTATTGAAGCAAGTGATTCAGTGTGGCAGAAGTGGGGATCTGAACCGTATGCCTGATGCTATAGGTTGGAAGGGGCTGGGAGGTAGAGTTTTTTGTCTGCTGGGGTGTAGTAGAGTCAGACAGTGGTTTATTTTAATATATCCAATTTTATTGTAAAATGAACTTGTGAAGTGATGCCTTCAGGTTCAGTTTAATGTTGGAATAGTTTCTGGATGATTTAAACCTGGTGTTCAGATTTGGTTTCAGGATTTTCAGTACTGTGGAAGGAGAAGACTGTTCATAGTAACTGGTAAGAATGGAGGACACAAAGGACAAAACTCACAGCTGGGCTTTGACTTCTGTCGTTTTGGGGTTGTTTCAGATGTATAGTACTGGATACACACAGTGAGATGTGGTGGTGGCAGCAGTTACATACTCCCTGACATAGGTGGAGCCATTGACTTCAACTATAAAGCACATAAATTTGCAAGAGAACCGAGCGTCTGATGCTCCTGTGTCCTGCTTATGGAGGCACCTTTTGTGATACTCCTGGAGAGTATCCACCCTCATCTGAGAAAATCAGGCTAGTGTCATTTGAAGCATGGAAAACAAAACAGTTCTGAAGAAACATTCAGCTCTTTTTAACAAGAAGGAATTACAGCACTGGTGATCAGAAGCACGAATGAGTTCCGTGACCTATTGTGGTTTATCTTGTAGGGATGTTGCATTCTGTGGAAGACAGCAGTGCCCTGAACCTATTAGTTGAAGGTGAGAGACAAGTGCCACATCTCAATTACTGGCAGTTTGTGAAGGGGAGAATCTGCCTTGTCTGATACCTATAGTGAGATGCTCAGCTTCAACATAGTTTCAGTTTCATCTATATCCATGCAACAAAAATGAGTGGTCTGCTCCAATATTGGGGGCCAGGGGAGTGTGTGCATATTTAAATATTTAACATTTCTCTCACAGGTTCTGTGTGTGTCATGAATTTAATATCAGATGGGTAACACTGCCTCAACTGTGGCATCTTTGGACCTGACCAAATTGTCAAAGCAAATGGAAATCAATGGGATCTACTGCTTTTTCCTCAGGAGTAGAGGGTATTTGTGATTTAGCTCTACAGGCTGCAGATTCCTCTTTGTGAGCAGTCCCGCATTTGAAAACTGAAGGAAACATCTGCAGGGCTGACAAAGGAATCTCTGCAGTCCAGTTAACCCTGGGCACCTCTGCTGAGTCTAGAGATATCAGCAGTGCAATGATGCATTTCATGTCCAGCCATGAAGGGTAAAAGGAGCTATGACAAACTTCTTACAGAGGGATTTTAGTTTTCAGACACTTGCTTAAAATGGGGTTGAAAAGTGGAGAAGTCTTTCTATCATGTTACCAGTCTGTTGAGAGATGGATGCTCTCTAACAGAGGAATTTTAAATTAGTGTTGCCTAAGTCTTGAAAGTTTTTTAAGTTTCTGAGAGTTTGGGGCAAGAAAGGGCTATTAAACCATCAATAAATCACTTGTCTCAGACATGCTTCTGCTGAGATGCATAACTCTGTAGCTTAAGCAGGTCTAGTATTGCCTTGGATGTACCAAGAAATGGTGAACCCAAAAGTCCCTGGTATTTCTTTTTAGAATACTTTCCTGGGATATGAATCAAAAGTGTAGGTTTTCCAAATGAGTCATGCCATGACAGGAAGCTACATCCAAGACATCCTTATCAAATCCTGCATAGAAATGTGTGCAGTGTCTCAGTAAAGGGCTATTGCCAAAATTTTATCTGCTGAACATTCAGGTGCCAGTTCTAGAAGTACTGGAAGAGGAACTTCGCTTCCTGCAGCTGGCTTGCTGGTATATGTGTAGAGGCACAGGCAGCCTGCCAGCATCAGGCAACTCCCTTGTGATTTTGTTTGGGAAACCCCAGGTGATGTGTTGCCACTGCCTAGCAAACATAATTTCTTGCTGATTCCTCTTATTAGTACAGAGTTGACAGAGTTCTTAAGGTTTCAATGAACCAACAATAACAGCACTTATTGGGGCTGAGGAGGTGAACAGTACCACTCTGGTGCCTGGCACCTTGCTTTCTGGTAAGGTATATGGGATAACTACAATGGGGATAGACTTCACTTACTTTAGGGACACTAGCAGGGGATGGGGGAGCTCTGAGTGTGAATCTAAGGATCCTCAGTTTCAGTTCTGATATTTTCTCTGGAAGCATGCGTTTTTAAAGGCCAGCTTTCATACAGTAGGAAGCCTGGTCTATTCAATTACCATAATTCTTTATGCTTTTAAGCTAGGCTTTTTCCCCCTTCCTTTCCTGATTCCTTATGTTTACTTGCTGTCCTGAGGCTCATTTTGTTGCTTGCAGCTCATTTCCATGCATGGTTTGTAGTGCAGCTCAAGCAGGACTCCTGGAATGATGCCTCAGAGAGCTTGAGCTGGGCTATCAGAAGTAATAGTGCTGGGAATGCTGCTGTAACCCTGCTCTCTCAGCACGTCTGTGCTCATTTAATTTCTAAGCTCTTTGCTCACTGGTCCGCTAAAGCCCTGTAGAAGATGGATTGTGAGGGCTCTTGTGGGTGTATTACTGATCCTGTTCTTTCTGCCTAGTTCTGGTGCGGCTTCTTGTGGAGCTGAAGTCAGAACAGTACTTATACTGCATTTTGGATGAAAGTCAGAAGGAGGTCAGTGAATATGAGTTCTTTTCCCCTTCCTTCCAGTCTTTCAGAGGTTGAGGAACGAGTGGCCCTGCAAGACTGAGATGTAGCAGTGGGATCACAGAATCATGGAATGGTTTGGGTTGGAAGTGACCGGAAAAATCATCTAGTTCCAACCTTCCTGGCCTGGGCAGGGACACCTTCCAGTAGACCAGGGTGCTCAAAACCCTATCCAACCTGACCTTGCATGTCCTAATGCCAGTTTCCCAGCTGTGGTGTTGTCAGTGTTAATATCTACTGTGCAGTTTTTATATTCTCATGATGCCTTTCAGCCATAGGGCTTCATGATACTCTTATGAAGCTGTGTGGTTTCCTCAGATACTTCTTTTCCTACTTTACTGTTTCAGTTATGTGAGGAGCTTTCCCAGCCTGTGCTCTTACTTCATTCCTAAGTTTATGATGGTCCCACAGGGTACAAAAAAAGGGAAGTAGCAAAAGTGGTGAGAAATTAATCTGGTTCATCTGCCCATGTAAGAGGTGTAGGGGAGAAAGAGGAAAAAGAGCAACACACAAGCAATTCCTTGAATTCATTTAAAGACATTTTGGAGGCTTAGTGTGGTATTCAGGGTTTTCCTGTGGTTTATCCTAAGTGGTGAAGAGGACCCATCTTTGGTAAAGATCCTATTCTGGAAAATTATGCATCACTGGGAACTTGCTGGTTTGGGTGCACTTCTGCCTTTGGACTGTGTCCTCATCAGTGAAACATTTTCCTTTTCTGTCTCCTCTACAGCTGTGCAAAGCAACTACCATGAGAAGCAGCCTGCCCACATTTTCTCTCTTGGGCAAGCTGGCAGATGCCATCCCAGGCTTTGCTGATATACTGGTGGGAAAGCACAGTGAGTAGTATGTCATGTCCCACTGAAGGCTGGTATTCACAGCCCCAGTACACACACATGCATGCACTCCCCTGTCCCCCAGACGAGTTCATGAAGGTCACACAAGAAGCCTGTCCAGAAGTCAGAGTGGCATTCAGGCATCCTGGGATACAGGTCAGAACCTTCATAGCAGGCTTGTTATTGTGCTTTTTGACAGGCAAAAGCAGCCTCTGTGAACTGAGGTTGTGGGTCTGCCTCACAGGCAACATACATTTAGATTTTTTTTCCTTGATCCAGTGCTTGAGGGGTCTGGTGAACAAGCTGAACTGTTTGTGGAGGGAGCTGGGGTGATGGATCTTCACATAGTGAGCAGTGAGCTCTGCTAGCTGTTTATTACCTTACCTCTGTTCAGGGGGACAGATGGTGATGAGCACATCACCTAATTGTGGCATTCATTAACCTGCATACACCAATCTGTCCAGTAGGCTTTTGCAAGTTTTCAAGGGAAATAGGTTAGTGACTTTAAAATGTCAGTGAATGTTTGCTGTTCCTGTTCCTCATACTAGATAATTTAGTGGATCATCTGCTGATGGGCTTGATGTACCCAAATGAAGGTATAAAGGCTGCTGTCTGCTACTTGTATGGCAAGCTGTACTCCTCTCCTGTTGGCACAGAACGGCTCTCAGGACACTTTGAAGAAAGGCTGTGTGGTGTCTTCTTGAATACACTGGGGTGTGCACAGACAAAGGAGCTGCAGGTTAATTGTTTGGGTAAGGCATTGCTGAGAGAAACTGCAAGGTGCAAGGGAAGGCTTAGAATGAGAAAGAAATCCTTGGCTGGTTTAGATGCTCTAATGTGGATCATTCCGTAGAGGATCTTTATGCTGTTAGTCCAAAGCTGTCAATCCTTTCTGTTGCTCCATAGCAATGGAGTGGCCCAGCCCTGCTGCTGCGCACCCCCAGGTCCCCATGTTCCCTGATGCCTCACATTTGCCCAGCACTGACTAATCTTCAGTCTCTTCAGAGTTTGTGCTATGGCTTGAGCATCCCTCAAAGTGTCTGAATGCAAATACTGTGCACGGGCTGGTGGGTTCTGTAGAGCAGTGGGATGGAGTCTAAAAAATACGGTCTTCAGATGTGTGACATCATGTTAATTAGATATAGAGCTAATGTGGAACTTTTTTTTCAGTTATCCTTCCAACTGCATGTTTCAGCTGTTGCTGGGGAGCAGAATTTCAGCCTTTCTGACATCACTTGTTTGTAAACCATCCAGGGAATTAATTTTCCCAGAAGGAGGCAAGCAGGAACTGGATTGCTCCTCAGCTTATCTACTCAACTACTAGAAATAGATTATGATTCCTTTGAAAGTAGAATTCTGTAGCTCAGATGATACCCTTGTGAATTTTACTGATGTGTACTGATGATTTTCATCAATACCTGTAGCAGTGATCTATACTGGGAGTTTTTTGGAGTGTGGGTATCCTTTAGGTGAGCACAGCTGTTTCTGTAAGAGCCTGTGAAAACAGAAGGAGAAAATAGAGGCCTGTTCTCTAGGAAGTGTTCTAGGGAAAATGTCTTATTGTTGGGGTCACTGGCTGTTTGGAGAAGAATACAGGTCAAGAGCTCTCCCAAGAAACAGTTCAAGGTGTGGTTACTAATAGAAGATAACACAAGTAGAGGGCTCCTGAGATGCACCTGTGTACATACATGACTCTGAGAAGGAACAGAGAGCAGGTCAGAGCAGCAAAAAGTATCAGCAACAAGGGGTTGCAAGACATGGGGGTCATGGCAGTATCTGGGAACAAAGTGAGAAATGAGAAGAAGCTCCCTAAACTGGAGGTGAGGCCCTCCAGGACAGGGAAGGAAGTTGTCAACAAGTCTTAGTCTGTAAATACTCATGTGTTAATATAATCTTCACTGTGCTGCTTGGTATGGTGCTCATTCTTGCTCCTCCTTTTACAGGTTTGCTAAAGGAGCTGCTGAAATCTGATCATTTTGTATCTATTCTTATGAATAATTCAAAGACAGAGGAGGAGACTGAGAACCCTGACTTTTTAGAAGGGGAAAATCCACTGCCACTTGTTCTCAAAAAGGTGATTGCTGAAGTGAATTGTTGGTACATGTAAAAAATTTGCTGGCCTGTAATGTACCTTTATCTAAGGCACTGTATATATAAAAAAGCAGAGTGTTATGTTACCAACACCAGCAATAGAGGCTGCACTGAGAAATGGGGATACCTCTGTTGATCACCTCCTGTTGTTCATTCCTGCATCCTGGAATGGGGAAAATTTTACTCCTGGCCTTAGCTGATTTTACTCACGCTTCAGGTCTAATACAGCACATGCAGCACCAGCATGACTAAGCCTGGGGGCAGAACTATTCTTACTCATGATCTATTCTGTTGTGGTTCTCATGTGCTTTTTCGAGTCTCTTTGGTTCGGTGTTTTATCTTGCCTTAGCAAGTTTAATCTGTGAAATAAATGCCAAAAGAAAGATCTTATGTTTTAAGTTTTAAAAAGTAGAACAAACTGTTTGCTACTCATAGCTACATAGCTGACTTCCTTTCTCCTTTTGACTTTTGCTTCCCAACAGCTCTTGTTGACCAGAGATGAGATGTTACAGGCAGCAAGTTCTCACTGTATGGCTTCAGTGCTGGTTCACTCTCCTAGCAGATATGCTTCTGCTTTTATCCATGCAGATGTCCCAGGTGAACAAATGCAGTAGCATCTCATTGTTCATTCCCCAGTATCAAAGCTGCTCCTGGCTGTTTGGCTTAGGAATAAGGCTGGCTCCATGAAATCCACTGGTGGCATAATGTGGTGGTCATTTTATACCAGGTGATTTTAGGAGAAGGGGAGAGTATGTTTTCAACTGAAAGTTTAGAAGCAGGTGTCACCAGGCAGAATGGAGTTTCCACAGAGAGAATTTGGCCAAGTCCTTGAGGTCAAGGTCCTTCTTGCAGGAACTTAGATACAAGCCTAAGCAAACTGGGGTTCTGTCTCATTCCACTAAATATTGTAAGTTTGCTCAGATTTTGGTCTAGGATTTAGCTTTAGAATTTGGCTATGTGAGATGGTTTATTATTTCTCTGTAATCCCAAAAGACAGAAATACTTTCATGATACAAATTCTTTGGGAGATGTAAAAGTCATGACAAAAAAAGGTCACTGCATCTGTGGTAAAGCTTGCTTTGTGGCTTTTCATTTGTGCCAAGGGCTAGATCCACAATTCAGCTTCTCCTACTGAGTTTGTGCTGGGAAGATGCCTGCCCATGGGTCTCTGCTCTCCAGTCACCTCTGTTTGAAGACTAGCATACCCCGAGCATCTACTTTATTCTCCATTCCTGTCATTTCATAGTACAGCCGTTCTCCCTGCGGCTGTTGCTGTTTTTCCTTGTTTCCTCCTCCTTCCTCTGTTCTGTTCTAGGAGCAGCTGTGCCATGCTGTGAGCAGCCTACCTCTTATCAGAGTGACCTTATTTGTGTGTGTGTTTGCAGAGTTTCTCTTTGAGTGTCTCTTGTGCAAAAGTGAATTCCTAATCTGGTCAGTGTACTGCTGCCTGCTCCTCCTGACTGAAGAGCGCCTTTTCTTCTCCAAGTGTCACACCGTCTATGGTGAGTCATCAACCTTTCTGACAGAGTGACTGCAGTAATTCTTGTGCCTCTAGCTGAATTCCAGTGCTTTACACACAGTCACAATTTCCAGTCAGGATGGATAAAGGACCGAAAATAAGTACCTATCAGACATGTTTGTGATGTCCAGTGTAGCTTGAATTTATAGTGTCATTGTCCTAATGAGTTTCTGATGAGCATTAATTCATTATAATAACCAGTTACCGTGACTGACACTCTCTGAATTACTGTTAATTTTTTTCTGTGGATATGCCAAGAGTAGATTTGGGAAGAATGGTTAAATTCCTTCTGTTCTTTGGGACTTATCTGCAGCGGTGAAGGTTGAGGCATGTTATGAGGGAGCTGAGTGAACACTCAACAGTTTTGGACAATTGTTTCTGTCAGTAGCTCAGAAGAATAATTGTTAAAATCTTTCTTCCTTTTAAAAATTAATTTTGCTTCCATTCTGGAATCTGGAATATTAAAAGCCTCTCTGTGGCTTCTCTTGAACATGTACAGGCATTGAATCTCTGGTGAGGAGTCTCCAGGGTGTCCTGCTGCTGAACAATGTGGAGTTGCACAAGCAAGGGCTCCTGCTCTTCACTGAAATACTGAAACGGTAAGGGAGTACCCTGTCAGGCTTGCACAGGCAGAGTTTGGTACCCCAAAATGGAGACTGTGTGGGTTTTGCTTATTAAATTTTTTTCCAAGACTGGATATCTACATACAAGAGTTTTTGTGTTTAAAAGATGGTGCTGAACAATCTCATGTCCTTTGTTCTTGCAAAGAATGGCCTGATGGTTGTTTCTGAACCTCACAGCTTGTCCTGGCTGTGCCTGCATCCACCACTATATCTTCCTCTTCTTGGTTCCTTGCCGGTCGAGGAGGTGAAATCTCTTTTCAGCTGTAGACAGAGCAGGAGAGAAGGCCAGGAAGGTCCAGGCATATGTGAGCAGGCCAACTTCTGCTAAGTGTGCCTCTATGACAAAACAAAGCATGCAAATTCCATGGCCTCTGGTCTTCTATCATCATCTGAGCTAAATTCAAACTGCAAAAACAAATTCCAGGCTGAAATATTAATGTCTTCTGTCACTTTTTTCCTCTTGTTTTCTGCTAAGAAATAATATACACTGGCTTGTTTTTCTTCTGTGCTTCCTGTTCTTGCCTCTATGATCTTGTTCCTATCCTGTCATGCTAGTGAGAGAGTCTCGTTTTTGCCACTTAGATCCCCCAGGAGAGCCCTTGAGCAGAATTTTGGAAATGTCATAGTCAATTTTGTAGCAAGTGGCAGGGTAAAAAGGAGAAGAAAAAGCAACAGTGCTAGAACAGTGTGGTGATGCCAGTGTGGGATCTGTCAAAAAGAGAAACCAGAATGTGGGGAACACTAATTACAGCATTTATGCTTGTAAAACAAAGAGAGCACTCTGTGCAGTTACTCTAATTTTCTCGCACACCCATTGTGTTTCTCTGAGCTTTGCCTTAGAAGTCACGTTTTATTTAAAATTATCTCAGAGTGGGGAAAGGGATCTTGTGCTGGAACCTCTCATCTTGGTTTTAGTTTGCAGCTGGATTCTCTTGTGTGAGTGAGCCACACATTCTGGTGAGGTCCATACTGGATGTACTGCTCCCCTTGGCAGTATGTCAGGAATGTTGGGTAGTTCTCCCTAGAGTGACCCTTGTCTCTCCCAGCATAATCAAAGTGGCAGGTGCAGTGGCAGGTCCAAAGATGAGAGGTTGCAGGAAACTGCAAGAGTGCTGCCCTTCACACTTTCCCCCCAGGCCCCAAAGATATTGCAGTGCGCCATATTGAAAGTGGGTTTGTGCGTCTTGAATGAGTCAGCAATACTCCTCCATCCCTTCCTCCCTGCATGAGTCAGTGAAGACTTTTTTCTTCCTGATGTGTTTTACTTCAGAAGGGTACTGATTAAAGAAAGGAAATACAGAGGATTAATAGAATTACCCAGTGTAAGTAGAAGCAACTTGGAAGTTCAATGCATCACTTGTGTCTTGGCTCCTGATGCCTGAGTTCCACAAGTCCTTTTCTTTGCCGTGCCCACCTCACAGCTTTTTCTCACTGCAGAATGTGAGGTGTCTGCAAAGCTGGGTTCCATCCCACTGAGTGACTAAAAAGAGTGGTTCTTCCTCTGTTCCCTTTTTGCCATGTAACTGGGCTACTAGTGTAATTTCTACTGAAGTTCACTTTGCTTTCCCATTTGTGCATGACAGCATGTGCTCCTGGCTTGCTTCAGTCAGGCACGACTGTGAAAATTGAATAACAGGGAATACTTTTGGCTCCCAAATCTGGCTCCTGTCATGCTGTGCTGCTTTTCTTGCTTCACTTTGGAAGGCTGGCTGTTGGCAGGCTGTTAGTGCCTAGGTAGCATGTAGCTACCTATCTTCCCCCTGTCCTCCCAACTGTACCTGACTTGCCAGGAGCCAAATGAGCATGGTCTGCCATTTACACAGCTCTGTCCAATAATGGGATTAATAGCCTGTTGTCCCTCCATGCTCTTGTATGCTCAAAGGTGGGCCACAGATGACCAAAATTCTCACTGTCGAGAAGGATTGTCAAAACGGTTGGATTGTGTTCATTTTCCTTATTACTTTTCAAGTTTATGAAGGTCCCTGTCCTGGCAGCATCTGGCATTAGGTGAGAGAAGCTATTCTCATGGCATTATCTATTCTAGGATGGTGATGTTTGCTTGTTTGCTTAAAAATATGAGTTTCTAGATGAACTCACAAATGCCAGAGCAGATGGCCTGAACATAAAGTCCTAGGCACGGAGATCACTATATCTTGCAAAGCTTGTTTTTCTTGTGCTTTTCATGTCAGTGTTCTGGAGTAGTTACGCAGTTATCCAGGCTGTAGGTGTTTTAGCATGCTAGTGCTTCAGCCTGGCTGAAATTTCCTCTTTGTAGCAAAGCCTCTACCTGCTCAAGTCTGAGAGTACCTCCTTGAGAGCAACTGGCTCTCAACACTGAAGAACGTGGTTGCAATCTCATGGCTGAGCTATCCATTTGCTCAAATTAGGGAAGGGCACTACAGTTACCTAAGTCTGACAACATTCTCCTTGCTTACTTTGTTTCCTCTTCACAGGCAACCAGTGGAAATCAAATTATTCACAAACCGAGGTGTATGTATAGAAGCCATTGATGTTCTGATGGAGACAGTGAACTGCCCAGCGCTGGAGGTGGCGGTGGAGGCTGTGAAAGCTGTGGCAGCTTTCCTGAGGTAGGCAGGAATGTATTTGCAGACTTTTCTTCAGATACATCTGTTGATACCATCTTGGGCTTTGCAGTTCCCCTGTGGCTGTGTGGGTGAACGTGCTCTGCAGTGGGACTTGTGGCTGAGGCAGGCGTGGGTACAGCAGAGCCAGCTTCCCACCCACCTCAGGAAAGCTGCCAGAGCAATGAAGCTGTGGCAGGCAGCAAGTCATTGCAGCAAGGACCTAGTGTTCCAGGCAGGCTTGTAGAGCAGCTGCTGTGGTTTTGTCAGTCTGTACCCCAGACAGATTGATAAGAATAATAAACATAAGACTCTGGACTGTCATGGGCTTCCTGACTGTGGTGGGAGCAGACAGAGTACTGAGGGTGTGTTTGGGCTCATGTGGGTGAAAGCGCTGTTCCGATATTGTGACCTTACTATTCTCTGCTGGAAAGAAGTGGCAATGGCATATTTCCATCAGAAGAGCAGTTATTTCTGATGGTGTTGCCTTCTTAGTGGAATGTTCCCAGCAGGAACTGTGCATCTTGTCTTTCTCTTACCCTGTTAAGGAAGGACCATCTGAGCTCCCCTCCAGTCCCATATGAAGAGCTGCAGAAGCTTCTAGAAGCAGTGCTGAAGCGATGTGCTGACCTTTCCCCACCACAGAGTACTAAGAGGCATGCAGTAAGTCAAAAATTGCTTGTTGGTAGGACTGAGCAGGGCAGGGATGATCTTCCTAGGACACTGTGTGGATATTTTTTATATGTTCCACCCCCTTACTTATGTCCCCCATGGCTGTTTGGTTCTCCGCTATTTCTTTTGATCCTCTTGTCTTGAGATGGCTCTAGACTTTGAAGCAGATGAAGATGGATCCTGGTGAATGTTACCTTTCTAAATCAATGAAGTTCTGTGGGGCACCACTTGAGCGTGCTATTCTCTTTATGTGTCCAGTACTCCAATGTAATTTGAACTTCCTTTTCTTCCAGCCCCCACCTTGTAGGCTTGTGATCAAATCTGTTTTTTCAGCAATGAACATTTCTTGTTCTACCTTTAAATCAAGAGTGTCACCATATATGCACTGTGATCCTTCAGCAAGGGAGTTGTTAGCCACTATTTGAACTATAAATCCCTCCCTATTCCTGGCATCCACAGTTAGTGTGATGTGCTGCTGGGACCTCTTCACCTCTGAGAAGAGCCCCAGGTGCAGATGGCTAATGAAAAGACAAGGGCTGAGCCTTCTTGCTGTAGGCTTAGAGCCACGTAGGTTTAGATTGCATGCCAGTAGTGACAAGAACACCTCAATGCTCAAAGAAGTAGCAGAACTCCAAATTCTTGATGAACTATTTTTAGACCCAAGTTCTGTGGTACCAGGTATTGGCCCTCTCTGCTGGAAGAAGGCAGAAGTGCTTTCTGTCCCATAGGCAGATGTTGGCCAGTCAGTTTGCACACACACAGAGCTAGGTGTCCCTTTCAGAATTAGGAGCTTCACAGGAAGGAAATTAGACAAACAGTGAGGATATCCAGGCTATGTTTAAAGGGAGAAAAAGGGAAATGATGATACCTCTGCCAAGGTATCTCAGCATGAAACGGAGATGGAGTTCTGAACTGCCAGGAACCAGTGTCTAGCTGTGTCCTCCTTTGGTATTATGGAGAAGACCACCACAACAGGTTAAGGCTTAAAGGCAGATTTTGAGTTCCAAGTTGTTCCCAATTTGGGTAAATGATTAACTCTGACGCTTCAGTTGGCTTCAGGCTTAAGTTAGTGGGATGCTGTGTGGGAACAAGAATTAGTATATGGATAGCTGCTTAAAACTCTGAGCCAAAGTAGAAGAGCTTCTAAGATTTCATTGCTAAGCAAGGAGAAGAATTATCCTGCATTGTCTCAAGAGTATTTGGAAGAAAGAAAATAAAAAAAATATAAGTTTTCTCAGAAGGATTTAAAGCTCCATTAGCTGAAATGCTTAAAACTCAGATTAGGTCAAAATACAGACTCTAAAGACAGGGGAGTGCAGAGCTAGTAGCTCCATAACTCTGTCCTCCCTAGGAAGAGCATACAAGCTGTTTAGCTCTGCCCTCTCTGGGGAAAGCACAGTAGTGAAAAAATTGTTGTGTGAAGGAGCGAAGTGAAATCTGTTATTTCTCCTGTTGCTGCTGGTGTCAGAGGAGAAAGCTTTTTTTTTCTGAAAGTGGACATAAGATTTTAGAGACGTCTCTCCTTTAACAGGGCGATCTCCTATTCTCAGTGTCTCAGAGTCACCCGGCAAACAGAAATCTTGGTAGAGTTCCTCAGAGACACGGTCAGTTCTTACTCAATACCCTGGAAAGTTTCAGAAATGCTTGCAGGTGAGGACAAGTCAGGAAGGTGTGTGGGTGGGTGGTATGTGTCTATGTCTGTCCATTCTTCTGTCCTTGTGACTATGTTCTTCCACCCAACCTCACCAAAGAAATATCACAGGTGAGAGTTCAGTGCATGGCACTGGTCAGTGAAACTGCAGAGTGAGGGGTATGTATTAATAGTGATAATTTTGTGATACGTGGATATGTCTCCCATGAAATTTGCCTGGGACCTATCCATTTTTTTAATGTCTTTGGGCTTTGAGGGCCTACTTGAAAATTCAACAAAACTGATGATAATGTAAGAACTATTGGAAGGTATGTGTGAAACCAGATTCCTCTGCTATGTGGTTTCACTGCCAGAGGGGATTAACCATTTAACAAATGTGTATCTGCTCCAGGTGCTGGCCTTGGATTTGCTCATGTCTGTGACCTCTAACTGAAAGTGGGTTTATAGGCACCAACTTTACCTCTTTTGCTGGATCAGAGCACCATTTAGCACCCTTAGCTACACAGCATACAGTGGTAGATGAGTTTGTGTATGAATTAGGATGAATCAGGATCAGTTTTTAGGGTAGTCTGGCCAAATTAGTTTTTGCATTGCATCACTTGGATTGGCAGAGATAATTCAGTCAAAAGCAGACATGCCTTTCTGCACTGACCCAGAGTCTTGGGGTGATATTAGAGGGCACTCAGGTTCTGTCATGGATTTTATATCAGCTAAATGCTCCCTTGGCTGATTTTCGCAAGGTTTGCTGTGTTGTGCATCAGGCACTCTGGTATGGCTGAAAACCAGTCTTGCCACACCAGAGCTTCCCACAGCAGATGCTTTCTTCACAGAAACTAAGTCTTCCTTTCCCAATGTGTACTGTTGTGAAACCTTGATAACTTTTAATAGCTTCACTCAAGAGGTAACTGAGTGTGATTGCCAAATTCCTTTTTCCAACCCATCAAGTGTTTGAATTATGGTTAAATTTGGATTAAAATGTAGTATCTGCTGACTTCCTTTACAGAGTAGGGAGGTTTCCTCTTTCCTTTGTTATCCACTGTGTGTTTGTAGGTTAGCAGTGGAATTCCAGGGTGACTTCATGGCCCAGGAGAATGCTTTCACTGCCCCCAACTCTGAGAGCAAAGACACACTAAGCAACTTCTCTGAGTTCCTGTTGAGGATTTGTGACAGTCTCTGCATCCCCATGGTCATGGTAGGATTTCTTTTGAACTTGGTCTGTTCCATGGATACTTGGGAAGGTGCTTTCAAGCACCGAGAGTGGGTTGCACAAATGTTTTTTTTCTTGGGAAGAGGTCACATCAAGTAAACTGAGAACAATTGTGGCATTTGCCACTTTTCCATAGCCAAATATGGAACTATATAGTTCATGCAAAACTGTGTAGTTCATTCTTCTGCTCTCAGAGGGTGCAGAAATTCATAAAGTTTCCATGTAGATGTGAGTGTCTTTCTTCAGACTGTGTAATCCCATAGCCTACCTACCATGCTGTAGGATCCATTGCAGCTCCAGATGTGTCAGAAAACTGTTGTTTCCCCATGTGCCACTCTTTCAAAACTTGCCTGTGTCCCAGAGAGCAGCCGTGGTTTGCACCTGCAATTTAATTTCTATGCTTTTTCCCAGAAGGTGCTGATGAGGCTGCCCAGTCTGCACAGCAAGGACAGTATTAAGCATTGTGCTTCAGTAAGGCCTGTGACATGATTTAAAAAGTAGCTGTGAAGACTCATGAGGGCTTTAGTGCTCCATATAGGCCTGTCCCTAAGACACTTCAAGCAGAATTGTCAAAAAACTGGGACTTTTGTTGTGGTTCCTAATGTTTAGTAAAGTTTGCTTGTGCTTTGTGACAGGTACAGGTGTATGAATTCTTGCAGTTGTTAGGAGCTTGGAGATGTTTTGGTCGGTGTTTTCTTAACCGATCTCTTGGTAGGCAGCTGCAGTGACACTTCTGTTCTCCTCCCTGACAGGAGGGTGCAGTGCATGTCCAGGTTGGCCAAGCTGGAGTCAGTGTGCTGTTTCTTGCTCATTGAACTTGGGTAAAAATTAATGGACTGTGAGAAAATCATCCTGTGACCTTCAACAAGAATTAGTTGAGTTGTTCTGTTCTAAACAGTTCAGGGCTGGACTCTGTAGAGAGCTCAAATGCCTGTGTTTGCCACTGCTCAGTGAAATGCTGAGCAGAGGTGTTAAGTGTTGCTGAAGTCAGCTGCACTTAAACATATGTCCTATGTTGTATAGGAGAATTAGCCATCTGACCTGTAAGAGCAGTAACTTCCAGGGCAGTGTGGGCAGTAATATCAGTCACTGTGCATTAACTGCTGGAATCCAGAAGAAGTTTCTTGTCTGGTGTGATGTCTTGCACAGTTACCAGCACAGCTCATAGTGCTGGCAGAGGAGAGTGCTCTGTGAGCCTGCTATGCTGCCAGGCATTTTGGTAAAAGAACTGCCACTCTATTTGTTTGGATTTAGAAACCTGACTTTCTGGGCAGGCAGGAGGCTGGAAGAAAGCTGCTGCCTTCAGTGTTAATAGCATCTTGTGCGCCTGATCTATTCGTCTTTCCACAGAGCTATCTGGAAAGGGCTGTCAGCCCGTCTGTGACGGAGGTTTTCATCTCAACACTCAGTACCCTCTTTACAGTGGTGCCAAGCATGCGGAATAAGTTCTCCAAGAAGCTGGGTATGAGGGTATTGTGGGATCATGTTCTCTGTGCTCTTAACTGGTGCAACTTGCTGCTACTGCATATAATTGAGGCAACCAGCCTAATATTGAGACTTTATGTGGAGGATTCTATTACATGTTTATATGAGTAAGAATAGAGTGCATAGTCATGTTCAGCAGGATGGAAAAATTATTTGGTCTAGCTCTGATGATGGGACAGGTTTTATTTTGGATAAGAATGTTGTGTCAGCTTTATCCTTCCCTCTGGAATAATTCAGAATTGAATTGACTGTTCCTGTAGACAGGGATTATGCTGGAATTGTTGGTGGGATTTTACTATGTAGAAATCCTAGCTTAGTCTATGTATGCCTTATTCTTCACACATCAGAGAGGTGATGTAGACAATTCCTCAGTTCTAAACATGTGAAACTGGCAAATATTCACTTCTCCTGAGCAAACAAATGAACCTCAGATACTTCCATCAGACCCAAACCTGGAGTAGTTTACTTTATGAGAGGCAGCCTAATGTATGTGTACTGAGATGGCCTGCCCTCTTCACCAGGCTTGTATGGAGATGTGTGAGGGTGTTATGGGATCTGCCTAGTCTTTTTCTTATCATACATGTTCTGTGCTCTTTTGGCATTTCTGTCTTGCTTTCTGTCTAGCATCCTCATCCTTCATCCGACTGACACTGGAGCTGAAGGCCAGATTTTGCTCTGTACAGAGGTATTGTGACATGTGCATTGTAAGTGAGCCAAAAATTTCCAGATGGGAAAGTAGATCCTGCCTTATCTAATACACCTGATTGGGCAAGATGAGAGGCTGAAAGACTCAGGAATGTAAAAAATGTAAATGGCTACTGACAATGGAAGAGCTTGATGTGAGAGAAGGGAGAAGCAGTTGGGTGGGGGGCGGATGGATTTACACAGCACTGTGAGAATTCTGTGCTCTGTCGTGAGTTGCACAGAGATAAAGAAGCTTGACTTTGGAGTAGTCAGCTCAGTGGGTGTTATGAAGAGAAGTACCAGTAGCATCAGTTCCATCTGAGCTCTGGCTTCCTAGGCATATACTACTACCACTGTTGTTGTTCCTTATGGTGTGATAATGTATTACAAGTGGGGGAGAGGAGGATGACTTCAGTAGCAGGCATTGCAAAGGATCTCCTATAGTAGAGGCTATGATTTCTAGGTTGAAGAGTATTTGAGGAGACTCTCTGTGAGTCTGTAGAGATGTTTTACCTCCTCTTTCCTGTGACTGTACCTCATAAAAAAGTAAACAAAACACACAGCACTCCTAGTCCAGTTTGCTAATATGGAACTTCAAATGGGGGCATTTGTACCTGTGAATGGTGTGTGGTGGGAGTGATCTCAATTTCTGAATAGAGCACTGTGCTTTGCCAAGGATGGTGTGTTAAAGGTATCTGGTTATGTCCTGTTCTGCAAGGAAATGGTTGGAGAGAGAGAAATACCTGGAAATAGCTGTTCTCACCCTTTTACTTAATATTTTGGCATTCCTCAGTGTTCATCCCTGGCAATGTCATTGCTAAAAAATCTAAGTGTTGTTTGCCAGTGGAATCATGTATTGTGAGCTACCCTTAAATACCTCCCATTCTCTGCAGTGTTAGGGATCCTATCCTTATAGGACTCCCTGTGTAGACAAGGTGTGATGGTTGTGAAAGTACTCCACTGTACTCACGTTGGCCCAAGGTATGAACATGTTCATTGTTGTCACTGCACACGCCCACCACATCTGTGAGCTGACAGTCCATTGGGAACTCACCATTCTCCTGGAAGCCTAGGTTGGCTCCTGGAGTCTTCTTGTGATGGGGCAGGTGCTTGCATGTGATCATTCAGTAAAATGAAGTTCTGGTAGACAGTGTGTGATATCAGAAATAGGAAAAGGATATTTCTAGCCTTATTTACTGTCTTTTTCTGCTCTTCTTCACAGTGATCCTGTCCTGAATCACACCTGTTCCAGCTTCCTCTGCAGTTTATGCCTGAACCTTTACGCAGCCACAGAGAAGAGGAGAACTTCTTCTCAAGAGGGCAAGTTTGGGGAAAGAGAAAGGTTGCTTCATTTAGTTTGAGTCCATGCCACCCTGTTGTTAGGCAACAGGTGAAAAAAAAATTAGAAAAGGACAAAGGAGAAGGAAAAGGAGGACACACATAGCTCAATTGAGAGATTTTATTTCCCCAGCTTGTTTTTAAGCTGGTCCAGCAAGGACCAGCACAGAAAACACTGTGCCTTTTGGAGAGTTTGGAACCCTACCTGAAAGAAGGCATTTCATCTGCCTATGGTTTTGTTTACATGGGGGCATTTATTAGCACAGCTGTGCATGCTTAATTGAAACAAAATTACTTGCCACATAGTCACTCACATCTGCAGATAAAGGTAATTTTTCCCCTCTGGAATACTCTATAAATCTTTCCTGTAGATACTGTAACTTTCCATAATAAGTAAGTCCTAAACAAATGAGATGAAAGTTTCTACATCAGAAAAGACACTTTTCCCGTTAGCAGTCGCTGGTCATCATACAGGCAGCATCAGCAAAGGGCTTGGAATCTCAAACAGAAATGTCTTTTCATCCTTGAAGCCAGCTCTGTTAAAACAGGTCTCACACCACTATTGATGCCAAATCATAGAGATGTGCTTGGTGTATGCAGACTGTGGAGTTGTTCCACAGACATTGCTCATCATTTCCTGCTTGCTTATATTTTTATTTCTAGAGCAAGAAATGTCTGAGCTCCTGCAGAAGGGTCTGCCTCAGTTAAACTTCACCATTGCTGAAAGCCTTCTCCTCCTGTCTGAAGCCCCTGAGCCTTTCTTTTTGGATCAGTCTCTTTGCAGCCATCAGCACTGTTTCATACTGCTCTTATACTTTGCCTACACCTTTGGGGACAGGTGAGCCAAGAGTATACAAAGCAAGTGGGTTTGTGGGCATAACATACCTTGTATTGGTGGGTAAAGCATATCTGTTGTTACTGTTTCCACTCCAATCTCCTTCATTGCAGGTTTGTTCCAGAGGCAGAATTATTTCTAGCTGTAAGAAATTTTCTCCTCTCAGCACAGGACCATGGAGACTGTCCCCCTCCACACATACTCAGAGCTGCACTTTACCTCCTTGCCGTCTGTCAGGACAAAGGCAAAGCCCTGGATGTGGTAAAAGAAGATTTCATTCCTACCTCTTGGAACCTTTTTGTTGAAACTAAGGTTTCTCCCCACTCACATCAACCTTCTTGTGGAAAGTATTTTGGCATAGGTGGTGAGCAGTGAATGAGTGAAGACTGCGCAGTGCATCTACACTCTGGAAAGTTAACTATGAAAATCCACAAGGGAATATAGATTTGACAGAATAAACTTGTGTATGTGTGGGAAGTGTAATTGCGTTGGATAGGCTGTGAATTCACATACAGAATATAATAAATTTCATAGCTTTGGTCTCCCAAACGCATCTCCAGCCTCTGCAGCAGGCTTTCTAGTGTTCCCATATGGCTTTTTGCTGCTGCAGAGCTTTGAGCTCTGTATAAAGCCTACAAGTTTCTTAGCCTTTGTGATGCAAATGGGGTTCATAAAATGATGTTTAACTGATGTATTTGATTGTCTGCTGAAAAGGCAGTGTGACTGTTTCTCACACTAAAGTCTCATCACTTCAGATGTTTTATAATTCAGTATTAGTGATTGTTTTTTTCTCTGTCCCACTTCCCCTTTCCCTCTTACTAGAGGTCTTTGTCTACCATAAGAAGGATCCTAGATAATCTTCCAGATCTGAGCCTGGTCTATGTCCATTGTCCTCTCCTGCTGAAGTTCTTCCTGAGCTACACTGAACTTATGGGGAAATTTGGACACCAAATCCTCCAACTCTGGTTTTCCTGGGAAGACTGCAAGCAGTCTGAGGCGGAAGAAGGTGATTTTGGCACGTCTGATCAGCTGAACAGCGCTAACCCATTGCTTCCCATACTGAAGAGCAATTCCAGCATTTTGCTTATTTTACTGGTATGTGACTTTCACAAGGACAGGCTGCTATCCTGGCCCTGATTTTGGGGGCTTTTTGGTTCTTAAAGTTTTAGTGATGTTATGAAGCCAAGGATTTTGATAGAAGGGGGCACAGACTTCCACCTGCCAGGGAAGCCTTATGTGGAAAACGGGACTGTGTATGTGTATTATCTCTTTCTCTGTCATCCATCTACTGTGTCAGGAAGGGATCCTCTGAGAGCTGGCTGGAGAGGGATCTGAAGGGTGCTGCTGATGTGTGCCATGAAAAACCCCATTCCTTCCTCTATTCAGATACACATCTAGGTACTTGAGATTCTTCAGTGCCAGTCTTTGAAGAAGCTGTTTTGCAGATTTAGGAGCAATGCTTTGTTACTGATGGATTAGAAGGGTATGATGAACAAGAACTTTGAAAAAGCAGCATGCAAAGAACAGGTCTTTCACACAGCTTTCTGTTTGTTTGAGGTTTTCATTTTGTCTGGTTTTAACTGGAGACTCTTGTCAGAGAATTTTGAAGTACCCTTGAATTTTCATGTTATGCAAATAACATGTTTTATTGCTCTTAAAAGATAAAATAAAAGTCTTGTGGCAGGGAAAATTAATCAGTGCAGGAGAGAAAGGGGCCTTGAAGCAGCAGGCTAGTGTGCTTGCCTTTAGCTGGTGTAATGAGCTCTGTAATGTAATCAGGACACAATCGGTGTCCTGATGGCTGCTTAGAGGCCTTTTCTCACTTCCACTGCTCTCACCTTCCTGTCACCTGTCACCTCTCCCCATCATCAGCTTCTTGTCCCATGACTGTTGAGCCAGTCACATAGTAAGTATTTGCTAACTTTGCCACAGAAGAACATTAGATTTGCCTGTAAGGGCGAAAGCTAAGAGCTGTGATATTTCTTCTCCAATCCGTTAGAGAAATTAAAACTAACTATCATTGAAAAGGCAAACCCATGTCAACAGATGGTAAAGAAGTAAGAGGAAGCAAGGCTTGACTCTGAGTAGGCATCCATTGGGCATTACAGAACACGTTTGTTCTGATCTAAGAGGCTATGGAGTAAATTTGAATATCTGAGGTTACTGAAATGACTGACAGGAGTGCTCTCATGTAGGGCAGCTCTTTCACAGATGGGATGTCATTGCAGAGTAGGTAACAACATCCAGATGCTTGATACCATTGCAGAGCATTAGTAAAAGTGATCAGTGAGTTTACATATCAGGACAAATTAAGGAGGTGAAGTGTCCCATGAGGCTTGTCCACTCTGTTACCTTTGCTAGTAGTTCTGGAACCTATCACTCCATAAACTGAAGAAGGTCTGTCAGTAAGCAAAACATAAACAGCATCTCCCTTCCCTGAATGGTACAAAATTCCTGGTTCCCTTTTCTGTCTTGCCATATGCTCTTGCAGAAGTAAATTCATTTAGCTCTGTTCCAGTATTTAAAGTGAGTTGTAATAAATCACAGGCTTTGACAATTCACCTTTCAGTTGTGGAAGAGCATAATCAATCTGAATTTAGGTGGACTAATAAAACAGTGCGCTATGGAAAGATAAATATACTGTCAGGTGTAAAGAAAATGATGAGATGAATAACCTAAGCCTCAGAATGCACTAGTGGAGTGGAAAGGCCTCTGCATGGTACAGTGAAACAAAAATGAATGTCCTTCCTAGGATGACTTATTTGCTTTCTGCTTTAAATAATTGTCTGGATTGGATATAACAGATGGTTAGTGACTTCATCTGAGACCTTGAGCTTCTGGGTAGGAAGGAACCTATTAACACAATGGTACATTTGCCAGGACCAGGAAGGCTGTGGCCATTGGTTCATGTCATTTTGTGCTGTGTGTGTTCATCTGGGCATGAATGTAGTCATGATGACACACTGTCTCACTTGTCTTCTCCATGCTCCAGGTCTGAGGTGCTCTCTCAGAGAACAGAGACATTAGGTTACATTCCTGAATGTCATATGGAGCAGATCTATGTCAGCAGAGATGATTGTGCAGACATCTTCCTGCCCTTTATTCATGAAGGTCTCTGGTAGAGGCAGAAATTCGGCTCAGAACTAGACAGCTTTTTCTGGCACATACAGCCTGTTCTTACCTTATTTGCTCTCCTTGGGTACAGGGTTCCACAGCCATTTCCTCTGCATCATCGAAGTCTGGATGAATTACTGCTGTGTGATAGGGTGAGGCAGCTGAGAGAGGCAGCAAGTTGTCCAGGCAGACTGTAGGCTCAGTTGCTGTACAGTTTCCTGTTTACCTCTTCAACTCTACCATTTGCAATGCAGTAGTCCTGGTCAGCACTATCAGGCTTTTTCTGTCTGATATTTATACAGCTGCCTCTGTACATGCTGTGCAAGTGAATTTAATGTTATAGACCTCAACATGAAGACTATGGCCAAATTAAGGCTACTGGCTGTGGGATTCAGCTCAGAGACTCCAGACAGAGGCCTGTAGTCAAGAGGCAAGCTTGTGAGCTGTGTACACGACTCTTCCCTTTCCTGTGCTTGATTGCTTACCCAGCTTACATATGTTTTATGCAGATTAGTTATGTTACTACTGCACATATGAGGCTGCCAGCCTTTTGAAAGTTAGGAACTATGGACTGACTCATAAGCTTGATTTTAGGCAAGCATCTTTAATATGCAAGCTGATTTTTCAAAACAACAAGGAGAGCAGAGGTACCAGAGATTCTGTTCTCTTGTTTAGGTCTCACCTGTCTAAAGCTGACCTTAAACATATGTTACCCTTGCACTTGCAGAGCCAAATCATTCTTTAAATGGGATATTACTCAGAGGTGCCTAATAGACATTAGTCCTTCTGCTTTATTCAGTTCTCTATTTAATCAGGGCATACTTAATCTGAATGGTGCTTTATTAGGCTGTTTCCCAAGGCACGAGATTAGCATAATGGTATTAAATAGTGGTGACTTCTGCCTAATCAGAGTAGAAAGGTAATGTGTGTGTTTCTTCCTTTGCAGGACCTGGTCTGCTCAGGCTCTGTGGAAGTGGCTTGGAAGGTGTTGATTACTCTAAGGACCTTCCTGGAAAGAAATGAGGATGTCCTTGTCTGCGACCTCCTTCGGAGCCGTTTTTTACAGATTCTGCAGCAGCTGCTGGTAGAGAGTAGCTCAGCCACCTTACAAGGTGACCCCAAATTCTGTGACTTGGTGTTTAGCTGTATGATCAACTAGCTGTAGGGACACAGTCTGGGATAAAGTGGTTTTGAACTGCTGATGTAGCTTTAGTACTTACCTGCATGAAGAAATTTATGAACTATACTTAGTTAAGTATATCTTAATTTGGTTTCCTTTTTCAGAGATTAATTTTGAAGTGAGAGCCTTTTTTCTAATTTATGTTGTTCTGGCTTCAAAACGTGATTGTTAAACCAAAGCAAGGTTTTTGTATGCTGTTGTCAGTGTTCAAATGGAGAGCTGTGCTGGTAAGGCTTCCTGCTTGAATAGGGGCCCAACTGGTGGCTGAAAGACATCGTCCTTTTTGCTTCTTTGTGCAAAACAGCTAGGTATGCCTGAGTATACACAGTTCCCAGGACACAGAGAACAGGAGCAAAGATTGAATCATTCATGATATTGATCCCCAAACAGGGCCTGTGTTATCACCAGATCTTATAACTGTTAAGTCTCTCAAAGGGAGCGAGGCTGTAACTGGGGAAAATCCCTGTTTTCTTTACTGGCCCCATCTGTGATGTTGGAACTGTTGTCCCACTGTAAAAAGTGCTGTGCAAAGCAGTCTGTGAGCTTGAACTGAAAGAGGGAGCAGTGTTAGGATGTCCTTGGCTCCTTTAGGATGGGGACTTAGCACAACTTCTACTTGTTTCTGAGGGGGCCACTAATGCTTTTAACAGCTTTGCTCTGTTTCAAGTGTTTTGTTGTGCAGCAATTGGGATGGAGACAAGAAGAAGGAAAGTGTTTTTGCCTTACCTCCAGCAAAGTCAGTAGACTGGAGAAGAGGAGGGGCATTGAAAACAGGAGCATGGTAGAGCATGAGACTACAAGATCTGCTAGGTCTGATCTTGTCTGGAATTGTGCACATTTGAACTTGTCATGTCCCTCTGTCGCTGATCTATGGATTCTGAGAGCTGTGGGGAGGCAAAGTATCCATTTCCTATAGTGGGAGTCAGACCTATTCCTCCAAATAACTGGTGATGGAGGACACTGAGCTAGGGGAGCTTTTGCAAGATTTGAGCCCTTCTGCTGCTACTAAAATGTGTGGCTCTTCTTCATATTGCATCTTGAACTTGTTGACTGACGTCCTGGCAACCCATCCAGAAAGTCAAACACCAGATGTACTCTGGTGACAGACTTCCTTGTCTCCCGGCACACAGGCAGTTCTCTGTGAGGCCTGAGATAGTTAAGTCCAGGGGATCTGCATCCCTATTCAAACAGTAGCCTGCTTTTAGACAAGAAGGAGGCCCAACAGTGGGACTCCATCAGGAATATGTTAACATTAAAGACACCCATAAGTGTTTCTTCCTCAAAACAGAAAACTCATGAGCCTTTGTGAAAACTGAAGGTGATAGCTGCTTTCTGTAGGTATGGCTTTATACAATACAAAATCTTTACCTGTTTACAGCACTGCAAAAAAAGTGAATAGTAGGGATTGCCCTAGGGGTTGGTGGTCTAAGTAGCCCCATTTTCCTTACATACAGGCTTGCTGTGTGAGATTCTCACTTCTGTCTCTGCTCTGCCCTGTGGGGTGGGATGGGATGGACAGCATTTTTTCAGTCTCACAAGATGGAGGAGAATAATGCTGTCCATCTGGGCTGCTATCAAAAGTGTGACAGTGATGGTCAAGTGGGCAGGAAGAGAGCAGTCTAGAAAGGGCTAATGACTTCTAGCTTATTAGCAGTATCAAAGTGTGAGGAACATGCTCCCTACATGGCTCATGATGGGTGTAAATGACCCTAGCTTCTTTTCCCCCCTTCTTTAGTTGCTCCTAAAATGATGTTGGCAGGATTCAAGTGTAACTCGGGCCAAACTAGAGTGTCAGAAAGGGGACCTGATCCAGAAGGGGCTGTAGAGATGAGAGTAAAGTTGTGGCTCTGTGTGTGTGTGTGTGTGTGTGTCCCCTTATTCCGGAGCCAGAAAATTAACAGTTCCTGGCACACTTTAAGGTACAGCAGTCTGGAGTTCACTGACAAGCTAAGCTGTCTGTGCCCTTCTTAGCTAACAGGAACCTGCCTGTTTTGCTGAGCCTTCTTTTCCTGGTGCAGCTGCGGAGCAAGGGCATAAGGGAGCTGGACAGCACAGACTTCAAGCTGCTTCACCAGGGTGAGTGTGTGCATCCATCTTCTCCCAGAAAAGTGTTTGTTAATTGTTCCATAAGATGATTAGAGGCTTGCTCTTTGTCATTTGAGAGAAGATTGACCTTGCATTATAGTAATGGTTGCTTTGAGATACTTTCATAGCCAGAGCATCATAAAGAGTTGTGGTAACTAATTCAGTTAATAAAACCCAGGTTCTCTTCCTCTTGCTTTTACAATGCATTTTTTTTGTCTGAAATCTCACAAGGTGGCCAAAGTATTCCCCTGACCATGTCATGATTGCAGGGTCAGTGACTGTTGTTGATTTGGCACATGACCACATGACTGGTGTTCTTCCTGAATCATCCTTTTCTGTCCATCCTTGCTGTAACAGTCTTGTGGGGTTCAGGCCAAAGTCACGTCCTGTTAATCGGCTATCAGGAGCCAGCAGTCTAGTGAAACTGGGCTTACCTTGGAATATGAATCCAGAGTATATGGCTCCCAACCAACTGCAGGCCTTGCCCACTCCACCCCAAAGACAGAAGAGCAGGCTGTGTTTCTTTACCATACCATAACCTGCTGTCTTGTCTGGTGATCCTTACTTGGTGACTTCTGCCTTCTTACTTGGCTATTGGAGGTTCATATAGGCTGTGAAAAAAAATAGATACTAGGAGGAAAATTCAGCTGGTCCATCCTCTCATCTCTTCCCTGCTCTGACAAATCGGTCTCTCCAGCAGACTTTGAAGGACTATCCCCTCCAATTTGAAATGTTTCATATCTCAGGGCTGCCTGTGTTGCCTTTGTAAAGAAGTGGCATTTCTCAGACGTTCATTAGCCAAGGGAACTGGGGGTGTGGAATAACCATGGCCTCTTTATCCCAGCCTTTTTAGCTGCTTTGATTTTAAAACACAGCTCAGCTTCTCCCAGGAGTCACAAGCTCCTTTTCTTCTTGTTTTCTGCTTTGTATTTTTCTGCACAACTCTCTCCCTACCCCAGCCACCCCATTTATCCCCCCTGGGCCTCCAGACTGTGTTCTCCAGGGGTGGATGTGCAAGACACTTTTCTCTCATGAGGCCTCTTAGGTGGAAGGGGCGTGTTGATGCATGTTTTTTGAGAATTGCTTACTCAAATTGTAAGCTCTTCAAAAGATCTCCAACAGCAGTTTGCTGAGCCCTGCAGTCCTGGATTTCCCTCCCTAACTCTTACTAACATTGTTGCTAAGTGTTTGGTGCTTACAACAAACATGCCATTTTACCCCTAGCCTGAGCAAAGTTGGTGAGAGTGGAGGAGCACAGCTCTCCATGGTTTTCCCCAGTTTGGTCACCATGAGAAACAGTCACATCATTATGCTTATTCTAGTACTAGAATCAAACTCACACTGTGGAAACAGGTAACTTGCACAGCAGTTTTTTTAGCTGTGGAAACAGATAATCTAAACTCCATTGCTCTTGTATTCATTACTCCCCAATGTGATATATGCCTTCTGATATACCCTCCTCAGTTTCTCCCCTCTGTTATCATTCTCCACTGCACTGTCCACTCTAAGGCAAACCCTGTAGGGCACATGCCTGTTGCTTTGTCTGTACCATGCTCTATTTATTTTCACATTGTCTGAATTCCCTGCCCACTTACTTAATGTGTTGAGGTGCTGTGTTAAGTTGGTGACCTTGTTACACGTGTTCTTTTGTGTCCAGTCAGTAATCTCTGTGGGAAATGCAGGCCAAGGGACACTGACCTCCTGCAGCCATCCTTGAATTTTCTGTACTGGAGCCTTCATCAGACAACACCTTGTAGTCAGCAGAGAGGTGAGGGGAGATTGTATTGATTGCTAAGTTAATTTCAGTGAAGTTGTAGGTTCACAATCAGAGACTGTATTCTAACCCTCTCAGCAGGTAAGGTGAATGTTTCCCTGTCCAGACACATCATTATAATTAAAGACCATTTCATTCTTTGGATGATGTTTTTTAGGTTGAGGAGTTTAGTTTGGTTCTGCTGCCTTCTGATGATTCAAGAATTGGCTGCTGAATGACAGAATCACTGTATTTTCCTTGTTCATAAACACAGCAGTGGGCCTTTGATGCCTAGCTTGAAATATCCTGGTATTGTCATAGTTGAAAAAATTAAACAATACTAGGGAACATCTCTAACTGACCATCCTACTATGTTGTTAGCTGATTAGCTGTCTGAGCAGTTGAGATGAATACCAGTAGCTGGACAGCCTTACTCGGATGAGCTGTGGCAGCTGGGCTACCTCACTGCAGCAGGGGTGTGCTCTGCACTTCTCTTATGCTTGTCAAGCTGTTCTAACCCGTGCCATCCCATCACCCTCTCTTTGTTATGTTTCTCCCATGCAGCAGTGGCTGTGCTGCTCTCCAACGTGTCCTTGTTAGAACTCCTGCAGAAGGTTTTGGAATGCACCTGGCTGTGGTCCCCTACTTCCAGACCTGCCTACCTGTCATCTGAGGATGCCTTGCTGTGCTCTGGATGGCTGTTGGTGGCTTCCCTTTTGCTTTATCAGCATCGATACAATACTGAGGTTAGAACCACTCTTGCGTTCAGAGTCAGCACATGGATAAACCTTAAAAATAAATACGTGTGTAAATATATATATATACATATGTGAATGTGTTTTGCTTTGGCCTGTAATCTGATTGCTTTGATTTCTCTTTTTTTATTGTCCACAAGTTATTCCTTGCTGCACCTCTCCAGCAGGATGGGAAGCTAGCATGTCACTGAAGCTCTGAGACACGAATCATTGAAGAGTTAAAGAAGGGCACAAATCCTGCGGGGAGAAGTGCATACCCAACCTTCCTGATCCAAATCACTCTCCTCTTCAGGACAGAGCAAAATACATTTTAAAACCTTTCTCAAGGGAAGCCTGGGGGTGGAAGGCACAGCTCCCATGTTGTAAACTGCTTTTTTGTTACTAAAATGATCAATAGTGAAATAGAACCTATTATTGGCAAGTAAGTGTTCAGTATTAGCAAGCTCTTAAGAATGTGGGCAGCTGTCATTATATTTGATGCTTTGCAGTCCAACAAGACATCTAAGCTGGAGTTGTCAGCTAATAATGGAATTTACAACTTTGAAGAAAGCACTTTCCAATGCCAATCAATATAAGGAAAAAATGTTTCCTTTTGAAGTATCTACCCAGACCTCTCTTGATACAGAGTTAGAGAGCATGTCATGAGTTGTGAGCTCTGCTGTTGCAGTTATGCCCAGCAGAGTATGCTCCTTGGGAGTTGGTACACCTGTTTGCAGATGATAAGATCACATTAAGGACACACATGCATGAGCGCAGAAAAGCAAGGGTTGGATTTCTAATACTGAAGGGAAGATGTTTTCCAGAAGACCAGCCCAGACCAAGTCTGCACCCATTACTTTGTCAGCATGAGCTGGGCTTAGAGCATGGTACTTGTACAGACTGTCAGCTGTGGGAATGCAGTCTGGCCCTGCTCTGCCAGCTGCTAAGTACAGCCTGTCTTCTCAATTTCCTGGGGAAATTGACAGGGCTGTGTCTGGTGTTGTGCCAGTCCCAGACGACATTCTAGTGTCCAGTGTCAAGTGTTGAGCTCCTGGGAGTGACGCTCTCAGCTCATATTGATCCTTGAAGTGCAATCATTTAGCAGCTCATAAGCCTGTTGCTTGGTTTTACCAATACCACTGGCTTGATGTGCTACCATATACAACCCAGAAATGTTTTTGCACCAGAGATGAGGAAAGAAACTACAGATACAGCTGGGAAATGGAAACGGATCAAGACTGCTTCAGTGTTTCTAATCTTCAGCATTTCTAAGTTTTAGTGTTTCTAATATTCTGCTGAAGGGGAAGAAGTGGAAGAGTCACTTCTCTTGCTTCTTTCTGCTGTTCAGTGTAGCTGGAGCTGCACAAAGCATCCTGGAGACTCTCGTAAGAGCACCTTTGTGGCTGTGAATGTAAGCTGATGACAGGCTGTCTCCCTGAGTCTGCAGTTTTTTAGGGGAGACCAATGGCTTCAAGAAATGGCCACATTCATCTCAGGCTGATGTTAATAGTGAGGACTTGTTTGGCCATAGCAAACTTACATCTTTACTGTGTTACTGCTACCCTGTGAATAAACAGGACTCATGGATGGTAGGCTATTAAAGGCTTTGGCTTGTCAGTTCTAAAATGAGTAGCCACTGCCACCATGTTGCAGGAGCTACTCCTAGTTCTGTGGAATATTTCCCTCTTCGGAAGAGTATTTAAAAGAGTCAGCCCTGTGATCTTTATGCCTGCCTTCCCATATCAACTCTCCGGCTTATTGAAGAATTTGAACCCTTCTGCTGTTCTCTGAGCTTCATGCCATTGCTCTTGAATGGCTGTTCTGTGATGGAAACAATATATTGCAGATTTCCCTCTCAAGGCAACCTTTCCTGTTTCAACTAGTTCCCAAATCCCTAAACTCCTCTGCCACTTTCACCCATGCAATAGTTCCTATCCCTGGGCTCTCAGCAGGCCCCAGCTCCAGCAGGGAAGAACAGCTTCTGGCCATTGCTGCTTTTTGGCTGCCTGGCTCCTCGGTCTTGCTGCATGGCTCTGTGGCTAAGGTAGAGCCATGTTTGCTGGTAGCTGTTCCTGCCACTTCATGTGCTTGGCAGGCTGACAGCCACGTGTCAGAGGTCCTGCAGAGAGCAGTGAGAACAAGACAGACAAGGTAAAGTGTGGTTTGGAAGCTGTGCAGCTCAGGCAACTAGTGGTGAGTGAAGCATGAGGGTCCAATGATGTAATTTTCTCTTCTGTGTCAGCCTCCTGAAACCCTGTTGCTGTTCCCTTGGTTTTCAGTGGTCATCATGGGTTAGTGTCTAACAACTAGAAGTATTTAATGGCGCTTTCTATCTGCTCCAAACAAGCACCACTTTTTCTCTTCTATTTAATTCTCTTCTAGGTTCACCAGACACTCTCTGTAGACCTTACAGAAGTCCTGAATGCAGTCAACTTCAGGAATAAGAAGCCAATCCTGCTGTTAGGTATTTTGCATCTGTTAGGAGGATTTGTCTGGAAGCAGCCATTAGTACCATGATACAAGCAACAAGGGAGAACTGGTGACTATGGAATGGGATGGTGGGGATGCTGGAGGGAATCTGGAAACTTTGGTCCATTTGACTTTGTAAATGTGTAATTGGTGGTGAGAAATGGCAAAAGTGAGCTGTCTGAAGTTCTTCTGTGTTTGGACAGATCTTCCTTGGAGGTTGGTAGTGACATCTGGAACTGAGTGTGAACTGAGTTAGTGTCTTACAGAAGGAGATGAATAAGAAAACTCATGTTGCCATTCCTGTCTACAGCTGTCAGCAGCTGCCATACAACTTTGGTGGGCTATTAAGCTCACATTTTCTCTCCTAACCCACTCCCATGCTATTGCACAGGCACCAACACACAGGGTAGAGCAGAGAAACACACTGACACACACTAATAAGTATCTCCCTGTCTAGTGAGCATCATGCAGTTCCTGAGAGCTGTTCTGCGACAGAACTTCTCCTCCTCCCTGCTGGTGATTGTTGGCCGAAACACAGCCCCAAGTTCTACTCAACCACAGCCATCATCACTGCAGGACACTGCCTTGCACCCCCTTGCCATGCAGCAGGTCTTCTCGCTTGTTGTCAGTCTGCAGAACCTTCTGGTGCATGTCCAGTTGAAGGTATATAAAATACGACTTTTGGAACAACAGTAATGTTGGGCTTCAAACAGGAACATTAACTTGAGAAGAAGCCACCCTGTTGCAGAATCAGAGAGGCTGCCTGTTTTTTGTTTTTTTTTCTGCCTGCATTTTCCACCCCTTACAGACGTGTGATGAGGAGGAGGGAAAATGCTCTTGCTGCAGCACAGTGCAGTGAGAAAGAAGGTAAATCAGGCTATGCGGTGCTCCCTGCTGCTGAACTGGGTAGCTGAAATTCTGTGTACTAGTGATGATTTCTGTCTTCCCATCTCTTTTTCTGCAGGGCTGCCACATCCATAGGGACAGATGTAGGAAAAGTATAACAAATCCCAGTCCATCCCCCACGCCCCTGGCAAGGTGCTTTTGGGGGTAGTGAGTGCATCAGCATACATTTAACTTGCTCAAGTGATGCTGGGCTCCAGGGGTAGTACATCAGTTTACATTTAACTCTTAAGCTATGTTGGGCTCCTATCTTTATTCTTTGGAGGTTGTTACCTATTATTTTTTAGTCTCAAAATAAGTAGCCATAACTCTGTCTGGCTCCTTGATGTGACAGATAATTTGCAGCACATTGCAACCCTTGAAGGAGATGAAAGGTGTTATTTTCCTGTGCTGCATACTCTTCAGATCCTGGCACTTTATGAATTTTCCACTTGCAATAGCTGTTGACTGGGTTCTTTTTTTTCCTTTCTCTTGGTATTCCAGAAAGACTTGCTGCTCTCTCAGGCAGTGGTTGCCTGCCTAGAAACCTTAGTGGAATACCTGTATGTGAAGAACCAGGATGTTGGTAAAGTGTTCATGCTCTTTCTTCTCCTAGTTTCCCCTCCTGCAGTGATTTTGAGCTCTTTGTTCTCTCTCCAATAGCGCTCTGGAGAAAATGCGTAATGGGTTTATGCCAAATAAGAAAAATTATTTGTGTGCCTAAAGTTAACCTTGTGCTTTTTGGGTTGAGATCACAGTGCCTGGCTCACCTTCAGGCATGAACCTTCACTTTGGCTCTGGACACCAAGATGCTTTCCAGAAGGTAAAGAGTAGTTCTCCAACCCTGTAAGAGGGAAAGGTTTGGGAGTGGAAGGAGTACAGGAATAGTATTTTACTTTCAGGCCAATTGTTTCAAACATTTATACCATAAACATATTGGAGGGAGGATCTGAACATGATGGGACTTACAAAAGGGCAGTGTTGGTCACAGTTTGGCCCTGAAGGAAGGGAAGGGAGAAGAGGGTACTAGGCAGCCTTAGGTTATGGAAGATGGAAATTCTGGATTTCCAGGGGTGAATTCTGACCTTGGTTTCCAGAGTGCATGTCAGACCTAATGTATACCATGTTTTCAGTATAACATAACACGACTGCATTGTACAGTTGGAGAGGAAGAACAGACCCTTCTGCTTATTGTCAGCCTTCTGCCACAAAGTCCAGGTGCTGGCTCTGTTCTTAAACCAGAAAGTTCTCTGTACCCTGACCTGTTAACTTCAGTTGTTTAAACACTAATAGAGAAGGGAGTGGAGTGAATGAACAATGGACACTGGTGGGAGAGAGGAAGTGGTTGGATAAAGACGTAATACTGCGGATGAATGACAGCCAGTAGCTGAAGGGAGGCTATTAAAAGGCTGAATTTGAAAAAAAAAAAGTTATGGGAAGGCTCTGCTGGTTTGGGATTAAACTAATGAAATGCTGCTGCAGCAAGAGCTGAACCTGTCACTCTGGCTGCTGTGGTGCTGAAGTTCATAACAGCAATAACAAGAGTCTCCTTATTCCAAGCAGAATAGCTGTATTTGGCTGAAAGATGCAAGAACACTGGAAAGAGTCTGTCATGGACTCTGCCTCTAGGAGTTGACTCACTTGAGGCTTTCTAAAACCCTCTTTTGGTCCAGAGATATTTCCAAAGGTGCAGAGCAGGCTCATGCACAGTTCTGGTACTTTCTCGTTTTCCCCAGATGAAAGATATCCTCCAAATATTTTACATTATTTGTCAGTGTTGTTTTCCTATAGAAAAGATTCCTGTAGTAGCAATAGGGAGGTTATGTGACTGTCAGTGGAAAAGAGACCTAACACTCTGATGAGTTGCTATAGTATAACAAGTTATATCAGCTGATCTATTTGTCCATCCCATGCTCCTAACCTGTAATAAATACAAGATAATAACATTTTAATTTCAGCATTCAGGGAAAGACTTCATGCCATCACAGACGTATATTTTTTACCTTATTATTACCTAATATATGTTGTATTATCATATATGTTCTTTAGTAAGAGCATTTTCTCTACTGACTGCATTGCCACCATCAGCCTGGCTGGTCCCATAGTCCACTGTCTGATGCAGATCCAGGCTCAGTTTGTTCAGCTTCTGTTATAGGGCTTTCCTCATTACCCAGAGGGTATTCTGCAGCTAAATAAAAACTGAGGTCAGGAGAGTTGTCCTCATATTGAAACCGGAGGGCTTTATTTTTAAAACCCCAAGCTAAAGATACTCCCTCACTGTGTTATGCGCCCCAGGAGGAGGTTTCTCTTCCCGTACCAGCATGAAGATGGACAATATGTATTTTCTGCTTTGAAAAGCTATTAAGCTTTTGTCCTCTTGACTGAACTCTTGCCCAGAGAGTGACAGATTAAAAAGCAAGTAAGAACAGTGCAAAATATCCCCTTAGTGTTTCACAGTGTGGGGTCTAGGAGAGAAAACTTGGGTTCAGTATTGAAGACTGTCCTTAGCTGGGTTCAGCCTGTCACTTGGGCAGTTTTACAGCTGTCTTTGATTGGCTTCTCCTTCTCTCCCAGCTCTACACGTTGCTTCACAGCCATGGCACCGATTCCTGCTCTTCACACTACTCAGTGGCAGCCAGAAGTCCTTTCTGCAGCCAGAAGTTCTCAGGTTGATGACTTTGGTGAGCAGCAGAAGGGTGGGCTATTCCCCATCTTTCCCAGTATGTTGGTACAATGCATGTGGGCTGGTTGTTGATACTTAACCTGCTCTGCAGCACAGTCTGATACTGCTGTGGCTTTGTCTGGGACTATATTTGTGCCCTGTATTAATAATGATACTTTCAAACAAAATTCCACACCCTGCAGAAACTGACTGCTGTTAGTGAGCACCTCCTGTTCTTTTGGTGTTGGTAACATTTATTTATATCATCTAAGACCCCTGGGGAGGAGCGGGGAAACTTGCAGAGAACATGCAACTGCTGTTACCAGTCAGGAAGCAAGCTGGCTGCTTGGCATCACAGCTTGTGTCGAGTCTTGACCTTACAGACCATACTTTTAAGGGCAGGGAGTTAGTGCAATATACTACCCTGCTGTATGTGGGCTGGAGGGGGAATGTGGTCCTGAAGATAGAGCCCTCATGGCAGTGAATGAGAGGAGGGGGTTGTTAAAGAGAACCTTCCCCCTCCAAATAAAAGATGGGTCTGTGAGTATTTGCTGTTCTTATTTCAGATTTAAAAGGTTACCTCATTTATTTTAGTTCCTTCCCAGCTTAAACCAAAATAAGTCTGGCTATAAATCACAGCACCAGCAACATAGATACTTGCACTGGTTCCATTAGAAGTGGTATAAAAATCAGGCTTGTGGTTAAGGTGCTGCAGTAATGGCACATAGAAGAGGTCTCTGCAAGTGATGAGTCACTGTTGCATTCTGTGGGTCTTCCACTATTTAATGTGTCTATTTTTTCCTTTGTTCAAGTTTGTGAGATATCAGAGCAACAACATTATTTCTCAAAAAGAAATTAGCCAGATTATTCAGGAGGCAGCAGAAGCCAACATAGCAGAGCTGCCCGAGGCCACATCTTGTGCTCTCCACCTCTTCCTTTCTCAGGTGAGAGAGCAGTGACTGCTTAGGAAAACAAGAATGGAATCCCTAGGCTTTTGCTTTGGCCTTTGAAGATCTCATTGCTCTGTGTGGAGATGAGGGAGGGAGTATGAAGGAACAAGCCCAACAGTTTTATGTTTTTCTGGAAATCATTTTTTTTTCTGACCCCTCAGATTCAGAGCAGTCATTACCAGGTGGAGCCAGAGCAGTCAGGGATCATTCAGACCTTGCTGGATCGCCTCTTGGGACAGAAGACCACTTGT
Source organism: Pseudopodoces humilis (assembly GCF_049639895.1). Classification (NCBI taxonomy): domain Eukaryota; kingdom Metazoa; phylum Chordata; class Aves; order Passeriformes; family Paridae; genus Pseudopodoces; species Pseudopodoces humilis. The sequence continues at coordinate 25,142,092 of NC_142204.1, forward strand.
GTAAAGCATCAGGACATTGTGTATCCTTTGACAGCTGATGTGTGTGGCAGGTGTAACAGAGGTAGAAGGGACACTTAATCTGCTGGTGCTTCTCTTGTTCCAGCTGAAGGCAAACAAAATTGAAAGACTCTGAGTGGTTTCTACACTTGGCTAACTTTGGGATGAAAGACTTCATCACGTCCTAATCTGAGAAGACATTTTGGAAATGAGGAGACAATTGGGATTAAAGATGTGTCTGTATTCTGGGCTTGCATTCATCTATAAAGCAGAGGTGGTCTGATGAAAGGAGAGCAGGCTTGGGAGTCTCTGGCTTCAAAGCAGTAACAATCTCTATTGATTTCCCTGGAGGATGAGCAATGAGTTAATCTCTGTTTGCATGCCATCTAGTGCCAGTATGCCCATGAAGTAGTGGAAACCCAGATATGACTCAGGCACTTTCAAAATGCAGAGCATTTGGGAACCACTGAGTGGAGTTACCAGATTTTATTCTGTTTGGGCCTGGAGTCCACCTCTGCAAACTAAATCCACTTCCCTGGTCATGGAGGCAGGGGCCACTCCCAGATGCCTTATGGAGAAAGAGGGAACCTGGTGCAGTATTTGGTTTTTTCTCAAACTTTTTTTTTTTTTTGCCTTCCTGTTTTCATCACACTGCATTGCCTCAGACATGTAGCAGTGATGGAAGTGGCCATGGTGGTGATTTCCTATGGGTGTGGGGACTTCCTTCACTGAGGGGCACTGTCATCAGCCACGTGTAGGGTATGTGGTGGGTGAGGTGTTTGTCCTGTGAGGAGTAGCTTGTCCTCATGCTTACCCCCAATGTGGTATTACCGCTCTGTTGTGGGACACTCAGAGGGCAAGTTGTCCTGGTGGAGGCCATTGAGCCCCATGAAGTCCCTTTCCACTCCATTTTGCTTCTCTGTACAGGGATGAGGGAATTTGGATGGGAGGTTTTGTTACATTGCTGAAGTTACTTTAATTTCTAAATTTTCTACGTATTAAGAAACCTTCAAATCTTGGTGGTTAGGAAGGATCTTAGATACAATTGAAATGCAGCAGTGGGGCTACATTAATAAGTTAGTCGTGGACATGAAAGACAAAATTCTCTGTCAAAATGGCGCTTTGACTTTTCTTCAGGTTAACCTACGGTGGTATTTCTCACATATGTTGGGAGTGAGGTTCCATATCTTTGGGAGGGTTGGTTTAGCAATGAAAACCTCCTGGAAGTGATATGTCGAATCTGGGAATTCCCATAGCATGCATGCCTTTCCTTTGGTTTCCACTCATGCTGGTAATGACAGATGTCTGGGAAGCGTGGCAGTGTCCCTCTCACACATTGGAGATTGAAATGAGAAGATACAGTGCACAGAGCAGAGGAACAAAGCAAGAATGCAGCAGGAGATCCCACCCTGCCATTCATTCCCAGTAGGGAGAAGATGGACAGAGGAAGTCACTTGTTGCTCATTTTGAGAAAAAGGTTTGTTGAAATTAAAATTCAGTTCTGTTACTGAAACGGCTCCGTTTCCCCTTCTGTGCGGGATAAGGCTTGGTTGATGCCCTTCATCTATCAAATGCAGACCTGCCTGGGGTAACGATGTCGTACAGGAATGCTGCGGAAGAGGTGCTCTGCTCACCCGCCTTGGCTGATGGAGCTGCGAGATGGTCCCTTTGCTCTGGGCTGGAAGGGGCGGTGGGGGATCCGCCAGGATCCCGGGGGAAGCAGACACGCTGCGTTTCCCATAGGGATGAGGAGGTTTCTTCCAGGTCCCGAGTGACCCCTTCGACTAAAGCCCCAGCCCTCGCTGTCCTGCTGCCTCCAGACCCTCAGAGCGCCCGCCGGTGCGTGGCCGGTGCCGGTGTCGGGGCGGGGCGGGGGCTCAGGAAGTGACACGGCGGGGCGGAGCGGCGGTGGCAGCGGCAGCAGCAGCAGCAGCAGCAGCAGCAGCATGGCAGCGCGGCGGGCGTGAGCGCCGGCCCTGGCACCCGGCACCCGGCCCGCAGGTGGGGACCGGCCGCGCCGCCCGGGAGCCATCCCGCCCCGGGAGGCCCAGCGGGGCCGTGGTAGGGCAGGAGGGAAGGGCGGGAGCAGCCCTGGGGCCGCTCCGGGGGCATCGCGGGACGGGGCGGAGGTGGCCGGTGCTCGCTCCTTCCCGGGCAGCCGCGGTGGCCGAGAGCGGGGCGGGAAGGGAGGTCCCGGGACACCTCCTTGGAGCCTGGGTTAAAGGGCTGTGCCCGACGGGCTCTGCCTGCCGTCGGCGCCTGCTCGCCCCGCGCTGGAGCCGCGGGAGGAGCGGACCGCCGCGGCTCCTGGGAGCTGCCGTCCTCCCCGAGGGTTCGCTCCTCCCGTGTGCAGCCTGCTACGTCCGCTGGACACGGCTCCGGGTGGGTTTCCCGCAGCGCGGCCGGGGTAGGCTCGCCTAATCCCCTTTGAGCTCCACGGTCCCTGTGTGATTGCCTTTACTTTCAGCGGAGCTTGCGGGAGAATCCCCATCTCCCTGTGCCAGTGGCCTCCCGAGCCCCTCAGGGTGCTTCTTGAACCTCTCCTGCACGACGGGAGACACGAGGATGGGCTGGGATGGACCGATCCCTGCTGGAAATCACAGCAGGAAATCGGGGCTGCCAAACCCTGTGGTACGAGAGTTTCTGGGCTTGGTGGCTGAGAGACTTTGGAGACGAGCAGGTGTAAATGGCCAGTGCCGTTTCAACTGGAGCAGCTGGTCCTGTAAGCCCCATATCGATGTGTCCTCCTAGAGGAGTCTGAGCAGCAGTGTTTCACTTCTGAGGTTTTTGGTTCACCTGTAAGAAGATATTAATCCTCATCTGGTTGTTGGAGGAGAGTCTCAGGAATGGATTCGTGGGGGAGGGAGTTTTCATTCCTTGTTTTGCCACAGCATGCTCCTGGTGAAGGATGATGCTTTTCCCCCTACATTTCAGTGCCTGCAGAGGGAAGGTGGGGGGATCATGCAAAAGTTTCTCCTGGGAACCAAAGCATTGCAGCATGGCTCTGCCCTGCAAGCTCATTAAGTGAATAAATCTCAGGGATGCTTCGTTCAGATGGGGCTCCTGCAGGAAAATTTATAAAGTAATTGAGAACATTTTAATGGGAAGTACTAACCATCTATTACACGGCATCTGTTATCATGTCTTTGGAAAAACACATCTAAATTAAGAGGTTGGGAGACAGTGAGACAGACTGGTGGGCTTGCTGCTGAAACAGCCAGCTGGCCAGGGATGCAAGGCAATGTTGGTGGAAACTCCTTTCCATCTGTAGCATCAGGCCAGGCCCTGGCTCCCTGGACTGCTCTGGGAGCATCAGGCAGAGCTGTCTTTGGCAGAAATCAATTCAGGGAGGAGCAGGGAGAGGAGAGAGGAGCAGCTCTGCAGTGTTTCTGTCTCATCTCATCCCTCAGCAGGTGTGAAGACACGAGAGAGAGTTTGTTGGGAAAGCATGGAGGAACATCTGCAAGGAGCTTTGGCACCTCTGCTGTTGCATAGTGTGGCCTGGAGAGGAGGGAATGTCCTCTGCTGTTAAAGTGTGGTGAAATTGCCAGGGCAGCTAAAGGAAATAAATCTGAGCTGGTCCCACATGGCATCAGTAGCCCCAAGTTCCCTGTGGGTAAGAGAAACAACTGGGCCCTGCTTCATTTTCACCAGCATGTTTTAGCCCTGATAGACAATGGCAAATAAGTAGCTTCAATGTGAGAATGAGTGCCAGCAGATCAGATGAAAAAGTGGTGGGCTTCCAGTATGGCATGGTTCTCCAGTCCTCTCCTTGTCCCGTGGGACAATCTTTAGGGCTGATGTAAGAGGATCCAAATACATTTGCATTGAAAACATTGACCATCTCTACCCCAGCATCTGCTGTTGTGTCTCTGAAGAAGCCCATCACTGTTCTGAGACTCGGAAGCAGCCAGGTGGACCTTGTGCTGCAGCAACTGGCCAGCTGGCAGCTGCTTCAGCCAAGAGCTTTGCTCTGCTGCTGCCTTGAACAGGGCTTTTTGCAGCTCAAGTGGAACATCCTTTGGCCACCCGACTCCAGTGTTGGAAATGGGGGATACAGCAGACCCTGCCCTTATCAGGTATGCTGGGACTTGCCACAGGCAGCATGGCAGAGCTGTTGTGGGCAGCCTGTCTGTTTTTTGCCTTCCAGCTTGGTCTGGAGGCCACTGGCTACCTCCAGTGTCTCTTTCCAGTTCTCCATGAGCATGGCAAATAGCCAGCCTGGTCCTTATGGTGGTGTGTTTGATCTGAGGGGCAAACAGGAGCCCGAGTCCCAGGGCAGTCACTCTTTGTGCTTTTGCATTGCTGCACTTCCTTCTCCCCGAGAGCTTGGCGGCTCTGCAGAGGACAGACTTACCTCACTGAGCCAGGCCCTGGGTCCTTGGGCCATGGTTTTTGGCAGGGTGAAGCCGTCTCGTGGAAGCTGACCAGGCTGGTAGGTCCAAGAGAACATCTGTTTGCCTGGGCTGGAGAATTTTCCTTACAGCCTTGGCTTGCTGGTGTGCTTTGTGGCATTCAGGACAGCTGGAATGCGGCTTAAGCCTCACATTGCAGTGGGAAGAGGGGACAGACCTCAAGCCTAGCATAAGGGCTTGTGCTGCCATCCTGGCTCTGCACTATGTCAGAAGCATGGGGCATGTTGCTGAGCCCACACCAGGGGCAGCCAAGTCTTCTTTAGTAATGCTGGTTGTATTTACTCTGGTCTGTTCCTTTCCAGAGGTGTTGCCTTTTACAAAGCACAACAGCAAAATATTTCAGAGGGTTTTTCATGTTTGTCTAACGCTGTTCCCCTGCCTTTGCCAGGGGTGTGAAGATGCTTGGCTTGGTCTCGGCAGGAGGTGCATGGTGGGAGCTGCTGCTGATCCTTGCAATGCTGGGAGAGCTGCTGGTGCTGCCTGCTTTGCCTTTTGCGGCTTGGAGTTGAATAAATTATATTTGTTTAAAAAAGAAAAGCAACAAGAAAAGAACAAGAAGGGATTTAGTTTTGTCTCACTGTTAGGGCATTACAGAGACAGGTTTGGCTGGGCAGGCAGACTCAGACTCAAGAGGGCAGTGGGTCATAGGGTGAGGTCAGCTCTGGTGGCCTTACGCATCTCTGGTGGCCTTTCCTTTGGGAGCAAGAGGTGGCTCAGACAATGCCTCTGAAGGAGCTGTTGCATCTGTAATTGTCAGTGGCCTGTGCTCTGCTCTGTGGAAGCCTCGTGCCTGAGGACAGACTACCTTGAGTTCTGCTGCCTGGGGACTGAGCTACTGCTCTCCTTTTCCAGGTATAGATTGTCCAAGAGGGTCCTCATTCTCAAGGACTATTTCCTCCAGCTGTTGACTTTGTCTGAGGGACCTTTGTGGTCAGGAGGAGCTCTGCCCAAGAACATCCCTTCAAAGCCTCAGATGCTGCCTGGGAAGGGGCTTGTTTGGAGGGGGAAGTTACCACCAGATCACCTAACTGGTTTTTTTTGGCCTGGGACCTGCAGGTGGCGCCCAGCTTGTACTGAGGGAAAGGGTCCAGGTACCAATACCCAAAGTGATGAGTGGAGGTCGCTGAACTGGTTGCATAGGGACTTGAAGGAGAGATGGATTTCAACCCCTCACTGATCCTACTCTTCCTTCCAGACCTGCTGTTGTGGTTGTTGGGCGGCTTTGCCTCACAAACCCAGTAAAAAGCTAGCTGTTATTTTTGGAAGGAGGGGTAGGACTTAATTTTTCTGCTGGGTCAGATGCCTGGAGGCTGGCAGTGCAGGCAGGTAGAGAGAAGAGGGAGACCAGGGCTTCACTTGCAGGGCAGAGCAGGCTGGGACATCACCATGTGGCTCTGCTCTGGCCACTGTATCCCTCAGACCCATCATGGGGACAAGGGATGGGCAAGGACCCTGGTGCCAAGGGCAGTGTGTCATCAGTCCCAAGTGGCTCGTGTGACTCCTCCTTTTGGTAAGTCTCCTCACTGATCATTGGTTTTGTTGGTCTGTTTTCTTTTAGGCTGCAGTGGCCAACATGGATTTTCTCTTCATCTGCCCCTTTCTGCTGGCATTGCTGCTGTCCCAGGGCAGCTTCACAGACCTGGAGAAACAGAGAGCTGACTCTGGCTTGGAAATCTGTATCCTCTGCAGCCTGCCCCTTGTGACCACGTATGCACTAATGGCTACAGAGGCTGGAGGGAGCACATGACAGGGAAAGGGTCAGAGATCGTGGAAAGGGGCACAAGGAAGTGGAAAAGAGAGGATGCAGAAGCACTGGGAAGTTGCTGCTTTGTCCTTCTGTAGATGGGCTTTAGCCAAGCTCCTGGGTTTGCTAACCAAGTGCCTGGCTTGGTGCAGGAACAGAAATGGCAGTGATGCCTGGTGTTCTTCCTGCCCCATTGTGCACACATTGTGCCCCACTGAGCACATTTCCCAGTCTGCTCCTGGAAGTGGCATGGCCAGCCAGAAGGCAGAGCACACCTGCACTTCTCAGTGATTTGGGATCACCAGCTGGGATGGTGGAAGAGGACTCCTGGGCTTGTGGCACTTGGTCTCCTCAGTGCCACAGGTACCTTTTGCGTATGAGGATGTGGGCTAATGCAAGCCCTTCTTAGCACACAGCAGCATCCCCTGGTGAACAGGCAAAGTATGAAAAGATAGTGAGTATGTGGAGACACACAGGGAAGGTGGCAGTTCACGTTCCTCCTCCAGCCCATCAGCAAGAGAGTGGACTGGCAAGAAGAAAGCTCCCCACAAGCTCTTAACATTGTTAAGGGTCTGCTGGGGTGTTTGGGCGAGGGGTTCCCTGGAAATCTATGCTTCGTCCTGGCTCAGGTGCTGCCCCTCAGCCCTCAGACACCTCATGGAGAACTGGGGGCGCTGGGATGGTGCCGGGAGCCCGGTGGAGGGCAGAGAGCAGCAGTGTGGTGAGAGAGTGTCGGCAGTGCCCTTGACAGTGCTGCAGATAAGAAGCTGTTTGAGGTGAAGCGCAAGGACCAGATGAATGCTCTGAAGAACTTGATTGAGCTCAATGACATCAACCAGCAGTACAAAATCATTGACATCATGCTCAAGGGACTCTTCAAAGTAAGCCACATTGCAGGCTGCACTCTGAGCCCACAAGGGTGGGTGGGAATGGGAAGGGTTGGGGGCTTCTGTGGAGTGTGTGGCAGGTGAGCTTTAGGACCTGAAGGGAGGATGCCATGGGGTTTCAGTGAGGCAGCTGTGGCAGCACCTCCAGGGTGCAGGGTTAGGCTGGAAGGACAGGGCAGTAACCGAGGGCTCTGGCAGGTGCTGGAGGACTCCCGTGCTGTGCTCATTGCTGCCGATGTGCCTCCTGATGGGCCCTTCCCTCAGGATGAGAAGATAAAGGATGGTAGGTCCTTTCTGGCTTTTACTCCCCTCCCTTTTTCTGGTGCTCTGGTGCACCACAGACATTCTTCCTGGGATCAGTACTGGGGTAGGTACAAAACTCCTATGCATCCAGACCAGACCTGGGCTGGTCCCTGTCTGTTGGGGACCCTGTTGCTGCCTCTCTGACCAATTCATACTGGAGAGCCTATGGGTTTGCCCTCAGCCTGTGCTGGTGGCTGTCCCCACAGCATACTCCCACGTGGTGGAGAACACTGCCTTCTTCGGGGACGTCGTCCTGCGCTTCCCCAAGATCGTGCACCACTACTTTGACCGCAACTCCAACTGGAACAGCCTCATCCGCTGGGGCATCGGCTTCTGCAACTTGACGGGTGTGTTCGAGCAGGGACCCCACTCCCAGGTCCTGCGGCTGGTATGGCTCTTCGTCCCCCTGCCGTGAACCCTCTCTGCTGCTAGGCTGGTGGGGTGAGGGTTTTGGGGTAAAAGGAAAGCAGGGCCCCCCCATGTCTGGGGGCTGTCCTTGGGCTGAGGGATAGGGGAAGAGCATAGAGCATGGATGGGACTGGTGGGAGAGTAGGGGACCCTGGTCACATAGCTGGGGGATGTGAGTGGGAGGCACCACTCCCCAGTGAGGTTTCCCCTTTGCTCTGCAGATGGCTCAGGAGCTAGGAATCAGTGAGAAATCACCCGATTACCGCAATCCCTTTAAAACGGACCAGTCAGAGGTAAGATGGCAATGCTGCCGGCTTGCCTCATGGGCTTCCCCATCCGTGTTGCAGCTCCAGGCAACTGGCTGGGGAATGGAATGGGTGGCTTGTGGGAAATGGCCAAAAGCCCCTGTCACTGAATAAGCATGGCTGAAACACAAACACTGAATTTCCCATCGATGGTCTACTTTGGGCACCTGGTGCCCTCTCTTCCCTTCTGTGGCCATCTGCCTTGTGGTTGAGACCGTTTGCCTCGTGTTGCATCTGTGCTGAAAGCTCCCTGGGCTGTGAGGCTTGTGTGTTGGCTTTGGTGATTTGGGGGGGTTGTGCCTCTGGGAGGCAGTGGGCGCTCGCCCATGCTGACCCCTTGCTGTCAACCCACAGTTTTTCCCCAGTGCTGACACCTTTCAGAAGGCGCTGCGGGATGAGGAGAAGAGGAGGAAGAAGGAAGAGAAGCGGAAGGAGATCCGCAAGGGCCCACGCATCTCCCGCTCACAGTCGGAACTGTAGCACACTGGGACTGGTGCATTGCAGTGGGGGTGACACCACTGGGACACAGAGCAGCTTGCTCCCTTCTTTGCAGCCTTGGGCCGATGCCTGGCCGTTCCCTTTCCATTTGTGCCGTGGATTTTGTTTTGTTGCCTTTCATTTTTATTCAGTGGAGGTTGGGTGGTGGTGCTGGTGGGTTGCCCCAAAGGGGCTAAAATGGGATACCCCTTTCCACAGAGGTAAAGCATAGATGGGACAGCACTGGGGCCATCCCCCGGTCAGGGTGTTACTGCCTGTGGGGAAATAGGGGGTGGGGGACACGCCTCTGGTGGAGCCCAGGGATCCCTCCTCACTGCAGCACACCCCACGCTGAATGTACCTCCTCCAACACGGGTGGGCTGGGGAGTGCATCACACCAAACAGCCTCATGAGCAATGCTGCTTCTCTCAGTTTTGCTTTTCGTTTTGTTAAACGAGTGATCTCATTGGCACCCCCCACCGGGTTCTACCTGGTCTCTGCACAGCTGCTACCTCTGCCAGATCAGACCTCCCCTTTTCCCAGTGGCTGTTTCACTGAGCAACATGCGTTTCATTGTCCAGATTTAGCTGAAAATGCCGATGGCAGCTGTTCCTGGCTGATGGCATCCCGTGGCTACCACAGGTCATTACCGCAGAGAGGTGAATGCCCGGTGAATTTTTGGACAGGAGGAATTTCGGTACTTGGCCTCTTTGCAGCCAGTGGGTGGCTGTAGTGCAAGCAGTGCTGATGCTGAAGATGCTGGGGAAGCAGCCCTGAGCCACGGAGAGCCCGTCCTGCAGCCCATGCTCCATCCCTTCTCTTTGGGGCTCATCCTCTCTAAATGAGTCCCCAAAGGGCTCTGTCAGGCGACAGCCAGGTGAGCGCATGTGGCGATAGCAGGGCTGAAGTAGGGAGGGAGCCAACTGCAGGGGCTGTGACCTGACACAGCCACCCTGCGACACCTCACCTGCGCTGATGGCCTCGCACCAGAGCGGGCTCCTGCAGAGGGGCCTTCCCCGAGGAGCGGGTGCTCTGTGCCGGGCTGGCGGCTCACAGCCTTTGAGGAAAGGGAAACGTCCCGGATTTTTTAACAGCAGAGCCAAGTCCCTCCGATGAGGGGAGGGGGGGTGGCAATGGGCGCATTTGTTTTTTCTTGAATAAAATTGACTTTACTATTTTTTTATTTTTTTTTTAAGTAGAAGAATCCTGGCTCTTGCTCCCGTTCCTGGGGGGAGCGGGTGTGCGCCAGAGAGCGTCGAGGCTGGCCCCTCAGGAGGTGAGGGTCCGTGGGCGCTGCGGAGGGAAGGGCAGACCCCGCGCTCCGTCCAGCTGCCCTTTCCGCCGCGCATCCTGCTGGCACCGCGGGGCGCGAGCGCTGCCCCGGCCGCGCTTCCCCGGCCGCGCTTCCCGTGGGCGGCGGCGGCGGCGGTGCCGCTCCCACGCGCGGCGCGGCCCCGCCCCCTCATGAATATTGCGCGCGGCGGGGGCGGGGCGCGCTATGCTAATGCGGCTGCTGACGGCTGACGCGCCATCACACCACGCGCCGCCGCGGCCGCCGATTGGCCGGGGGCGACCTGGTCTCATTGACAACAAACCGCGGGGGGCGCGCGCGCCGGGGCCGCGGGGGCGGGGCCGCGGGGGCGGGGCCGCGGGCCGGCCCAAGATGGCGCGGGGTCGGCGGCGCCCGCCGGCAGCGGCAGCAGCAGCAGCCTCCGCTTGAGCGCCCGGGGCGGCGGCGGGCCCTGCGCGATGGAGGGCGGCGAGCTGGCCGCCGAGAGCATGGACACCCTGACCGAGCTGGGCGACGAGCTCACCCTGGGCGACATCGACGGTAGGCGCCGCGCGAAGGAGCGGGGGGGTTGGGTGGAGACGGCGCGCGTGGGCTCCCCACGCGTGGTGAGGGGAGCGCTCGGGTCTCCCCGCGGCTGCCGGGCCGGGAGGCGGGGGTGGGCGCTCCTTGGACCGTGCTCCTGGAGTGTTCAGGGTGTGTGCGCTTCCCACGCGGTGCGGGCTGCCACCCCGTCCCGGGTGGGTACAGGCGGGGCTGCGGAGCGCGTCCCGCCGGGCAGCGCTCGCCCGGCCGGCCGGCGGCCACGCGTGTCTCCCCTGCCAGGGGAGCGCTTCTGAGCGACTGTCGTGGAGCTGCCCCACGCCCGGAGGCCGTAGCCGCAGGAAGGCGGTGGGGATGTGGGGGTCCGAGCCCACCTTTCCACCGGTGGCCGTCGCGGGAAGGGGTCGGGGAAGGTGCTGACCGTGTCTCCCTGCTCCTGCCGCAGACCCGCGGGGCAAGCGGCGCTGCCCGCGTTCCCCTCGTGTTTCCTCGTGGTTCTCTTAAAGTAGGTGCTAAACGATGGCTGAAGCTGTGCCTCCGCTGCTGCCCGTGGCAGGCCGAGCCTCCGAGCCCTCCCGCATCGAAACAGCTCTACCCGCTTACATTTCCCATTTTCCCTGTCATCCTAAAACTTTACTGCATCGCTGGCACAGCACAAACCTGTGAGAAAACCCCTGTTTTCCACCGAAGTGCAGGAAAATGAAGCGCCTGCGTGTGACGCCTGTTTTATGTATATTTTTGGCGACACCAAGGAGCTCCCGAAAACCCCATTTAAAATGACATTTCTCGGTGTGGTCTGTGCTGTAGGCTGGTGAAGATGAGCTCCTGCTTTAGTTCACTGCTCTGCTGGGCTGTAATCCTGAACAGAGCTCAGTTTTGGGGGTGTCCAAAATATCCTTGTTTAGCAGCTGGGAGATAAAATTTTACCAGTACTTTTAGGTTTCAAATTGACACTGATTTGCCACATAGCTTGGGGCAAAATTTATACTCCTTTTTTTCTTTTGCCATGGAAGAAGAGCGAACCTTATGAGAGTGCAGTGGGCTTATTTATTGCTCACAAAGTTTGATAGTGCACATTAAAGGTGGTGTTTGCTGTTGTTTAAGCACCACCACGTAGAGTTCTCAGGTTCCATATGGAAACTGAGACGAATTGATGAACCCAGCAATGGCTCTGAACTGAGGTGTGCCCTGGGAGGTGTGATTCAGAGCGATGAGTAACTTAGGAAAACAGCTTCACTTTCCTCCCCACCTCCAGGGGTGGATTTTCCTGGGGAAGGCAGGGGGAAGAGACGTGACAATCCTGCTTTTTTTGTGCTCCAGCATGGATTCATCTCAGGGTTTGAAATTTTGCAAGGATTTTCATTTGGTCTTTAAGTTGTCTTGTGGGTGTTCTTCTCCCATTCAGACTGAACGCTCCTCACTGCCTGTTGCGTGGATTTTTATTTTTTTGTGGCGGATGTGCTCTGGGATGCCAGTGTTCACTGGGATTATCCTTCAAGACAGGGCACAAGGGTGGCCAGGGGGCCCCAGTGCTGAGCCCAAAGGCTCTGCCTCTTGCTCCAACACAACTCCTCCACGAGCCATGGGCACTGCTGGGTAACGTGGGAGCATGAGGTTTGAATCAGCTGGAGGTCAAAGCACATCAGGGTTCAGGACACAGAGGTTGTTGAGGTTGGGATCTCTACTGCTCTGTTTCTCAGAGCACAGCATCTCCAGGAGTGTGAGGAAGAGCAACCTCTGTTCTGTAGGAGCTGAGCCACAGCCTGGGAGAGGCTGCTGAAGCCCAGACCTTGCCTTTCTGCCAGGTGTTCAGGCCCTGGGCTGATGAAAGCGGTAGAAGCCCTTGGTGGGCTCAGTTTTGGTTTTGTAATACCTTGTTGACATTTTTTAGCCTTGGGTTGGGCTGGGGTTTTTTCAGGTGCTCTGGTGACACTGGGTTTATCACTGATGGCTCCAGAAGCACCTGAGGTTTCTCACAGTGAGTGTAGATATTCTGATTTCTGGGTAGGCAAAGATGTTTCAAAAAACAGAGATTTAGATTTTGGGTGTTGGCTTTGTCTCTTGCTTTTAATTTTTTGTGTGTTGTTATTAGGAAAGCTCTTGAGCCCTTTAAAAGAGGTGGGTTTGATCCCCTGGCAGTCTTAAAAGTTAAGCTTCAGACTTTTTGTATTTAGTCAAAGTTAAATCTGTCATAAAGATGTGATTTAACTTGTGAGAGCAGGAGTAGTTTTTAAAATAAGATATTAAATCTGCTGCACTGAACACAACATTCTTTAAAACACAGTGATTGAAATTTTGTTCTTATGCTGGGAATTAAATCTCCCAGAGCAAATCTCATCTGATTTATGTTTATTCCTTACTTGTGCTGTTTGATAGTGAAATAGCAATACCATCAAATGCAGGGTTTGGGAAGTAGTTTGGGTTATCAGTTTTATCATGGTGAGGGTTATTTGGGATGGTCAGTTGGAATGTGAAGAGCTGTTTAATATCCATCTAGATGTTAATCTTGAAACAGCCCTCCTTGTTCTGCTAGTGCTTTGTGAAAGCCAATTAAGGCAACACATAAAAAAAAATAAATCTTTCATTCCTCTAGTGAGGACTGGAGACAAGGGTTTGGTCCAGCCGGTCCCCAAGGGTGGCTCATGCTGGGGGAGCTGTGCATCCCCACTTAGCATCAGGTTATGAACAGGTCAGAAGGACACATCTCCTCCCAGGCTCCTCCCTCAAACAGACTAGTTCTTGAGAGCAGTGGTCATGGACAATGCTTAAATGTGTGTCAGGGTGTGGAGGGATTGCTACTGAAGGGGAAGAGTAGTAGTATCACACAAGTATGTCGAAATGTGTGTTGAGGGAGCAAGAGGCCTCATCCCTTTGCTCTGCTTCAGACAAAGGAGCGTCAGACAAATTAATTGGATAATGTGTGGGTGGCATTTCAGAGAGCTGTGAAAATTAATAGCCCTCTTATTGCTGGGACATAATCTATAGAAACTTCTTGTCAAAAGTTCACTGCTTCAGACCTACTTCATAAATCACAGCAGCGACATCCTTTGGGGTTTGGGAGTGAGAAAGGTCCTGGTGTAAGTAGCCCTTTGCCGTATTTTTTCCTATAAATCAGAAATATATTTTTTGTTTCCTAGATCCATATTTATTATTTTGTTATAATCTCTCTTAGGTTGTGGTTCCCCTCTTTTCCTGTTTCCAGAAAAAAAATGAATAGGACGTACAGAAAACCATGGAAGAGCCAGTGCAGCATGGGCAGGTCCTGGGGCAGGGAAGAGTGTCTGATTCCTCATGCCACTGCCTGCACACAAATCAGGGAAAGCATTCATATGTCTTAAGGTGCCTAATTGGATTAAATTGGATAGGATGGAGGGAAGAGGAAGCTCTTCTTATGAACAACGATCTCTTGGTTATAAAATGTTCACCTCTTGGGGGAAGGCCTATAGTGTTGCAGTAGGAGCCTCTTGATGTGGATTCATAAAATCCTGGAGAAGGTGGGATGGAGAGAACCTGTTGTGCAGTGATTGCAGGCAGAAAACCAACAGAAAAAGTTACTCTGATGTTTTAAACACATGTATAGATTTATCCTGCTACACTTTTATGAAGTGGTGTTTACTTTCAAGGTTTTTCCCCAGTTTTTGTTATGCTTGTAAGTAAAATAAAGAGAACATTAATTTTTATTCTGTCTCTTCCTTTTCCAGATACTCAGTGGGGCAGTGCAGGTAGGGGACTTGAAAGCTCCCAAAAGTTGGGTGAGAGAGTGGTTTTGTGCTGGAATTGTGGAGGTGCTTGGTTTCTTCCTTCTGCAAGGGTTAGACTGAAGGAGTGGTGGAACAAGACTCTAATATTTTAGTTATATATATTTTGGAGATGGCTTTAAGGTCTAGCCTGTGCTTGGATCTTGTCTGAAAAAGTGTTGTGGGAGGGTCTTACTTTTAGCCCTGAACAGCAGCAGTCCTGGCCACGTCCTGGTCTCTCTCTGGAGGTGTTGCAGTGGTGTGATGTGTTCTCTGAAGGTTTCGAAGGACCAGAGCTCCCTTCTGTGCACACACACCATCATTCCATGATGTTAATGCCAGGTGTCAAAGTATGTAGGCAACAAAATAGCGTTGAACAAATTTTCTTCTGTTTTACAGAGATGCTGCAGTTTGTCAGTAACCAGGCAGGAGATTTTCCAGACCTCTTTTCGGATCCCTTGTGCAGCAGCTTCCAGGGTGGCAGCAGCAGCAGCAGCAGTGGGACCCTGGAGCCGCAGTTGCAGCGGCCCTACAGCCAGGTGCAGCTCCAAACCTTCCCGCCACCCCCTGCATCCCCCCAGCTCCAGAGCCTGCCGGTGAAAGCAGCGCAGACGACACCTCCAGCCCCTCCACGCTCGGCTCCTGTCCTGCAGCCGCGGCCCTCAGTGCAGCCCCAGCTCCAGCAGCAAGCTGTCATGATTACACCAACGTTCAGCTCTGCTCCCCAGACCAGGATTATCCAGCAGCCAGTCATCTACCAGAATGCAGCCACAAGCTTCCAAGGTAATGCTTACGGTGCTCAGGTTACAAGCGTGCCTGGTGCACGTGAGATTCCAGGATGCTCGGGTCGTGGATGTGCCTGGTGCACTTGCAGTAAATGGCATCTGTGTTCAAACTCCAAGTGCACCTCCAGTCATGACGACCCTGATGATGCTTTTCTTGTGATGCTGCCTGTGGGGTGTCCCTTCTCCTACCTGTGTGGCTTTGGAGTTGGGGGAGCATGAGAAATTGTCAGGAACGGGATCTTAAGTGTTCTTGTGTGACCTCTTACCATAGTTGTTGTCTTGCTCTTCTCCTCTGGCCTGGCCCTCTGCCCTATTTCTCCTGGGAGGTTTGAGAAAAGAGGTCTTATAACACCATTGTTGGCAACCCTGTTCTCTCACTGGTGGGTGCACTGGGCAGATCCAGTCTGTCCCACACAGCAGTCTGGAATGAAGGCACATTTTATCTACCAAACTCTGGAGCTCAGTACTTGCACTGAGCAGAGACACCTGTAGGAATATTCAGCGATCTTCCTTTGTGAATGCTGGATGACTTCATCCTCTTCAGTAGGTCTTGAGTCTTTATGTAACAGATAGGATCCTATGGTCCACCAAGACCAGGGGAGTGGGAAAGTGCAAGTTGGATATCCTGTATCATGGCACTGAAGCAGAGTCCTGTGCTATCAGACTAAAGGGTTTTGGCTTTATTTTCTATTAGCTGATACTCTTTGCCTCCTGGAAAGCTGCTATTCTAGGTGCAGTGTCCTCTTGCACGGGGCACCAAAGCAGCTGGAAGCTTCCCAGCATGTGGGATGTGTTAGATGAATGCCGCCTCCTGAGAAGCTCTGGGAAGAAGAGGAGTGATGCTAGGAGCATTTCCAGGCTCCGGGAGGGAGATGTGTGTCTCAACCATTTCTGACGTCTCTTCTGCTTTTCAGTTCTCCAGCCCCAAGTGCAGAGCCTGGTGACATCCTCGCAGGTTCAGCCGGTTACGATCCAGCAGCAGGTGCAGACGGTGCAGGCCCAGCGAGTGCTGACGCAGGCTGCCAACGGTACCATCCAGACCTTAACGCCAGCCACTGTCCAGACTGTTGCTGCACCACAGGTCCAGCAAGTTCCGGTAAGTAAAAGTGCAGAATGATGATCCAGCAGAACAAGGAAGTGCTTTCGTGGGTCTGGTCCCCTGTCTTGCCTGGGGAAAAGTGGTGAAGCTGTAGGGCTGGTGATCCTGGCTAGGATTGCTTCGCCACAAATGTTGTTAAACCTGAGGGGTATTTCTAACCACCCTGTGTCCCAGAAGCATTCTACTTTATGCAGGTCACGTGGGAGAGTCCCTGTTGTGAGATGTGATTGACTTCTGGGCAATGCTCAGCAACTGTTTTCAGTAAAACAGTAACTAAATGCAGTCTAAAATATTTTTTTTAACTTGGTACTGCCAAACCCAGTTGGAAACTTTACTTGAACAGGATTTCTTTGACTTTTGCTTACTTCTTTGCACATCCATCCCCTCTACCACATCTTATAAGGACTAGTTGATACTGAAATGTGTTCTTCTAATTCTTCTGTCTTGTATTTTTAAATAGTTTTACTGTTACAGTGCCATATGACTTTTTTCACTCTTGTGCATCTTTGTTGTATTAAAGAAAAATGTTTGTCTATGAGATTCAGTATGACAAAATTGCTATGGCTGAGTTGTACTGTGCCATCTCTGGTGTTCTCAGAGAGTCAAAAAGACTTATTTGAAAGTTGAATAAGAGCAAATAAGTTTGACTTATTTGCACTTATTTCTTATTTGAAGGAAATAAGAGCAAAATAACTTACAGTGGATTTTGATCTGCTTGATGCTAAAGGTACAGATCCTTTCAGTGAAATTGCAGGGAGAAGCCACTATGGGTGTTCGTCAAAGCAGAATGTCCTAGCTGTGTTAGACTGAATACTCAGACAGTTAATGTAGAGAGCTAATTATAGGTGTAACTGGAGAGGGGAAAGCAGCTTTTCCATCAGCTCTTTTGTGTTTTTACATACTTGTTTACTTCTGGTGACTGATTTGAAAACCACTGTCCTGGTGGTTCCTCTGCCCCACTCTATCCAGTGCGGTTCAGACCGTCTCCTGCTCAGAGTTTGCACTGGGGCTGACGGAAAGCATCCAGGTGATTCAGGGTGCGAGTCAAAGAAATACCCTGCTCTTTTGCCAACCACTGAGTTGTAAAGCTATTACAACTCTGTCCGTGCTTACCTCTGGCTACTGAGATCAGCAGGGAAATATGTGCCTGCTCTCCTCTTCACCTGTAACTCTTTTCAACCTAGGTTCTCGTCCAGCCTCAGATCATAAAAACGGATTCCCTGGTCTTGACAACCCTGAAAACAGATGGCAATCCTGTTATGGCTGCAGTACAGAACCCAGCACTGACAGCACTCACTGCTCCCATTCAGACCACAGCTCTGCAGGTACCCTGTGGATGTCTTTCCATCCCTTTCCTCACTGATGTCCTTTTCTGTTAATGCAAGGAAGAGATTTGTACTTTAGCGTTCTGCAGTGGCACAGACAAGAAGGGGTTTTGAAGGCCGTTGTACACACATGCAGGGCGACTAATACCCTGTTTCTGTCAAGGCTAAACACACAGATTGTACTGTTTGGCAGCCTTCCCATGGCCAGTAAGCAAAGACCAAGGGCACATTTCTGTTTACCTTTCTCTGGTACTACAGGGAGAGGAATATGACCTAAAAACTCAGTCTAGTTTTTAACTTGAAGCCAAAAGCTAACTTGCTCAGAGTACCTGTGGAACTTCCTCTTGCCCCTCAGTAGTGTCTAATAGTAATATATTAAATGTGACAACTAATTAAACTACTTTTCAGAGGGTGTTTGCAGGAAGGATTTGTTAGAATCACGGGAGGTGGCTTTTGTGCTTCATGGCCTCCATTTCTAATCAAGTCTTAGAAATGTATGCTCCCAAAGAAACATTTATTATGATCTTGTTTGTTCTGAACAGATATCTTTGTATAAATATTTACTGGGGGGAGATAAACTTGTCAGTGTGGACCCAAATTTTGACTTTTTTTGCAATAGCATGGTATGCTTCTTAGATACTTATTGGTAGCCAGGCTAAAATCTTCAATTAATCTACTTGCTTTTAGATGTTTTCACACAACTTGAGGCTTATGAGGTTGTGTCTATCGGAGGCATGTTTGAACACATTGAAATTAGGTGGATATTAGCCAAGGAGAAGTATAAGACTTAAATTCACTTATTTGTCAAGTTCCAACTTGAAGTGAAACTAAATTAATTTCTGGTATCCCAATTAGAAGACTATTTCAGAGTTGAAATTGTTCCTGAAATTGATGATGACTAGTTTATTCTCATGGCTAACTCTCTAGACTAGTTAATATGTCTGTCTTTTGACAGAAATAACTCTTACTCTCCATAGCTACTTGCTTCCCTGATCCTTGGTGTACTTCAGAGAACACTTGTGCTTTTCTAAATCTTGCTTTGCTGGATTAAGCAGTCTAAACTTTGTTTCACTGCAGCTGTCCTAGGAGGCCCTCTGTGCAACTGTTCTAGTGGGATTCATCATATTTTATCTCTGAAGACATACTGCTTTAATTTGCTGTAGATAGTCTGTCCTACATCTAGATGCCCAAGTTTGAGCTTTTCGTTCTGCTGTATATCACTCATTAGTCTTAGTTCCTCATATTAAGGTATCTTTATAGCTTATGGGGTTTTCTTCCTTCATTTAATCAAATTCAAATCAGTTTGAAATGCATTCCTCAAGCCAAAGGTTATTTTTTCGTGGTTGGATAATTTCTAGCACTGTCATTACTTGTGTCATTGGAAGTAGTGTAGGCTGTTGTTTTCATGATTATTTGTCCAAAGAAAAGGTGGATTTGGACACTTGGAGTGTAAAGCTGTAGGAACAAGGAGGAGCTTTAGTCCCTTTCTCTATTTAAGTGGATGAACAGAGCGTAGTATTGGCAGAAGTGTTGGTGTGCTTGGAGAACAAGAGATGTTCTTATTCCACAGTGGCCAGTGTAGGAGCCAGAGCGACAGATTTTTCCTGTGTTGCTGTGCCAATGCTTGTGCCAGCTAAGAAAGATGGAAGGAATTTGGCATCTCAAACATTTTCTGAGCTGTACCAACTTTTCCTGATTCTTCTTTGTTTACTCCTTCTTTCTTAACTGAATTGGTTGATTGCTCTTGACACTTGTTGCGCGTGGTCTTTGTAGACCCTGGTTGGGAGCAATGGGACCATTTTGACCACAATGCCGGTGATGGTGGGACAAGAAAAAGTGCCTATCAAACAAGTTCCTGGGGGTGTCAAGCAACCTGAACCACCTAAAGAAGGAGAGAGGAGAACAACTCACAACATCATTGAAAAGCGCTACCGGTCATCCATAAATGACAAAATCATTGAGCTGAAGGACCTTGTCATGGGGACAGATGCCAAGGTAAAGATGGGGAATAAGTGCAAATGTGGTGTCATAAATACTTTGTCTTCAGGTGCTCATTTGCTCTACCAAATGAAGCGTTTGGGTACATGTGGTTGTGAGTAGCATGCACACGTGTGTTGGGGTAAGACTGGTGAGAATCATCTGTGCTCAGTAATTGTATTCACTAAGTGTCATCTGTAAAATGCTGACTTTACTATGCTAGTGGTACTGTTTCTTGAAAATAAGCTATACCTTACACATTTGTTCTTATTTTAGGCCTAACTTAAAATAGGCCCTCTAGGTAGGATATCCAAGTGGATGTTTTGATAACTCTGACAAACCAGATCTTGCTTCAATTGAGTTTCCTTTTCCATGTGACTGCAGTAAGGATGAGGGTTTACAGAGCTTTCCAGTTTATTTCCTTTAGACATGAGCTGTAAAAACTCCTGCTTGCTCAAATATTGGAAGCTTTCTTGCACCAAATATTCAGGGTTTGTTCAGCTTGCTTTACCTCATGCTGTTGAGGCAGGCAGTAGTATTCTTGATACCTTCTGTGACTACTGCACTAATAATTGCTCTATTATTATTATTCTAATAATTGAAGTCACCTCCTGATGCTGAAAGTGGAAGCTTTTAAAAACATGGGTAGTGTGCAGTGGCTTCATAGTACTTTTGGCTTGTGTTTAGAAGATAAACTTGCCCAATGTTGCTGGAAGGAAGGATTTGCATGGAGATGGCTAAGCAAGGCAAGGGGTGAACTACTTATCTCAGAATGTAGCAGTGATTAGGCAGCATCTTGTTCTATCCCAGAACTGATCCACTTAATTTACAAACTGTGGTGCTTTCAAAGGATTATTTCTGGCTGAAACCTAGGTGTGAACTGCATTGTAGTTTGGATGTTAATCTGTTTCCATTGTACTCTTTTAAAAAGATCTTGGAGAGACCTCATCCTTGTGTATCTTTGATGCCTTGCCCACAGAGCATGCTCTGCTAACAGTTCTTTTGCAGCTGCTGAGAGGTCCTTTATACTCTTTTCTTTCACCACATGATACAAAGGGTTGTGGTATTCCTACAGGCAAGAGTGATCATTTGATACTCTTAATATAAACTGCTTTTTGTACATTTAATTCCTTACAGATGCACAAGTCTGGAGTCCTGAGAAAAGCTATTGACTACATTAAATACCTGCAGCAGGCTAACCATAAGCTGAGGCAGGAGAACATGGTTCTGAAGCTGGCTAACCAAAAAAACAGTAAGTTGTGGAGGCTCTGTAGCAGAGGGGAGGCAGTCAGCATGGATGTAGGATGTATCTTACAGTTTCTTATCCTTGACAGAGGTTGTATTGATAGTGGCCAGTGTTACTCCAGATGACAGAGCCAATCTGAGAGCTACTGACAGGAGTCAGGATGGAGAAACTTGTACATAACGCACTCTGATTTTTTCAGAGCTGTTGAAGGGCATTGACCTGAGCAGTCTGGTTGACAATGATGTAGATCTGAAGATAGATGACTTCAACCAGAACGTGCTGCTGATGTCTCCTCCAGCCTCTGATTCAGGATCCCAGGCTGGCTTCTCTCCGTATTCCATTGATTCAGAGCCAGGAAGCCCGCTCCTTGATGATGCAAAGGTATTTGTGACTTTAAGTGTCAAATTCAGGGTATCTCCTTCAGGATATGTAAGATTTAGAATTTAAATTCTTCTTATTCTCAAGAGTAGAACCAGCAGACATCTGGCAAGCAGATTTGTAGGGCTTAGAGATCCTTTGTAAGGATGAAGAAGGTGCATGTGTATGTTTTATCTTTCTTGAAATATTGAGACTATTTCCTGAGCTGTATTACCTGAGTCCTGCCTTAGCTGCTGGTAGAACTGTGCTTATCCTGTACAGTCTCTGTGGACTTACAGCATCTGTTCATTACCCAGGGTACCCATGGCTTTCCAGAATATATATGTCCAGTGAGTAAGCCAGGAGAACTTGGAAAAATGGATGGTGACATCAGGTGTGGGTAATGAGACCATAAGTAATCAGAATAACAAAAAGCTGTTAGCTGTCTTTGGCTTACGGGTTTGTTTTGTGGATATCACAGAAGTGGGTTTTCTGGGAGATCCTCAAAAGAGTAAGGGCAGCAAAGATTAATCCTTGCCTAACCCAGGGATACAGTTACTGAAATGACTGGACACAGAAGGAAGTCAAATGCAGTCAAATAATTCAGCCTTATCTTACTAAGCTAAGAAAAGCTTTACTGGAGTTCTTGCTCATTTGGAGATCAACAACAAATTTATACACATTTTGTTTCTCCTTCTTCTCCATCCCTTCCTTGGCATTAACATTTTTTATGCTCCAGAATGGTAAGCATTGTTTTTTTTGTCCTTTTTCTCTCCATTCCTATTCCCTTGAAGGTTAAAGATGAGCCTGACTCTCCTCCTGTGGCGCTTGGTATGGTGGATCGCTCTCGAATACTCCTCTGTGCTCTCACATTCCTTTGCCTTTCCTTCAATCCGCTGACATCCCTCCTGGACGCCCGAGGAACCCCCGAGTCCGACAGCCTGGTGCGCCATGGCTCCGGCAGGAACGTGCTGACGATTGAGTCAGGTAAAAAACCAGGATAGTTTGGGCCACAGAGGATGTCCCACCTTACACCTTCTCTCTGGAAGCCACCTGCAGCTGTGGGGGCTGCTGGTCACGAGGTGGACAGCAGCTGTGGTTCAGCAGGATGGGTTTGTGTGTTCTGGGAGTTGTACAACCTTTGTTTAATGGGTGGGGAGGGGCAGTAACTGCAGGGCAGGGCACGGAAGGAGAGCCAGCCTGGCTATAGCTCCAGTTCACATCCAGTGCTCTTGCATAAAACTAGCCATGGCTCAGCGTGGTGAGGTTGAGGTGGCACCTATTTGTAGGCCAGCAGCCTGAGCTTTTGGCATAGACCCTTGAAAAGTAGTTTAGGGCATCCTCTTGTTTTCAGTCGTTGAGGGGTGTTCACTTTATATTTGTTTTTAAGGTAACTGACTGATTTTTGTCACTTAATCATAAAGTATTACTACACTGTTGCTACAGAGTCTTGCAACTGGCTTGTTGACACACTCATTCCATAAAATTCATAGTTAAAAGTACAGCTTAGGAGAGGGTAGGGGATGCTGTAGGCATGTAGTTGTTTTCCTCACTGGTGAATATGATCCTTCAGTGTCGCTTTGTAAATTTAACTAAGATTAGAAAATGATACTGGAGTATTGAATACCTGTGGGTGTGTCTTGCAGAAGAATCGGAAGACAGCTCTTGGAAAATTAAGTGCTGATTCATTTTTTTTTTTATACATCAGTCTTGTAGAAATAATCATTTAGTTGGGAATGTTGAGGGTTGGAGTTTGGATGAAGAGGTTGTTGGTATAGCTGTTTCCTGATTGAGCTGCATTCTTTGCGAAAGCTGATTAGACATGTGGCAAGCATAGCAAGACATCCTTCAGGGTCCACGCTCATGTTGCCAGTGCCCAGGTTAGATTTTAATTTTCCCTTTTGGGATATGCATTGTAGATGCAGCTGGTTGGTTCGGTTGGATGATGCCCACCCTAATCCTGTGGCTTGTGAATGGAGTGATTGTTCTGAGTGTGTTCATAAAGCTCCTTGTGCACGGAGAGCCGGTGACCCGGCTGCACTCGAGGTCCTCGGTCACCTTCTGGAGGCACCGCAAGCAAGCGGACCTGGATTTGGCACGGGTAAAGTTGACTCGTTGTTTTGCATCAAATGCATCTTTCAGATGGTATTGTGGGTAAATGTTTCCCAATGAGACAGTGGCTTGGCACTTGCAAGAGGATGGTATTACTTGAGTGGATTATCCTGTGTGATTTCAGAGAAGCTGTTGCCAGGTTGTTCTGAGCAGTTTACTGTCCTACTCAGCCTAAGTTAGTGAGGCATGGAAGCAGTGGAAGAGGCTCCTAACTTCTATCCTTGTTGCTAACTACTGCATGTTGTATCAATTTTTGGCTTCAACATCTTGGGTTTTGTCCAGAATCTGGCCTCTGCTGTGTCTGTCTGTCTGCTGTCCTCCAGCCTCTTGGAAATCCTCTTTATTGTTGAGGAAACATTTGGCTTTTGATACAGGAACCCTGAAATTTCTATGGTACTTGACGAGGCAGGAAACTTTTCATCTAGTGCCGATATGTCTTACAGGCAATGCAGGATCAGAACCACGTGTAGAAAGTATGTTTAGGGCCAGATTTCAAGCTGGTGTTAAACTGCTGTTATGCTTTCAGTTTCTGTGCTGATGTTCCTCTGCTAAAGATCTTGTCCTGACTTACACATCAGTTTGTCTTGCTCCCAGTGCCAAGGAGGTCCCATAGTGTCTCTGAGAGTGATTTTTGTTGCTGAAACTTCCATTGTGCTATTTGCAGGGTGATTTTGCTGCAGCTGCGTCAAACCTGCAGACTTGCCTGTCAGTACTCGGACGAGCACTGCCAGCTTCCCGCCTGGACTTGGCCTGCAGCCTGTCCTGGAATGTGATCCGCTATAGCCTGCAGAAGCTGGCACTGGTGCGGTGGTTGCTGAAGAGGACTTCTCATCAGTGGCGGGCAAGGGAGGCCACTGCAGGATTCGAGGATGAGGCCAAGACCAGCGCTCGGGATGCGGCCCTAGCGTATCACAAGCTCCATCAGCTCCACATAACAGGTGGGAGCAGAGGTGGCAGGTCTGCTGTGCCTGGTTCTCCTGAATCAGAAGACTCAGAGCTAATCCTGGAACATACAGAGAGAGCACTACAGCCTCTGTCCTCTGGGAGGGCTGCTGTTAGAAATTAGCCTGACAAATTTTAGGAGCCACTTACTAAAACGTAACAGGTTCATGCGATAAAAGAACTCTGTAAGAACAGCTGAAGCAACAGCAGTGTAAGCTTCTCATGTCAACAGGTTCTTGTTTCTTTATGATAGCAGCCCTGCAAATGATGGTAGTATTTAGTAGCTGGTACTACTGATTAAAAATTAACACTTTTCCTTCTCCTGCTGGTACAGGTAAACTTCCCTCCAGCTCAGCTTACTCAGGCTTGCACATGGCATTGTGTGCTGTGAATCTGGCTGAGTGTGCAGAAGAAAAAATCCCACCCAGCACAATGGCAGAAATCCACCTGACGGCTGCAGTTGGCTTGAAAACCCGCTGTGGAGGCAAGCTTGGCTTCCTAGCGGTGAGTTGTGTTATCTTCCCCGATCACACCCTCAAGCAGAGATCTAGGAAAGCCTGGAAGCTGGCACTGCTGTATCTTGGAGAGGGCATCTGATAGCACTACAATTAAAATATGACCTGCAATTACGATACAAGCTGTAATTACAATATGATCTTCGTCCTTGGTGGTGCTGCTCTTTCCCTAGATACTGTTCTCAATGTTATCCTCTCCTTTTGCCAGAGCTACTTTCTAAGCCAGGCTCAAAGCCTGTGCAGCTCGGAGCGAAGTGCCATTCCTGACTCGTTGCGTTGGCTGTGCCACCCCCTGGGACAGAAGTTTTTTGTGGAGCGAAGCTGGACGGTGAAATCTGCTGCGAAGGAGAGCCTGTACTGCACGCAAAGGAATCCCGGTGAGAGCCGCTCATTTCCCAAGTGTGTGGCATCCCAGCACGTTGAGCCTGGCAGCCCCTCCACTCTTGTCTGGGACAAAAGCGGGTGTCATGTTTGAGAGCTTGTTCTTTTATCCCCACCCTGCTTGTGGTTCTGATGGCTGAGAGGGCCTGAGGAGCTGATATGTCTCCTCATCCTGCAGGGTCTGGCTTGCCTCCCTTTGTATCCTGTGCTGTGTCATACTGCTTGTCATTTTATCTGCTGGAGCACAACCCAAAGGTGGCCCTGAATGTCAGGGAGTGACTTTGGGGTGACCAAGGTTTATCCTCTGCAGAGCAGTGTCCTCACTGTTTTGCTGAGAGGCCGAAGCGCCAGAGGGATCTTTGGCCAAAGGCTGTAGCTTTACAGGTGGATTAAAAGGATAAAAAAGCCATAAAAACTTAGTCTCTAAATCATTCCATTAGTATCTTGAGAATTTCCCTCTACTATTCTTCCTCATGCTCTTTCCTACATTTTGATTCTTCTGAGTGTTTTGGTAGGTATCTATGGCAATATGCAGGTTAAATTATTTGGTTTATCCTTCTTCTCCAGCGGATCCCATTGCACAAGTCCATCAGGCGTTCTGTGAGAACCTGCTAGAGCGAGCAGTGGATTCACTTGTGAAGCCTCAGACTAGGAAAGAGGTAGCAGGACAAGAGGAGGAGGAGTCATGGTGAGTATGAGTGGCCCACTGGGCACTGCTGGCCACAGCAGCAGGCTCTGAGGCAGAGCTCGTGACCGAGTGCTGTGGGGAAAACTGGGTGGTTAGTCCTCATTAAAGGCTTGGAATGACAATGCTAGCCTGACCACCAGAGTTTATTAGCAGAGCAAGCTCTGCCTCTTTGTATTAAAACCTCTCAAGTCAAAGGTGAACCTGGGTGTGGTGGGGATTTCTGGTGTTAGCTGGGGTAGTACTGGTTGATTGCTCAACTAAATGGTTGGCACTTTCTGTGCAGAGAAAAAGTTTAATGTTCAAGGGGACTAAAATTAGCACGCACCTAGTTCTTCTATAGACTAGCACAGATGTCCAGGGCTTTTAGAGTGTGAAGGTCTGGCATGTGAAAGAGTGGACCCACCAGCTTGCTACTTTGTGCATGAGTGTTCTTCTGACTGAGTGTGATATTTGCCCTCAGTAAAGAATTAAACAGACATGTGGAAAGAGGAGGAAAGATGATGTTGAACATAATTGTCATTGTCTCTAAGCTCTTTAACCAAATTAAAGGGGAAAATAGGACGGAAAGCTTTTTGCTTTTTGTATTGAACCATGTCAAACTTTTTCCTGGACTCCATGGTAAGCAGGATCCCAGCCTTTGCAAGTAATTCAGCACTGTTTGCAGCTGATCTCCAGATATGCTGGTGTCAGACAAATGTTACATGTTATGTTATATATATATATATATATATATATATATATATATATATATATATATACAGGAAGCTCTGTAAGAGCTTTCTGTCCCAAGAAAGTGTGGGTAAAAGCCTCAGATGGGAAGATAACCCTACCTGTGTAGGAAAAACATCATACCTTTAGCTGTGAGTTTTTTCCCCAGTCTCGTCTGTTTCCTAGCAGAGAGAGAGCAACAGTTTGGTTCAATTGCTTGCAATCTGATGCTGCTGTTGGGAGAAAGTAGCAGGATTTGTATAAGGGAGGTGGATTGTCACTATACTTGTGGGAGTGCTGTCTCTTCGTGGAAAGGACTAAATTTAGTAAAGCAGCTAGCTTTTTTGTCCCACTCTAGGGGTGGGAGCTCAAGATCTTAATCTGTAGCATGTCCCAGTAAATTAGGTCATTGCTGCATATGTTATTTTCTTTGACCAGTGCTGAGAACATGCTGTCACTTCCACTCATACATATTTGCATATATGCAAATAATCAGAGAAGTGTAGTTCAGCCTCTTTTGGAGGCAGTGATTGAAAAGGAGCCTGTAATTAACTTGCAACATATGTCTATGTTTGAGGTGAGACTTGAGGTTAAAATTAGTTCTGTGGCTGGTGGTCATGAAAGGGGAGATATGAAGCCGTTCCCCTCAGAGCATCGCTCTGCACTTCTACTCATGGAGTGGTCTCTTCAGTCCAGCAGGGTTGTGTTAGTTTTAGAGCTTGAACTTTCTATGGGCTTAGTGGGTCAGCTCTGTTTAAACATGACTTGTGAGTGAGAAGTGCCTTGGTATCTTCTGTTTGACAGCATAGCAAAGATCTGCCTTGTTCCTTGTTTCAGTGAATTCTCGGGTGCCATGGAGTACCTGAAATTGCTCAACTCTTTCCTGGACTCAATGGGAAGTGGAGCCCCACCCTTTGCCAGCAGTTCTGTACTCAAGTCTGCCCTGGGTAAGTTTGGCAGAACTGAAGCTCTTTCATACACAGGATCTACTGCCAATACAAATTCCCTCTCTTCCACTTCACAAACTCTAATCAAGGGGAAATGCAGTCCTTGGAGTGAGGCCTGATTGCATGCCAGTGTGGTACCAGAGCTCAGACTGGAAGAAGGTGATTAAGAAGGCTTATAAATTTGGCTCTGTGTTGTAATGCTGAGTGCCCAGCCCAGCCAAGGACTGCTGCTATTTGTGTTGCTGAGCAGTATTTTATTTCCAATCTGAACCCTGTGCCCTCACCTGAGAGCTTGTTCCTAGCAGTGCAAAGTGAGAGGAAGGGTGGAGCATATAAACAAACATAGCAGCATTGCAGTTGAAGTACAGGAAGGGTTTTTTTCCACTTAATTACCTACTGAACGGGGTTGCCCCCACTTTCACAGTGGCTGTCAGATATATTCCTCAATCTCCAGAGGGACCAGCAGCCTCTGCTGTAGGCAAGCTCTGGACATATACTGGGAGGTGCTTGTTTTGGTCCCTTGGTGTGCATTTAGTGGGACAGCAAGGGCTGCAGAATCCTTCTGAGCCATGCACTCATCTGGTCTGGGCTGGTAACAGGCTTCTGGAATATTTGTTTTGCTTGGTGTTGGTACAGACTACACCTGGCAGCTCACTGGGATGCTGGTGCAGCTTTAGACACAGACTAACTGCTGTACCAAAAATGTATAGAGCAAACATAATAGGAAAACTAAATAATTATTTTTTTAAAGAGAAGTCTCTGCTTGGGTCAGTATTGCCATAGAATTAAAAAGCAGATTGGAGTAGAAGAACATATTGGCCCTAAGCAGGCTTTGGGAAGTTTCTGAGGGGATGTTAAATAATGAAGGAAATTATACAGGGAACCTGATGTACTGTCTTGATGGTGATTAGTGCCAATCATGAGTGTATATATGAGTGGAGTTGTTATTTTGGGGTGGTGAATGGAGATCATTGTCAGGAAGGAAGTCAACAGATTTTGAGACAGGTTGGTGGGATACACTCTTGTTGACAAGATACAAACATGCCATCCAAAACTCTGCTTGCGGTCAGATGTAGGATGTTTGCATGCTGCCAAGTTCCTTTGTGTTCTTGCAGCACACTTCAGCGTTCACACGGACAGCTGAGTTCCCGTGGGATCAGTTTGGGCTCATTACCATCAATCCCAGCAGAAGGTGCTGGCAAGGGCCTGATATACCTGTCCACCTCTCCAAGTGTGAGGGAGTCAGGTGTGCTGTCCTGGGCTGCAGCTGCTGGTTTTGTTTTGCAGGTCCCGACGTGGTGTGCCGATGGTGGTCAGCGGCCGTGGCTATGGCAATCGCTTGGCTCAGAGGGGATGATGCCGCTGTGAGGTCACATTTTGCAGAAGTGGAGCGCATGCCAAAGTCCCTGGAGATGTCAGAGTGCGTAGGCCTCGTAGACTTTTCAAACTGCTGCTCCTAAACAGGGGTGACTCCTTCCCCTAATGCTGTCCTTAGGGTCACATCTACCTGTGCTCTGCAAGTGCCAGTGTGCTCGGCAGTTCATGTGTAGGTCAAGGCTTGCAGACTGATAGTAAAACTGTGGACTGGAAGTCACAGTCACAGTTGCTTCTTTAGGGGTGTCTTTTGGCTTTCTTTGTTCTAATTGCGCAGTCTCCCATCTTCCAAAATCAAACAAAACTCACATGAGGATGGTGTCACCATCTCTGTTCTTCTGCAATAAAGAATCTTTGCCAGCTTTCTCTCATTTCTCTGTGCTGTCTGTGTAGGTGAGGAACAATTGCCATCTTTTTTTTGTCTAAGGAGTGATGATATCCCTTGAAGGTGGGAGAGTGAAAGCTGATGCTGTGGCAGCATGACATGGTATTGCTTGAAAGCAACCTGCTTTCTCTTTCAGGAATGCCCTGGTGAAAGCTACCTTCTACATGTGTAAAGCCATGCAGGCCTCTCTGTCTGGGAAGGCAGATGGACAGCAGAGCTCCCTGGGTCACTGTGAGAGGGCCAGCAGTCACTTGTGGAACAGCCTCAACATGAGCAGTGGCATGTCCAGCACCATCCTCAACAATGTAAGCATTATGAGCCCTGGGATAACCCGTGGTCTGTCTTGTTTGTAAAGTTGGTCTTTGCTACAGGTGTGTCACTTCCCTGTTGTAGCTTCATTCTTCATTCACTCTGTGTATCTTGACATTAGAGGGGAGACTTCTTCCCTATCCTTGAAAAGGGCATTGCCATTGCTCTGTTTCTGCTGTACTGGGGGGAAGCAGAGTCACAAGTACAGTGTTGTCTCCCTGGGCACGGTGTCAGCTCTCACTCCTCTCATTCTAGTAGCTGTCACCTCTTTCTGGTGCTTTGACCAGTTTGAAATTGGCCCTGCATAGATGGAAAGTATCCATCTCTCTGCTCCAGGTCAAGTTGGTGATACCTGTAAAACAGGACATCACTAAGTCGAGTTCTGTTTCAGGCCAGACTCATGAATGTTTGAATCCTCTAGCACGGTAGTGTGACTATGCTGTGCTACTCCTGAGTTTGTGTGGGGCTTGTTTCTCTTCTTTCCAGGATTACGTAAAACTGGAGCTTCCCTCCATGGCATATGGGACGTGGTTCTGGTCCCTTTCGTCGTTGCTGGGTGGCAGCTGTAGTGCATTGTAGTTGCATTGCATGTTGTGGCAGTGACTGTGCAATGTTTCTGCAGTGCAGTACAGAGGCACTCTCTGTTCGGCAGCACAGGCAGAGAGCCCTCCCAGAGC
The DNA here is from genome assembly GCF_049639895.1 of Pseudopodoces humilis. NCBI lineage: Eukaryota > Metazoa > Chordata > Aves > Passeriformes > Paridae > Pseudopodoces > Pseudopodoces humilis. The sequence continues at coordinate 25,172,023 of NC_142204.1, forward strand.
CGGGAGCGGTGCTAGGGGGCAGCAGCAGATGGGGAAAAGTGGTTTGGCAGCCGCTGTCGGCTGTGCCAAGACTGCCTCTTTTTTCTCTGCAGGTAGCACGGCTGTCTTTGCTGTTTCCCACTAGTTAGCATCACCGTTTGGGCAGGAAGGCCTTTTGCAGGAGGCTGTGTTTCCCTGGGATCAGTTTGCATTTGTTAGTATTGATCCCAGTGAAAAGTGCAGGCAAGGGCATCTAACATTGATGCAATGTGCCCTTGGCACGTTTCCTTGACCTTGGTCGAGAGATGCCACTTGGGCAAAATGCAAAGGTCCACGTCTTTGGTGCATTGTGGTGGGGTGACACGGCAGGGGGAGGGCAGGGGAGACCCCCAGGTGGGCAGGAGGTGCCGTGGCCGCCTTCCCACGGGCCGTGTCAGCAGCCACGTAGCTTGTTACTCGCCCAATGCTGTGTGTTACTAAAAGTGTGCCCGGGCATCTTGGCTCTTGCAGATGATCCAGCTGCTGGCCTGTGACTTGCTGCTCTCCCTCCGCACCAGCCTGTGGCAGAAGCAGGCGAATGCCAGCCAGGCACTGGGGGAGACTTACCACGCCTCGGCCCCCGAGCTGACGGGCTTCCAGCGTGACCTCGGCAGCCTGCGCAAGCTGGCCCACAGCTTCAGACCCGCCTATCGCAAGGTGATGGCCCGCCTCTCCTGCCTGCCCCACCTCCAGCTTACCTATAGCCCTTCCTGGGGGTGATGGGAAGCTGGTGCCCCTGGAAACATAGGGTGTATGTGAGCTTGTGTGGTTTGGATACTTGGGGTGGGATGCTCTTCTGCTACCAACCTCCATACTTTCTGTAGGTAGGTGATGAGGGAGGCTCCCGTAGGAGTTCAGTGGATGTGGGGAAGTGTCCACTTTAGTTTCTGTGTAGAAAACCATCACGTGTGTATTGCCAAATACCACAGCATCCTGTCTATTAAGGTGGCTTCAGACTGGGTCTGTCCCTCTGGGGAGTGCAGAAGGAAGCTTCCTCAGCCGTGTTGACTCTGCTGAGTAGCTGAAGGGTCAGATGCCTTCTGCATCTGTAGAGCTCCAGGTGCTTTTCTGGGCATTTCCCATTTAGTTCATCTAGTTTTAAGCCTCTGTAGAGGGAGTCTAATACTTGGACACAAGAGCTGTCCTGGTATTGTCCAAACTCTGGATTTCAAAGTTTGGTGCTGTTACCAAAGCACTGCACTAGCAGCATAGGTTAAGAATCCTGCCTGCACCACAGTGCCAAAGTTTGCTCTCAGATTTTTCTGCCCTGTTCCCTGCTCTCAATCCTCCCCCTTTCCAGGCCACTCACAGTTAGGTCTCAATTTTTTTTTTCCCTTCCTCATGGTTGCCCTGACCTGCAAATTCCCCAGAGACAGGTGGAAAGATGAGGGAGGAATGTGGAAATGGGTCTCTGTTTTTGTCAAGGTGTCAGTGCTCTGCTCTTGAAATGTGGTGGCTGAGAGGTAACAGCTCAGCCACAGCATCGTCCCTGTGCCAGCCCACCTCTTATCTTCCATCCTGCCTTCCTTTTCAGGTCTTCCTCCACGAGGCCACCGTGCGCCTAATGGCAGGTGCCAGCCCTACCCGCACCCACCAGCTGCTGGAACACAGCTTGAGGCGGCGCACGCCCCAGAGCAGCAAGCAAGGTCAGCCCCGGGGCCCAGGCAGCGACCCACTGCCTGTGGGGCTGGGAGGGGGCAGCGCTTGGGCAAAGTGCGGAGGCATAGATACACCCTGCAGTGTCTTCTGCTGCGTCAGGATAATGAGCTCCCATCAGCCTGTGGCTCAAGGCAATGCTTCTGCCATGTTCTCTACAAGCCAGCTAACGTGAGCTGCCAGCCCTGGGCTGGAGGTGTTGGCGAACAGACTGGCAAAAAAAAATTTGCCTTCATGAAGCTACACGTACACAAAACCTGGCCATCTGGGGTTAGGAGCACTCAGTGCAAAGGCAAAAGTTAAGAATTCTAAAGGGAAAAGCCAAAAGATGGATGTATGGGAATGGGCAAATATGCATGCCAGTGTTGGGGTGAGCCTTAGGAAGTGAACTGAAAGGACCTGTATCTGTAGAAGACAGGACTGACAGTTCCTGACTCTAGCTCGGAGTGTTCTCCTCTGCTAGCCTAAAGGCCCTCAGGGTGCCCCCTACTCTTGGCTCAGCCAGGGGATGCCAGCCAGAGAAGTCTGTGCTTGGTGGTGGCAGTGGAGGGCCTGTGTGGTGGGGTTTTCTCATGCAGGTAGTAGCTCTGTGGTGAGTTTTCTCTCTTTACTGTTTGCCCATAGGTGAACTGGACACATTGCCGGGCCAAAGGGAGCGAGCCACAGCCATCCTGTTGGCCTGCCGCCATCTCCCCCTCTCCTTCCTGTCCTCTCCAGGCCAGCGGGCGGTGCTGCTGGCCGAGGCCGCCCGCACCCTGGAGAAAGTGGGGGACAAGCGCTCCTGCAATGACTGCCAGCAGATGATCGTCAAGCTCAGTGGGGGCACGGCCATTGCTGCCTCCTAACGCAGGCATGGGTTTCCTTTGTGCAAAGACAGACTGGTTGAGCATCAGCTTGGACTTCCCTTCTGGAGCTTAGAAAAAGTGCTAGGTTAGGGTTGTGCTGGTGGGATCAGGATGGGGTGGGAGGGGGAGGGTTTTGGGTTTGATTTTTTTCTAAACTTGCCCCAGGTTTAGCTTTACTAGCCTCCTTGCTTGTTCTCAGGCACTGCAGCAGGAATCTGTCTAGTTGTGGTTTTTGTCACTATGCCTGGGGCTGTTGAGAAGCACTGCCCCGACACAAATCACCCGTCCCTGCTTGGGAGAGAAGCCCATGAGCCCACGGCACAGAGAAGTGGCACATCCCGTGTCTCCTCAGGGGTATTCTGTTCCCTTTCCAAACACCTCTGCTGAAAGGAAATCTCTGGGGAGGGCAGAGGATCTGTTCAAGCCTTGTCCTGTGTCACTGCTGGGGCCTAGGGCTGTTCCCAAAAGAGGGGAAGGCACCAGCTTTCCTTGAGTTGTGTGTCAGGAAACTGAAGCCCCCTAGACCCAACTTCCCTAGGTGCTCTGGGAGTATCGCTTGGGGCCAGTACTGCCTGGAAAATTTCTCTACAGTTTTTATACAGGTTTTTTTATAGGAATGTTTGTGGCTTTACAAAAACATGGGGAACAACGCAGCAGATTTCCCTTCCCTTCTGCTTCATGCGTCTTTTCCTGTGATAGCTGCCTCCGGTTTTCAGCAGGGGGTGGGTTTGTAGCAGCCTGCAACAAGCAGAGCCTGGTAGAAGACCTTGGCATTCCTGGACATCTGGTGCTGGGTGGCAGCAGAGGTGGACATGCTGTGCCCTGCACTTGGCATGAAGGGTGAATGCTTCTCTGGTGCCTTTTTGTTGATGCAGAAACAATTTCTAGAAACAGTTTTTTTTTATTTTACTCAACTCCCAGTCCCAGAACTTGTCTTCAGGTGTTTCTCCTTACCTTCTCCAACTGCTCCACAGCTCCTGCAGGATTTGGGAGGCACTGGTTCAGGGTGCAAGTCTCCCAGCTTTGTTAGTGTTGCTATTCCAAGCAGTTTGACTTGCAGGTGTTGAATTGCCTGTGACTTTCCAGGAGTGGGAGGTGGATTTGGGACAGGGAGAGAACGGTTTGCCCTCTTTCTCTCTGCCTTTCCTGTTGCATCTCTCCAAAGAAGTGCAGAGTGGTTGCCCTCTCACATGTGCAGATGTGGAAACCAGCCTTTGGCAAGCAGGCATTGCTGTTTCTCCATGTGTGCAGCCGGCATGTTCTCCATGTGGGCAGCTTGAAGCATTTAGATACAGACAGCCATCCTGTCCCAATCAAGCCTGTACTGCCCAACTCCTGCAAATTTTTACTGTTTTGCAAGCAGCTTTCACACATATCCAGCTCTTGCAGAGAGGCATGAGCTCCTTCAAAATGAGAGGAGAAAGATAAGAGGCTCGTGGTTTCCCTTTGCACAGGGTCTTTATGCATCTGGGAGGGCCATTTCATGTGCTACAGCAATTGGACACAGGTAATGCTAGTCCTGGAGTTGCCCAGCTTCAAGAAGATGGAAATGGGCCTGGAGAAACCCATCTCCCAGCAAAGCCTGTTCCCAGTGATTGTGTTCCGTAGCTGTGTGGGGACCAGAAGGTGTGTTTACCTCTCTCCCTGACTTTATTTGGGGAATAGCGGGTGGCCACCCAGCTTCAATGGCCAGTACTGTCCTACTGGCTGGGGTGTCCCTTGCTTCCTTGGAGTCAGTGGCTGGAGGGAGGGGAGCTCATTTGAGGGGAAGAGGTTGCTCTCAAGAGTGCTTGATCAGTGCAGGGATGCTCTGGTGGCAGCGGCTTTGGCTTTGAGCAGGTACCCTAAGTGTGCAGAACAGCTCTTGAGTTTGTACACATTTTGATTGCTCATTCCCAAATTCCCTAGCTTATCAGTGATCCTATTCTGGGGGTTATATTGCCTCTTCCTGATTTCCTTCCTCTTCCATGGCTCTCGTGCTGTCTTCCTTGCCATGGAGTTTTTTTCCCTAAAAATACAGAAACTCCTTGCCTGTGGCAGCCTCTGAGTTATCTTGCATTTCTCCAGGTCTGCGTGCAGCACGTGGGCAGTTCTGTGCTTTAGTAAAATGGGAGGTAAAGCTTTGGGAAAGCAGTGATGCTGAGGTTTCACTTTGTCACTAATGTTAGTCTGAGCCCTGGGGGCTGGGCTGCAGGGAGTACTGGCTGGGCCAGGAGCTGGGAGAAACTGTTGGGCTGAAACCCAGGTAATGAACAGCATGAAGCACCGAGGGTCCTAGCATGGCTGGTATGTCTCTTCCCCCTCCAGAGCAAGGGATCTTTGCCGTTTTTTTTCTACACTGTTCAAGAATTTGCTGTCTGTCTGTCCCTACAACTTTTTTTATATGTGTGTGTATATACTGTAACTTTTTGGTTTGTGGGTGGGAGGAAATTGTTTTATGGATTATGTGAAGAAAGTCTATTTATCCACATGGAGTTCAGAGTAGGGATGCTTTGTGATATGAGATGCAACTGGTGGTGGGGAAGTTCCCCGGAGAACATACCTGCTGTCTGAAAACCCTGTTCCAGGGCTCCTGACATCTGTTATCTAATAAAGATGAATGTTACCACCACCTCCCACCTGACCTCTTTCTCTTACCTCTATTCATCCCACCCAGCAGCTGCTCTTAAGCAGAGGTGAGCTTGAAAAGTCCTTTAGAGACATAAAACCTCACAGGTGCCTTGGGAAGCTGTCAGTCCTTTGTCCAGATAACCCAGAGACCAGAACTGCACCGCTTGCAATGAAAGGCCCTTGGTGGAACAAGTGTGGTGTCTCCATGTTCATCTGGAAGCAACTCAAGAGGATGATGGCTTGAGCAGAGCCAAGCAAGGTGGAGCTGGGCCAGAAGCCTGCAATTTTAGGACCTTCTCTAGGGGAGGAAGGCTGTTACCTGACCTTGCTTTAGAACGATGTCCTTTCGCTCCATCTCTGTTTCTCTGCTCCCCCTGGTGAAACTCTGTCAGAACCATTAAGCTTCAGACAGAGGAGATCTGTTTTTTGTGCAGCTGCTTGAAGGGTTTTGCAGTTGGCCCTGGAAGCTATGTTCCCACCATGTCCCCCATTGTGGGGGGTTCCCCAGGCCCTGTGGGGGAGTGGGCTTTGTGCCTTGCTGCCCCGGGGGAAGGTTTTGTGAGCATTGTAAAGTTCCCCAACCAATTCATACGAAGGCCATACAGTTTAATGTGTTATTTATTGACAAGGTGGAGGCTGGGGCAGTGAAGGGAGGAGGCTGGGGAGGCAAAGGGGCTGCTCGGGCTTTGCTGGCAGCATGGGTTCAGTGCTTTGAGTCAATTGCTTTTCCCCGCACCTCGTCAGAGGAGCCAGGCGAAGGTGCCTGGCCCCAGCAGGATCTGTTCCCAGTCCGTCCAGCGTTGGCCCCCATGCCCTGAGCAGGGTACGGCTCTGCCAGTGTGTTCTCGACTCAGCCTCTTCCGGGCGTGGGCTGAGGACGCCTGAAACTTGCTGCTCGGATGAGTCCGCGATGCCTCCTCGACGGTGAAGTGCAGCCGGCAGTCCCCATCCCGGGGGCCGGCTCGTCTCCCGGCCTGGCCAGCGCCGCGCTTTGTGTAAGTCCTGTGGTGCTCTCCTCCGGCGGGCTGCCCCCGATGGCAGCGACTCCCGCCTGAGGGGCAGCCCCAGACCCCGATGGCACGGGCCGTCAGACGGTGACCTCGGTCTTGCTGTTGGTGGCGAGGTGCCGCGGGTGCTGCCCGTACAGCGAGGCGGAGGGGCCGAAGGCCTCGGGTGGCCCCTCAGGGCGCAGGGTGGCCAGGCCCGGCCGGCGGGGTCCACGATGGGGACCCCCCTCCCAGCCCCCCGGGAAGGCCAGACCCCCTGGCACCTTGGGGCCCTTGGCTTTGGGCAGGGGGCAGCCCTCGGCCAGCACCGGGGTCTCGGCTGGGAAGGTCAGTGTGGTGGCGGGGGGTGGCTCCAGCCCACCGAACCGCCTGTAGAAGTCCTCGGTGGCGCTCTCTGTGGGGACAGGCGTGCGGTGTCACCCCTCCAGGGCCTCCTGCTGGCACGGGGGGGCCAGGGAGGGTGCAGAGGTGGAGAAGGCTGGGATGGGGCTGTAGGAGGGATTCTGGGCGCTGACTGGCTGGGGGCGATATTGGCAATGAACTGGCTGGGCAGTGCTTTTGGAAGATCCCGGGGAACCGATTGCTGCGCGGCGCAGTGTCCATGTGGACCCTGAGCCCTGACCTGAGCCCTGCTGGGGTGGGCAGTGCTCCAGGTCTGTGTGGGATCGTGGGTGCTGGTTGACTGGGAAGCGCAGTGGATCTGCGGGGGACCCTGGGCACTGACTGGCTGGGCAGCACAGCAGGCTGGTGGAGTGATGGAGGAGCTGCGAGCAGCCACCCCAGGAGCATTGGGAAACTGGGATACTTGTTCTGCCTGTGCCCCTTTGTGAGCCTCATGCCCCTCCCCACTTGGTTTTTGGGGTTAACGGGGTGCATGCCCTCCTCCACCATCCCACCCCCAGGGCAGCGGAACTCACCTCCAACCTTGAGGGTGGTGTAGGAAGTGTAGTCCGGGGCTGACAGGGCCAGGCTGCTGGCCAGCGGCAGGCGCTTGCCGTGGCTGTGGGGCCGCCCCAGTGAGGGGGCAATGGCCACCGCGTTGTTCAAGGGTGGCTTGTCTGGAGGGGCAGAGATGGGTGGGGGCTCAGCCGTAGGCTGTGCCCTCCCACTGCCTTTATTCACTCAAGGGAACTTACTTTTCCCCACCACACCAGTGCCTTACCTGTGCTGTTTCTGGGGGGTCCCCGGGCCAGCCCCTCGCCCAGAGGCACCTGCACACCCCCCATGAGGCTGTCCATATTCTCAGAGGGGCTGTGGCCTGGCTGCTTCAGCAGATCTGTCAGTGTCCTGGAGAGGGGGTGAAGGGCTGTTAGAACAATATCCTACTCCCCTGGGACCTCAAATGCATCCCAACCCTGAACTCCACTCCTTGAAGGCAGAGCTATGCAGCCTGGGGCTAGGAAAGAGCTACTGGGAGCAGTGCACCCAGAGTGCACCCAAGCCACTAATTCAGCTTTTGCAGGAGGGCTAGCAAGTCTAATGGCTAATTGGGGTCTGGCTGGGGCTGAGCCCTCCCAGAGCCAGGGGCATCAGTGGGTAAGAGTGGTGAGGGAGATGCATGGCTTGGAGCAGGCTGCAAGGGTACAGTGAACTGAGACAGAAGGAAACTGATCTGATGAAGCTGGAGCAACACCTCTGGGATGCTCCCCTGGTAGAACAGGGGAGAGGAGGCAACACCTCCAGTCAAATCCCTTCAAAACAGAGAAGACCCCAAGGAAGGGATTAGAGAGGCCACTTGTGCCCCTTCGGGGAGGGAAATAAACTAGTGGCAGCCTCTGGTGCAGGCGCTGTCTGTGCAGAACACCCTCCTTGTAAGTAACAGCATTAAACATTAAACACCATTACATAAGATAGAGCCCTATTTCGTTTAACATTCATGGACAGAGATTCTGCAGTCCCACCACAGCGCACTGGCAATGCCAGAGCGCGGCATGCTGGTGGTACCAGAGTGGGGCACAGTGGCAGTCAGTGCCAGAGCAGGGTGCACCAATTCTGGTGGTGCCAGAGGAGGGTACAACAGTAGTGACAGAGGGAGCACGTTATCAGTGCTGGAGCAGGACCTAGCCATGTGCCACTGCAGCCTTTGGCAGCAAGTCCCAGGAGAGGATGGGATGCTCCTGCAGGTGCAGGGCTTTGTGATGAGAAGACACACCATCCCCCCTGCAGAGACCATCCCTGCAAGATTGCAGGGGTGTCCACTCAGGGCTTTTTTTGGCTCGCTAATCCCCAGCTCACTGTCAGCATGCCTCGCGCCTCAAAGGCTCTGGCTGGCTCACAGACGCACACTGTGAGCTGATGGTTAGCAAGTGGTTGGACAATAAAACAGCAGATTAAACTCAACATGCATAAATGCAAATAGGAGAGGGAGGGGGAAATAATCCTGACTTGGTAGATGTGTCAGCTTATGGCACCAAAGTGCTCAAAAACCTAGCGAACGTGATGCTTGGAATTTCAAGGAAAAGCAGTGAGAACAAGGGAAAAAGTAATGCATTGTGCCTGGGGGATGCTTATGCTTGTGGGGACCTAAGGAAGCCTTTTACCTCCCAGTTTGTGTTCAGTCAACATCACAGGGCAGGGGCAAGAGCAAAGCTACAAGGAAGGGTCACTTGCCTGTGGGTTAATTACACATCATTCTTGGGAAGCTTAATCTCCAGATGGGCCAAGAGAACCCTGATAGAGCTGAAGACATTGAAACGAGCGAGGAACAAACCCTGGCAGCTGACCAGCTGGAAGGCAGCTTGGCAGAAAAGGGCTTGGGGATTCTGGTTGACACCAAGTTGACCATAAGCCAGTAAAGTGCCCTTGGGACAAAGGCGCTGAAATGGTTTCCTGGTCTGCACTAGGCAAAGTGTTGCCAGCAAGTCTGAGGAAGGTGATCCTTCCTCTCTGCTTGGCACTGGAAAGGCCACACCTCTGGAGTGCTGGCTCCAGCTTAGTACAGAAGCACGGATGTACAGGAGAGAGTCCAGGGAAGGGACACAAAGTTGGGACTGGAGCATCTTTTATACAAAGAGAGGCTGAGAGAGCTAAGACTGTTCAGCCTAGAGAAGAGAATGTTTTGGGGGATCTTATCAATGTACATGAGTATCTGAAGGGAGGGTGCAACAAAGACAGCATCAAGCTGATGAGGTGACAGGTGCAAACAGAAACAGGAATTACTGTTTAAACAGAAGAAATAACATTTTTTTTTCCTGCAGGAGTAGTTAAATGCTTGACCAGGCTGCCTAGGGAGGCTGTGGCATCTCCATCCTACAGCTATTCAAAGCCTGCACCTCCCCAGGAATCTTCCTGCAACAGACTGACCCAACCAAAGTTCAGGCCATGGATGCTGCAGTCAGAGAAACTCTGGGCACAAGCTGTGCCTAGGCTGTGCCTAGGCAGGGCAGGGGGAGGCAGGTACCCCGAGGCCATGGGTGTGGGCTGTCAACTCGGGGAGCTGCTGCCCTGTCAACTCCCACCTTCCCTGGGGTGTACTACTCACCAGCCCCTCCCCACTGGACGCTGCCTGCTCTTGCGTGTCCTCGGGGCCAGCGCTCAAACAGGCTTGTTTCAACAGGAAGTTCAATGTGATTTGACCTATTTTTAAAATTATTTTTTCTTTTCCTCGGGTCTATTTATGAAGCTTGAGCAATCCTTTATCTATGACTTCTCTCCACATAAATCCATCAATGCTCTTTCTCATAAACGTGCCCTCGGTGCTGACCACTCCGGGCACATGGACAACAACAATTAACAACAATGGCTCGAGCAGCAATTAATGAGCTGTTTTGCTAAGGTGAGAAGCACCGACAAGTCCTCAGCACCAGCAGCACTTGGATTCACCCTGCCCTTGCACCTGGAGTAGTGCCACTGACCAGGGCTGCCAGTAGGGCTCTCAGGGGCTGCACCCCTTCCCTGGCTTATCCTCAGGTGATGCAGTGAAGGGAAGGTGGACATGGAGGGTGACACTGTGTCTCACTGAACATCACCTTGAGGATTTTGAGCCTTAGTCTGGTCCTGTGGCTGGGGGGCTTGAGGAAGGTCAAGCCACATCTCCCTAGGTCACCTGGTGGTCTGCGGCACCAAAACGGATCTGGAGTGCTGATGGAGGAAGGGAACAGAGAGTAAGTGTAGCTTTAGACCTGCACTGCTCATCTGTAAAAGGTTCTGCTGAATGGTACCACTGAGGCCTTCATCCACACTCTGGCCATGGATGCAAAGTACATGAGGCAGTGTGTGTGGGTGGCTTGGCACCCAGCTTGCCTGAGCAAGCAGGGTGGGCATGCAGCCACCACCATGCAGCAAACCTAGTTCTGCTTAAGGGTGCAACAAAGATGCCCCAAACCAACCTAGTGCAAGACCTGAGACCAAGCACAGAGGCAGATCCAGAAGCAATAAAGATGGAGGCCAAGAGAGCTTCACAGGAGAAACCATGCAAGAAGCACTCAGTGCTCCTGATCCATCCCCAAGGGATGTGCCTGTGTGGGAGCAGGACGCTGACCTGGCACAGTAGCCCAGCCCAGGGCCTGACTCACTTTTGGGAGGCCCAAGCCCCATACCTGGTAAGCCCAGCAGGAGAGAGTATGCAAGTCCTGGCAAGGGGGCAGGGAGCAATGGGGAGACAGAAACACAGCCTCCAGAAGAGAGGAGAGATGATGGACTGATGGGGTGAAGTGACATTACCGTGAGCTGGAGTGGGGTCCATGGATGAGTGGGGTCATGAGGTTTGGAGCAGAGGTGCAGCGTTGCAGGAGGCACAGAGCACGCTGCAGCCACAGGTGAGCATCCCGGATGGTCACACTACTGCTCCCAGTGAGAGCCTCAACTTCACATCCCAAGTTTCCCACAGCTTACAGCATGTTTGCTAAGGGCAGGGGTGCCCATCCATACAACCGAGCAGCACAGGCACTGTGGGACACCTGTCCGGTGGAGCTCAGGGATGCTCAGGAAGGCATGGGGTTATCAAAGTGTCTTTGCAAAACGGGAGTTGCAGCGGTGGGTATTGGAGCTTGGACCCAGTGGAAATGAGCATCCCCAAACATTATGTTCAGTCTAGGGACAGACCTCCAGGTCTCCTTCCCTACTGGAGCTGGATCCTCTTTTGTCCCCCAGAGAGCCAGGGCAGCACCTAATAGCACACCATACTGCCTGAAAACACTTTTTCTAGGTCTTCACCACTACCTGCTACCATGGACATCAACCGCAGGCATGGCCCTGGACTTGAGCATTGCCGGAGAAACACCCAGGACAGCTGGATGCATAGTGAGGCCATATTTGGGGGACCCCAAAAAGCATGGGGAGACCCAGGGAGTGAAAAGTCAGAATCGAGCACTCACCTACTGCAACTGCCAGGGCACCTGCTCCTGACAGTTGTTTTCCCCTTCTCCAGAATCTCCCCTACTCTCTAGGAGGCTCCTTCTTGCCCAGTTCTTCCCATAGCATCGTTCACACCAGCTGCAAAACTGCAATTCCCACCCAGGAGGTTTTCACTGAGAGGTCTGGGGCATGTGCTTGCTCTCAATGTAATGGGCATGGACAGATCCTGGAGGCCCCCGAGGACCCAACGTCCTCGGAGATCCGGGGACTGAAGAAAAACACAGGCAGGTGTTCCTGACTCACACGGGGTCTGGCCAGTCTAAGCAAGTGCTGGGGACAGATGCCAAGCATGAGCTGAGCAGGAAGGAGAGGGGATTGCCGGAGCTGCCATAAGGCCCTGCAGGAGGAAGGCGGATGAGGACGGGAGCACAAACCAGGTAGCTGCAGTCCCTTGAGCACCCACTTCCCTGGGTGGGCCAGCAGCCAAATCCGTGAGGAGACAAAGACATGTTGGAGATGACCAAGGTGTGGGGGTCTCAGGACAAGCTGGACACAGACTCGGGTGTCTCCATCAGGGAGGAGCTAATGGACTTTTTGCACCTAGTCACTCTTCTTGGGTTTGGACCAGGACCAGAACCATGACAAACGACATCTGGAGGTGGTTGACCTTACCACCCAAGAGAGAAACCTGCAAGCAGCAGCAGTGGGAGCTGTCCAGGGCAGCACAAAGTGCCTCCCAGGAGCGGAAAAACCCCGGCGGGAGGGAGGGATAGGAATGGAAATCAAGATGACCGTGCAACAGGGAGCTGGCCCAAGGCCATGATGCGGTGCCCAAGGAGCAAATGAGAAGCTCCTACCTGAGGCACTAGGAGAGAGGCAAGGTGGCACTGCCCATGCCTTGGGCCATGCGTGGGTACAGTGGCAAGGCAGGTAGAAATAGCCCTGCTGTCTCAGGGGCACCAAGACAAAGCGTATTCCCCCAGCTGCCCAGGCACAGTGGAATGGAGGTGATAGCATCCCTTTTTGGATGCTGATGTCGTGATGTCATTTGGCACTGTCTCCATCAGCCCAGCACCCAGGAAGTCATATCAGCCTGGTCTCTTGCCTGGTTCCTGGGGCTCTGCACCTGATGCACCACTGCTGCCCTGCCACAGCTTTCTAGTCACCATCCCTGTGGAACCAGAGCCGGTCACAACTGGCACAGAAGGACACAGGACACAGAAGAGGGCAAGACTTCTCCTGACTTCTGCAGTGATCAAGGTGTCCTTCTGATTTTGTCCCTCAAAGGTGGACGAGAAAAACGCACCTTCTCCCTATCTGTATGCTAGTGCCCAAAAGATCTGTGGCTTTATGGAGAACAAGCACCTGTCTCTCCAAACTCAGTGGGAAAATTCAGGCTTCCATGAGTTTAGGGGAAGGCAGGGACAAGGGGAAACACACAGCTCCAGCAGCGCAGAATTGAGGCTACCCACAGAAAACAGCCCCTGGTGAGTGGCAGCACTCCCACCAGCATGTGATGGTGGGAGAAGGCAATACCCAATGGCAGGGGATGAGGACATGGGTCTGGGTGTCCCAGGGTCTGACCCCTCCCTGAGCACAGTATCTCCTTCACAGGAGGTAGGGGGGGGGATGACCAAAAAAAGACGCGGTGGCAGGCGAGTGGAAGGGGAGTCAGGAGGCTGGCGGAGGCCGTATTGATCCTGTCAAGGTGCCAGCACTTCCTCAGGCAACGCAGGGGGAGGCGTGGGCACATAGCAGCACACAGCCAGGCTCCCTGCCAAGGTGGGGGCACAGCATGGATCCCCCCCAAACTGCCTCTTGTGTCTCAGGAGGGTCCTGTGACCCTCCTCCATGACTTAGTATGACCCTCCTCCAACCAGGGGTGATCAACCTCTGCTCCCCTGAGTGGGTGCAAGAAGTAGAATGGGTCTGGATTTGGGGTGCAGCACCCATTGGTTGCGTAAGTCCCAAATAGGCAGTACCCCAGGGGAAGGAGAGAGTGTGTTGGTGCTAGGGGTTGCAATCAGGACAGCTGCCTGATCATCCCAACGAAATTATTTCCACCAGCCCTGCTTTTCCTTTTTTTAAAAGCTAAAATCCCTTAACAAAATGGCATGAAAATGGGTTTCTTTCCAGGCTTGATGTCCTCACCGAGAAGATGAAAATTAGAGCCCCAAAATGGGGAGAGAAGCATGTACTGGCAGCGCGAGGGAGAAGGGAAGATGCACCAACAGCCACAGCAGCAGCACAGGAGTTGGGGGAGATGCAGGGGGTCTCCAGTGCCAAAGTGTGTCTGACACCTTGACCTTCCCCCTGCCAGCCCTGTGCTCAGCCCCAGGAGTGAGCTGAAAAGCAGGGACTGGAGCCACAGGGCATGGGCTCCAGGAAGAAGCTGCCCAATTTTCCACTGGAGGGTGTGCTCCAGGGGGTATAAGAGTGTGGATGCCCCCTGCAAGGGCAGTGTCCCAATGCTGGTGCACAGAGCAGACACCAGGGCACACCCACGCAGGCGTGCACACACAGGCGTGTGCACGCGTGTGCACACATGCACACGGAGTTGGCGCAGCAGCCACAGTGGAACTGTCAGTTGCCGCTTCGTCTCCCCCAGCACTGCAAGCAAGGCTGAGATGAAAGGGACTGCAGTCCAGAGTCACCCCACACACTGTCAGACTCTGTCTCACCTTCCTGAGACATCAGGAGCCACAGATTTGTTGCGGGGGGGAAAGCCATGTCCTATAGCTCACATGTCACCCACCCCAGTGACTGGTGGGTTGGCACTCCTGAGCCAGGGACATGCCTCCTCAAGAGACAGAGCAGGTCACTTTGAGAGGAGATGGGTGTAAAACCACCCCTTCTCGTGGAGGCTGTCCTGGCTGCCAGCCCTCCCTGCCAGGTTAGTGTGTTGCAGTCAACCCACCCCCTGGTGTCTCAGCATGCTGGGACAGGGATTTTAGGGATCACCTCACCCTCTTGGCAGTCCCAAGGTGAAGCCCAGGTTCAGTGTACGCAACGGGCTAGGAACACGAGCTGCTACCCATGGGGAGATGAAGCGGGGAAGGTGGGGGGACTGGACCCCTTTACCTGGAGACGGTCATCTCTGTCTGGGGACCCTGTGCCTTCTCCAGGCCCAGCTTGGTGAAGATGCCCACCAGCACCATGATAGCCACCACACCGCAGATGATGTAGACGATCATGTTGGTCTTGTCACGAGTGGGGTCCTCGGGGGTCTCGTCCACCCGGGCAGGCGGCTGGCCCGTGTTGACCCAGTTGGGGGTGTCGTAGTTGGAGCAGCCACTCTGGTCCAGCCGCCCGGGCTTGAACTGGCAGCAGAAGCGGTACCCGCAGGTCCCGCAGCAGTACTGGTAGATGCCGGCGTTGCAGTTGAACGGCGGGTCCCACTGCCCCATCACGTCGTAGTACCCGCGGCAGCGGTCCCCCCCCGTTGGTGCCGCTCCGGTGGGCGCGGGGACCGTGGTCTCCGGCGGCGGTGCCTGGCTGCTGTTCCCGCTCTCCCCGGGCCCCCCGGTGCTGGGCTCGCCGCTCCACACCCGGCCGGGCTCCAGCAGCACCAGGCAGCAGATACCCACGACGTAGCTCGGCTCCATCCGCCCGCGGCTCCGGGGGGCCATCCGGGCGAGGAGAGGAGTTAGAGCCGCTCGCCCGGGACCGGCCGCATGGCCGCCGAAGAGCCCCGATGGAGGAGAAACGGGCTGGGGAGAAAGGGGGCGTAATGGAGGGAAGGCAAAAAAGGGTAGAAAAAAAAGAAGTGGGTGAAAAAAAAAAAAGTGCGAGGGGACGTACCCCCTCCCCGTGTCTACCCAGATCGGCCGACGGGCAGAGAGATTCAGAGCAGGGGACGAGGCGGGCGGCATGGGAGAGCCGCCGCCTCCCGCCGGCCGGGGAGGGGACGCGGCGGCGGGCGGCGGGAGCGGGCGGGCGGGTCGGGCGCCGGCGGCCGCCCCATCCCCGCGCCTCTGCCCGCGCCTCCCGGCACCGCGCTCCGCCGAGGAGACAGGGAGGAGAGAGGAGGGAAAAGCAGCAAAAGCCCTTCGCACCAGGGCGGGAGGAGCAGCAGGAGGAGGAGGAGGAGTGCGGGGGAGAGGGGGAGGGAGCCAGCGAGGCGCGGGGGGCTCGGCTCCCCCGCCGCCTGACAGCCTCCCGAGGAAACCGGAGAAGGTCCTTCGCCGAGTCCTCTGCCAGGCTCCCCGCCGCCACCGGGCGGCAGGACACCCGCCCTCCCCGTCGGGCAGCCGCCGCGGGCGGCCGGGCACGCGTGGCACCAGTCCCGCGCTGCCCGCCTGCCCCCGAGCACCACCGAGCTCCGCCGCCGCACCCCCATTCGCCCGGACGGGAGCTGCGGGCCGCAGGCTGGCACTTAGTGGTACAGGAGGGACGTATGCTGGGGAGGAGAGGGCCTCCGAGGTGGTGGGGTGCCCTTCTTCAGCCGCTCAGAAAGGGGGCACTTGGGGAAAGGGGGAGAGCAGCAGTCCCAGTCCCTTGTGAACATCAGAGCATCCCCCAAGGGGAGCTGTCGATGGGGGTCTGTAGGATGGGAAAAGTGGGGGGGCTAATGGGGCGCCCCTAGAAAGTCATCCTCCATGGAGTTGCAATGATTTTCAGCCAGCCACTGGCTGGCTCTTTGTTTGGACTCCGAAGTTCAGACTTTCTGGGGAATGTGCACCCACTGCTTTGGTCTCTGGCTGGTGCCACCCATAAAGGTGGTATTCATCCTCACTGCCAGCTCCCCTTCCCAGAAGGGCATGATTTGCTTTTCCTGCTCTGGGGCCATTGAGGTAAGAGCAGGGTGGGGCAAACTGAGGGGCCATCGGGCCCCTTGCCCAGCGCTAACACAACGTACAGCCTGTAACAAGGGTGGCTGGGGTGAGTGACACATGGGAGATGTGGCTGCATCTTCATCACCTCCAGACAGACCTAAATGCTGTACTAGGGAAGGTCAGCAAATCTGGCATCGCCACTGTGTTCTTGGGCATCTATTCATGCTCTGTGAGAGAGAGGATGAATAATGCATTGTCCTGTCTTACCTCGCTGGTACTCTAACCTGGGGCATGTGGCTGCCCCTGGGCTGCATAGTGCTGGCACAGGAGACCCCAGTCCCTAGGCAAGTGGTGATACAAAAAGACATTTTAATGATGAAGGTGGGATTAAACAGGTTGGGGAGGCCCACCTCCCTCTGGCAGATGCCTCCTTTCAGGCCAGCCCATGGATCAGCCTGTCCTCAGGAGCCATGCCTTACCTGCCACATCACAGGGGTCAGGCTGATGGGATGAAGCACTCCATCATCATCCTGCCTGTGCATCGTGGCAATCCGATATTTCAGGCTGGAGCTTTGCACAAAAACCATCCCACCCCGTCGAGGGTGAAACACTTGTGTCTTCTGCTGGGGGATGGATTTAGAGGATAAAATATCCTTTCCCTATTCACCAAGCCTGAGCCCTGCACGCCCCCGGTCGCTTCCCATCTGGAGTTTGGCAAAAGTCAAAGACATTGAAAGCATGGATGAAGAGAGCAGCTGGAGCCCGGGACGTGTCCGATCGGCCCCCAGTGCCTCAGCCTAATAGAGATCCATTAGGTAAGGTAGCTTGTAACCTCCAGAGCTTCCTGAAAGAGATAGAAACCTAGTGAGGCGGAAGAAAACTGCTCGTCTCCAAAAGCCACACTTTCCCTGCATCTGGGAGAGCTCTCTGATGAAAGGCCCCATCGTCTGGAAGTTGCAGACATGGGGGTCGTTACCACTAATAGCCAAAAGCAGCATCGGCCTTGAGAGAAGCTGCGCAAACAAAGTTTGCTGCTGCCCAGGTAACGCCAGCAATCGTTTCCCAGGCACCGGGCGATTGGTCCCGACGTGTGTGTGCGAGCAGAGTCGCCCCGGGGGCCCGGAATTTAACAGACTATTAACAGGCAGAGCGAAAAACTGGCCAAAAACGGGGAATTTGCTGGAAAATGGTTGCCTGGCATGACCTGCGAGAAAGGGAACGGTTTTAAGGCGGGGGGAGGGTGTTTACTGAGTGTGAAGCAGCTGATTTAAAGGGTCTCTGGGAGCGAGAAGGAAGGAGGAAGAGCCGCTCGCTGGCGTTAGCTGCGTGCATCAACCCAGAAGGAAAGCAAAGCCCAGGGCAGAGTGCGGAGGAGCACCCTCCCGGCACGTCCCCGGCTCGCAGGGCCGGCCGGCGCTGGCTCCGTGCAGTGCTGGCACCAGGGGCTGCAGCCCGCAGCCCCGCTGAGCCGTCAGCTCATCTTTGTCAAATAAGTGACCCAGCCACTAGCTGCATCCCCAAAAGGAGGGGGATGTGAGAGGGAAATCCTGTAGCCCGGCACCTACGCTCTAACATCATTGGGAAGCGGTGGCAGGACCCGCAGGAAAATTCAGGTCAGCAGGGACCTCCGGAGAAAAAGCAAAGAACGTGCTTGCAACATCCACGGGCACTTCTAGGGAGCGGGGTTTGGGAGAAGAGCTCCGTTAGACTTTGACCACCAGCCCTGGAGGATGTCACGGAAATATTCCCTGTAGTGACAATGCCACCCGGACTACAGAAGGGTGTCTCTGCGCCTGCAGAAATAGGATATACGGGCGGTTCAACACCGAGCGGGGAGGGATACGCCGAGCGCTGACACTGTAAACAGATTGTTTCTGGCAGGGCACGGTGATCTGGAGAAGATCCTCTCTGTCACAGCCAGAGAGCCCAACAGACCCAGATCCCCGCTGATCATGGGGGTGCAAGCCTAGCAGAGCTGCCAGGCTCTTGCCCGAGGAGCAGAAGGAGGAGGGAGCCATCACCATCATCAGTGTGAAGTAAAGCCCTGGGCGCCTCCCTGAATGTGGGAGGATTGGGGTGCAGTCAGCTCCTGAGAAAAGCTAGCAGTGTTTGGAGTGTTTGGAGCCCCAAAGCTACCCAGCCAACCCCCCCTCGCCCCTCATCCGGGGAATCAGAGACACTTTTCCCCCCCAAAAAAGTGATTTTTACCATGCAGGACTGAGCTGGACACAGGGCCGAGGGGTGGCCAGGGAAAGGGTGCTGCTGTGGGGTGGATGCCCCATCTCAAAGGGCTGTGCTGTGATAGGAGGGCTCCAGCACCTCATGCCTGTGTGCTGAGGAGTGCTGCCAGAGTGGGTTTTGCTGCTTGCAAATCAGCAGCTAACACCCGACATCATCAGCTAGGAAGAGCTGAAGGCAAA
This sequence comes from Pseudopodoces humilis, assembly GCF_049639895.1. Taxonomy (NCBI): domain Eukaryota; kingdom Metazoa; phylum Chordata; class Aves; order Passeriformes; family Paridae; genus Pseudopodoces; species Pseudopodoces humilis. Next base: position 25,190,649 of record NC_142204.1, read on the forward strand.
AGAAGGCTGTCAGGAAGAGCTTCCAGCATGCGCTGCAGCACTGTCCTCTGCCTGGAGGCAAAGGAGAGGAAGAGCTCCTGCCATCATCCCTGTGAGTACATGGGGCATGTGTATCCCCCCCACATTCCCCAGGATACACCAGAGAAACCTACTTCCCTCCAAAACTTCAGCTACTGAAGCTGGTTCTGTTCCAAGGCAGGGCTAGAGCTGGGGAAGAGTCTCCCCTTGCCTTTGTCTCTGTGAGGGAAATTTCTTTGGCCATCAGTATCCTGCTTGGAAGTTCTGAGTTTTGTCAGACCCATTGTCTAGGACTGGGATAAGGGACCCCTGGACTGTGATTAGGGATCCCTGAGGTCAAGCACTGGGCTAATGTGCAATCAGATCCTACTCCCCTCCTCACATTATCATAGGCTCAATGGATTAGGGAAACCAAAGCAGATCTTGGGCTACTGGTGTAAAGCAGGGCAAGTTAAATGCACTGGGGGATGCACAGAGATGAGGTGGCTGAGCCCAGAGCAGCCACCATCTACCCTATTTCCAGCCCAATGTGCACAAGGGTTTTATTCTCCTGCCTGTGCTTGATGCTCTGGCTGTAAAACGGCTGTAAAAGAACAACTGTGCCTCATAATGGCTTACAGAGAACACAGAAGCATATGTGCTTTACCATTACCATCATAACTGCAAACATTCAAAAGTTGAGATTTGCAAGCTTCCAGCTTCCTAAAGGCAGCTGGATTCAAATCCAAATGACATCCAGAGGAACGAGGAGAAAATTAGCTCAAAGCAAGGGCTTATTTTTAATTTATGTCACAGTATGGGCAAGCAGGATCTGGGCTGGAAGCCCGAGCTCCCTCATCTGCCACTGTTAGAGGGCAGCCATACCTCCACATATAGCACAAAGGCTCACGAGCATCAGCTGTGACCCCCAGGCTGTCTGCATATGGACTTTGCATTTAGGATTAAACTTGGAGATAGTGCTGGTAAATGCTCCCCCTTTGTAGGCGCTTGGGGAGCTTAGCATCAGCTTGCTAGCCCAGGGGTTTTGCTGATGCAGCCTGGAGGTCGTGTTGGGGATGGCTGCAGAGTGTTTGCAGCCCCCTTCACACTCATCTGAGCTTCAGGGCAGTTGGTGGGATGTTGGACTCAAAACTGTCCCCTCACTGGTGCCCGCAGACTGAGCAAGAGCACTCAGCCTCATACCTCCTCCTACACTGGGCTTGTGTGGCAGGTCCCCGTTGCTATCCTGGGTGGAGCCCGAGTATTTTCTCCTTTCCTTTTTAAAGTAAGTTTCTAGCAGTTTTTCAAGCATTAAAAAGCCAGATAAATACCTGGAAGCAGCAATGCACAGCCCAGCTTACTCAGCAGCGCAGTGGCATCTCTGGCTACGCTCCCTCTCTCCACCCCCTCCGCTCTCACCCCTGACCACCCCTCATGCAACGTGCTGATTCAAACCACAGTCATTTAGGGCAAAATACACCCAAAGAGAGAAAGGATGAGAGCAGCCATCGCAATACAGAGCATCCTTAAAGGCTCAGCATAACAGCTGTGGGAGAAGGGGATCTGCTGCAGGGAGGGTGGGAGGCAGCGGGGCCAGCTCCAGGCTGCTTTAGCCAACTGTGGAGCAATAAAAACCAGAGTGTGGCAGCAAAAGGGACCCAGTGCTTCCCCTCCCGTGCTTGAGGACCCGAGATGGTGGTGGTGGCAGTGAGCTGTTGGGTTTGCTGGGATGGGGGATTTAGGGCGCCTGTTCCGGCGGCTGAGGCAGGGTCTGCAGGAGGAGGCCATATGGCCAGGAGCAGCGTGCTGCGTGCTGTCCCGGCGTCAGACCGGCAGCAGCGGGCAGAGCCTCTCCTCGGGAAGGGCGGCCGTGCCAAGCACAGGCTCTGGCACAGGTGCCGGCCGGCTGCCAGGTACACTCAGGTGCTGCGGGCGGCTCAGAGCCCGCAGGGCAGCATGGCATGGCCAGCAGGGCAGGATGCCCCCGTGCAAACCAGCTGTCCCTCCTCATCTCCTCATCCCCTGGAACCAGGAGACATGTAGGGGCTCATGACCCCCTCGCAGCACAGGTTTGGGCCAGGTGGATGTAACTGTGGTTGATAGTAGCACGGTATGAATGTTGATGAAATCTTTGCTTCTACAAGACCAACATTTTGACATGGAAGCAGAGGATGACTGGTGGAACATTGGCTGCAGGAGTGCACCCACCTCCCCCTCTGCCAGCTCTTCCCTGTGCTGGGGGACAGGCTCTTCCAGCAGAGGCTTGAAGGGGCTCAGCACACTTCTCCTGTCATGATAACCCTTTTCCAGCAAAGGCTGGCTCCACTGGGGCCCAGTTCACTGGACTCCCGCCCTTTTTTGAGATGCCAAGGGGTGAAAAAAAATCAGGGATGTGTTCTGAGAAAGGAGCTTCAGGCAAATACCGGGAAAGGCTTGTGAGCAGAACGGGACAGGAAAGAACCTTAATTAAAACCAGGGAAGGGCAGGGAAAGTCCAGAAAATCAGTTTTGCTTTTCCAATGGAAGAGAACAAGGATGAGAAGGTAAAGAAAGCACAGAGGTGTGGATGTGCAATGCCTGTGCACCGCCTCTGCACAGAGCGGTGTGCTGCATTTGGGACCATCACTTTCCTCCACCTGCCCTTCCACAGGCACTGGTATGTGCCTCTTCCCCTCTGTAGCAGCAAACTGCAGGCTCTCTGTGCCCTTGGCTTCCCAAGAGTGTCCCAGGATGGATGTACTTGTCTTGTACTTTGGTGTCTCTTTTCACTGGATTACAGAGGAAGGAGAGGGCTTTGCTATCAGAGGGCTGGCTGCGAGCAGAGCTCCCTTGCCCACCGTGAGCCCGTGGGCTTTCGAGCCAGCTTCATTTTGGCATGATCCGCCTCTGCGAGTGAGAGCTGCTGAGGATGGCCCAATCCTATTAGTGGCAGGGATTTGCTTCAGGTCTCCTACCATTACCCTGATGACATTTTGTTGTGCAATAAGCCTCTGTCTTTTGGGAAACTAAAAATCAAGCGTGCCGCTTTCCCAGATAGGAACTGTCCCTGTGCCACGCCGGCAGCAGCCTCGCTGCGGCAATCAGGAGTCACCTTGGTGCTCCTACCAGACATGTCATTTTCCTTCTGCCTTCCAAATCCCAGCCCAAGGACAGGACAGATGCCACCAGCAGCAGGGCTTTAGGTGGAACAAGTCCTGTGTTTTCCACACAGGCAGAGCAAATCGGTGAATAGCTTTGAGACTAATACAGGACAGTTGGTGGGTGCACCCACCCAAGGGAAACAGGGCACAATGAAAACTCCTATGAACAGGGATGCAGGAGGATCCATGGCAAATCTCGGGGGAAAGAAGGGAAAAGGAAAAAGGCAATATTGGCTCCCAACAAATAATTTCTGAAGGTCTGTGTGAGGTTTGCAAAGTGCTGAGGCTGGATGAGGGGCTCAGCAACTATCTGCAGCTCTGCAAAGGACAAGGTAAGGGGGATAATATACAGTGAGGGGAAAAGGAATAAATTAAGCAGAACAGGAGAAAAACTGAAAATCCAGACAGAGAGATGTATGTGGCTATAGACAGATCTCAGACTGTCCCATTAAAAACATGCCAAAAGCAGCAGAGAGGGATCAGGTTGGGGATGTGACAGGTCTGCTCTCACTTCTGCAGCTGTCTGCGTGAGGCAGCAGGGTGCAGGTGGAGGGGGCTGTGAAAACTCCTTTGAGTTGGCTGATACTGTGGGCAGGGAAGGCGTGTGGCCGAGTGAGGAGAGCTGTGTTCAAGCTCCCAGGTACTAATCCTCACTCATCACTCCTCTTGGAGGACCAGTTCACAGTCTCATAGTTCTTGCAAAGGCAGATGTCCCTGATGTCCCCTGAATGGGACTCTCACTGCTGGACATTCGTTTTGTCACAAGAGCCATTGGACACACTGTGCAGTTGCCCTCTGGTGCTGCTCTTGGCCTCATCCTTTGCTTTCTGCCCCTCATGCTCTGTTTCAGGATGTACCATCAGCCTTTTGCAGACAGAGAATGATGATGGCCCTGCCCTGGCTGGAGATGGGTTGTGGCTGCTGGAGCAAGGGGGGTAAATGCAGGGATGTGTCTGCCCAGATAATTTTTAAAGCTTGTCAATATTTGTAACAACCAGTGGAAGTAATTGCAAATATGAGGAGAAAAATAAACTCTTGGCAGCCACCAGCAGCAGGTTTCTCCTCTACCAGCGGCAGCATGGAGAGCCCAGCAAGCTTGGGCCACATCTGAATTAGGTGCAAAGACTCCCAGATGGGCCTGGCACCATTGGAAAAGAGAAGCAAAGCTGGGAGAAGAGCTTGGTCAGAGTTCCCCTTCCCCAGGGTCCTGCCTGGGGCATGGGAAGAGGGAACCACACCCTGGGCAGAAACCAAGCTGGCTCAGAAAGCTGCTTCCCAGCTTGCCCCAGAGATTCCACATTTGCACAGATGTGTCACTGAGCACAGCATGGCCAGAAGCATCTCCTGATTTCTGTTCCTGTGGCATCTAGGAGACTGAGACCATACCCTGGGCCTCTGGTTTTGGGAGGCCTGAAGGATGCACAGTGATAAAGATTTGCCAACATGGGAGCTCTCTTGCTTCAGTTTGTCCCTCTTGAGTTAAGGCTGGAGCCCCTGACAGCTCAAGGTTGCTCTAGGTAAAGTATTTCCAATACTTCAGAAGGAGAAAAGCCCAGACTTGCACCACCCTGCAGTGTGAAAGTGGTACGTGTATCAGAGATACCAAATGGCTCTTTGGAGGGGCAGGGGATGTTTTAGTATTGATCTCACATTTAGATGTTTAGCTCACATTTCCAGATTGTCCTTCAGCTCTGAATAGGAGCTTGCTGGCTGCGTGGTGACAGTGGCTACCACCAGCCTGCCCTCATCAGGCAGCAGGACCAGTGGGAGAAGGGGTGGTTGGGCTGGTGGCGGCAGAGAAATGTCATGCCTTGCTGAGCAACAGAATTGCTAAGACAAAAAAAGCTCGGTCTTGAAAATTAACAACACCTGAGTGGCCCTTCTGCAGTCTTCCACATCATCGCCAGAGACATTTCCCCGTTGCACCAGCTTCACCTCAGGGGACGGATGCCGCTGCAAGCCATGCTGCCCCCACTGCCACTCTCATGCCACTTTCCCCTCCTTGACTTGCCAGGCAGGCTCTGTGGCTTTAGATATCAAAGGAGCTGGAGCTCCAAAGGCCCTGCCAGGTTCCCCACCCACAAAAGTGCCCATGGGGCTCTGCCTTCATCAGCAAGGTGTGGATTTCTAGTCATCCTTCTCACAGAGAAAAGTCTTGAAAAGGTAAAATGAGTATAGCCTAGAGGCTCAGAAACCAGAGATTAAATAAGAAAAGTTCCAAAACTTCACTTTTTTCCTTCTTTCTGTTCTACTCTCACAGTCCTTATGCCAGTTTTTGGCTTTCCGCAGGCCTGGCTCCTGCCCTGAGGTGCCTGAAGGTATCACTGTGCCAGGGCCCCCTGAGAGACCTGCTGGTGTTCTGGGAGGGCTTTGCAGTTTCCTCCTGCAGCAAAGATGCTTTCCCCCCAGAGTGGGAGAGATGGGCTGCTGGTGCCCACCTCACTCCCCTTGCATGTGGTGGGGGTCCCAGGCAGGCTGCCAGCCCCTCACTCTCCATCTGGCTCACACCAGGGTGTGCAATCCCTTCTGCACAGTGTGCCTGGAGCTGTGGCTCCTCTCTGGGACATCTCCCAGTGAGCAGGTCCCCCTCCCTTTGCCTCCTCCCCAGGGCAGCCAAGCTGCATGGCTCTGTGCGAGCACAGCAGGAGGACAGATCTGAGCAGACAGGAGGAAAACTAACTCCCTTAAATGTGATGGAGGCGACTGCCTGGTTCTGTCAGCCATTGCCCCCTCTGCCCCCCTCCTCCCAGAACCCAGCTTGTCTCCCGCTGTTTTTCTCTCTCTCTGGGTATAAGATGTCACAAGGATTCGGCCCAAATATCCCTGGGTGCTGCACTCACCCCATGCTCATCTCTTGAGGTCACCTTGGAGTCGAGCGCTGTCCCCTCTAAGCCGGGAGTTGGCCACAAAGGCGACTGCAGTGGAAATCTCACTCTTGAAACGCCGGGTGGGAGCAGATGTGAAGCTCTGTTGTCACCTTTGAGGAACAAACCATTTTAAATGGTTTAAATGGTGACCAGCTAGCACTGCTGCTGGAAGGGGGATCACTGCTCACAGAATCAGCTAGGCTGCAGCAGTGCAGTGGGGCTGGAGCTAGGGAAGTGCTCAGGCAGAGCCCTGGTTCTAAACCCTTCAAGTTTTGCTACAGTTCCCAGGATGGTCATCAAATGCAAGTTTGTGAACCATGGTGCTGGCACAGTGATTGCAGATGTGCACAGATGTGTGAGGCAGTGAGCACTGGGAGTCACAGCAATGATGGCACTGTCCAGGCAGATCACCATGGTTTTGGGGTCATTGCCGTCAAATGATGTCATCGTGTATTACACCTGCCCCATGACCTTGCTGGCAGCAGATGCAAACCTTATGGACTCTTCTAGTGAACCTCATCTCCTTCCCAAAATGGCTCACAGAGGCCATATCTGCCCCCAGTGCCCCAAAGCCATCTCTGCCACCTTGTACCGATGCATCTGGGGCGTGTGAGATGGATGCAGTTTTCCTGCTGCCCCTTTCCCCTGTGCATCTGTCCACCCCAGCACACTGCCTCTGCCACCATCAGGGCAGCCACTTTCCTCTCCACTGTCCCAGGAGACAGCTCTTGTTTTCCTGGCAACCCTGCAGTGGGGCTGCCTCACTACCGGCCTTTAATGAGGAGTTAATTGCCGCTGACACTGCCTGGGCCAGGGAGTTCTCTCCTGGGTCTCCGATAGCACTTGGCCAGGATGGAGCGCAAGAGGAGGAAGAGTCAGTGCTGCCGGTAAATGTGCTCCAAGACAGCGAGGGAGCAAGGGCTGCCGCATCTTTATTCCCTGTTGACCCATTTAAAGCAAGCACCGGTGACTAAGGGAGCTGGCAGGAGGATAAAAATACCTCCCACATGTTCACTAGGAGGCCAGGGACAGAAATACGGGTGCCATCACCTCTCTGGTGAGTGGTTGGGGTCACACAGTGTTTTGCAATCCCAAAAGTGGATTCTCCAGTGTCTCTCACAGCAAACACAACCACAGTGGGTGTCCCCTGCTCAGAGCTTCCTGTCACACACCATCCCAAGAGTCAGCTCCTTTGCAACCTCCCTTTCCTTCCTTGGGGCTGAAGCAATCAGAAAAGAACAACCAAGCAAACAAACAAAAAAACCCCAACAACCCCAAAAGCAGAGGTTCTCCCCTACTTCCAACAAAAGGAGAAAACATCACACAAGGAAATCTTCCCTGCAGACCTCAGCCATGCAGGTCACTGCACTACTGCTGAAATATCTGTGTCACTGCACTGTTCACCCTGTTGGGGTCATATCCCTGTGGAGCTATGTCCCGCTGCCACCAGACAGGACAGATCCTGGAGTCCTCCTCACCTCCCTGGCATGAGCTGCTCCAGACACTGCATTGCCACCTCATGGGAAAACACACACAATTTTCTGGGTTGGCAGCAGGGATCCAGTGCTGCTTTCCTGGCCCCTCCGCACTGGCACACCTGGGAGCTTTTGCACTCGGAGTGGGCTCGGTACAGTCTCTTTGCTAGCAAGATGCTGGAGACCAGCAACCACACCTGGTACCTGGTATTTTTTTTGGTCTTCTTCAGGTCACACAGCTGCCTACTGCTCTATTGAACCTTGAAATACATCTTTTGCAGGCAGAAAAATATTGAACGAACCTGGTTTATTAGCAAACCAAAATGTCTTAAACCAAGCAAGTGGACTACAGCAGATACCCCATCCACTTGACTGCGTTTAGCAGTTCAGCAAGGAAGAAGAACCCATGCAGGAGAGTGCTGTGCCCAGGCTCACAGAGGGCACCATGTCTCCTCACATGAGATAGCACAGAGAGATGTCACAGGGAGGTATCAGTCACCTTCCCTACCTGGTGGGCACAAAGCCCACTGGCCAGGCATGGGGACAAGGGCTGGTATGGGCCAGGCATGGTTACTGCCACCTATGGGTTCAAACTTGTGGGGTTTGCTAATAATTTGTTCATAAATAGATGGAGGCTTGGGGTGAGTTACAGCAAGGAGCTGGCAAGCTCTGGGTCTCTCCCTCTTCAGTGATCCCAAACTCCCTGTCAGGGATGGAGAGGGCTTGCAAAGCAGCAAGCAACCAAGTTTCTCCTGCCTATGGCTTTCATGGACTGATCTAGACCCAAAATCTGGGTGAGCATTAGCAGGAGACTGAATGTTGAGGCAGAGGTTTATGGGCACCAGCCAGTTGCGCAGCATGCTGAGTGGGCAGCACCAGAACCCAAACACTGCTGTCCCTGAAGGACTTGCTTGCTGAATATATCCACCCAGATATATAAGTAGACTGTGTAGGGCAATGCCTTAATGCTAGTGAGGATGTAAATTGGTCCCCTGTAGAGTCAGAGTCATTGGGAGAAGCAGTATATGCTGAAATAGGCAGTCCTGCTTACTAAATCTGTAATTCCAGCTCTGGCTATATTTTCATCTTTCTAATAATATGTGCAAATATAGTACGGATGAATCACAGGCTGCAGGCTTCAGGGGTTTTTTTCCCATCCTTTCTCTGCAAATCCATCATGTGGGGGAGAGGGGCTGACAGAGAAAAGGAGCTCAGACCCAGGGGAGATCCTGTCCCAACCAAGCCTAAATCCATCCCCCTGCACCTCTGTGTGCTATCAATCCCAGCCAGGAGCAAGTGGTCCCTCCCACTCTGATTGCCTCCACCATTTCATTCCTGCAGTGTAACATTCCTGCTCGGGAACATTTATTTCCCAGGACACTCCTGAATCATTCCCAAACCAGTGGACCTATCCCATCCCTGTCTGCATCCCAGGGCTTGTACATCCCCACATCTGGATTTGCCTGCTGGGAATTTCTTGCTTTGTTGCAAGGACCTTTTGCAAATGTTAATGCTTTCCTTGCGCTGGAGAGCTCTTCGGCTGATCTGCCAGAACACATTTCACACGCTTCTCCTAGAATTATGCCCTTTGCTTTTCCCGGCGTTCAAGCTGAAGCCGAGCCCGGTGTGCCAGCGGCATGCAAGGAGAGCAGCGAGTCGGCCGTGCCGGCTGCGGGGGCAGCGGAGCCAGGGGTTAAGCGCTGCCCAAGTGAGCGTTTGCTTCATGCTGGCTCCCGGGCAGAGGGGGGACAGCAGGGGTCCTCATGGACCCACCCTATTCCTTGGGTTTTGTGAGTGGAAGCTGGATCACAGGATCCCTTGAAGCAAGACAGGCTTCAACGCTGCCCCTGTGACAGCGCGCATAAACCTGAGTTCAAAGCACGTCACAATTTAGGCATTTAGCTGTGGAGGGCTCTGGATTTGGGCTGAAAGCAAGGGATGAGCTAAGGATAAGCTCCTCTTAACACCTCCAAGGCCAGCGGTTCCCCCCCAGTTTCTCTCTCCTGGAGCCCATGCTGGGCTGTCCACACTCCCTGCACAGCATTTAGCCATCTCTGGATGCATGGCCACTGCTGCTCTCTGGGCCAGGAGCAGGAAAAGTGGATGTGCCCCAGCAGGTCCATGAGGCTGAGGGAGCAGAGGGGACTGGCCATGGTGTGAGAGGCAGCAGGTGGAGAGGTCAAGGAGATTTCTCCTGAGCATGGGGTTGGTGCTCAATTGCCTGCAGTGGACACTCAATGTCACAGGGAGGAGGTGTTTAGGGGGGCTCTTTCACTGCTGTGGCCATTTGGCATCAGAGCCGGAATGGGGCTCAGGTGGGCAAGGGAGTGCTGGGGCAGAGGGTTCCCAGCAACACTCTAGCACAATCTGCCCATGTGGATGGACATCCCTCTACACCCCCTGCATCCTCCCAATCCCCTCTATCTTCTTCATCCCTGCATCTATTGTATTCCTCTGTTTTCTCTGCATCCCTCACCTCCGACCACATTCCTCACCTTCTACATCTTCACATCCCCCACATTGCTCTGCATCCCTCAAATGCTCCTGCATTCTTTCATCCCCTGCATCCCACCACAGTTTCTATAACTTCCCACATCCCCCACATCCCCTGCATCACCTCATTCCGCCACCCCAGGAGACATGAGGCTTACAGGGAGCTTGCAACTACCTTAAACTGTAAATGAGGACATTTAGTGTTTACTGTCCGCCAGTAGGGCTCCCCATAAACATCCCTGTTGGGAAATGCCATGAGGGGATCCGGATTCTGTCCTGCCCCTGGCCCTCCCTGGCCAATGCCGGCTGTAAACAGTTAGTCATGACTGTCATCTCTGTGGTTGGAGCTGCTTAAGTGCCTCTTAAATGACTCACTGGGGAATTTTTATTATATTTTTTAATAACTCACGGTGTCACTACAGGGCATGAAGTTTGCTTCGCTGAGTTTGTTTTCCTGTTCCCTTGCAGAGATAAATAATTGAGGAGCTGAAGAGCAAACCAGAAACCCAGAGAGACCACTCCTGGGAATACACTGGGAAATGTGTCACCCCAGAAGCATTTATAGATTTAATTTTTATATTAGTGGTGAGGGACAGGAAGAAAGACAAAAGGGAATTTGTTAGGAGTGTATTAAGGGAGTAGGAGAGGCTGGGGCTGTGGCTCTGAAAGGGGTTTGGGAGGGAGCTAACAGGTCTCTCCTTCCCCCTCATCCCAATCCACTGCTCCAGTTCTTTCTGACTGTCCATGACAGGCTTGCCCAGTGCCAAAATGATGCTCCCTCTCATTTGGAGAAGAAAGTGTTTTTATCAGCTCACACTGCAAATAAGCTAGGACCACCCCAGTGGTGGCCATGAGGGGCCAGCAAGGGTCACCAGCTGCAGCCATCCCTTGTGTGCTCATTCTTCTCCAGGGAAGGAGACTGGATCCCTTCTGTGAGGGTTGAGGTCCTTGTCACTTAACCACAGAATCACTTAGGTTGGAAAAGACCTCTGAGATCAGAGTTGAACCTATGACCAAACACCACCATGTCAACCAGAGCATGACACTGAGTGCCACATCCAGTGTTTCCTTGAACACCTCCAGGGGCGGCGACTGCACCATCTCCCTAGGCATCCCATCCCAATGCCCAATCACCTTTTTTTTTTCTGAAGAAATTTCTCCTAATGTCCAACCTAAACCTTCTCTGGTGAACCTTGTGTCCTCTTGTTCTGTTGCTGGTTCCCTAGGAGAAGAGACTGACTCTCACCTGACCACAGCCTCCTTTCAGGTATTTGTAGGGAGTGATCAGGTCATGCCTGAGCATCCTCCTCTCCAGGCTAAACAACCCCAGCTCCCTCAGCTGCTCTTACAGGACTTCTGCTCCAGCCCCTTCTCCAGCTTCTCTGGACATGCTCCAGAATCTCAGGATCCTTTTTAAATTAAGGGGCCCAGAACTGGACACAGGACTCAAGCTATGGCCTAATCAATGCCAAGCTGGTTGGAAGAATCACTTCCCTAGTCCTGCTGGCCCCACTATTCCTGATACAGGCCAAGATTCTATTTGCCTTCTTGGCCACCTGGACACACTGCTGGCTCAAATTCAACCAGATATCAATCAGTACCCCCAAGTCCCTTTCTGCCTGGCCACTGTCTAGCCACTCTGTCCCCAACCTGTAGCACTGCAGGGGCTGTTGTGGCCAAAGTTCAGGACCCAGCACTTGGTCTTGCTAAACCTCATATTCTTGGAGTCAGCCTCTCTATTCAGTCTGTCCAGGTCCCTCTGCAGAGTCCTCCTACCCTCCAGCAGATCGACACTCCCCTCCAAATTGGTATCATCTGCAAATTTTCTAATGGGAAACATCCCATAGTTGGACATCACTGGAAATGTTAATGGAGAAGGTAAGCCTTTTAGTTAAGGAAAACAGCATTATTTTTTTTTTTTAATTATCCTAAAACTTTTGCAGTGCTGCATTTAAATCACCAGATTTAAAATTATCCTCAGTTCACAAAGAATTAACAGCCTTACCAAATATTATTATTGTCACAGAATAAGAATGGCAATTATTTTTGGCGGAGGAGGAAGATGATCTTTTGTGTGTCACCCCCACTGTAAACCCCTATTTAAACTGCCATCCTGAGCTCAGCCTTGGCCACAGTTTTTGGCTGCAGGTGCTTTCATCCTGGAGTTTTGCCACTCCACAAAATGCCGGCACTTCTCAAATCAGGAAGCGACATCTGGGTAGCGGGACCCAGTCAGACTGCAACCCCCGTAGGGAAGGAAATGAGAAAGACATCTGCATCATTGAAACCTTACAGGACAGCAGAGTGTGTGTGTGGGGAGGGGGAAGATGGGGGAATCTCCTGAGAAATCCCACCTGCTCTTCCCTGCCTGCAGCCCTCCTCCCAACATGCCTCCCATGGCTGTCACCCAAACCCCCACACTTGCCCACTGATCCAGGCTCGGAATAGCTCCTGTCAGCAGCCAGGGAGCTGTGGCCAGCTGACACAGGAGGCAGCAGATGAAGGACATGGGGCTCCATCCCCATAGCACCCCACTGCTGGCAGCCTCCTCCCTCTGCACCCCTGTGGCTCCACCCTGGGCTCTCATCGCAGCCCCATGCTCAGAAAAAGAGGGAAAAAAAAGAAATAACATAAGGCAGGAGAGGGAGGGGAGGATGCAATGCAGCTTGGAGCAGGGCAGGCTGCGCCATGCGCTCTAGCTCTGGCACCAGCCACCTTGCTGCCCAGATGACCCTTTGTGGGGGGGCCAAAACTGGATCCTTACTTTTGGGGATCTTTCACACCCCATGTCCACTTCCACAGCCCTTTGGGAATTCCAGCTGTGCAGCAGGAGGAGAGCCCTGCATTCCTTGGAGGTGTCCCTGGGAGTGAGGGGGGCCAGTCCCTGTCACAGTGGCACCTCAAAATGAGTGCGGAGGCTCTCCCTGCACAATCTGCCTGTCACCACCAATCACTTCAGGTGTCACATGAGGTTTGTGTCACTTGGCAAGGTTCTATTCTCCTCGCTAGCTGTGACCAGCATGAAGCATGGGTTTAAAATGACCCCACTTGCTGTGGGAGAGGGGGAAGTTGTCCCACTCAGAGCCCAGGGGATGTGCAGGTTTGCCCTATGCCTGCCTTGGGCCTTTTCTTGGAGCATCCCCTGAACGGGGCCAGGCTGATGCCATACTGCAGGGCTGAGCATCCTCTGCCATGAGGCTGAGCATCCCCCCTACCTAGCATAACCCTGTCCCTGGATCTCCAGGGTGCTCTGGGGGACAAAGTCTGGGCATCCTGAGTGCATTTGGGACAGCTGCTGAGGGGAAAGAAGGGGGTTTCCCTCACACTCCAGTATCAATACTCTGCCCAGGTGCACCCGCAGTCTGGCAGGTAGCTTTGGAAGCAGGTGGCATCACCCCAAGGCTCGAGTGGAAAGGGGCTGTGTGAAAGGGTTTGGAGAGGGTTTTCTGCAGGTGGGGTTTCTCCAGGAAGGTAAAGCTGAGTGCATCGCAGTCCCTGTCCAACTGCTCTGGTTGCTGAGGTCCAGTTTTGGGTGGAAAACCCAGTGTGGTGTCTTCACAGTGATGGGGAGAATGTGGGGCTGTCCCTTGGCCAGCTCTTTCTGCCAGGAGTGCCTCTGTCTGCTCACCACAGCTGCTCAGGTGGTTTTGGGCTGTTCCCTCACCTTATACCCCTGGGAAGCTGCTCACTGATCAAAGCCAGCAAAGCTGGGAGCTGTGGTGGAGGCCCCAGGGGAGAGCATCAGCCCACAAAGGCAGTGAGGAAACCCCCTCCGTGCCAGGTACCCAGGCAGGCACTGTGCCCCCTCCCACAGCTCCCTCACCACTCTAAAATACCAGCAATTCTGCATGGGGTGTGTGTGTGTGTGTGTGTGTGTGTGTGCTTGTGCAGATACTGTGTTTGAAAATGACCAGTGCAACATCTCAGCCTTCCCTGCTGTGCCTGTGGACTGAAGTGATCCTGACACTAAGCAAAGGAAAAGGAGGCTGATCAAAGCTGAGTGGAATTTTTTTATTTTTTTTTTTAATCTTTCTTTAAGTGCGAACACCATCTGTCTCCCCCAACTCCGTCAGCGCTTCCAGTCCCCAGGCAGCTTCGTTCTTCCTAATTACTGTCATTAGGCACTGGGTAGCAATTAGGGAGGGATGCTGATGAGCAGCATCAGGAAGGCTGTGGTCCCCTGACAGCATCGCACAGGGAACTGGCCAGCCCCTTCTCTCCAGCCCTGGCCTTTTCCACCTGGGGAGCTTGGTGGGTAGCACAGTATTTTCCTTTTTGGCAGAGGCCGACAGGGTGGAGAAGGGAGGTGCTGGCTGGCAGGTCCATGTCCTGGAGAATGCTCAGAGAGGCCTGACACCACTGGGAAGGGGCTCCTTGGGAGAGCAGGACGATGGTCGAGGTGCTCGGTGCTGGTGGGGGATGGAGCAGCAGCTCTCTGTGCCTCTGGTTGCCCCACGGGTGTCCAGCCACCAGCTGGACCGTATCTCCGGAGCAGCCCAGAGGCCATGGGGATGGGCTGTGTGGGCGGACCCAGCTGTCGCCCTCCCGTCTGGCCCAGGTGGGGCTGGCCACAGGCATGGCTGGCCGTGCCAGGTCCCGCAGGCTGCCCTGGGGCCCCGGTCCTGCCGTGCCGCTCCCGGTGTGTGGTGTCAGTGCCACCTCGTGGCAGGCGCCCCGGGACCGCTGACCTCGCTTCTCCCGCAGCCTCCCACGGGTGTTCCCGCAGCCTCCCACGGGTGTTCCCCGAGGATGGCAGGGGCACCCACGTGTCGCCGTGCCATGGCTGGCACTGGGAAGTGAGCGATGGGAAAGGTTCCTGTGGGACGGGATGAGATCCGTGTTCTGCAAGCAGATGATGGGGTGGCCACACAGCCCCGTCCTTGCAGCAAAGTGGGGGGATCAGGGACAGACAGACCCTGCTGGACGTTTGCCATCGGGGCATTACTTCATGCATGGGATGAAATGGTGCCAAGTTGCCCTCCCTGCCCTGCCTGCTGTCAAGGCTCTGCCCATGGAGGGGCAAGCTGGGTCTGTGGAGGCCTGTGGGAGTGCTTCAGGCTGGAGTATTTGGGCCTTTGGGTGAACTATCAGGAGACTAAACTGGTGGGTGAACCAGTAATGGGAGTGGAGAAGAAAAAGAGAGGGAGGAAAGCCTCACTTTGGAGACTGGGGAGCCTATGGGATTGAGAAGGCATTGGCAGACATGACTGGTGGCTGCAGAAGACCCTTGGCCAGGTGTTCCCTTTCCTCACACCACCATGCACTGTTGGCCAGCTGGCTCCTGCCTCTAGGACCATGGATGAAAACAAACCCATTTCCAAAGGGATAACAAGGCTTCTCTCCTTTACCACCAGCCTTTTTGGTGAGACTTGCAGGAGCTCAAATATGCTCATTACCTCTTCCAAAACAGGGTCAGTGGAATTGAAACGTCATGGGAGATACCAAAGTGATTTTGTAGTGAAGAGGGCTTTAGCCTCAACTGCTTTCTCTTGTGCAGGGGTTTCCTCAGACTTTCCCCTGGCTCTCTCTGAAACCTCATGCCTCTGCAGCCAGGTGAAGCCCAGCTTCACCAGCCTTTCTAGGCAGTTGTGCAGGCAGTGGGGTGGGTGCCAGGCTGAGGAGGAAGCACAGCTCCTGCCTCACAGAGGGAAGTGAGAAACTGCTGTGGAAAGTCAAAGACAGGCAACATTTCCACCCCACCTCCCCCAAAAAAAAGACTTTCCCTAGTTTTGTCCTAATGGCCAGCTCCTGGCATGGCTGTGGGGAGAAGCAGGCAGCCAGGCTTGGCTGGTTCCTGGCCATGCAGGCAGCCATGTATAGGGAATGTGTTGATAAAGCCACTGTCAGGGGAGCCTCTCTGGCTCAAAGCCCTGCTGGACCCCTAAAGCCAGGAAAACGGGGACCCCATTCAGACCTCTGAGCATGACAGTGTGTTCACTTTATTCTTTAATTTTTACTGTCATCTTTTTCATCTCTATTCCCTTGGCTCTCCATGCAGACAGGATGGACAGCCCTTTGCACTGTACATAAGGATGGAGATGAGCACAGAGCAGGTTACAAATCCCTCCCGGGCAGTTTGGGAAGAAGGGCAGCACCGCCCCAGCACAGCTGGCAGTTGGGCAGACACGATGCAGGGAAGACATCCCTGTGCCATAACAGAGAGGAGATCCAAGAGGCACTTGCTGGTTGAGGAATCCCGTGTGGATCCAACTGCCACACTGCATGCTGCAAATGCCAGTGGCATCCCATATAGGGAGATACCTGGCTTAAGCTCCAGCAGAAATGAGAGCAGAAAGAAGGGCTTTTTCAATAGGATTTATATGGGTGTTTCTTTTTCAAATTCCCAGATCATCTGGGGTGGACAGTGCATCCACAGGGCTGGGCTGCCACTGTCACTGGGAGGGAAGTGGAGGTGGCTCCTGACAGCACTGCTCCATTTCCGTATCGCCCCCATCTCCCCTGAAACAGTTTGTAGTGCTTCTAGTGACAAAACATCCCCCGACCTGGCTGCGGCTCTTTTCCCCACTCCAGACACACAAAGGGTGTTTGAAGTTACTTCACAGGGTTGGGTGCAGAGCAAGAGGATGAGATGTCTGATCCATGCTGTGGCAATACCCCCTCTGCAAAGGGCAGGATGGCTGTTGTGGGTAACTGGGACACCGGCCCTTGAGTCTCCACAGTTTCTGCCACCCGTGTCTGATGTCCCAGGAGACAGTCACCGGGCACATGGATCACCTCTTCCACCACCCTCAGCCCCAAGGCTGAGATGGGGATCCATCCCCATCCCTGGGTCATGCAGAGCCTCAGTCAGATGAGGGTTCACCTCAGTCAGTGTGTTAAGGTCTGGGAGAGGAACTGTGGTGAGGAATTTTGGCCTTGGCACCTGTAGCAGCGCCAGTGGTTGCCTTTATGGGACTAATACCATGAATCTGGCTGCAGTGCTACAGACGGGAGAAGAGAAGTGGTCACCCTTTAACAGTAGCATCTGTCTTGCAGCTCCAGAGAGAACTCAGGCTTGGGCAGGGAGTCACCTTCCCATCATCAGAGGGACATCCCCTCCACAGAGTGCCTCCAGCTGACCCTGCTGGGAGTATGGCACTTGGTGGCCCATTAGTGCCCGGTGTCAGTGCCCCCACACCTTGCTTGGCCAGTTCTGTTCAGTGTCCAAAGCCTCCCAGACGAGGAATCCACCTCATCTAGGGAAGAGCAGACCCAGAGATGGTACTTCATGTAAATAACCCCTCAAAGCACTTCTAAGTGACTAATCACCTTCTCCAGGGGCTTCTCGCCAACCCAGAGTCTCTGTTCAGCCAGGGGACATCAACTGCTGTAATTACTCAGAATCAGCAATCCCACACTAATGAGTTCATTTCCCAAACAGAGCCCTTCCTGTGCAGTAAAGCCACTTACAGGTGGGTGAAGAAACCCATCTACGAGGAAATGCCTGGGATCAGCAATGCCGACCAGCTCTGGCACACAGGCAATGCCTTCAGGACACTCTTATAAATTAAGTCATCCTGCCTACGCTCACATCACTCCCTGACTGCTTTTGTGCAGTGTGGAAGCATCCATCCCAAGTGACACACGCTATTTCTGCAGCGACAGTGAGCTGAAGTGACGGTTGTCTGGGGCTCTAATGACAAGTTCAGGGAGCTCCACTGGACTAGCTGTCTCCACTGCCTGCCCCTGGTCCTCTCTAACTTCACGGACTGTAGGTCAGAGCAAGGACAGATTTTTTTTCCCCTCTTCACTGCTTGGGAAGATAAATGTTTTTCCCATCCCCAGGGCACCTGGCTGTGGAGTGGGTTCCCATGAGTGGCAGTGGATGCTTGCCATTGTGTGAAGAGAGCCCAGAGGGTGGAAAGACCTGGGTGTCACAGAGTGCAGAAGACAGGGAGGCAGGACTGTAAATGGGGTAGATGTTGGATGTGCCTTGCTTCATATGGCCTCAAGTCTCCTTTTATTGAGGTCAGTAGCAAAAATCAAGCTGGTGCTGTGTGGGATTTGGTCCTAAAGTAACTCCCTGCTTCCTTTCCCCCTACAGTTTCTGGTGTTCCAGAGCAATTGCCCATCCAGCACGAGACCTGTCCAGGCACAACAGCTGCCTTGCAAATGGCACAGCAGTCCCTGCCACGCTCCACTCTCACCAGTTGTGTCTCCTCTGCCTCCTCCCAATGGTTCAGCCATGGCAGCTGTCAACAGTCCATTGTAACTCAGCATGATCCACTTTGGCTTCCTCCAGCATTTACAGGTGTAACTTGGGACTCAGCACAAAAAGGACAGTCATCTTAAAAGGCTGATTTTGCTAAAGGCAAAGCCTGGTTCTCACAGAGCTCATACCCACGGGAGGCTTTGCTTGTCCCAGGAACAGGCTGTCAGTGTCCACAGGGGTTTGCCAGAGCACTCCAGCCCCATTCCCCTTGCCCTCAGACTCTCTCCTCTCTGGCACAGTTCTGGGTGGTTTTGGTGGTGACCAGCGCTGTGGCCCCCAGCTCAGTGGCGGGCAGTGGGAAGCTGTGGTTGCATTCCTCAGGCCGGGGGTACACGGCGGAGAGCAGAACAATGTCACCGTCAGCACTGCCCTGGCAGCATGGCCTCTGTTTTGCCTTGGCTTTCCTGGGTGGTCCTGGCATCTTCAGGCTCTCATCAAGATACAGGCACGGAGTTGGGCTCAGGGCACCATCTCCCTCTGGCATGGCAGGGTCCTGGCTGGGCAGGGGGCTGGCGATGTCTGTGTTTTCTGGGAAGGGACAAGAAAAGGGGGTTACTGGGCTCATGGAATGGGGTCAGGCAGGCCCCAGGGAGATGGTCCTGTCCCTAGAGGAGAAGATGGATCTTGAACAGGAGGAGTCTCCAAGGTCCCCACACCTCTCCTGCTGCATAATTGCTCCTGCTTACAACCCAATGGGCTTTTCCCCCCCTAAAAGACAAGAGGGAAAGGCCGAAACTTGCACTTCCACTTCAAGTCCTCTTGCTGAACCCTGCCAGCAGCAGAAGAGCCCGGCCCGTGGCAGCTTGCCCTCCCCGACTGCCTCCCACTTAAAAATAGACTTGTTTACACACTTTGAATGCAGCCGTGTGCCTCCAGCCCCAAGCCTCCTGCCACTTTCCACACATCCAGTGCCACAGCACTGGGCTTGCTGTGGTGTAGCCTTGGGGGACAAGGGGGATGTGGACCAGGGCATGCAACAGGAGGCTGAGTAGTGCCTCCAACACTCCTTAATGGCCAGATCTCTCTCAGCGCTGGATTTCTCCCTTCTCTTTCGTTTTTGGTATTTTTCCTAGGCATGTGCGTCACAGGCTGTCGCAGAGCAGAAAGGCCCCGGGTAATGTCCCCCCGGTCTGAGTCACCATCCAGCACTGCCAGAAGTGTGCAGGCAAGCCAGGGCACAGGGACCAGCTGCCCCACTGTGGACACCCATCCGGGTTGTGGGGCAGTGGTGAGAGCCAGCATCCCTATGGATGCAGCATCCCTTGGGGGTCCTGGGGAGCCATATCCCCTACCTAGGAATGGGGAGGAGTGAAGCCAGGCAAGCCCACTTCTGAGAAGATTGTGCAAGGCTGAATCAGTGCCAGTGCAGGGGCCCCCAAGGGATGAAAGAGCCGCCCCAACAAAATGGGCCATCATGGAGCACTGTGGCCTTACTCTTCTGGAAGTCCCCTGCTAGGAAAGGCTCAGCTCCATCCCTTGAACTCCAGCCCTAATTTTGCACCAGACAACCCTGTGCAGTGCTGCAGTGTCAATGGGGCTGGCCCTGATATCTCACTAGGGTCTTTGGGATATGTGTTAGAGGATGCCGGGCATCCCAAGCATGAGAAACAAGCTGGGTAGTCCACTTAGGACCCCCATTGCAGCACCACAGGGAGAGGCTGCCTCTGGAGCCATCCCCAGGTGTCCACCACTGCCCCCACTACTCCCACTCCCTCCATGGTCCTCTGGTTACCGGGGGAGAGGGCTCTCACCAGTGAGCTCACAAAGCTACTCACCAGTGCTCCATCTGTGTCCCATGTGGAGGGGGGATGGTGCCAGGACATGCTTTAAGCAAACAAAGGCACAGGGAGACCCAGCAAAGGGAGGGATGGCTCAGCAGGGTTGTGCTGGCAGTCAGGTACAGGCATAGGTTCCCAGGGAATACAGGACACTGTCACTCAGGCAGTGAGTCAGATGTCCCAAAATGCCATAGGATGCCTGCAGAGCTGATGTTGAGGTGGAGGAGCTAGCCTGGACAAGGATGTGCCTCAGGGGAGCCAGCAGTAAGTGATCCCATCTACTCAGGGTCTTCAGGGTGTTGTGAGAGGAATAGGAAGAGGTCTCCTACCTTTGTCCTCTTCATCTGCTGTCTTCCTTGTTCTCCTCCGCTTTCCCATCTTGCAGGCCAGGAAGCCACAGAGGGCAGCCAGAACCAGGATGAACCCCACCACCACCGGGACTCCGAAGGTCAGGAAGGTGCTGGTCAGGGTGGGTGCCAGGGTAGGCTCTGCTGTGGGGTGAGATGCCAGTAGTGTCAGGACAGGGGGGGAGAGTTGAAGGAGGAAGGAGGGCAGCAGCATTTTTCACCTGGCTGGCTGGCCTGGGGGCTGTGGTGGCAGGGAAGAAGAGTGGCACTTAACTGTGACCCAGGTGCCACCAGCAACAAAATATCCCCCTGCTTGATGTGACCCTTTCCCTGCTTCCTGTCCCTGGGTGGTAGGAGATGAGAGCCTCCTGCTCTTCCCACAGTCACCCCTGGGGCAGGTTGATACACCCTAGGGTGGATCATCTGACTTCTCCCTGCACCGTGTTCCTCTCACTGGAACTGTCTGCGCTCTTCCCCTCTGCTTTAGGTGAAGGTGGTGCTCCGTCCTCCATTGCCACCCCAATAGCCATCCTCAGGAGAAGGTGCCTTCCACCTGCCCACCCCCGGGGTGCCCCCAGCCTCCTTGGCCCACCACCACCCAGCCCTGGGGAGCTCAGACTGCAGCTGCCCTTGTCCCCTTACTTGTGTTGTCCTTGAACAGGTCGGAGCACTTGATGCACGACTTGGTCAGGGTGTCGAAGCACTCGAAGGAGAGGCAGGAGGGGGCAATGGCAGCTTTTCCTGATGAGGACATGGCAGAGTGGGAGTGAGAGCCCAGCTCTTGCATGGCATAGCAGTGATGGGGCCGCCGGAGTGTGAAATCGCAGCGCCCCAGGCCCCGTGGCAGAGGGAGATACAGTCTGTCAAGCTGCGTCGTCTCCCTTGGGGCTCACAATCGCTGTGCTTGGCCTGGGGCGGATCTTCACCAGGGAGGAGGAGAGCAAGAGACCAAGCCCTACCCCTGCCTGCCTTTGCAATGTGCCCTCAAACTACCCCTCTCCTCCGAAATATGCTTCCGAAATCCCCGCAGCCCCTCGTGTGCCTCAGCCACGCAGCACCTCGTACGCAGCGGTACTGTGTCCCAGCCTGACCTCCTGGATACTCACTCCTCCCCTGCCCACCTGAATGTTGCCCCCAGCCCAGGCATGTCCCCCAGTCTGCTCCTTCCTTTGCTTACACTGAAAAGCCCCCTCGGCCTCCTCCAGTGTCTACAGGAGACTTTCCTGTGCACAGATCTTTACAAGACTCAGTCCCAGGGGCACAGATCTGGCTTGGATTGAAAATGCAAAGGACCACAGGAGAAAAGAGTGAAAGGGTACTGATGTTTCCCCTTTTAAAAGCTCCCACTGGTCCAAGGACACGTCCTGCCAGTGACTGCTCTGCAAGCAGGACAACTGTTTTATGTTCTTCACCCCTACTGACAGTGCTCTCCGTCACCTTGCTCTCTGCATCCTGTCCAACACAGACCTGGACCTGTGGCTCCTCAGCACCATCTCTCATTCTCCAGGGTTCAGATATGGTTCTGCTCAGTAAATGTGCAGGACATGGGCAAAGCAGGTCACACCAAGCAAGCCTGGTCCTCAACCATTGGAAAGGATTAAAAAAAAAACTTTAATAGTCTTAAGCATTCCTGATCAGGAGCAGGAGAAATGTTCTGCCACCAATACCCACCCATCAATGCCTGATGCTTGAGACCTGAAGAGATGGATTTCAGTGCTGTAGGTGGATTTCTTCCCTTCCTACTGAACAAAAGTCACATCCTCTTTTTCTTCACTCCGTAGGAAAGAAAGGGGCCAGCCACAGTTGTTGGCTGGCTCTCAGCTGAGGGAAGCAACACTTCCCTCAGTGACCTGCCCTACCCAGGAGATCCCTAATAGGACTTTATTGCTGGAGTCATGTCCTTCCAGCAGCTATAGCATCTGGACTCCTTCTAGGGAGGCCTCTACTGCCCACTGTCCTGGATCAAGGCTGGGAGGGGAGGACAAAAAAATCCAAAGGGTTCTCTGGCTCAAGCTGACAGAGTACCAGGTGCCCCCACTAGGCAGCTGTGGTCCTCTGACACAGGCCTGAGGACTTGGTCCCTAAATGTGGCTGCCCCTCACCAGTTACTGTTGGGCAAGCTGAGCTCACAGGCTCCACATCCCACCTCCTGAAGTCCTCAGTAGGATGCAGTCACCAGCTCCCCATGCTAGATCTCACCCCAAGTACCGTTAGTTCTTTGGTACCCCATGCCCTGCAGGGGAGGAGCTGCCCTACAGCACATCTCCCTCCCTGCCAGCAACATTCCCAGAGGATATTTTGCATCACAGCAATGTTAAAGCAGCCCCAACATAGTCTCAGCCCCACTGTGGGCACTGCAGGGCTCCAGGCAATCCAAAGTCCCAACCAAAAACTGGTCACTGCCCAAAAGTTCCACACCTGCCGTGGTTTCACTTCCCCATCCAGCCAGTGTGCCCAGGCCCTTGGTCCCTCACCCCTGAGCCATGCCAGCAGGAATGGCTGCCAGAGGGCTGTGGGATGCACTGAGGAGCTATGGGAAGCCAGCCATTCTTGTGCCTGTGGCTCAGTTATTCCCACTCTGTCTTACTCAAAATAAAAGTCCCCAGTCGAGTGGGGGCACACCAAGCACTTCTCTCTCTCAGCGCAGCCCTGAGCCACAAATGGCGCAGACAGCTCAGCACCCTCTGCCTCGCTGCTTGCTGTGAGCAGGCTGCACTCACCCTGCTCATACCTGCTGGGGGAGTTGTGTCCAACAGCAGGACATCTCTCCATATCCCACTTCAGCTGACCCTCTGCTTCTCACGCACCCCAGGTGAGGACCAGGGCTGGGGTGCAGGCATGGGAGTTGGAGAGACAAGTGTACAGCAGCAGGGCAGCAAGAAGGGATGGAAAGCTGTGATGCAGTGCCATGACCCACAGCAGGGGGGAAAATTAAAGCCAAGGCTCACTCCAGTCCACATCTGAGCTCCACAGTGGAAAGACCTGGCAAGGAGAGGGCACCTGGAATCCTCACTGTTCCCAGTAGGCAACTCTCAGAAGTGCAAGTGTAGGATCTAGGGCTGAGAAGATACTTTGTCTTGTGGGCTGGTGGGGCTGAGGACATGCATGTAGGCAGAGGATCCCCACAAAACATCCAGTGCTCTGTCAGGATACTTATCCCCAAACCACCTCCCTGCTGCAAAGGCCTTGCTGTTCCTCTTGCCCTGGGGTGTTTCCACCTGCTAGTCTCCTTTTCCCAAAGACGTATGCTCCTCCATCATTCCCATTTTCCTCACCTCTCAAATGCCCCCACTGCACTTCCCCCATGTTGATCATCACTCAGGGACCCCAGCCCCTATTTCTGGGGGTCCCACAACAAGACTGTCACCCTGCCTCTCTTCCTCCTGTCTCTCCCTCCCGCTTGGCCTAAAGTGTGGGGTGGGAAATGGTTCCAAGCATCTGCAGTACCACACTTACAGATTAACTTTGTGAGCCCTCCAGTCAAATACGCACACTGGGGAAAGCCCAAACCAAGTAACCTACACAGTGCTTCCAACACGGAGAGTGAGATTTACATTAAAGCTCAGGAGCTGACAGATCCCATTTCAGGACATGGAAAGAAACCTTGAAGTTTCAAATGCATAGTGGGGAGCCCAGGGATGGCAGCCATCATGTCCTCCTGTGAATGAAGCATTCCCAGATCTTGTTACATGGAAGGAAGATCCTGTTATATGTTTGAGCCTCATTGCTGCCACTGATGTTACCGAATTCCCCCCCCATTTTCTCATCCCTCTTTATCATGCTCTACAGGTCTTCCCTACCCTCATCCCAGCTTGTCCGCCTCCTCCTGGACCAAGAAGATATGTTTGAATTTACATGATAATGCTTACTCAAGGAGAAAACCAGTGCTGACCATCCCAGCAGCACTCACACACGTGTCTGCTCATGAGCACGGCCCAGGTTCTGGGCGTCAGCTGTCCTGTTTTTCATCTCCCCCATCTTTGCCTCCCCTTCCCTTCATAACTGTGATCCTTTTTGGAATAGCAAAAGTTAAAGCTTGGTGAGTAGTTCGAGCTGTTTGCATCTCAGAGCTGAATACGCTTGATAATCGCACAAATGCATAATTAAAGAGCAGAAAAAATGACTCACTGGATAAGGAAATGCGCTTTTCTTATCTCCTCTGCAGAGAAATGAAAACCCCAGGAGCCTGGGTCTCCGGCTAAGTCCTTTTATTAAACAAATAAACCAGAAAAGGTATCAAATGAGCGATTTAAGAATTATGTCTTCATCTCAGAGTCAGATAGCTCGATTTCCAGTGCCGTTTGCTCCCATCCCACACCTGGAAGGCTGACTTTGGCTGAGGTCAGCTCGGATCAGCTGAGATCCCTGGGATCCCTGTGGGGGACAGGGCAGTGCTGGTGCTCCAGGAGCATGGAGGGTTGGCAGGGGCCTGCGAGGGCTCGTGCACACATGAGTGACTGGACTCGTGTGAGCGGTTCCTCTGGTCTCAGGGGTAGGTGAAGTGACTCACGCACGCACTTGCAAAACCGCGCGTAGCAGAAAATATCCCCCGAAAGTTCACCTTGTGCTCGTGCACACCGGAAACCCAAAGGCTTGTCGATCAGAGAAGCTGCGAGGTGTTTACTGAGCAGACCCTGTTACCTCAGGACAAATGTCTGACAGGATGCACCCAACGCCTCGGGAACATCTCGGCACAGCCTGACACCTGCCCTGCATTCAGATGGTCCAGTAAAATGCCTTGGCTGGAGCCAACTCCCAAAGCCCATTCAGCACCTCATCCCAACATTCCTTCCCAACACCCCTGTGCTGGCTGGTGGGAAACATCCCTTCCCAAAAAGTACCACTATGGCTATTAGGAGCCGATTTCTCATAGTTCCAGCATAAGCCTTCTCCTCGGGATGCCCTGGGATCCTTCGTAAAGCCAGGTGGGCTTTAATTTTCATTTTAGGAATAATATAGGAAACCAAAGGTTTCAAGAGGTTCACAATCTAAACTCTAAACCCCAGAGCACCTCTGTAGGTACTCTGCTTCCTATCAAGGGGGTTTGTGACACTGCTTACCCACCTGCATGGGGTGTTTGGTGTGGGGCAGTGTTCCAGCCTGTCGAGCAGAACTTGTCTCCCTGCTCCTTGTTTATATGTCCCTGGACTTCCACAAGGCTGAATAAAAAAGGTCAGGTGTCCTTGCCTCCCCCTGCAAGGGGCCTTGGACCCCCGCAGGGATAATGCTGAATACCCAAGTCAGACTTCTCAGTGGGCTGCTTGTTGAAGAACTTTCTGGGGTTACAGAAGAGTGTGTCAACACTTCCTGAGCTCAAACTCCCTCTGCCCATTCCCTCTCCCTGATCCACAGAGCCCAAGAAGGACAAAGCAGCACAGAGAACACAGGAAAAACCTAGTTTGTCTGATCCAGCCCTGAAGGGGCTGAGCCCTTTATGTCCCCCGGTGGGGAGGAGTGAGAGGTGTTTCCAGCTGGTGTGCTGGCTGCTCTTGCTGCTCTCCAGAGTGTGGAGGGGACTCAAGCCTTGGGTCCCTGGCACTGCGCTGGCTCCTGCAAGTTCCACCCCATCATGAGCAACACAGCGTTAGCTGAGCCTGGCTCTTCTGCCTGAAGGTGAACAAACAGTACTCCCTGCCCACTCTGCTTTGCAGCAGGGATGCTGCCCCCACCCCCATCCTGTGGAGAAGTGGCATCCTGTCCTGTCTCCCTTGGGCAACTGGGGGAGGGGGGGGGAGAGGGGGCAAGTGCCCCCCCCGTTTTGCCTGTGGCTGTTCCCAGGGAGTGTTCACGTGCCCTGTCAGGGCCAGGCAACACCTCCAGCACCAAAACAGAAACCAGTGGCTGAGGGTGATGTGCTGCCACAGGAAAAACCTCTGAACAGAGGGTTCAGCCAGATCAAGCATCCTTGAGGCTAGGGCAAAAATCTTCCCAGTACTCAGTGGGAAGCCCCATCACTGCACTCTCAAGGCATGAATCTCCTGCAGATGACTCCAGAGCCAAAAATCAAAGCCACACTGGCCCCAGAACCTCCATCAAGAGAAGCCATCATCCTCTGGTTTCTCACAGACCTTTAGGTCCAGCCTGGTGTAAAAAGGCCAGAGTGATTTTACTTGCACAGGCTTGAGTGCAGAGTAATGTTATGAATTTCCATGAGTGTGTTAAGGATGCAGTGTTAGAAGAGAACTGACAGGTGAATTTTGCCTGTGCACATCCTCTCCTGGCTGGCATCTGGGCACAATGCCTTGGCCATCCTGCCAAAGCCCAGAGAAGAAACAGGAGTGCAACACACAGAGTAGAGAAGGAGATAAAGGGGAGTATGAGGAGCTGCTGCAGCTGCAGGGCTGAGGAGGTGGAGAGTGACTGCCAGCAGCCTTGTGCCATATTCACATCCCTGAGGACGAACTCCAAGGAACCTGTGGGCAATGTCTATTGATTCCCTTTCAAGGGAAGAACCTCCTCACAGCTCACAGGCATTCCCTCTTGTAACAGCCACCAACTTCTGAGCCTTTGAGGCCTCAAAGGCTCTAGCTGGAAGAAGGATGAGTTGCTTTGGCACAGGCAGTCACAAGAAGGGAGATGCTATTAGGAGCAAACAGTTCTGCAAGGAAGATATAATCCCCCCCTCCCAAGATCCCCTCCCCATTTCCTATCGCAGGGTAACCACCTACATGGAAGTGTTGCCCTTTGCCACAGTCCCCAGGGAAGGCTGCCTGTCCGTCCCCCTGGAAGTTTTCCTGGCCAGCAAAGGTCCCTTTCTCTTCCATACTGCACTCACAGCCCTGCAGAGGGCTGGACCACCAGAGGATGCAGGCAGGCTTCTGAGGGGCTGTGCAGCAACACAGCGTTTCCCATCACCCAACCTAAAAATGCACATTAGAGGCTGAGGGCAGGAACAGCTTTATACCCCCTAATAATCTTGTCTCTAAGCTAGATAACTAGGACTGCAAATCCCTGGTGATAATCACAGCCACCATGCCTGCAAGCTCTCCCCCAGACCATTCATCT
Source organism: Pseudopodoces humilis (assembly GCF_049639895.1). Lineage (NCBI taxonomy): Eukaryota > Metazoa > Chordata > Aves > Passeriformes > Paridae > Pseudopodoces > Pseudopodoces humilis. Next base: position 25,217,962 of record NC_142204.1, read on the forward strand.
GCCTTGATGATGCTTTAAAGAGACATCTAATGAGGATAATCTGATTCAAATCCCCTCCTGCTTTTGGGCAGCAGAGCAATTCAGGCCCCCTCAAACTCCTTCCTCCTCCATGGCTGTCTTTATTTCCCCTTCTTATATGAATCACTGTGGGGTTTCCTTTGCTTTTTGCATTACTATTTTAAATCTTTGATATGACCACTACAATCAAGATTCAGTCCCTTTAGAACCTAATTAACATGAAATCAGACTCAGTTTTACTCATAGCCTTATAATGGGATGCTGGCCGCTGCTTTAGCTCTCACTTCGGGTGCTGGGAACATTGCAGCCTGCTTAAAAAATTCCCTCTTTACCTGATTCAATCAGAACCACTTACAGGAGATACACACATTTCAAGCTTGGCAAGAGAGTCAAGCTTTGGGAAGTGGGGGAGATCTCAATCACACTCAGCTTTCCGTGCAGAGCAGATGGCGAACATTCCGACTATATAATTTATAGGACAGCATCACTGTGTATTAGTCCCATACAGAGGCTGAGCTCAGCCAAACCGCAGCTCATGCACATTCAGGGGGACTCTCACAGGTGATGCTCCACATGCAACCTGGGTAAGACCCAGGTTTTGAAGAAAGCACACGCTTCATGTTTCATCTCCTTTAAAACACAGAACAGAAGATGCAGTGCAGCAGCCCTTGTCCCAGCGGGTCTTCCTCTTCCCCCTGGACTTCCCAGCCTGCAAACTTTTGTTTCAACTAGGTCTGTATTACACAACATCTGCGTGCAAGCAACTCCCCGTCCCTTCCCTAAGAGCAGCTCCTGCAGCAGCATGATGGATGCCAGGGCAGCCCAAGGCCAGGTGTTGGGGTTTGTTTGCCTTTCTTCAGGGCTGCCATGGCATGCTGGCACAGCCTGGCATGCAGCATGCTGGGGGTCACAATGCCCAAGAGGGACGTGCATCACCACCACAGCTCAATTTCAGCAGTGCCTAGCCTAAGCCTCCCTGCCCTGCCTTTCACCCAGACACATCCACAGTGGGTACAGTGAAGGACCTGTAGGTCAGGAGGGAGAATTGCTCAGGGTGGCCAAGTTGGGTTGTAATGAAGAGGTAAAAAGGCAACACCAGGTAGTGAAAACACTCCCTCTGGAGCAAGGTGATGGCAGCTCCAGCCTTGTCTCTAAGGTTGCAGAGTTTTCAATCCCCTGCATGGCTAAGAACTGTCCTGGAGATAAGTGTGCAAGATTGAGCCTTTACAGGTGCCTGGTGCGCAGGCAGAGTGACACTGCTATCCCAGGGCTTCCCCAGCTCCAATGCCTTTGATCCTCTGCTGTTCAGCATAGCAGCACGAGGCACTGAGTCACCTCCCAGGCCCACAGGGGAATGAGGATTAATTAGTTGATTCTGGCATCTATCTTTAAAGAGGGATACTCCACCACCACACGAGCCACAGGTTGTTACTGAGCTGAGTCAAATGCAGCCCTGGCTTCATGTCTGTGATCACTGGAAGAGCAAGAAAAAGAAACAGCAGGGGGGGAAAAAAGTTGAATGTTCACACTGGGGGCAATGCCAATGCCGCTGTCAAAACTAGGACAGTGGCCAGCACAGAGGTTCAGGACAGCTTTCAGCTGACTGGTGCAGACCACGATAGTGCCTCAAGGACTGCCAGCCTTCAACAAACACCCAAGGTGTTTCAACAATCCGAGCACAGGGCAGGAGCAAGGCAGGCCCAGTCACAGCATGGCACTGTCACCTTGTCACTGCACGGTGAGCACATAGCAGGATGGGAGAGCTTTCATGGGACAATAGAAAAGCAATACTCCATAGTGACAGAAAATGGGGAAAGCCTCCTTAGCTTGTTTAATGCTGGCTGGGCTTTTTCGTTTTTTCCAGCATGTCTGAGCACAGGTGCTGCAGCTGGCCCTTCTTGTAGTGCCAAGAGGGTGTCGCGATCCAGAGGCCAGAGCAGAGCCTGCACACCGGGGCCGCGTTTCCCAAAGGGAGGTGCTCTCTCTCGTTTGTTTTTGTCCTTGCCCCACCTCGGTGCTCCTTCCCGTGACACACAGCGCCCACGGGGCTCTCGTAGCCAGCCCGCAGCTGCACCTGGCCCGGCGGCGAGGAGGCTGCCTGCATGTATGTAAAACACGGGCTCTCTTCACACGCCGCTGACTTCCCTCGGCAAAGGAGGCGGCAGGGCGCGGCACACGGGCTCGGGGCCTTTCCTGGCTCCGCTCCAAACGGCCCAGCACACGGTAAGCTCCAGGGGGACGAGGGATGTGACATCGCCGCATGTGGCAGCTCTTGCAGAAGGAGCCTGTGGCAAAGGAAACGTGGCCCGGCACGGGCTGGGAGCCCACGCTACTCAGCTGCCAAGGAGTCTGAGCAAGTCACATCACTCCAGAGTCCCCCGTGCCCGACCTCTCTTGCACACCGGCTCTTCACAGCCAAGACAGCCCCTCCTGCACAGAGCTGACCCGAGGGGATGCCTTCCTGCCTAGTATCGCCGTGCTGTATTAATATTTAACAGTGAGGAACAGATCCAGAGACTTTGATTTCCCCACCGGCCAATTCAAGGATAATTGAATTGTGCAGGGAATTTCAGCATTTCAGAAGGTGGTTTCGTTCCAGTTCACACCAAAACCTAACCGTGCCGCAATGCCTTATGAGAAGGATTGCAGCCACTTTCAGGCAGCCTCCCTGCAGTGGAGTCAGGCATGTAAGTAGCACAAAAACAGCTGATCTCAGGAGGTGCCCAGCCAGCAGGCCCCACCAAGCCCTCCCCCACAGAACTAAGGTAAAAGTTAAACTCTGCTAAAGAAGGAAAAAATGTTGGGTTTTTTTCTGAATTTTTCCACTCCATTCCAGATTTGCGACCCCAAAGTAATGTCAGCTTGCCCTTGTTACACACCACCAGTGGTGGCAGATCCTGCTGTAGAAGCAGAGCAAGGCAGGCACACTGAATTTTCACATGTGCCCAGGGTCACGTAAGAAATCAGCCACAAAAGTGAAATGAATCCAATGTTTTTGGCTCCGGCCTCTGGGCTGTACCAGCTATTGCTTTCTCTTGCATATAAATCACTTTTCCCCACCAGTGAAGGACAGCTGGCCACTGAATGGAAAGTGGCAGTTGTTCAGCAGCCCACAGCAACACTGCACACCAGCTTAGAGTGGGGAGTGGAGAACACTCCGAGTGCAGAGGAGACTGCCAGGGGATCTGGGCCAGCTGAATGGAAACAGAGCAGCTGGAAACCAGCCACTGTTCCTGCAAAATCAAGACAAGTTAAAAACCCCACAAGAGGAAGCCTCTTCCTTGCTTTTGGCAGCAGAGCAGAGCTGACCTCTACCACAGCTCTGCTGGTCAGCTCCAGGCAGCAGAGCAGGAGTCCCTTCTTGTCCACCAGTGCGGTGAACAGTGGCCATGATGAGAGCAACCAAGGAGCTTTTACAGCTTGACCACAGCTGCTAAGCACCACTGCTGACCTAAACCAGCCACTCCCTTCAAACTGCAGGTCTTGGCAAGCAAAGACATCCAGTTTTAACCAGTCCCCAAAGCAAATATCAGAGGTAGCCTCAAATCTAAAACTCTACCACCAGTTTCAAGGGTTGGAAGGGACAGATATATCCCCAGGGTTGGATTTGTCTCTGGTCTTTGTTCTAAGAACAGAGAGATCTTTTACTATGGATGCCATTTCAGTACGCAGACTTTCCCTTTGGTATAGACTGAGCATATCATGTTTTATCATGCTTAAAAGTTGGTCTGATTTAACTGCTGGTGCAGCAGTCACTCTTAGAAAACCTGGCACAGCAGAGAGCTGTAATCCCACTAGGTAATGCCAAGCAAGCCGATTTGTGCAGAAATCTCTCACAGATCACCTCTGTGAGCTGTTTGGCAATCAGGCTGAGGATACAAAATCTTCTTCAAGGGACTGGATTGAAAACAAAATCCCATGGGTCAACCTGCCATAGCAGAAACCATATTACAACCTTATTTAGTTCCGTCTCCCCCCAAAAAGCACTGTAAGACCAAAGCTTACACCAGTGCAACTGGTATGAACTCTTCTATACTAATTAAACCACTTTTATTCTAATTTTGCTGACATTACTGACAAACAGAAACATCCACAAACTGAAACAGTCAAACCAGCAACACTCACAGGTACTTTTCACCGCAGAGAGGGGGATTCCTCTTTGAAAATCTCCACAGGGATAGGGAACTGAGGCAAGAAAGAGAAGAAAGTAACTAACTTCAAAATGTTTCTGTTAGTTTATAGATTTCAGTCAGCTTGGCAAGCTCCTTCACGAGGTTTGAACACAACAGAACCTGAGCAACCAGCCTTAATTTGGCTTCAGGCCTTCCATGCCTCTGATCCCAACCCAAGCACTACTTTCACAAGACCTTTATCAAACATTAGCCCTGGCTACTCCATTTAGATGAAAGATATCCTCAGCTGCCTTGTCTCCTCTGGTCGTAAGGGCAGTGTTATGGCCTGTCTGAACTAATAGCTGACAGCTCCTAGAGGTATTTACATAGTTGAAGATGTAGCTTCAGATGTGTCCCAACTACTTTGGGTTGTAAAACATGATGGACCTGAGATACAGTGTCATATTCTTAGATACGCTCCGCTTCGCCTGCCAGTTCTAGTAAATACTTTCTCCTAAGAGTAAGAAAAATATTTGCCCCAAGGTGAAGCAAGATGCTGCTCTTAAGGAACTAGATTTTATTATGTACCGAGATTCAGCCACCTGTAGGAAGTAAAAACAGCATCTTTCTTCTTTGAAAGTAGTAGAAGGGAAGAAATACCACATCTGAAACATAACAGTGGAAAAAAAAAACCCTGCTTGAAGGTGCAGGGATGGACTGTAGCACATGTGGGTTACTCCAAAGCATTCTGTGTGGCCAAAAAAAATAAGTTTCATTTCATTAAAAAAGGCACAGTGAAATTACTCTTGAGGCCAAAGGGATTTAACCTGAGTCCATCTGTTATTAGAGTCAACTGGGAAGCAACCTAGGAGATGGAAAAGTCTCCTTGCCTTATAGGCCTTGCAGAGGACACAAAAGAGTGGCTCATTTTATGCCACTTCCCTTCCTTTCCTCCCACAGACTGCACCTGCACATCGAGAGCAAATTGAAACCAGCCTATTCTAAGCCATGGTCTTCTTTATTTTGAGGGACTCAAAGCAAGAGCAAGGCTGAGACAGCATAACCAACGTAGAAACTTGTTTCTCAGCATGATTTTCCCTTCTCTGGTGGACAAGTCCCGGTTAGTAACTTCAGGATGGCGAAGCTAGCTGAAAGTAGGGCATGCCCATTAAGCTTCCAATCCTCCTTACACAGCCACGACAGTTTGCACATGTCTTTCTCCTTTGGGTTTTAGCCAGAGTCCAGCCCTTTTGGGCATCATAACACAGCTGAATGGTTTAGCTCCTTTTGTTTCAGCTGACAAACACCCTGGCCCTCCCCCACCAGCAACAATACAACTGGAGCTGGGATTTGTGTGTCCTTTGAGCAAGGATACAGGCTTTGTGCCTTGCTGAGCTGTCTTTGCAAGGACTGCCAACACTCACAGCTGATTAAGCCTGCAGTGCTGCTTTCTGCTTTTCCTGTTCACAGACAGATGTCAGAAACAAGCTAACCGAAACAGTGCACACAGCTAGAGCTCTGCACCTAGGAACATTAAAGCAGACTAGGGATTAAATAAATTAAACTAGAGGGGAGCTTAACACATTCTCTCTAAGCTTCATTCCTACCTGGCATGCAATTCTGGGCAAGAAACATCCCAGTGTTTCAAAAAGCACTATTCTGGCAGGTGGCTGAATTCAATGAACAGAAAGGGCTGTATTTGAAAAGCTTTTGCCACCACCACATGGTTGAAGCCACGAGTGCAGCAAAACAAATAACTGGGAGTTCAAGCTGCAAGCAAGGACCAGCCTACCAGGGCAAACTGGGGCAAGTGTTCGCAGGTTTTAGAGCCCATGCCACATTGCTAATAAAGAACACACAACTATTACATATTACTTTTTTTATTAAATTAGAACTCTCAAATCTTAATGGCTTGCAGTAAGCACAAGGCACAACTTACTGCTGGTCAGAACCTATTAGTAAAGGGATTATACACAGCATATGCCAAACCAGCTGAGACAACCTGTTTTCTGTGTGCTGCTGTGGTCTGGTCTCCTGGGTTTGCACCTCTGGTCAGCCCCACAGGCTGCATTACTGGGGCTGTCTTGTAACAAGTGCAGTATTTTTCTTTGAGGATCTAAATGAAAGCTAAAGTGCTAGACTGATTATCTTCTTTAGTCTCTTCCTTCCCAATTAGGTACCAGGCATGGAAATAGAGAGTCCTTTGCTGGGCAGATGCTCACACAGCTGGATCATTAACTGCCAAGTGCAGTCCATCTAGAAGCTGCAGGCCAGCCTTCCTTCCCCTTTCTTCTCCTGGTGGACAGACAAAACCTGGCAGCAAGGTTTCACATTAGACTAAGGTGCTGCCTTTCAACTGAAAGAAAGATGGAGCTTGCTGCCTCTTCTCTGGTACTTTGGAGACAGTAGCCTTAGTAGTTCTTTCAATATTCTCTCAGAAAATCATGTAGCTCTTGGCCACTGGCCAAGTGAAAAAAAACTCAAACTTGATCATGAAATGGGATTCAGATGCAATAATGGATAGGAATCCCCAATTCAAACTGCCCTCCCTATCTGTTATCCACTGAATAGGAATCAAACTTTTCTTGAGAGGTAAGCAACTAAGAATAGTTCTGGATAAGTAATCATGACAAGTTGCACAAAAAAGCTTCCCAATGTGATTCCAACTGCAGCAGCTAGAATGCCTGACATGAAAAAAACCTGATGAACGCATCTGAAGTATCACAATGAGACGCTAATCAACATCAGATTTCCTCATCAGTGAGACGAAGGACAAGGCAGAAACTCCTGGTATGTGACCAGCACAGATCTGTAATATTCGCAGAAGTCGTTGAGCAGTAGCAACTCGAACCCCTTCCAACTGGAAACAAAATGGAGACATTATTTCATCAATAGAAAAGAAGAAAAACAACAGTAAGCTTTGATCAAATAAAGAACCAGAACAGGCATCAAGTGGCTAGCTACAGATAACCCCAAACACGCCCATTTCCTTCCCTAATGTTATGGAAGGTACAGCATTGCCAGCTGAAGTGCTGAAGGGCTTGCCAAAGGCATGGATTCTACCTGCTGGTAGGGAAGCAGTCTCTGAGGATGCAGTGACAAGTACACAGAAAAGTGAAGTGTGCTGCTGCTGAATGCCAAACTCTCCCTCCAGCTTTTCAGACCAAGCAGGTAATTGGAAAGAGTGGCATATCAGATGGCAAAATGGTCAGTGAAACCACAAAGTTTGACTGACACAAAACATTACATGGGCAAGGGAGTCACATGGCAAATAACAGCTCAGGGGCTCCCAGGAAGAGAAAATGCAGCAGGAAACAAGGGTATAGAGGCTTTGCATATCAAGGATGTTTTTTGTTAGCTTAGGCTTGGCTTCATGAGGTTTTGAAGTAGCACAGGAAGGACCAGATTACTAGAAGACTCATTTCAAGGGCAGCCAGACTCCTTCCTGTACCTCTACTGTTCTTGCAGACAGATTCTTGTCTCTGACACTAATGAAAGCCAGTAACACATGTATTTATTGTTACATGTATTTATTGCTAATATAATAATGTTTCTAACAATCACAGAGCAGTGGAATTCAGCAATCCCTTGAGATGTCAAATAAGCACCTTACCTCCAGCTCACAGAATAGCACAGGACTGCAGTAAGCTTCTCCTAGTTTACAGACGGCATTCGTATCAATGCTGCAAGCATTCACTCTGCCAACTAAAAAAATGTTTTCCTACATTACAAGCCTCATAATCAGTGAAGAGAAGTTGTAGGAAATTCCACATCCACAGAACAATCCAGAGCTAATTTTGAGAGCAAAGTAGAAGGTAAGGCAACAGCGAGCAGTGCAAACAGAACAGTACAAGTTTTGAAATGGAATTAGCACAGAAGTCTTTCATAATACTAACAGCAGGAATAGTACTACATCACTCTTCATGTAACATTAACATTCTGCATAAGAGATCAGCACACCATCAGCGAGGAAGAGTCTTCCACTCACTTAACAAATGTCCTCCTGGCTCATATGGTATCACAGAATGGTCTGGTCTCCAAGGAATTCACTTCATCAAGAGAGCCATAACACAAGACAATGCTAAGACTCCTTCTCTACCTCAGAATTAGGCCTCCTGACCCCCAAACTCCAGGGGGATAGCACCCATGTTCCAACACTGAGCAGTACAGTGCTCCAGTTCCTCAGAGCTGAAGCAGGGAGGGTACACAAGAAAGCACTGGGAGTCAGAAGGATTCGAGGCACAACAGGGCCAGACAGTACACAGCAGGGATACCAGTCTTGTATTAAGACTATGCTTCATAGTTTTGTATCTCATCCATTTAGATTCACTTTATTACCACAGTATCATATGCTTCTCACTGCTCATTAAGACTATCATTATGACAGATCTGCAAGAGCAGATAGAACAGACTTCTAGAGTGCCACACATACACAAAAAAATCAATAACACAAATCATGTTCAGGGATTAGGGACAGAGAAGTTAAGTCTAAATGGCACAAATAAAAAGGAGAGAGCAAGTGAGCATGAGAGAACTTTGTTTTATATAGGAAAACAATAAAAAAAAGGCAGAGGAATTCAGAAATAAAGTTTCAACAAAGCCACTAGTTTCCTTTAGTTTGTTTCAAGTTAAGTTAGTGCCCTGTTTTAAAATCAACATTAAGTTGTGCTGCTTGAAGAGAAGGAAGAGGTGCCATACGTACCCCCAGTGACAAGAAAGCACACTTTCCCCAGGAAGAAGTTGGCATCCACATAAGCCAGGGAAGTTTCAACATTCTTCAAGCTGTCAGAAAAGTACAGACAATCTAGTTAGACAGGGAGGTTAAACTAGTGCAGCATAAGGACAACAGGAATAATTTTCAGAAGCACAATTAGAAAACCAATGATGTTAACATCTGCTGATTTGTGAGCTCGCAAAGTTCTGCTTTATGCTAAAAGCATGACATCAGAGACCTCTGTAATACCCACAGCTGTTTAATAACCCATAACATATCCTTTCTACTCAAGACTCAACAGTTAGAGTTAGTTTGAACAGTGTCCTCCATGATTTACAGACACTAAGCATCTGAATTCATTAATATCCAATGAAACTTCAGCACCACTTCGGCTCTTTCAGGAAGCGCTTGCCCACACATTTCTGCAGCACCATCTGTGCTGTAAGTATGCAGCTGGGCCTGTCATTTTTGGTAAATGAGAGCCCAGGATCATCAGTCACAAGTTAAGTAAGTACTAAAATGCTGACTTCTGTGCCTTAGCAAGTCTTTACTTGTGGCCTGGGGAAACAAGTATCATTTCTACAAAGGGGAGCACAAGATGACAGAAAAAGGATCAATCCCTGCAGACCTCTCTCTTTTGCCTAGAAACATCCGTAGTGCTGACCCCGCTTGACCAGGGTTATCAGTGAACTGAGGACACAGACACTTGTTGGTTTTTGGGCAGCGCTGCGCAGCGCACATCAGACTTCTGCGTATCGCAGAACTTCACAGCACCACCAGCACTTCCATCTAATTCTACAGGCAGCATCTTTCCAAAGCTCAGTCCCTATTGTCACATATCCAGATCCAGAAATAAATTCTGCCTTCTCTGCTATGGCAACTTAGTGCACAACAGCCATGTTATTGGACAGAGCAGTTCAGTCCTAATCCGCTGCTGGAGGCCAGAAAGCCACTGTATATATTACTGAGTTCTTCTACTACTGCAAGTCTTGGGTTTGAAACCCACTATGCAGCAATTCCAACACAGTAAAAATGTAGATTTAGCCATCAAACCAAGAAAGAATATTAGTCCCCTCTCTCATCTTTTTGCCGTTCTTTTACCTGTACTTGCTCTTGATGTCAATCATAAACACAATCAGGTCTATCCTGGGTCGAAGATGATCCCTCTCTGAAGGTAAGGGGAGGGATCTAGCAAGGTGACTGAAAGATAAAAAAATTGCCAGTTTAACCAAATAGATTGGCAAAACAGTATCCACTTACCCATAATCCCATAACCACAGCAGTTCACCCTGTAGCAAGTTACCAGGAAGCCTACTAATAACTAAATACGTGGGCATTGAAGAGACACTGTGATTGTTTAAGTGGTACTCTCATATCTTAGGCCCACTCATAGTTGCTGACAGGCACAATGGTAATTGCTAGACAAGGCTGGTCATAATGGGACACTTATTAGAGCATAACAAGGCTCACAGAAACATTTTCTCCGTGCAGATCTGTATGGCAAATCATTCCATTTAATTGTTACAAAGAGTCCTTTCTAACAAAGCGAACCCCAATTCTTTACTGGAATATTTTGCTGCCAAGTTTCAGTTAAAATGCATCAGTGCTTTTCTGTCACATTGCAGAGACACTGCTCATATGCTCACACAGGAGAGGTGACCTTTCCAGGTACAGATGAACCTTAAACCACAAATCTGTCACTAGGACGGCTTTATAGGTTAAGTTATAACTCAAAAAGAGCTTCTATTATATCACTACCCCTTCTTTTAACCCTTTCACTATGTCAGGAGCTACTAGGTTAGTTTAGGCATCCTTCTACACAGTACCACCACTGCTAATTAGAGCTGTTGGAAGAAATACAGGGTGGGGATTTTTGCATCTCTTCCCACTAAAAAGGCCAAACAACCACAAGCAACTAACAACAGAAAACAAACAAGCAAATAAACCAACCAAAAACTCAGCCAAAAAAGATTTCAGCAGTACATAACTGGATCTTCCACAGTGAAGAACATTATCAGCACTGCATTTTTGGAAAATCACCTTAATTTAAACTGGGCAAACAAACATCCAAGAAGTTCAATCACTCTCACAATCCACTTCCTCTCTGGAAGCCAAGGAACACTGATTCTGGTCTTCTTGGGGAATATTACTTCTAGCAATTCAGTCTCAAGGACTTAACAGTTTTCTCCAGCAGCCACAGACCATGGGTACACATTCCCTTCTATTCCCTTCTATGTAGTTTGTAGTTTTGTTTGCTAGTCTCCAAGTACAGGTGTTTTGCTTCTTCCATTTATGGAAGATATGATTTAACAAAAACAATCTGAAATTAGCAAAAGAGATGAGCAAAGTGAGCTTGAAAGACACACTGCAACACAAACCAGCTTATTAATTTAAGGTGAAATTTAGGGAGACTCTTTGATGAAAGTATCAGATCTCATTGTCTAGGGAGAAGAAAAAAGCGACCCAGAAAAGCACTGCATTATTTGGAATTCTGCTATATTTAAACCAATGTGACTAGATGATGTCAGCAGTCTCCAGATATGCACTGCAGAAGCCTCCCCCCCCCTGCAATAAGAAACACAAAAAACCCAGACCATGTAATTCTTTGCCCAACAGCTGTACCTGACAGGTAGACCTGTCAGATTACATATCCTATTTGTTTGTAATGTGTATAATCCCAAAGTAACACAGTGGGGGGTGGGGAAACCCCACAGACTTTGCTTTCCTGGCAATATTTACACAGGGATGTATGTTGCTCTGTAGCATGAGCACACAATTCCGTGCCTTTGGGCAGTAACCCAGCTGTAGTACCAGCAGCCATCCAGTTATGGCACTCCACAGCTCAGCAGAGGCTGCAGGTTTCACATAGGAAATGGGGTAATTCATTTACTATTAGTTAGCACAGACATCCAAGATGCCACAATCAGAGCACTACAGTCACTCTAATTAGCCAGCAGAACATTAGCTCAGGTTGCTTTTACTGCATAGCCATGGATTACAGCAGCAAAATAACACAAACACCTTCTGAAGAGCTGACAAAACTCATTTGGTCTTGGCAAGAGAGCTGTCAAGGACATTTTATTGTAAAAAGTTAGTTAATCAAGCTTTTAAGACAGGACATGTCATGCGGCTAAAGCTGAAATTCCAAGTGCATCTTAATAGCTCGAGGAGGAAAAGCACGTGTGTGCATACAAACCAGAAAATAGCTACAAAGAGATCCAAAGCAATAGACATCTTCCAGAAACACTTGTTCGCCTGCAAGTACTTGTAAGCATTGTACCTGTCCCATTTTGTCCCAAGATGTTTAATTTCTGTCTTTCAGGCAGGGGAGAAAAGATGTGTTGCTCTCACACCTTTCCAATTTAGTAATCCAACATCTGTGCAACGTGCAAAAGGCAAGGGTATGTGCATGGTGAACGTGGGAAATGCTTCCCCCTCCCAATCCCAATCATGCCCAAACCGCCTGCCCTGAGGACAGAGGGGTTTGCCCGCTGCAGATGCGCTCACATCTGGGCAGTGGTGCTCTCTAGCGTTCGCAAGAGAGAAGTCTCTCTCTGAACCGTGTGCTCTACAGCTCCGACTCGGGGATGGAACCTACGTTTTTAACCAACTTCGGTGCATAAGGAATCTGAAGCGGAAGCTTTCTGTGAATTCGCGTCACAGCCGCTGGTCTGCACCTCTTGGTGGACCAGGTGGCAGCGGGCCCCGTACGGGCCCGGGGCCGCAGGCGGCGCATCCCGCTCCCCACCACTCACATGCTGATGTTGAAGTCCTTCTTCTCCTGGAGGACCGCCTCCGCCAGCTTCTGCTGGAGCGCCTCGTCCGTGCCCACGAGCTGCGGGCAGAGGCGAGAGCGCGGTCAGCCACAGCCGCCGGCGGCCGCACCAATCGGCCCCGGACAGGCAGTGCCGCCGGGGCGGGGCCGGCGCGCAGGCAAGGCCCGGGACGGGCGGGTCCCCACAGCGAGGCCGGGCTGGGGAAAGGGAAGGAGAAGGGGTGTCGGGGCCGGGCTGCGGAGCTGCGCCCCCGCCGGACCTACCAGGAGGACGCCGGAGTTGAGCATCGGGAGCTTGTCCAAGGGCCGGAGCACCGCCATCCTCGCGGGAGACGGCGCCACCCGCCCGCCCGCCGGAATTCAAACGGCAGCCGCCCTCCGCCTTGCGCTGACGTCAGCGCTGGGGCGGGGCCTGAGGGGCGGGGCGGGGCCTGAGGGGCGGGGCCTGAGGGGCGGGCGCGGTTACCGGCGGGCGGCAGGGGGCGCTGCGGGGCTCGGCCATCGCCTCACGGGATATCCCGACATGGGAGGGGGACGCATCGCGTCCAGCTCCTGGCCCTGCACAGGAGTCACACCACGGGCCCCAGGAGCGCCAGGGGTCACACCGTGTGCCTGACAACGTCGTCCAAACGCTTCTTGAACTCTGTGAGGCTTGGTGCTGTGACCACTTCCCTCAGGAGCCTGTTGCTGTGCCTGAGCACTGTCTGAGTGAAGAAACTTTTTCTAATATCCAGCCTAAATCTCCCCTGACACCGCTTCAGGTCATTGTCCTGGGTCTTTTCGCAGATGGCAGAGACACCAGTGCCTGCCCCTGGACTTTCCCTCACGAGGAAGTTGTGGAGTGCAGTGATGCAGGAGTACAGTGTGAGGCCCCTTTGAGCGCTCAGGTACCACACGGAGTGACAGACCACCATGGACGGCAAATCACCATAAAACCCTGCAAAGCAGCGCTATTCCTGTGGCATCCCCGTGTCCAGGGATCTGCTGGGCCTGAGGCACTCGCAGGCAATACTGGAGGGATGCTGAGGGGAGGAACTGGCCTTGCTTTGGTTGTGCAGGGGGATCATGAATAGCCATTAGCTTCTGGGAAGCAGAGCCCTTATTTCCAGGGCTGTGCTGCTCCCTGGCCCTTGCCATGAGCTGTTGTCCATTTGCTTACTCAAGACTGAACAATAGTGAAGGCTTCAGTAAAATTCCACTGCCTCCTTACATTGCAGTTTATAATGTGAACTAATACACGGAATCATAGGATCGTTAGATTGAAAAGACGTCTAAGATCGTTGAGTCCAACCATTAACCCAACACTGCCATGTTCAAAATAACCATGTCCCCACATGCCACACCTTTTCAAACACTTCAGAGATGGTAACTCCAACACACACTTGGGCAGCCTGTTCTACTTCCTGACCACCATTTCAGTGCAGAAATATTTCCTAATATCCAATGGAAACCACCCCTGGAGCAACTTGAGCTGTTTCCTCTTATCCTAGTGCTTGTTATCTCGGAGTAGAGACCAACCTCCACTGGCTACAGCCTCCCTTCAGGGAGCTGTAGAGAGCAATAGGGTCTCCCCTGAGCCTTGTTTTTTCCAGGCTAAACAACTCCAGCTCCCTCAGCTGCTCTTCACAACATTTGCGCTCTGGACACGTCATCAGCTCCTTCTCTGCCCTTCTATGTACGTGCTCCAGCACCCCAATGTCTTTCTTGTACTGAGGGCCCCAAAACGAAATGCACGATTTGAGCTGTGGCCTCACCGGTACCAAGTATGAGGGAAAAATGTTAACATAGTTAATACACTTCCAAACTATAAAGATTGCTTGATAACATAGCTTGGGAAGGGAATTTCTCTACCACTGTGTGGCAGTAGCAACTGGCTTTGCACACTGAATTATTCTGTGTGAGGTTTTGCAGCAGCTCCAGCAGGCTCAGCCTCCATCCTGCCCCTTCCTGGGTGCGTTCCCTTTCACCCCTCAATCTGGTCAGCCTCTCCCCAGCCCTGTGCTCCCCTGCCTGTGATACAGGCCTGTGATACAGAGGCACTGCAGTAACAGAGATAGGCTCAGATTTTCCCATTCCAAGGTCAGAGCAGGAGGATGACATGCAGCTATGTAAAACCTCGGAGGGTCCAGTGTACCTCAGTGGCCTGTGGTCCACCTTGCTGCATCTCCTGATCTTTGCCTCAGCCCTGAGTTTGGCTCCACCTTTGTGTGGAAGGGGGTCCACATGGGGTCCAATGGGTTCTCCATTCTGCTGCCTGCTGATGCTGGCTTTCCCTGCCCTTTCAACCAGGATACCTGCAAATGGCAGGAGATGTGCCAGGGGAGGAAGAGAGCTGCAGGAGAACGAAGACACATCTGCATCTCTGCAACAATCTGGAGAGGGGAGGCAAAGGGGAGAGAGACAGGGTTAACGAAAGCTGACATCACATGGCCACTGTGGTGGTTTTGATCTTGACAAAGGCAGACGGTTTCCCTCATTGCCAGCATGAGACAAATTACAGGTGAAGCAGAAGAGATTGCAAGATATTTCTGGCTGTTTTTGAGTTTGGTGGGGGGAAGGGAGGATGAATTCAGGGCAGACGTGTCCTAAAGATGGGAGACAAGCAGATGCAATAAAATAACAAAAGCCAGCTCCCAGGCTGGGGGAATATAGAGAGCAAATAGAATAATGTTCCTTTTGGGCTGCTGAAGTTGTGGAAATATGTTAAAAGCTGTTGCACCCACCTAAAAGGTGTTTGTCCTCTTTCTGCCCCCTGTTGCCTGCTCTCTGGCCCCACTGAAGGGCTTGGGTGGCTTTAGTGTCTGGTCAGGGACATGGTTGCTGTGCCCTGCTGCTGCAGGCTTCCATCTTCTCACCACATTCAGTGGATCCAGATGAGCTACCACTCATCCCAAAGTTAGAAAATTATTTTTCATGGTAGAGGACATTGTAAGGAAGTGGAGGCTTGGGTTGGCAATGTGCCTGCAGCTCTTGCCTAGATTTGTAGGTTGGCAAGGAGAGGAAGGGAGAGGGATGAGATGTGGTTGGTGTTGTAGGCCAGGGTGTATTTTACATATCCCTGTGTGACTGTGTCAGGTTGTTTCACCTCTTTTTGCTCCATTTCCAATTTGCAAAGTGGGAATAATGAGTTGATCTCTGCTTCTGAGTGGTGCAGGAGAGCTGAGACAGGTGTCAGTGCACTGGCCCAGAGTGTAAGCAGAAGGAACAAGAGCGGGGCATGATATGGAAGGAGAGAGCTCCTGATTTTACTCTGTGGGCCATTATACATTTCTCTAATGGCACAAACCATTCCACAAATGGGCAGAAGTGTATTGCAGCCAACATGAAGATGCTGCCAAAAAAATCACAATTAACAGCAGCAAGACTTGGCCTGGCCATCACCAGTGATTGCTCGGAATGGGTCAGCTGCTACTGCAGCAGGACTACACCAGCCAGTACAAAAAATGTTAAAAAAGCACACCTAGTCCTCATGTATCCATGGCCAGTTTGCTATATGATTCATCCAGTGCCTGCATCTCAAGATCATTTCTCTCAGATTTCTCTCTTGGTTCTTCCTGAGCAGCCAGAGGAGCAAAGGAGACAAGCTTCAGAGATGTCTAGAGAAGAGCATGGTCCCAGTTGTCTTAGTGACTGCTCCCAGCTCCTGAGAGCCCCATTCAGCATGAGTTCTATGAGATGTCACCTGCTCAAGCTTTATTGGCTCCAGGCTGACCTCTCATCATCCCTCCTGGGAAGCCTGAGAGATAGAACTTGTGTGTATTTGATTGCACTTGTTCTCTCACTAATAGACAAAAATTATATCATTTGCAGCAAGTGCAAATTATTAGAGAAATTAATGACATTTTCACATATGTTGCTGGCAATTTCTGCTTCCTTTGGCAAAGGCTCTTCACAGCTATTTTTAGACCCAAAGTAAGTCAGCTTTTTTCATTCTGCTCTTTAATTTAACTCACTATACATATTTTCTTAGTTTTTGATCAACTCAGCAAAGCTTCTCTAATGGGTTTCCTTTTCTGAAGCTGCAGTAGCACCCAGAAGGTGAGTTAGTCTGCTTTCCCACCAGACTATCCCCAGCTGATGCCCTGCCATGCATCCCATGTGCCTTCTGCATCCTGCAGCAGCTCCCTCACCTCCAGCAGCTGAGCAGGGAAGCATTTCTGTGACCCTTGCTGAAGTTTTGTCCTCTACTGCAGACCTTGGGGAAGGCGAGTTTGATAAACTCCATCTTCTCCCATGTTTCCCTTTACATTGGCAAAGTAATATTGGGAGACTGGTGTTGCTTTAAAGACGTGCATTGACCTGGGTCTGGTCATCTCAGAAGATGCTGATAAAAGGCTAAAGGACACTAAAGAACAGTGAAAAAACTTGTTAAGAAAGACTGGAATAACACTTAACCAGGCCTGGGATTAAGCTGAACTCAGTACTTGCTTATGCTGTGATTTACAGGCATGCTACAAGCACAAAGTATGTGCCCAAGGTTGCCTGACCATCTCCTTTTTTTTTCCAGTCAAGGCTTTTGTCTTTTGTTTTGAGAAGGGTTTCATGATTTCTGGTCTGGCTAGGTGGCCGTCTCACATCAAACCTGACTCAATGTTCGCCTTCATCATGCAGGTGAATTTGTGGTTGCCCAGAAATATGGAAGGAGTCAGAGGCTTGGTGATAGGCAGGTGTCCTGGGATGAACGGCTTTGAGGGGCTCAGTGTATGCACTGAGACACTCAAAGGCTTCCTCCAAGCCAGGTGAAGGGGGCTGGAAGGCCCCAAGGCATCAGGCAGAATGATATGCACAAGATTATGCCTGGAAGACCTGAGTGGCACACAGCAGCCTCAACTGAGGTGAAAGCTGAACTGCAGCTGAACTGTTTCCATGCAGATTGAGCTCTACTGACACATCAATGCCCGGAGCTGTCTCAAAGCTTCAGTTCTTGTTGGAAACCAAAGGATGTGACAGCACCTGAGCGCCCTGTCAGGCAGCAAGCAGCTGTGTCAGAGGCATAGGGTCTTCAAGCGTGTCCCAGCTCCAGCAGCACAAAGCCCCATGTCTTTTTCTTGCTGCATCCAAGGGTGCTTCAGACTTATCTGGGGGGACTCCTGCTTGAAGCAAGTGAGGCTGCCATGTCATGACCTTGCCCACTGCTTTGGTGATGGCTGCAGAAAGATGTGATCACCATTCCTTTTCTTGTGCTCCCAGTGTTTGCATGGCAGAGAAGTGAGCCAGAGGAGAAAATGACCTCGTGAGTCAAAACTATTGCTGTTCTGGGGTTTTGGCTGCCTGAGCAGCATGCTGGCATTAAGCCTGAGCTTAAACCTGGGAACAAGTTGAAGACTGACAAACACACACTGGCTCTGATGTGCCCCTGAGGTGACCTAGAACAGAGAGTTGGGACAGTTGGCTAGGGACAATGGGAGGAGCTTACACCTTGTGGCATGAGGATGCCTGGCCTGGCAGGCTCTACTGGGTGCCTGCAGCTTCACCACTGACCAGACACCTGGATAAATGAATAGTCTCCTACCTTGTGCCAGCAACCACTGATCTCCCACTCATTTTCTTTGCACACCTGGAAAGGGGTTTTCCTTTTGCCCTCTCAAATGAACTGTCTTTGCCTGTCCTTAACATTTGCTCTGAGGATGCAATAAACAATATCCTTCCAAAGTTATTTTTAAAAATCTTTTTCTCCAAGCCACAGGTTTCTCTCCTAGTATGGTCAAAACTGTGAGGCTTGTGTTTTCCACCTCCTGCAGTGGGATTAGTGAAGCAGTTACTGTGCTGATGGTCAAGGTGAGTGTCATGTCCAAACTTAAAATTAAGGCACGATTACAGGCTCCACAATGGCAATCATCTGGAGTGCCCACCTTACTGGGGCAAACCAAGAAGCAGATAGCTAAACCTAATGGATCTGATGCTACATGCAGATATCCTGCTAGGTATGGAGGGCTTGCAAGGTCTATACTCAATGTTTCTAAGCTGTTATGAAGTTAC